>NC_059190.1:4216215-4816215 GCF_020631705.1 Daphnia magna | reverse complement strand
CAAATGAATTTCGAAAACAAAGGTATCGTCTGCTGCTTACTATATTCCAGCGTTACCGAATTACAAATAATAAATATAAACATACCATTATTCAATAAAAATTTTAAATATTACATTCTTTGTATTCCCAATTATATTGACAAGAATGACAATGCTGCTTCTTATATCTTCTGCTATTTCACAAATTAGTTAAAATAAAAAAGTAAAGTTTAAAATACAGTTATTAAGAATGGCAACAGTTAAAAAAACATTAATGAATGAATAAAGGCTATACTTGTAAACAAATTTATTCAATTAGGAAAGGATGTGAAAGAAAGTAATGAAGAAAAAGAAAAATTTAAGGTAATATAATACTAAATCTATACATGAAAAAGTTTTAAATAAATTTACTCGTTTTCAGAATGAGAGTTTACGATACAAAATGCTATATGAGGAGACAGAAATTAATTTGGCAAATACTACCTTTCAGCTGTAAAACTGTTATTTTTTTAACTAAAATAATTATAATTTATTCAGATAGATAATTCATTTATAAATAATTTATACGACTAACATTTGTCAACTATTTAAAGTGTATTATATCCAATCAAAAAATAAAAGAATTGAAAGAACGTACAGTATCCTGCACAAAAATCCGAACACCGATTTAATTTTTTAAAGCCACCTATTGGCGGGGTAAAGGGTTTTTTGTTTGTTTTTCTTTAAGAGGGAGGGTAGACGGGGTGATGGACACATAGGGCAGGGTTGGTTAAGTCTAGAAATTTTTTTTATGCCTTAAGGTATTACGCTTGAAGGCAAGTTAGAGGTCGGGACATTTTTGCAACCCCGAGGGTAGTGTGTGTTTTTTAAATGACAGCTGGCAATATTGGACTTAGACTGTGTAATATTCCATACCCAAATAAATTAGATAGCTGCCTGTGCACAATAATGCCAATACCGATGGCATATGTGTAGAGCCTCTGATTGCGACGCCGTAGATCAGTGTTCGATTCTCGATACGTAAATGCGAAAATATTTGGTATCGTTATAAAATTCTTTATTCGAATTTGCTGGGAATATCAATTACTTCAAAACGAAGAAGATTATTATTTTTTAAATTACTAAAAAAAAAGCACATATTGCTCGATAAAAATTTATTTATATATAATCGAGAATTTCTCGTAATGTAACCACAACAATTGATCATCTCATCTGGAATCGAACACCGATCTGCAGCATCATATTCAGAAACGCTACACCTATGCCATTGACAACGACGTAACCGATCACATGCAGCTGGAACATAAGTTAAATTGTCTTGGTAAGAATCATTACCAAGCCCAAGCCCTCAATTTTCAACTGTCGTTTTAAAAAACACACCACCCTGGGGGTTGCAAAAATGTCCCGACCTGTAACTTGCCTTAAAGCGTAATACCTTAAGGCACTTTTTTTAAATGTCTAGACTTACCCAACCCTGCCCTGACGTGTCCATCACCTCGTCTACCCTCCCCCTTAAAGAAAAACAAACGAAAAACCCACTACCCCGCCAATAGGTGGCTTTAAAAAATTAAATCGGTGTTCGGATTTTTGTGCAGGATACTGTACAACATATTGAAATAGAAAAAAACATAGAAATTAACCAATAATAAAAAAAATCAATAGTATAGTATAGTATGGTATAGTATAGTATGGTATAGTATAGTTTAGTATAGTATAGTATAGTAAAGTATATTATATGAAAGCAAAGTAATATATATCGTATTATAAATGCTTAGTATAAATGTAAATTATAGTATAGTATAATATATAAACTCATATACGAAAAATCCAATTACCTAAATCAAATCATTTTCCACATACTTTTGGGACATTTCACTCCACCAATAATAAGTTAGTGTCAAGATTTCACAAATCGTTAAATCAAACCATGAATTTCTTCTAATAGTGTATTTTTCACTAAAAAATTTTTTTTATATAGCTACCATCAATTCCAATTCTATTGTTGCATTTGAATTGGTACCCGTCAATAGCAGTAGTAGAAGGAATCTATTGACCCATATGACTAATCACATATCCAAGAATGGCGGTGAAATAGGCCCGGACAAAATAGGACCCTACAATATAGGCCCGTCAAATAGGACCTACAAAATAGGACCCTACAAAATAGGACCACTTTAAAAAATATTTTTAAAGCGGTCCTATTTCTACAATAAAATGGGCCTATTTCTACCAAATAATTTCAAGTCTCATAAGAGCCTCAGAAAACATTTTCCAAAAATTGACCAACCAAGTCTAAGCAAGAGATGGCGGCTTGATGGAAAAAGGCACTCTGTATATACTTTGCCTTTTTCAAACCGCTATGACATCTGATATCATTTTACCGTCTTGTTAATCACGCGTAATTTAGCCGAATTCAAGTTTAAATTTTTTAAACATATTAACCGTAGCCATAGGCCGTAGGCCAATAGGACCGCTTTAAAATATTTTTTAAAGTGGTCCTATTTTGTAGGGTCCTATTTTGTAGGTCCTATTTGACGGGCCTATATTGTAGGGTCCTATTTTGTCCGGGCCTATTTCACCGGCTACCATATCCAATATACATAATTAAGTGATTATAGTTACCAATGTTAGTTGCCCAGAGCAAAGTAGACAACACGAAGAAACATTATTATCTATAAATCCTATTTCGACTAAGTACTTATATAAATCCATTGAAGTCAGCACAGAACAAAGCATTGTTATTGTAAACGATGCCCAATACAATTCATCAAATGGAATTTGAGATTTCGCACTATATTTCCCTTTTTTGCACTTAAAACAAAACTTTTCAAGCTGGTCACTAAAACTTTTGATAATATCACTTGACGAGCTCATAAACATATATCCATTTGTAGACATACTGAAATCAATGCTAGTTTTACGTAACAATACACGACTAAATAATAACTAAATAAGTTTAGTATAGTATTACTAAACTAACTTTTCCTTGAACTAAATTAATATACCATACTTAACTATGCTATACTTTTAGTAAGTATAAGTGAACTAAATGTTCATCGGACTAAAATAGAAATAAACTTAACTAAAATGTATTTTTTAATATTAAGTATCGTTGAATAGTAAAGTAAATAAACAATTTACTTTATTTAACTTAACTATTAACTAATAAAATTTAACTACATAAAATAAAATCTTTCCTCAGCTAGATGTGAACCATAAGCCTTATTATTATCAATCCAGTACTATACCGCTGAGCTACCTATTCCTTACACGTTGTAATTCTATAATACCCAATGTAATATAATGTAATAATACCAATTAATAATAATATTGTTACGTATAAAATGTCTGTTGTACCACGGTGGCGGGATTGTGTGGCTTAATGTTGGATGCGTGGTGTGGTGTTGTGTGTATGTGTGTGTGTGTGTGAATGACTACGTTTCATGTCCGTATGCGTGTAGGTTTGGCGTAGGCATGACGATCTGGAACGTCATGCAAGGCGACTTTCGACGAAGACCCTACGTAGTAGAGGTCACCTTAGCGCCTATAAAAGGTTCCCCAAACCCGGTAGAGTTGGTTAGTATGTAAAAGAGTTAGTATGTGAGTGAGTTAGAGAATCAGTTGTATGTGTGGTGAATCGCGGGTGTAGTAATTGGTGGAGGGCACTGTCCCCAAGTTAGTGTAGTGTTAGCAGGGGGCAGTGAAAGTGCCCCACCGGGTCCGCGTTATAGTGGTTACGTACGAACCGGCTCAGCGGGGTGCCTTTTTCTGACCAACCTTCTTCCGCCAAATGTTCCCGTGACAATATTATTTAATGACAACTAATAATAATATAACAGTTCGTAGACATGATCGAATCAATATTATAATTACGTCATATACACAAGGCAGTTTAAAATAAATAACTTTAGTGAATGATTACTTAACTATACATGTTTGTCAGACTAGAAATAAAAATACTACACTTTACTAAACTTTACATAATAAAATTGTTAAGAATAAATAATTAATACAATATGAGATGAATCTTACTTTTTTAAACTTGCAATCACGCGGTGTTCATTAACATTAACTTTACCTAGACAATATAAAGAAAAAGGGGAACAGGCACTTTGTAGTGCAGAACAGAGGGAGTTCAGGTACTCTTAAATATCGGTATAATACTTAGTCAGAGTTAAATAGACAAAAAGAACCTGAGAACAACACTTGTCTCAAGTTGAGAGAGAAGAGAGGGCAAGGTGTCAGAATGACGTGTGAGCAAGAAGACTGGGTAAGGGTGCTGCTAAACCGCATCTACTGTTTCGCTGGGTTTCGGCAACAGCGGATTTCTGTTGGGATGCATTCTCCAGTTTAAAAAAAAATATATTAATAATTTTTTAACAGCCACGTAAAAAGTTACTTTACTTTACATAAAAGTATTTTAATACAATAAATTAAAAACCATCTTACTATCCCTTGATTTGAACCATAGACCTTATACTCAGCAGTCCAGTGCTATACCTCTACCTCTATGCTGTCCAATACAAATATTGAAAAGCAATTTTACAAATTATATAAATGGTTTACTACATATTACCATTTAATGACGGCAACATTGCCTTTCTACGTTTGGCAACAGTGTAGTTCTAAAAGTAATAGTATTTTGTCAACCACTAGAGCCAGTAAAGTAGTACAGAACAGTAAAGTTTATTAGTGTCTCTACATTCAGTAAAAGTAAAGTAAAAACAAAGTTACATTGGTCGGGTAAAATAGACTTTATCCCTATTGTCTTCGATGTTGGTAAGTAGGCCCACACTTCTCTGTTTACAGAGAAATTTTTACACCATGCTAACGAACGCCAAGCAAGACAACACTCTGTCCCAGGTGGCTAAAACAGCGCCAGCAGCCACTGGCACCGAAGGTCGGAGGACTGCAGGAATAGGACGTTTACGAAGCCCGGAGCCTTCAAGTGCAGTAGTCTATCATCCCCCGCAGTACGATGCGAATCTTAGGGGTAGAGGAATAAGAGGTGTTCATGGCAGACGAGCCGGGCGCGCCCGTGAAATACGTCCAAACACTTGGTCGGCAGTGGGTCGAAGGCATGTTTCCTTTAATTCTGATCTTTCGACCTCTCGCAAAATGACCCTAAACGTTCGTTTCGAGTCTTTTCCAAGATTTATTGATCGGTACGAAACTAGTTTTGGTAATGGTGACACGGCTCCGATAACCGTCGCCCCTAGACTAAAAAGATTTGCCCCAAACTGGGTGTCCATCCCGGACAACGTTTGGGTCCTTAAAACAGTATGTAAGGGCCTAACTATGGATTTTACGTCTGAACCAGTACAAGAATTTCTGCCCCCTGAAACATTCATGCTGGAAGATATGGTTAAGGTGTGCGATAAAGAGATTCGGGACCTCTTAGTCAAGCGTGTCAAAGTGCGCTTCTCCTCAGCAACTAAAGTAAAGGTTGCGTAAACCTATATGTACATGTTCCTTCTTTTGTTTCATTCAGGATTCTGTTTGTCCTCATTTTCCTTATGTTATATAAGACCATTGTTCCGGCGAAGAGTTAGATTTATTAGTTTATTATTTGTAGAAGCGGCCACTAGAGGCCTATTTACGTGTTTGCTTTATTAACCTCTTTTGTTTTACCTTTACCCCCCTCTGTTCTGTGTCTTTGTTCCCTAACCCGCGTAAGAAGACAATAAAATGTTCAGTAGACCCTAAGTTTGGGACACAGTCGCACTCTTGCATTTTTGTAGCCTACCCAGACGGAGGTGCCGTCAGTATTCTTTACACACATAAGGTGTGCCCCAACTCTATTCCGCAGTACGTACAACACTGCCGTATTCGTCCCAAGCATAAGGTGTGACGCTATAGTCCTTACAACACTATAGCCAACTGTATCCTTAGCATCAATACACGTTTAAGGATATCCCATCTCGAATCCGCTCAACCTTTTACTGCTTAACTGAAGAGCTACCAAACAACCATGTTAATGTGTCTCAGTCTCTTCTTTTCTCATCAGCTGTTATACGCCACACAAGAAAGTAATAATACGTGTCCGTGTCTCTAAATATTTCTTTATTATTAGAATACTTATAAGGTAACTGATCATATTTATCATAGTCATATAACAATTCCGCCTAGTATAAGGTACTAAGCTATAATGCGTCAACAAAGCGTGCAGTCAATAAAGTCACGGATGGCTCTAACGGTTTTTTCAGTTTTTTTTCTGCGTTAAGAAAAAACAAGCGGGTAAATTTAGGCCGATTGTTAATTTAATACCGCATAATCAGTTTGTCAGGTATCAACATTTCAAAATGGACATCCTCGAGTCGGTTCGCTACTTAGTTCGGGAGGGCGACAAGATGGTCAAAATTGACCATAAAGACGCTTATTATACGGTGGCGTTCGAAAAAGCCCATCACAAGTACCTACGTTTCCGCTGGAGGGGACAAGTTTATGAATTCAGTTGTAGGGCCTTTTGCCTTGCTCCAGCCCCTAAAACCTTAAAAGTCATTATGGCGTGTTTACGTAGGCAAGGCATCCGTTTAATAACTTATCTAGACGATATTCTAGTGCTGAATGGCTGCAAGGAGGAGGCACTTGATCTCAAGACAGTAATTGATCTACTCCAGTCGTTGGGGTTTCTGATTAACATGGAAGAGTCGATGGTTATTCCAAGCCAAAGTATGGAATATTTGGGTTTGATCGTCAATTCAACAGACCTTTCCTTTTCCCTTCCCTGCTCCAAACCGGAAGCGGTTAGGAAAATGTGGGTTACGGCATTGATGGGTGGAATGGTATCCTTGAGAACTCTGGCTTTCATTGATGGTAACTTTTCTTGGGCGATTTCAGCGATTCCGTTCGCACAGCCTCATTACCGTAGCCTACAGCATTTTTATATCGCCAACGAGCAATTGTCTAAGTTTGAATTGGAGACGAAGGTATGGCTTTCCCCCGCCACCTTACTCTACCTGGAATGTTGGGTGGCAAACATTGAGAAATCCAAGGGTAAGATGTTCTTTCCGTGGGGCCCAGACTTAGAAAAAATTTTTGGATGAGTCCTTCTCGGGATGAGGGGCGGTCTGTAATAGGGTCACAACTCGCGGGCCTTGGATATGATTGGACGGGCAGAAACACATCAATGAGCTACAGCTGCTCGGTTCTCTCTACGCGATTCAGGCTTTCGTGGCTAACAAAAAGAACATTGTGATGCGCATCTTCTTAGATAATTCGACTGCTGTGAGTTACGTAAATAAATGTGGTGGTACGAGTTCTATAGCACTTACCACCACTTCTGAAATACTTTCAGCCTCGTGCGAAGAACGAAATATTTCCCTAGAAGTGGTTCATTTGGCCGGGGAGCTAAATGCAATCGCCGATCGTGAGTCGAGAGAGCGGGCAGATGCGAGTGATTGGCAACTAGACATTAGGGTCTGAATGAAGCTTTGGGTCATGGAGATTGACTTGTTCGTCGCTCCATGAAACAGTCAGTTGTCCAGATTCATCTCCTGGAAACCGGAGCCAGGTGCGTCTGCCGTAAATGTCTTTTCGGTTAGCTGGAAGGGCATTAAGGGCTACGCCTTTCCCCCATTTTCCATCATTTTTAGATGTATTGAAAAGTTACAGAGGGAGAAGGCCACTATAGTTTTGGTTTGCCCCATCTGGACAGGCCAAGGTTGGTTTCCAACCTTGTTTGAACACGCCTGCGATGTTCCGCGACTTCTGCGTCCGTCGACAGGTCTGCTTATGTCGGCCCAGGGCACACCTCACACCCTACTTCAGACCGGGACCCTCTACCTAGCCGCCTGGAAATTCGCAGGCAATCTTATAGTATGGAAGGATTTTTTAAATCGGTTATAACGGAACGAAGATCCTATGTCTGGCGATCTTAAGTCGTTAACAGAGTATCTTTCCTTCTTACATGCATCCGGTAAGGTCTACAGCTCTGTGAACATCCAGTGCTCGATGTTATCACCTAACCTAGGCCCCATCGATGGGTTCCCAATCGGACAGCACCCAATCGTCATTAAGCTACTGAAAGGATGCTGTAACCGCAGACCACCTACGCTAAAGTACACATCAACATGGGAACCTAGTGATGTGATTCGTTTTATATCGCAAATGAATGAAAACGCGTTACTCCGCATGCTTACACTAGCGTGAATTTTGTCTACTTTTCTAGCCCTGGCGTCATTATTACGGGTTTCGGAACCGGCCGCCATTACATTCTCGCCTGTCAGCTTCGTTGGGAACTCGGTCCGCTTCGCCTATCGAAACCAAGGAAAGCACAACGAAGTGGGCCGCTTCAATCCTTCTCGCTGGCTGCTTGCCCCGATTCCAGCGCGTGCCCAGTGGCGGTGCTATGGTCATACATAGTCCGTACTGAACTTAATCGACCGCAGAATCAGGATGGGCTATAATTCATTTCCCTGAATTCCCCCTATGGTGCAGTAACAGGGAATACGACCGCTTGTTGGATCAAGTCTTTCTTAAAACTAGCGGGGATTGATACATAGGTTTTTAGCGCGCACTCAAACCGCGGCGCAGCATCATCGTTAACTATCGCGAGGGGCTTATCTATCGACATAATGCTACGAGCGGGTCATTGGTCAAGCAATTCAACGTTCAGCAGACTTTATAATCACCAAACAAACCCAACATTCACAGCATCAGTATTAAACGATGCGTGAATCTTTAAAATCACCCTTGGGGTTTAGCAGAATGTTCTGCTGTACAATTATGAATTACTGGAGTGATCGCTTTGGCGATCACGAAAGGTAATTAGAATTGTACTAGGATAAATGAGAGAGAAACCCTAACCGGCCTAAGGGTCCTGTATCCTAACCCACAATCCGCCCTCTCACTTATATCCTTTCATTGCTTAAATGTTGTTGTTTGCCGGCACGGCCTATGGTCCATCCGGACAGGCGGTCCAAAGGAAGTTACCGTAAGGAGAACGAAGATCAACCGAGGTGAACGGGGTGAACAGCCATACCGCAAAGAAGTTCATATGTCACTTTCCCCGTTTTCATGAAGGCATCATTTGCCACTTGTTGTTATGGATTGAACTGGCCTTTTTTTCTCATTTTTCTCCCCATTGGTTACCAGCAGAAACTTTTGTGTGTTCTGTTTGACACGCTTATGCCGTTTATTTGATGTCTTTTTTTGTCATAAGCTATTTTATCTCTTGGCACGCTTTCTCTAAGTCTGAGTAAATGGGAGGCGTGCCGGGCCACACGGCCACAGGTAGGCAATATGACCTTCAGTTTTCTTTCAAAAGCTAAAATAAATAGGTCTACACCCTTAGGTTCTGTCTCTCATTTATCCTAGTACATTCTAATTATATAACGAAAGTAATTTACTTTCGACCCTAAGGGTGTAGACGATGTATTTCTAGCTTTTTTAAAGTATTTTGCTTACCTCACCCCTTGCAACGCCCCTTACACCTCAGACTTTTTCTAGCTATTGACAGAGAATGTCGTCAAATTTTTCTCGTGGTGGCCAAGCAGGCCCACGTGCAGAATCCGTGGATTCTCGAGTGGATTTTTTCTTTGACGACCAAATTCCTGTGGTTTACGAGAGTAGGCATAGGTCTCGTTTTTCCGGCGACAATCGCGATCGTTTTTTCTCAGAAGCGCAGCAAAGACGCGACCAACGTGTTTTTCGGGATAGATCACCTTTGAGAAGACCGAGACTTTATGAACCGCCGGCTAGATTGGATCGCTATTACGATCAAAGTGATTACCCTGACTATCCTTGTCATCGACAAGAAGTTTACCGGGGCCCTTATAGTGAGCAGTTCGATCACGACCCCCGTTCATACCCGACTCATAGTGATTTCGGTCAGGAGGTACTTTTACAACGGAGACGAGCGAAATGAGTACGAAGTGTTAGAAGAGGGGTGTGAAGAGGAGTGTGAGCTGGATCGTAGGCGTTCGTGGCTTCTGCCGAAAGGGAATTTGCAACCACTCGATGAGGAAAATGAGTCAGAGGATGGGGTGGCAGGCCGTCAGGGCGTAAAGCGGAATCCAGCGGCAGGCAGCAAGCAAGTGGAACAGGGGCCCGCCAGGGAATGAATCCATCCAGACATAGGTCGTCCCAGCGTAGAGCATGAAACAGCTGGCGATCAAGCAAGCCAATCACTTCCTCAGTGCCAAGTATTTTCGACGGCAATTTGCAAAGAAATCGCGTCACTTCTGGCAGTCGGCGTGTCGACAGAACAGTCTAAACAGACGTCAAAGGAATTCTCGCTTACGTTTGAAGAAGAGGGCTTTTGCTTATGCCGCCTAAGCCAAAGAGTAGAAATCCAGGTCCGTCATTCTCTCCAGGCCACCCTGCAGTAGTGCGGTAGGGCTCACATATCCAAGAAGCGACGGGAAGCTGTAATCGGCAGCACGGATCCCAGAGTCGACTACCTTCTGAAGGAGGATATTGGCTTGACATCCAACAAGGAGGCTCGCGAGCTCCTTTTCACGGGCGAATTCCTGGAGCGCATGCTGAAAGAGGCGCTCAGGATGAAATTCTGGCCAAGCGGGATCAAGCAGCAGCTAGCTCGACCCGCGGTAAGAGGAATCCGTTCCGGTCGACAAGACGCGGATCCTCTATGGATGCTCCACTCCGCCAAGACCAAAACGTTGACCGTCAGCAGGCGGAACGTGGTAAGCAGTCGGAAAAGTGTGGGCAATTCCAGAGGCGGACGAGTCCGCGGATATGCCAACCAAAGAAGGTTCATTTTTTCGTCTCATGTAAGTCAATACGTCCATCTCCCTTTTCAACCGGTAGACATTAAAGTGGGAGCTAGACTGAAATCTTTTGCGAACCTGTGGGAAAGGATCACGGATGACCAGTGGATATTAGATATAGTTTACAACGGGCTGAAAATAAATTTCTTGTCTCAGCCTTTTCAGCGCGCTTTTCCCCCCGAGGTGACAATGTCAGAGGAAATGCGAACAATTTGCCAGGCAGAAATTTCCAGTCTAATAAAAAAGAGAGCAGTAACCGAGATAACAGACGGAACGACCGGGTTTGTTTGTTCATTCTTTTGCATACCTAAAAAATCGGGTGGATATAGACCGATCGTTAATTTAAAACCCCTGAACAAGTTCATTAACTATGAACACTTCAAAATGGAAAATTTAAAGACTGTTCGTTTTTTGGTCAGAAAGGGGGATTGGTTCATTAAGCTAGACCTCAAGGACGCCTATCTATCGGTACCAGTCCACCCCTCCCAACAAAAGTACTTGCGTTTTCAATGGGGGGGACGAATTTTCCAGTTTTGTTGCATGGCATTTGGACTTTCCCCGGCCCCCAGAATATTTACGAAAATGTTAAGGGTAGTGGTTGCCTTTTTGCGAAAACAAGGTATTCGTTTGGTCATTTACCTTGACGATTTTATGATAATGAACCAGACAGAGGAAGGGGCTAAAACAGACTTGAAAACCACACTGGATATATTGCATCAATTGGGTTTTTTGATTAATTGGGAAAAATCCGTCATCATACCAACACAGGTTATCGAGTATTTGGGTATGATTGTCGACTCGACTAGACTGTCCTTCTCGTTACCCACCAACAAGGTGCATGAAGTAAAAAAGATGTGCATGGAGGCTTTGGCAGTGAGCAAAGTGACTTTACGCAATCTAGCTTTAATTTTGGGAAACTTTACGTGGGCGATCCCGACCATTCCCTTTGCGCAATCCCACTATAGAAGTGTGCAGCGCTATTACATAACAGAGTCTAAAAGATCGGGTGGTAACCTAAACGAGGGATGTACGGTCTCGGAATATGCAAAAGTGGACCTGGAATGGTGGGTAAAGAATTTATAAAAAGTAAACGGCAAAGAGTTTTATCCCAAAATCCCAGATATTGAAATTTATTCGGATGCATCACTTTCCGGCTGGGGAGCAATTTGTAACGGGGTATCTACACGCGGACCGTGGACAGCGGAGCAGGCAGGCATGCATATCAACAGACTTGAGCTCATCGGGGCTCTAAACGCTGTGCAATCTTTCGCAAAAGACGCGACAGGCCTCTCCATACGCATATTTCTTGATAACTCTACCGCAGTTTTTTATATTAACAAAGGGGGAGGCACAAAGTCAATTCAGTTGACAACGGTGGCTAATGCGTTGACAGAATTTTGCGAACAGTGAAAGCTTTCCATTGAGGCAGTCCACTTAGCGGGGGTGCTAAATGTAGAAGCAGATAGGGAGTCAAGGGCGGATGACGATGCGAGTGACTGGATGCTGGATCCGCCAGTGTTCCGAACCATAAACGGGATATGGCCTACGAAAATCGATCTTTTTAGTTCACATTCGAACGCTCAGTTGCCATCCTTCGTTTCATGGCGTCCGCAACCGAAAGCAACGGCAGTCAACGCATTTTCAATAAATTGGCGAGGGAGGTTTGGCTACGCATTTCCCCCCTTTTCATTGATATCTAAGTGTCTTGAAAAGATCAGGAGGGAGAAAGCTAACCTAGTCATGATTTGTCCAGTCTGGCTAGCACAGCCTTGGTTCCCGGTGCTACTGGAGCTTACGTGCGACGTCCCGTATCTCCTTCCGAAATCTCCGAAGCTACTCTCGTCGGCGAGAAACGAGCAGCACCCTCTGCTACAAATCTGAACTTTACAGTTAGCCGCCTGGAAATTATCAGGCGACATTTCCAACGGGAGGGTTTTTCGGAACCACTGGTCAACCTATTGTTGGCCGGAAACCGCACCACCACGCTTTCAACTTATGAATCGGCCTGGAGAAATTGGGCAGATTGGTGCTTTCGACGGGGTGAAAATCCCTTGTCGATATCTCTAGCACTGGTGTTGGAATTTCTATCAGGCTTGTACGGGGAAGGGAAATCCTATAGCACGATTAACGTGCATAGATCTATGCAATCTCAGACCCTCCCTAATATCGATGGACAACCGATGAGGTTGCTACAACTTGAAACCTCCCAGACCCAAATATGATTGCTCGTGGGATCCAAACGTGGTGGTGAATTATATGTCAACTTTAGGGGATAATGTGTCGATTCCCCTATCGATATTGACACACAAAACAGCCGTCTTACTTGCTCTCAACTCACTTCTACGCGTATCGGAGCTCGCCACCATCGGACTACCGTCAGTCGTTTTCACAGAAAACGGCATCAAATTTACACTACAGAAACCAAGGAAGACCCAGCATGGTGGACCGTTACAGTCCGTCTCCATTTCCAGCTTACCAGACGAAAGCTGTCGCCCCGTCAAGACCAGAGTTGAAACGAGCGCGCTCTGAGCTAGAGCGGAATGCGAGCGCGCTCGCGTTTTTCAGTGAGCGGCGAGCGGGAGCCGCTCGATTTTAAAAATTGCGAGCTAGAGCGAGAGCGGAAGCCTCGGGAGCGGAAATAGCTCTTTCGGTGGCGCCATCTATCAACCAGTATTCGCACTAAGTGAATTATATTGTAAATCCAAATGAAGCAAATGAAGTACGAGTACGACGTACGAGTCTAGTACATACCTCTAAGACTAAGTCTCTTACATTATAGAAACGCAAAGACGTCAAGTGCAAGTAAGGCATGGCTGACGCTGAAATCACGCTTTCAGGCTCTGAATCTGAATGTGAATCAAGTCAATCAACCCACGCAAATTCTTCGTAAGTTAATAATTATACAGTAACTCTCATGTCTCATCGTGAATTAATTTCATCTATTTATTGAATTAATTGATATTTCTATTTCATTTATTCTCATGTGATGTGACGATGTCACTCATGTCAGTATGAATGAAAAAAATGGAGAAGAGAATTCATCCTCTAGTGTTCAAAAATAAAAAAACTGGAATGAAACAAAAATTAAGTTGCCGTCGAAGTACTTTCAATTCATGGGCGATAAAAAAGATGGAAAAGGATTCTTTGTCAAATGCTTGCTTTGTCACGAGTCAAAGACAAAGTATAATAGGCAAGGAAATGTTGAGCTTCTGAGTATAACGAACAATTCAGGATACAATGCCAAGAGGCACATAAAAGTAAGTAAAGTTGTTCTTTTTATTCGGTTTAATTTTGAAAACATTCTCACTTTTCTTTATTTCAAACTTTCAGTCAAAACATCCTACACAGGTTACAGAATTCAACACTGCTTGGAACAACAGAAAAGAAGATAATGAAGAAGAAAACTCATCTAGTTCTGTCCCTTCCACTAAAAAGGTGGGAAAGCCAAATCAGTCATCGATCAGACATCACTTACCAGATGCATGGAAATACAAGCAGATAAGAACACTTGAGGATCTAGATAAAGCTATCTTGGTGAGTTCCTTTTTTAACTAGTCTTGTCGATCTCATTTCATCTCATCTCATACTTCTCTTTTGATACTTCTCCATCCATCCAACACAATTATAAACGTTCATAAAGTTTACTTTACACTTTTATAGAACCACCTTATTGCTGACCTCCTTCCTTTCAGTGAAGTCGATAAAGAAGCATTCAAGGAACTCATTTGTGGACTGTCTGGGCCACTTGTAATCAAGAGTCGTCCCTTCATGGTGGAACTGTTAAAGAAGACCTACAACAAGAGTAAAGCAGATCTCATTTTGGAACTTGAAAAAGCTGAGTATGTCAGCACAACTGCGGACTGCTGGACTTCACGGCGACGAAGCTTTCTGGGAATGACTGTACATTGGATGGGACAAGACCTTGATCGTCGCAGTGCGTGTTTGGGTGTTAGGCGAATTTTCGGTTCCCACACATACAATGTGATTGGAAAAGAAATTTCAGACATCCATACAGAATTCAAGATTTCTTCCAAAGGGAATTGCACTATTACTGATAATGGATCGAATTTCTTAAAAGCTTTCAACATGTTCCAACGACCTTCGTCAGCAGAAAAAAAGCCAGATTCTGACGAAGATATTGATGAAGATGACGAAGGAGATATTCTGAATTGTGGACTGGACTTACTAGAGCAAGAGGATCTTTGTGACGATGAAAGTCACTTTTATCTACCTCGCCATATGAGATGCAGCTGTCATTCCCTGAATTTGATGGCCACTATTGATGTGAAAAATATTGACAATCAACGGTTTCAAAAACTAAAGAATAGTGTGGATGCAAAGCTTACTGCAATATGGAATAAGCAGAGCCGCAGTTCCTTAGCATCCGACTTTATCAAAGCTACATTGGGTGAACTTTTCGTGATACACAACGCCACAAGGTAAGAAATGTTTATTTACATTTCATTGAAATAATCGATTGATTGATGGCATATCGATTTTCTTTTCCAGGTGGAATTCTTATTATGATGCTTTGGTAGAAGTTGAAAGCTTTTTAACCAAAAACAGAGATAACCTTGCTATAACTTTTGAACACTTCAAACTGAAGAAACTCACTAGTGTGGAAGAGGAATTTTTGAGGGAATACATAAAGATCATGAAGCCACTTACTCAAGCTCTTGACGTCTTTCAAAATGAGGAAAATATGTCAGTTAGATGTGTTCTTCCCGTCCTCTCGTTATTGAAGGAAAAGATCATTGAGTTCAAAGAAGACAGAAACATCATACACTGCGCCGCATTTGTGACCAGTCTGTTAAATGGCATAGAAAAAAGGTTTCGATCATTCCACGAAAACAACAGTTTCCGTCTTGCATCTATAAGTGACCCCCACTTTAAATTCTCGTGGGTTACCGAGGAACAGAAAATTGAAGACATAAAACTCCTTAAACAAGAAGTTAACAGACGCATCAGCAATTTGTAAGCTTATCTTCAATTATTTGATAGTTTACATTTTTTTCGAAAGACCATATCATTTTAATATTTCAGGGCAAATGAAAGCATCGAGGGTGACGACGCAACCACAGCACATTTAAGTGGAACTTCTTCATCACCTAGGAAGAGGTCTCGGTTCTTGGATGGATTGCAAAGGAAAGCTTCAATAGAACTAAACGAAGTGGATCGCTATATCAATGATGGCTGCGGTGTTCTTGAGGATCTCAATCGCTACCCAACAATCAAGCAAATATTCATGTACAAATCAATAATTAAAAACTAGAAAGTAACATAAAAAACTAATAAAAATTACAAATTCATTTATTTGATACAGAGAGTACAATAGTGCTTTGCCATCTTCTACAGCGTGTGAACGTCTCTTCAGTACTGCAGGGTGGATTTTTGTACCAAAGCGTACAAATTTATCAGATGCTAAATTTGATAGATTGGTTTTTCTGAAACAAAACGGAAAATCTTCGAGAAACTGGAAGACTAGTCCTTCTAAAACCAATTAGGGCAACCATTTCTGTTTTAAACTTCTAACTTTTTAAGCCATTAAGGCATTAAGTAAGAATAAATAAGGATGCAATCCTTAAAACAATTAAGCCTTTTTTGTTGAAACAAGAAATGTAATGTATTTCATTAAAATACACGTGTTTTCAAGAAAAAAAAGTTTTAAGAGCGGAAAAAGAGCTATTTTCGAGCGCGCTCAGCTCTTTTTTTTAACCACGAGCTAAGAGCGCGAGCCGCTCGTTTTGAGGGTAGGAGCGGATAGCTCTGAGCGCGCTCCATTTTCAGTGAGCTACTTTCAACTCTGGTCAAGACCATAAGAGCGTATATCGAACGCACGGCTCCTTTTCGTAACAACCTAAACTTTAACCTTCTGTTTATTTCGACAATTGCTCCCCATGGATGCGTAACGGGGAACACTATGAGCGGATGGATCCGGTCCGGCCTTAAAGCGTCAGGGATCGACACGTCTATATTTAAAGCTCACTCTAAAAGAGGAGCGGCAGCTTCAAAAGCCTCAGCAGCAGGGATGCCAGTTGATTCCATTCTAAAGGCCGGCCAATGGCAGAGCGAGTCTACATTTAGTAGATTCTATAAAAGAATAATTGAGCCATCGATAGTGCCGCTGGTGTTTCAACGCTGTGATCAGGATTAGCGCCAATTAATTTAAAATCACCCTTAGGGTCGAAAGTAAGTTACTTTCGTTATATAATTGGTAATTACCAGAGGGATCGCTTGCGATCCCGAAAGGTAATTGAAATTATATTAGAAAGAACGAATGAGACCCTAAGGGTCTCATTCCCGCCCGTCCCTCCCGATGTATGGCGAAGATATATACCTGATTATCAGTCTTAAAATTCTTTATGTTTGTTTAATTAGACGAGGAGCGATGGGTAGGCCGGGAGAATAACATCCACGGCTCTTGCAACAACCAGTTACCAGACGTATCGAGCCATTTCAGAGTTGGAGCCTTTTTCCGGGTCAGCCGGATTTTTTGCCACGACTGCAGTCATTCAAATCATCGGTTTACCCCTTTTTCGGCGATGATCTCATTTCCTTGTTTTCATTCAGTTTCCCGCAACAAAATGCTTGAGGATCCCACAAATTTTCAATTATTAGTTTTCTGTATTTCCTCACCCGTGATTGCAACAGGAATTGCCCAATTTTCATTGTCTCAGGCGCTAAAAAAGTCTGAAGTGTATGGGGCGTTGCAAGGGGTGAGGTAAGCAAAATACTTTCAAAAAAGCTAGAAATACATCGTCTACACCCTTAGGGTCTCATTCGTTCTTTCTAATATAATTTCAATTACCTTACGGGATCGCAAGCGATCCCTCTGGTAATTATCAATTATCTTTCGTGATCGCTAAAGCGATCACTCCGGTAATTAATAATTAACACTAATACTATAAGATTGATTCAGTTAACATCATTTTGTATTATTGCAGGACTACGGTAAATCAAAGTGAGGACATAATTTATAGTTAAGTGAGGGAACAACTAAGAAGGCCTTAGTGGAACAAAATAAGAATAACTATTTCCATCTCATGGAGGATGCCGTCCTCGTGTTTGCTTATGACTCTCTTCATGCACTTCACAGATTTTTTTTTTCTCGATAAAACCTGTTGCACTCAGCATACAAAACAATTTTAAACAACGTTATCTAATAAAATATAAATTGATCAAGGAAACGGCTTCATAAAAAAAACCTAAATGAGGCTTTAGGCCCATAGCCTTTGTTGAGGATTCAAACCCTTCCTGCGAATTATACGGATGTGAAAGTAAATTTGTAAGTTACGTGATATTTCATACAGGCTACTATGGAGACTCAAAAAACAGAGTTTGCGAAAGACTCGCGGAATTGCAAATCCCTGTAGCCTTCAAAAGAAAGGTGAACTTGATGGAAGCAAATAGTACTGCTCTAATGCCAAACAATAAAACATGCAAAACGTGAAGTAGTATCTTCTGCGATTTTGCTGAATAGTTTGTTTTGGTAGGAAGAGCTCATTATTTGGTTTTATTTGAATGTGGAACTGAATGCAAGAGGCATTCTTCTATGCTAAAAATATTTCAGTTGTTGAACAAAGGCCATGCCAAAGCCAACAATAAGAGTCCATTGGTACCAAGTGCTTACTACAACATTGGAAGATGACCAGCCACATTCCAGCTCTGTTTTTAATACTGACATGAAGGGTTTGTTGGCCTTGTTGCGGCAACTTGCTGCTCGTAGATCTCTCATTACTGATTGATAGTTGCTGCAACGATCTTTACATATTTGTTGACGCCACCTACGCATCCAAAACTCAACCCACCTAAAAAAAATATAATATTAGCAAATATCATGTGTATAAATGATTTGGAATCCTGAAGCTTTGCTTTTGTTTGAGTGGTAGTAGAGGACTAGAGGTACTAGTCTGAACGGAATCCCAATTGGTAGGTCTCTTTAAGCTAAAGCAATCCCATATTTTCGTATTACAACAAAGGCTGCTGACACAAAAATTCCCACGTGTACAATTGTACAGTTTCGGAAACTAATGGCCAAAATTTGTCATGTAAATGATGTATGGCATGGCGTGTCAAGAACACCAAGTGCATATGTCAAATTTTGCCAAAAAATGTGTGATCCTAACCCGATGTAATATCCCCTCGAATGGATATTTTTTTCTTTTTTTTTCCTAATTTCTTGGTAACTAACGTATAATACGTTACTAAACTGTTTAGTAAATGAACTTACCCAATGCTACAGTCACAATTCCACGGGTTATCCGCCAACTGAAGTTGGGTGAGAAAAACGGAACCGCTGGTACCCGGATGAATTGTTGTTGATGGCTCTGCTACTGTTGATAATTTGTTATGTCGTAACTCGAGCTGAAGCCAACGGACATTTCCAAGATTCTGAAAAAGTGCCTTAGTCAATTCCGTTACGCCGTTGTCTTGCAAAGTAAGAGTCAGCGCCTTGCCTTGAAAATCCTTCGTGGTGGGTTTGATTGGAAGAACAAAACGTCTTAGTAATTGATAGCTTTGCTTCTAAACTATATTCTACTTCGTAGTCACCTTAAAGGCGTTGCTTGCAATGCTCTTTAGTTTCTTGCCACTAATGGTAATGTTGCCTATTTTAAACGGTAACTTTCCTTTCAACTGACTATCCAACGTTGCAGTTTCCACCTATAAACACTTAATTAATAATTTCATTTCAATTTTTTTTTTTTTTTAGGCTTACATCGATTTCGAGATGTTTGATTGCATGATTAAAATCCAAAAGTTTCGGAATGTCCAATCCTTTGACTTTTTCATAAGTTCCAATAGCTAAGTGTCGAAGATTGGTCATCTGGAACAAACTTCCCTCCTAGAAAGACATTCAGACATTTAAATAAAGCCAATTATCCAAAACGGAGAAGGATAAGTTGTGCCTCGAATGTTTGAAGAGGAAGATTTTGAATGTTTAAGTATTCCAAACTTTTCATGCTGGCTAGCGTTCCGTTTGCCAGAGCCGTTAAATTGTTACCGTTTAGCCGGAGTGACCTTAGTTTGGAAGCTGTGGACCACGGTGATTCTGGCAGCACTGTAAGCTGGCAATAGCTGATGTCGAATTCCTTCAGATTAGCGTAGCGGGTAAAGAAATCCGATGGCAAATTTTCCACCCTTCGAAGAGCACGTTAGTATAAGTTTGATGTGCAAATGAAATGATTTTTTTTACATACGTGTTGTAAGATACATTGAGCGATAGCAATTCGGGTAAATGAAAATCGCCAAGATCAACACTTCCTATATCGGCCAAATTAAGATGAACCAGAGACTGGAGGAGATTATCAAAAATGTGGTCAGCAACTGTTTGTATAGGATTGCTGCTTAAATCCAGGTAAGCCAAACGGTTCAATGAAGAGAATGTTTTCTCCGTAAGCGTTGATATCGCGTTGTTTGACAGGTCCAAGTACACTAGGTCGGTCAATTTTTTTAACTGTATCAAGCAGAGGAAAAAGAACTATCAGGGTACAAAGTGCGACTTAACAAACTGATGCAAATTTATCAATAATTACAAAAAAACATTTTATTTCTAACTGCATTACCAAAGTTGAATTACTCACCGTTCCCACGGCTATAATGGCTACATCGTAAAAGAAGTCTTTTGCTTCGCTAATAGGTTTGTACGACAAAGACTATAGTCTAAGTTACCTGATCAGGCGTGATGGACGTGATTTCATTGTGAGAAGCATCCAGATGTCTGAGAGTGGTGGCAATGCGACTAAGGCAGCCGTCAGGGATTTTGCTTATCTGGTTGTGGGAGACATCGAGGATTTCCAACTGGGTATCCTTAAACAAAGTGTCAGGCAGAAATCGTAGCCGGTTGTGTGAAATATTGATAACACGAAGAGTTGACGAACGACTCAACATGTCTTGATATATTTCACTGATGTCATTGTGGTCAAGCAAGAGAACTTGTAGACTTTTGGCATTAGCAAACGCGTCTGAATCAACCTGAAGTGAAAACAGGATGTAAGTACAAAGTCCTTAGCCGACTTTTTGTAGAGAATGCTTTCAAGTTCATTTATACCAGTTGAATATTGTTGTTTGAAATATCTAACCAAAGTAAATGTTGCATGTCACTGTATACCTGAAAAGGGATCGAAAAGTGAGACGTTAGGTCTGAACAAATGTTACAAAAAAAAATATATAATAAAATAATGGCTAAGAAATGCATTACATCTCTGGAAATGTTTCGAAGTTGATTGTGATGAAGGACTAAGTGAGTCAACGAGCTACGGATGGGCTCGAAGTAGTTACGGGAGATGAATGAAATGTTGTTATAGCCCAAGTCCAAGGAACGGATGCTAGAATATGACGACCATCCCGTTCGGTTGGAAGAGAGTTGTTGGATAAGGTTGTGACTGACATCAAGCTTGATGGCCGATAGCGTACCCACCTGATCCAGCCAATCAAACGACAATTTTTCGAGGCTGTTGTGACCAAGATTGAGAGTCTCCAATTTAGGCAAATTATGAAAAGCTTCAGATTCAATGGTACTGATCATATTTCCATCAAGTGAGATGTATTCCAAATTTTCAATGTTTTGGAATGCCCCTTTGGCAATGCGTGTGATTTTGTTCTCCTCCAGATTTAAGATTTTTAGATGTGGCAAATCAGAAAATGTTTGCGCCTCAATAGCGTTGATGAAGTTAAAACTCAGTGACACGTTGACAAGGTTAGGCGTATGGTCGTTGTTTAACATTTGTAGGGGTATTTTTTCTATGGCGTTATCCTGTAAATTGATGGAGCGAATTTCTTTCATCAAATGGAAAAAGTCGTCCGGCAAACTGGTAATCCTGTTGTTACTAAGGTCGATAGACTGAAGGGAAACAAGTTTCTTGAATGGTTCTGAAGGTAAACTTCCGACTCCAATGCCATTCGCCATGGAAAGGTGGATAAGAGAACTACCGACATCAGCAAAAGCGTCTGCTTCTATCTGCGAAATGCGATTATCGGACAGATCCAAACTTTTGAGCCCCGGTACGTGACGAAAAGAGTTGGACGAAATAGTTTTTAGTCTGTTTTTTGACAAACTCAAATGCTCCAATGCAGCTCCGTAGCCTTCAAAGTCATTTGTAGATATCTTTTCGTCCAGTGAACTCAAACCCAGTGACCGTAGGTTGCGGATGTCGTTCATTTGCTTCACAGGTATTTGACCCATTTTTTCTCCAACTAAGTTTATGGTTTGCAGTGCATAACGGAATCCGCTAAGATCAGCATCAGCTTTGAATGCTAGCGAATTATCATTCAGTATGAGCGCTTTCAAGAAGTCAAATTTGTCTAGTAGGTTTTCAGGCAGCGTGCTTAAGTTATTGTAGCTTAAATCCAAGCGTTGCAACGAAGATTCTAAACCACGAAAAGATTTCGATTCGAGAACAGTTACAGAGCACTCGCTAAGGCTTAATTCTCTGATTTTCGCATCTTTGAACGCGTCTTCTGCGATCTCTCTTATGGCATTTCCGTTTAGGGACGTCTTATTTATGAGATTAAAATTTTGAAATGCAAAGGGTGGTAGATTTCCGATCATGTTGTTGTCAAGAACTAGCGTATCGATGGAGATACGGCCTTGGAAGAAAACGTCAAATGTCGTACTGATACGATTGTTTGCGAGATTGACGGTATTGAGCGATCGCATTTGCGCCAGACTGGTGAATGGGATATGCTCCAGAGCGTTGTCCGCCAAGCTGAGATGTGAGAGCTTTAGGGAGCCACTGCCGCTAAGCGGTAAGATATTAAGAATGCTGTTTCCTCGTAAGTCTAGACGCTCGAGTCGCTGAAAGCCTACAAATGACTCCAATTGTAGCGTAATCAGGTAATTGTCAGCTAGCGACAAATGCTGCAGCGAATCTTCTACTCCGGAGAAATCTTCGCGGCTGATTTCGACGATCATATTGCTACCAAGATCCAGCACTTTCAGTTTCTCCAAATTATGCAAAGCCTTCTGCGGCACACGTTGCAAGTGGTTGGACGGTAAGTACAGTTCTCCAAGCGAACGTTCTAGACCGGCGAAAGCCATTTCCGGGACGGTGTATAAATGATTGTTGCGAATGTCTATTCGCCATAAGCCTGCAAATGAAACAAGTGTGTGTTTATCTGTTGTTGCTTTTGTTGTTGATTGATCATGACACGTGCAAATACGAAAACATTTGCAATATTGAAATGGAGCTCTGGCTTACAATTCTCGTGTGCATTGTGTCTGTGGTGTCTCTGTTCTTCTTCTAAATACATCTATACATTATGCATCCGATATACAAATTCGGTCTATTGAATATGCACATTTTTCGTTTTTTTTTCTTTAAGATACATGGCCGTCAAACGGTAAGTTAAAATGCGTAGCTACTAAAATGTGCCGTTGAAATTTTATAAATTGGGGCATCAACACAAATTGATTCTTAAGACAAAGTTGGTGTCAGTTGCACGTTAACCACCCATCAACGTACGCTTTACATAGACTTATATTCGAGACTAAAGTCATAATAGAATCGGATGTAGGCTATTGCTATCAATAAAAACTAAAATGAAATGCAAACGTTGATTGAATACCGATTAAATAATTTTGGCTAGCCTCTACAATAAGACAAAATTTCGAGTGTGGAAATCGTAAAACATCATACCTGTTCGATGGAAACCATTTTCTTCCACCCTGCGTAGCCCGTTACGTCTGAGATTGAGAGCAAAAGCTTTGGTGTTGTTGATTCCTACCGGTACGCTGGCCAATGGAATATCCTCGCAATAAATCAACCCCACTTCAGGTCCACCTCTTGAGCATCGACACAGCAAGTTAAACGGGCATGGCTGCAAATTCTTGGCTTCATCTTCCAAGATGCCGGTGGTAGCTCCCACGAAGCAGGCACAAGCGATCAGTATCGAAACTGTTACCATGATGGAATGGCGGTTGTCTGCCAGTTCCTTGTAATAGCCTCTTCTGGGGAGCATCGTTTGCTGTACGAAATAGAACAAGCTACTGAGAGGGCTCTCTGTATGGGCGCTTCTTCTAAAAGCGAATGCGATTTCTTTCTCGCTCGAATACCCAATTCGCCTCCTTTTCATTAGACCATTTCAAGCTTATTATACACATCTAAAAGGATTACATTGGCCAAGTGTGTCTCCCTTATGGCTTCTCCACGATGCGGTAGCCAGAGACAATACTGCTTGAAAGGTTAGACCCGTCGAATAGAACAAAGTTTCGAAGAAGACCGTCAAATGAGAGCAAAGCCGCCATGTTTTCCCGTGCGTTGTTTTTATCCGCACCCTAGCTTCCTTGGATATTATTTCTTGTCTTTTTTACAACAACATTTTTTACAACTTCAGACATGCATTTGCAAGGGGCTCGCTATACATGCATTTGAAATTCGTGAATTTTGACTGAAATTTGAAAGATTCGTGAATCTCTTCCAACGCAATCGGTACGGCTATTCAAAGGAATGTTTAGACTAGACCTACTGTAGGTGAGATCCACACAGTTGGAAACCCGTTAAGAATTCAAATGGAAAAGGAGTGTCAACCACAAATAAATTTCATAAACTCGGGTTTCTGCCTTTCAATTAAATCAATTCAAAATGAGTTAGGGGAAACTTTTCAACCATAAGATTAACATTTTTTTTTCTCTCTCTCTTAAAGAAATATTGAAATTTTTTGGGTTAGGCCTATGGCGAATTTGATTTTTTAGTCTACTTTTCGCTTCAAATGATAGTTGAAAACAAGAGTTAATTTTTGTATTAGATGAAAAGAACTCACCATTATAGGTGACCGTGATTCCGTTGGAACAAGATCAAGAACAGTCAACTTCAGATGTCCAAACACGTTTTTTCGCGTGCAAACTGTGCTGTACGTTAGGTTTTAAATGAACGACAAAGACAAAGCTCGCTGAACTGCTAACCGGCACTGAAGTTGAAAAACTGATATATACTCATAAAAGCGAGGCGGACGTGGCTTAAGTAGGTTGCAGTGCTCATTCTTTTGTCGGCTTCTCTAGGGCCAACGCAAAAACAAGTAAAAAATTAACAAAAAAACTTAACGTGCTGCTTGAAAACGGTATAGGGTTGTAGACAGAGAGTGCGAACAAACACCAGCTTTGAAAATTTTATGTTTTTTTGCAAACTCAGTAGTAAAGACACACTGTGCACATTGCTAATAAAGTTTGCGGAGGGGAAGTGGGTACAAGAGGTCTGCATGATGGGATTATACGATTTCGGGGTGTTACCTACCATCACACAGTTTGCCGGGCTCAATAACATTCATCGCTAACAATCCCGGCATTGACCTTGCAAATGAGTGGGTATTGTACGCAGTAGAGAGTAATGATCGCCCACAGCACAGAAGGGTTTCGACTTGTAAATGTACATTGTGTGTGTGCATTAGAGATGATGGAAAGAGGGAGATCACAGATGATGAAGGGAGGGCAAAATTGAACGTTGATTGTGCACAGCACCGCCACTTGGCTCCCCTCGTTATTGGTGGCACTCTGGTTTTCCGCACTCCTCTATCATTTGGCGCATTAACCATTCCTCCCCCACCCCTTCCCCCTTCCCCCTTCACCT
Organism: Daphnia magna; assembly: GCF_020631705.1. Taxonomy (NCBI): domain Eukaryota; kingdom Metazoa; phylum Arthropoda; class Branchiopoda; order Diplostraca; family Daphniidae; genus Daphnia; species Daphnia magna. The sequence goes on along the minus strand of NC_059190.1, from coordinate 4,790,945 downwards.
CTGCATACGGTTTCACAACAAGGAATTACGAATAGAGAGCGTGTTTGTACGATGTTAGTACGGGATACGTCAACGAATAAGTGACTAGACATTATGAAGGAACAGCGACAAGGGCTAACTTGAGCTAACTTTTGTAGAGTATGGTAACAGCACATCGTACTGTCAACGGTCTTTAATCAACATGCTCTCCTATCATGTTGGCAATTTAGCATACACAATCGCAGCTTATTGCCACCGATTGTTGCACGATGACAACGAACACGCGGGATAAGAATAAAGGTAGGGAACTTCGGGAATGAACGCGTGAGAGAAGCATAGGTTGATTTTCGTCTAGCAAATTTTCATGGTTGATGATTAATCGGTTCTAAATCAATTGTGAATCCTTGAACCTGTTTTTAAAAAGGAGCGTCTTCCATATAGGGGCCTAAAGTATAGTTATGCATTTTAGGAAACCACTTCCATCTTAATGATGAAAGGTTTATATGCACCACAGCAGGCGTTGGACAAAATAACACACAAAAAACAAACAAAAACTTGGGTTATTACAATTTGGAGTTTTTGTTTTCGTCCAAGACGGGATGGTAAAAATTTCACATGCCTTTGGACAGTGTATGGTTTTGGGGTCACGTCTTGTTAAGAGGTTTGCAAGTGAGGCCCTCCATGTTGATGTTCCAAACCGTGCTGTGGTAGGAGAACTATTATAATTCAATGGGATCGACGCCAGCGTAGCTGGAATCTTGCTTAACAAGGCAAATGCCCACAGCAAAGAGCAACTTAAAGACTTCATTATAGTCCACAATGACGAGACTCGGTACTGTCTGTGCCTTTGTTATGGCTTTTTCCCTTAACATGTCCAAGGGAGACCGAGCGGCAACACCGGACGGCCTCTTCAGCACGCGTCGTCCTCCTGTAACGACCTGACAAAACGCTTCACTGGACACCACTCACTGGTTTTTCTTTTTCCTATACCTCTCGACTGACTCGCAAAGCTTGAGCTTCAGTTTTATATAGCCCACGAAATAGAATTCAAATGATTTACCATAAGTGGTGCAAGTTAAACAATGCATTATTTGATGACGAATCCTTCAAGCATCATTGTCGGTCATTATATTTGACGTTTACTAGCCTATCAAATGGGAAATTTTAGTTACGCAGAAATAATAGGTAGATAAATGGGGCGTGTACTAGACGGATTCGCTATATTCGAAAGGTTTAAATACAATCTGTGCCTTTGCGAAAATGCAATTCGTAAATTGCGTTTTGCTATTTTGTCAACAGAGTTAGCTGCTTTTCTCGATATGTTTCAAGTAGGAGGCATTGTTTCCAAAACGAACATTTAGTTAAAAATAAAAATGAATTATCAATCGTTTCGATATAGACTACATGCTAAATGGCTGAAGTAGATATAGCCTTTGAATTCCCCGAAATAATGTTTCCACGTTCAAAGTTTGTCCAGATTTAAGAGATCTGTAAAGATTTTTGTAAAGATAGAGCCGACCATAGTTATTATCTTGTGGTTGCTATAACGTAGGTACTCTATTCCATCGCTATAGCCTACTATACAGTATTCTTAAAAACGATTGGTTTCTATTGGCTACATTTGGAAATCATTTGCTACCGTTGAGCCTCACGGTAAAGTGATTCGATAGGGCTGACGTATAGAACCATATCAATTCCTCCGTCTGGAATGGAAGTGCGCTATAATAAGTAAACGATGGTGAACCGGAGCCAAAGCTATTGCTTATATTTAAATGCATGAGTATACGTGTATGTAAAACCGGCAAGCGACAGGGGAAAATTGGCAATTTCTGCTGTGGATTCGTTTGAATTTCCAACACTTGTTTTCAATTTCATAGATTTGGGGAAGAGGGAGACTGTATGAGGGTTACAAACCGGCCCGAAGCATATTATACAGAATCAACAACCGAAATTGTATTGTGCTCTTTGAATTTTAATGTACGTATACAGAAATCGGAACAATATACCGCAACTCCAGCATATGATCAGTTTCGTGACATTTTTGGTCGCTTATAAAATCATACATTTTCAAACAATTTGCCCCGTAGTCTTTGCTGCTTCGGCGCAGATGTGGTAGCATGACAATCCCGGATAGCACAGTTGCCCATGGCGACCAATCAGCTTCCTTTACTGCGTCTAACTGGGTTGGCAGATTGTTCAGCATCTCTCGGCTTGTTTCCTCCCATCCGTGCGTGAATGTCAAACTCACCACCACGTCCTATAAGCATACGTGTAAATAGATGCGTACACCTAGTCAATAAAACAATCTTGCAGTCAGACTTACGTTTGCTTTCATCTATAGCTGGCTTTCACTTTCTTTCGCTTAACGGATAAACTGACAGTGCAAAGACGTCGCGGTGTTAGCCTGTTGTATTTTAAAGAAGAATAACGCAACAAGTAATCGAGACGCCGGGATAACTTTACCAGGTGTATACCAGTCTTGGACAATGACAGGAAAGATGAGATCTTTCTTCATTCGTGACTTACTTGGTGAATCAATTTCGGCTCCGAAACCTGACAGAGGTAAATTCCCCCCCCCCTTTATTTTAGACCCTGTGTCAATTGCATCAATGACCCCAATCCGATTGCATCAAATTGCAATCACTTGCGCATTTCTGTGAGAATGTTTTGTTTGAACAAATCCGTTGCATGCAATGATCGTAAGTGAAAGTATTGTAATAAATTACGCCGAGTAAGGTTGCCGTATCATGTCTCAGTTAAGAAAAACAAATAGTGGATGAAAACGGAGGGCAAATTACTGTGTCGGAAAAGAAAAAGAAAAAAAAAACAGAATGCTAATGAGTGATCAAAGACTTGCTGGCATAGAATATTTCGGATAAAAATGAGATTGTTAATTGGAGCGAATCTCCGGAGGTTCTTTGAACTGCACCAACTTGAGTGATGATGAGTAATCGCGCTGGAGGGTGGGAAAATCTCCCTGGTGTTGAGTAGACAAATTTCTCGACTACAACAAACAGTGCTGAGCGTACATGTAAAGAGGGGATACAAAAAATGTCGCTAATGACTACAAGACCAAGGTGTAAGATCAAGAAGCTGTAACTTCAAAGACAAGCGGACTTCTTTATTGTTTGTTCTGCACACTTCATCTTTCCTTCTTTCAATGACAACTGCTTTGCTTCTGCGATTTCATTCAGCACCTTGACACTCAACCCTTAAGTGTTTTAACGTTTGGGGCTTTCAGTCATTATGTATAGCCATGTGCAAGTTCATTAAAATATTACACCGGGCCTCTCTGCCTACGTCAATTTCCATGTATTCGAAACAAATTTTAAAAAACTAAATATTCATACGCAGTTGCGTACAGTCATGATTCGCAAATCATGAAAATATTAGCAGCTGCGATTTGTGGCGGTAGCTATACCAATCAGGAACCCGAAAGCAGCTGGGGGGGGGGGCGGTTAAAGCAAAAATTGAAGTCAATTTAGCTAGCAGTCTATGCTGTTGAAGTTTTAATGCACTGGCAAATGAACCACTGCAGATTATACTAAAAGAGTATGAAATGCAATCGCTGTACATCTACAGATTGGGACAACTTGACATAAATAAAGCAATATGCATACTGTATAAATACGTGTGTGAAACCATGACTAGCATATTGATGATAACTAACAACCGTCCTTAGTTTCATCTGCGAAAGAGCTTAATGAGAAATAAATGAGCCGAATTTAGATGACTATAGAGTATAGACTCAGTTGGGAGGCTGGTTGCGTTTGCTTGTTAGAAAGGGAAACAGCAACACACAAAAGAAATTGAAATAAAAGAATGTTTTCTGATGTGCGGATCTCGAAACCATTAAAGGTAATTAAGACACACAAAAGAGGAATAATTGCCATGCTGTGAATTAGTGTTTTTAGAAACATCAAAGAACCCCCGTCTTTCTCCCTTCCTGTTTCTTCCACGACAAACAACTCGGATTTTCGTTTCTTTTTTCCAGTTACCTCTCGACTCACTCGCCCTTTAATGGTATAACGTCCTCAGTTCCCTAACAGTCGCGTCATTCAGTCTCTCGCATCTCTATAAAAATCCTTTTAATACTCTTGATTTCTCTGCCGGGGTGTGTGGTGTGTGTGTGTGTGTGTGTGTGTGTGTACGCGTGCATGTCATCCACTCGACTCGTACTCAAGCGATAACTTGTTATACCAATCGTCTACACCCTATCAGACAAACGAATTCGTTTATCGTTATTTCACGTTCAGTTTTATGATCGTTATTCGCTTTCAGGTTTTGTTCATTTCTTTGAAAAGAAGCTTAAAACCATTTGGCTACGCCCTGCAGGTGTGTGATCGTTAGCTCAACGATTTTGTTTAATGTTCGACTGTAGGTCTATGAATTTTCAGTCGCTTGGGGCCATATAGACAATTTAAGACAGCTCAAGGAGAGGGATGTCGGCGTCAGCACCCTTACATATTTTCACGTTTCTGCCTTGGAATCAAAAGTCCAATCATGATACAGTTCAATAAATGATTTAATTGACGAAGCCACCGTTGGCATTAGACCACATCAAGCCGATTTCACTTCCAATTAATTCATCAATCAATATTTTCGCTCGAGTTTCACCAGCACATCAACACTTTGACGGTTTACAGTATATTGCCATGTTTGAATTGAAATGTGTTCTTTTCCTGACCGCCGTATAATCAACACTTCGACGTTTCTCATTGGAGTTATCAGACTTCAAAGTTTAATTTGTTTCCAGAAAGATTACCAGACAAATTTCACTGGTGGTTGCAGAAAACATACATAGTGTCAAACCATCTATTTTATTTTTTGAGACCACAGTGCCCGATTTGGAAATTAATAACAACATTCGAATCGCTTTGTGGTTTTCAATTATGTTAGCAATGCGGAAAATAACCTCAACAAGTTACGGGTCGTTTGACGGGAAAAATGCCGGAACAAGCTTGCTCTCTTTGGGCTACCTTCTAAATATACGTCAGCCTATATGGATTAAAAAGCTTCCGTTCCTGTTCGAGGCCTACGCATTCTTATCCACTTAATGCAAATTACGGAGAACGCTATAGAGAGCATGTAATAAGCTTTTGAGCTAAAATTAAATATAAAATGATATTGCTTGCTTTCTTGAGCTTTGATCATTTACATTTTCATTGGTTCTAGTCCTCTATTTGTCAAACATCATACGATGTGTTTCTAGCGCGTATCGAATTTGCTTGGGCACTAATAGCTGTAAGTGACTTCCGTGCAAAATGGAATGATTTTAAACACAAGATTATGTTCTCCATTTGGCATGTCGGATTTAACAGACGAAGATGACCTGAATTCGTCCAGTAATGACGAGAAGCTGTTTACCAAAACCACTCCCCCCTTGTATCTTAAGGAGTCTTCCGCGAATGGACAGCATAGTTTTAAGAAAGAAGAGAATCCATTCAGCCGCGTTCATCGCCGAAGCGCCGATCTGGAAGACGGTATGCACTGTGGCAACAAGAAGCCCCGAAGGCGTCGAACTGCTTTCACCCATGCTCAACTGGCTTTCCTCGAGCGCCGATTTCGATCGCAAAAATATTTGTCTGTTGCAGATCGGGGCAACGTTGCAGAGCTCCTCAATCTGACGGAAACGCAAGTGAAAACTTGGTATCAAAACAGGAGGTATGTTCACAAACCAAAAACAAATATAGCGTTCATGTAGAAATACTGTATGTCGATAGTTACTCGCACTTTCTGTCAAACCTTCATTTCAACGGCCTAAACACAAACTGATGGCTTTATAATGTATGCATAAATTGAACAGTAATTAGATTTCGTTACAGATTCTATAGTTGTTGCTTATTGGTAGCTACTAAAGAAGCATCTCGTCGTTTGATCTAGACGGATCGAGAAAATCCGGTCGAATAGTGTAACGAATAGTGTAACATCCAATTTACGAGAATTGGCGTTTTTGTTTTCCATGCTTACGACAGAACTATAGGTTTCAAAAGGTGAACAAGAGCACCGAAGGGTTTCCCGTTAGTATAAGATTTCAATATATAGCTAGGCGGTTCGAAGGCTGTCACCACCGTTATGTACACGTTCCTCTTCCGCCTTTCCTTCCTTCGTCAACGATATAGTCTACATGCATTCATACGTCTTTACCGGGTAACTGGTGAGAGCCGACTGATAGAAAAGTCTAAGGAATTTCCCGAATGTATAGTGTTTGATGCGATTACTATTCGTTCGTGTGTTTCCTGCACGAATACGCCGTTCCTTTAATCCTATATCTACATAGCGTTTCTTTCTGTGTCATGGTATAGTTTTCACTCTATTATTTTACAATTTCATGGTGTGAGAGATATGGAATACAATAGGCCAGCCGAGTTACAACTAAAATAGAAAGCAAGCAAATACATAGAGATCGTAATTGGAACAGCAATTTCTATTCATGACTCTGGTTTGTTGAAAAACTCGTTATTCAAAGTAGTGTGGCACTTCTATTCGAACAGTTTATACCAAAGACTTTCAGACAAGTGCATTTATTTTGCCTCATTGCTACTCGTGAAAAGCGGGCCTTTACGTCAAGGGCTACACTGTAAACAAAATGGGCCCCAAAAATAGGTAGGAAAAATTACTATTTTCGATTCCGTCGATTGGGTAATTCATAATTACCTAATTTCATTTCAGGGAATGGCTACTTAAAACCGTTAGATAGAAATTACCAATTTTATGTCATTTTATTACTCTAATTGTGTGTCGCTGTTTCAGAGAAGACATTTTCTACGATGGAACTAGAACCAAAATTCGCAGTCGCATGTCTTATCATTGCACCACTTTACTTACATTAATTATGTCTAGTTTTTAATTAACTGATGGTAAGATGCGTTGGTCGATCGAAATTTTTATTAGAAACTTTGCATTTAAGCTAAGATTTAGCACAAGCTAAAATTTTGTTTTCAACCACCGATAGACGATATACATTGATTTCATAAAGTTCAACCGGCGTATTTATTCGGATGTTTGGGATAGAGAAGCGGCTAAACGAAATCAACACCCCGAAAAATTCTAAGCGTGTTTCACAAATCGACAAATCCCTTACATTGAACTAACTGATGTGTAGGCTATACAGGGAAAACTACCTATTTTAAGAAACATTGCATGGAAAAGGCAAACGTTACTTAACATTGGGATTTCTTCAAAAATTTGAATTGCTTTAGACCTAAAATTTTCATTTTTTATAGAGTACAGTCAATCATAAAAAGTGGAATTTGTTTTTTGGCATCTAGCCGCCATCGATCACGATAGTAAACAGTATAGTCAATTTTATGTTCAATTTTACATCTTTTTACAAAAAATGAATGCTTAAACTTAAAAATCACCGAGAAAAAAAAAAAAAAAATTACAGAGGCCTAGTCTACAAGCAGAAGACAAAAATGTGTTTAGTGTTGGGCAGCTGGATGACATTACCGGCGCTTAGCACGCGTGATATGCGTAACGTATCTCATGAGACTGTCCACTGATTTGATAAGGTTTCAAAGAATGAAACGGTCAGATAGTCGTCAAGTGCGCTGAAATTCTTTTTTTGTTTTTGATTTACAGTAGTTTTTTACCCAGCTTTACTTGAATGAAAATCGAAATAAATTAGGGGGACGTTGCTGTGGTGCCGATCAAATGTGGATAGGCCTAGTCAATGTGTTTTGTTTTTGATGGCAAACACAAGTCATGGATTTACAATGTGCACTGGCACATCTATATTTTTCTTGAATAGAACTAAATGGAAAAGACAAGCCCAGCAACAACAGCAGGCGGACCCATCTATGGCTTCGTCCTACTCCGTTAATGCAACGCTACCTAACATGGCTGACAGTCGGTCGTCGGCTGCCTATTGCCAACCTTTGCTGTGCAGTAATGATGTTAGCAGGAACCCGGAATCGTTCTTTCCTTACATCCGGGCAATCCCAACTGTCTTTTCAACTAGTTGCCACTTTTCCTAACCTTTCTATGTAAATCCCTTACTACAACATAGCTATAATTATTGTTCTTTTCGTATTGTACCTATCTCGCTATTAACAAATGTACACGTCCTCTTATTTTATTTTATTTTATTTTATTTTATTGCAAAACTTAAATTTTTCTTGCTATTTTTGTTAAATATGCTCTTGTACGAGTATTCTCGTCTAAAAAATTTCACAAAACACTGCTAAAACATTGTAAATTGCTAGACATTCACCACTGCTGTGGTTGCTTGTTATCATATACCCTATTTTGAGTTTATTTTTGTTCTTTTTTTAGTTTAAAAGTAAATAATTTCGTATACAGTATGAACATCATATCACCATTCGCATTGTAGAGGAAAAAATAAAACACATTTCTTGAATTTATTTCTTTGCTAGGTGGTTTACATGCAAAGTGTTAGTAGGCCTACTTATTGCCATCACAGGAAACCCCCCCAACCAAATGGAAGTATGACTGGTCGGATTCCGAAGTTTGGTTTAGGCACTTTGATTTAAATGAAAAACATTAGGCCTAACCACCGCTTTGAATAGTTGATCAAACGGAACAATCAGACAAAATTAGCTTCAACATATTATAATAATACTATAGAAACCTGATTGACATGTAGGGCTTAGACGATCGACATTAACACCCGTATGTGTAAAGGAATGTCTGGAAATAAAGTTGATAGACGGATAGCTTGCAAATGTACGGATTATTAGACAATTTCTTTGTTTCTCTTCCTTTTCGTAAATTTTCTTTACGCTTCAGAGGTTTCCCTATGCGTGCATTGTCTGGCCTCATCAGGGGTCGGCGCATTCATTGGGCGACTCCCCCTATTTCTCTTAACAGGACTTTGGTGCGGTGTGACAAACAACAGAGGGCTGGAAATAAGCAGGACAGGGGTCATGCAAATACCAAAGAGAAATGCCGCTTCAGGTTAGTCTGGAAATTCAAATACAGTTACAGTAAATGACTTCGCTATCAAAATTTGCGTAATACAGCCCATAACTAATTTGGTAATTAATATTGAGCTCCAAAAGTATTACCGGTCATCTCCTAATAATAAGCAACATTTTCTAAAGGTAGGACAGTGGGCTAGTCTACTTAAAACATTTTTTCCTGTTTGCTAAAGCTATCGATTAAGGCTCACTGTACTATCCTCTTTAGATATATATTATTCGTTCAGTATACGGTGTCGTGGGACGGGGAAGCAAAGAAGCAATATCCCTGAGCTCGTAGAACAAAATTTTGGCGACTCACGTACGTCTTAGGATCTATACTTAGACCTATATTATATTGACTGCTTATTCCGTAATATATCTTTCACACATCATATGCGCCAAGGTGCTGTTTCACTGTTCTATTGATTTATCCGAGATCGACCAATATCTTGCTTGTCATTATCACGAGATGATAGTTGGTCTAACCAACTGATAAGGCGATTAAATTTGTAAACTTCCTTCAAGTTTAAGGCTTTGTATCGTTCGAACAGCTGTGCTAGCAATAAAGTAGCTCGTGAAAGCACCGTCGTTATGAAGGCGTCGGCGACACTCATTTTTCTGTTGTCCTTTCCCTTTTTATCAACGCCTTTTCGTTTAAGCGGAAACAACAAGGACGGACGTGATGGACGACTACTAGACCTGACCGATTTTGAATCAGGTGAGATGATATCCTAACGACGAAGTTGAGACTCATTTATATCTGTAAGTAGGTCTATAGCTAGTTCCAAGTAATTTGAAATTGCAACTCCAAATGAAGGTACGACATCGCCGTGGATAGATGAGTCGGCTGCTGATGCAAAATGGCTTATAGAGGATTTTACTGCGCCTTTTGACCCTACACAACCTGCCCCTACGCCTTCATCTGGCACTAAATATCTTCGCGTTAATCGTCCGGCTGGAACTTCCGGTCAAGCTGTTTTGCGTTCGGAACCATTCGACGTTCAGCCGGGCGACCAATTTCGCCTATCCTTCTGGATAAGATCAGGTTCCCGTATCAGACGGATTTTGTATTTTAAACTGGAAAATGGCATGTCTAACGTTATGTTATTTCCTTTTTCAGATCCTATTCAAGTTAACAATATTCAAGTACAAATTATGCTGAATATAAATTCTATCATCATTTGTCCATGTGTGACCTTATTCTTGTTCTAACGCAGATCTATTGGTCGAATAACGGCGTTCAAGAGCGGCTGTTAAGTTTAGTAGAATATTCCACACCAACTAATTTCGAATGGCGGACGGCATCGGTCTTGATTCCTGCTACTGGACCTGTCGAAACACGTGTAAGTCTTGGAACTGTTTCACTTACTTGTTTTATTTTAAATGCTGGTTCTTAAAGAATTCTAATGAATAAGAATACCATTGGCAAACAATTTATTTTCGATTTACGAACACTCGTCACATGTTCAGCTCTCGATTTTTGGGTTCTGTAACTCTGGCAATGTGGATGCTGTGGCAATTGATAACCTCGTCGTTGAGTCGTCAAGTAAGTCAACTTGAAATCGCAACACCTTTTTAGATTGGCATTGGGAAATGCATGCTAATACTATCAATTAGGCCAAACGGTGCCTCCATCGTCTACGGTGACCCCTGATCCAGGCACTGGCACTACAGTACACACCACAGTGTCGACGACATCATTCCCAGGTTCTACTCTTTACCTGTTGTGCCAAAAACTATTTTGTGCCATCCAAGGAAAGCAAACCTGCATTTTATTGGCTTCTGGTTTTCTATTATAGGCAGTTGTCCCTCAAACCTGGGTGTAAACTCTGTCAGCTGTGCGACCCTTGGAGGAAAATGTTATTGTTTCTCGCTTTATAAGGTAAGCTTAATGCCTATAGTGAATTACTTGTTAACGTTTTGCAACCAGTTCCACCAATGTGCCTACATCGTTTATACGTTGTTTCTTCTTTGCATATAGGTTGATAGCTGGTATATCGGCGATTCCTATTGTCGCACCAACGGAGCAACTTTAATCAGTTTAGAAACACAGACTGAAATTTCGCTCATTGACAGCTATATTACAAGCACTAGCTCTGGTACTGTATACAACTTTTTCGAAGTAATTTATGCCTAGATCCGTAACGTATACTAATGATCGAACTAAAGAGACGACCCAATTTAATATCAACATCAATTATCTCCCTGTTTATACTGCACAGCACGACGAGCTCATTCATTCGTACCATATGTTTTAACTGGCAATGACTTTCCCAGTCCGATGGAGAACTATATTATAGGCTAATATGGCTTGATTAAAAACTTTGCCATTAAAATCGCCATAGTTTCAGATAATTTGCCATAAATTACACTGGTCAACAACGAGTTACTCTTCTACTAGACCATGTAGCCTACTGTTTTTCACGCTGGGTTCTATTTTTGTATCTTTTTATAAGGTCTGGACCAATATGCTTACTGGACTTCGGGACAGTGGGGAGGCAGCGGCTTCACATGGACTGGATCTAACCAACCTTTTACTACCACGTAAACAAAACAAATTCTATACGGTACCATCAAGTGAACAAATGATTATATTAACTTTCTTTTGGCGTAACTTCTGATTTGAAAAGTAACTGGTATCCTGGACAGGTATTCACTTTACATTATCGTTTTCCTTGCATTGGTTTATCGTTATTTTTAATTTTCGTTTTCTTTTTAGCCTGATGACATGGCCTCGGGATATTGCGTCAGGTAATTTTATTTTTAGCTTCACTGTATGATATTACGTGTAATTTAGTGGGTCGATAACCAGTGTAACTAACGAATACGTCCTTTCAGATTATTTTACGGTGGCGATTATGCTGGACGATGGAGTGATATCATTTGCAGCGGTGAAGGTTATACGCCGTTTTATTTCATTTGCGAATTATGAGCTATGACGAGTAAGCATCTTGTTCCTTCGCCTGAATTACTTAACACAAAAGGTGAGGTCAGAATCGGCTGTTTCAAAAAATAAACGTACTATTTAGCAAAGCAAACACGAAAAGAGAGGAAATTCTTAATAACTGAGTCACGTTAATTGCAACTCATCGAATGTTACGCGTGTATTAATCATTTAACATTTCACCATTGAGATCATAATAATCTAAGGTAAAAACTTAAATGGCGATAGCTTTTATCGAACGCAACTGGTTTTAAGGGTCAACGAATTTACATTGTTCCATTATCCGTTTTTTGTTTTTTTCTTCTTCCTCGAATAAGGTGTCAATCCTTGGTATTTTCAGTTGTTATTTCTTCTTAATTGGGAACTACTCTAACAAGAATCTCACCAGAGGTCGAATTTTCCGAAATGCGATTAAATACTAAGCTACACTTTTGTAGGCTACAGATGTTGAGTGCAGATCTCTACACAGTCCCAGGACAGGAAAACAAATGAGTAGAACCCATAAACGTGTAGAGCATTACTACAGTACCAAGTGAAGACTGAAGAGTTTGAGGTACTAGAGAAATTAGACTCTTTAAAACACCATACTGGACCAAAACGATCTCTCTGTGGCTTGGTGAGTCTACCCAACTTTATTTGATCTTTAAGTTAAAGACTAGTCTAATCATTCCACAATTTTAGCGCGAGGCAGGTCGACACACTTTTGCGGCCCACCAACCAGCTTCGGCTTTCCTCATGACTCAGCAACTTACAATAATTAAACATGCTAGTAGGAATGAAACTGAAATTTAATGAAAGCGAGTTGATGATTCACGATGAAGCTGAATAATAAGAATTCTTTTTAAAAATTGAAAACTGTATTTCACCAACTGGACAGTCTATTACAGTTAAAAACGCTTGGGGATGCAAATTGCATAAAACACGAGTTAAATTGACAAGTAGAGAATGGTCGCATCGCTAAAACGGCGACGATGCCAGCTTGCACGCACGTCATGGGCGGGATAATGTACAACACGCTATATAAAAAAAAAAAAAATTATAATAAAAATAAACGAGCATGACAATTACGATGTATATCTCCTCTGATTTTCGCCACCGGAAAACAGGCAGATAATGAAAGCTGGAAGTTGGTAATTAACAGGAACAGTAATTAATTTAAAGGTCAATTTCAATTGGTACACTTGGTTTTCAAAGAAAAAGATCCTATGTACACGCACACACACAAAATAATAAAAAAAAAAATCAATATTTCAAAACTTTAGAACCCAAGAGATCACTTGCACACACACAAAAGGGCTTACATCTTCAAACGGGCACTTAAATGTAAATGCCTTCTGTGTGTTTTGCGTGTGAAGGTGGTACAAAAGACATATTGGGATTGGGTGGGCTGGACATGCCTTCCGACCAGTCAGATGTCGAATGAGGCGAAGCAGAGCTCCATTGTCCAGGAGATTCTGGCGAAGGGGTCAAATAGGCTTCAGGCGGATGCAGAGCGTGCTGAGAAGGCGAAGGATCCATATGCGAGTGCGGTGGCGTCGGGTAATGTTGTTGGTAGTACTGGGACATTCCCGAATTCGTGTTACGATAGCTCATCATCGTTTCAGGGAATTCGAAACCCGTCCGCTGCTGAGCTGCAGCTCTCATCGCTGCTATGTGAGTGGGGGAAGTGGGCAGAGATGGCCGACTTCCTGTCTTCGATGGCGATGTAATGCCGTTTTGAACAAGGTTCTGCTGAGGTGGTGAACCTGCGTAATTGCTAGCTGGCGGCGAAAGCGCAAACTGGGGCGGCGACAAGGAAGACTGGTAGGCCGTGTTGACGGCCAAGGCATTGTACGACATTGCCTGTTGCTGGAGGCTGGCATTCATGCCTGACGATACCGTCGATGCTGGCAATGAAGTCTGCCTTTGATGGATCGTTGATTGCTGCGCATGCTGTTGCTGTTGTTGCTGCTGCGGAAGATGATTACGATAGTCATAGTGAACGTAGCCGTAGTTGGTAGAAGGATCCATGTTCGACATGTGAATCGCTTGCATCGAAGCAGCCGTTTTCATGCACTCGTCGTAGGGTGGTGGTTGCGGCGGATTGCCCGAGGGCATGTGTGGATGACTGCCACCGTAAGTCATAACGCTGTAAGGGCTAGGAGTGGCGCCCATATCAACTGTGAGACAAACAAGAGAAAGAAGGAAAAAAAAGAAAAGAAAAGTTGAAGACATGTTACGAGTATATCGACATTGAGGTCAAATTACCTGTTGGCGGCGACTCTAGCGAGTGAGAATTGGCTGGAGAAAGAGTCAATGAAACAGTGGAGACACTGTCGACACTTTGGACAGTGTTGGTACTTCCGGCGTTATCGTTCTTCTTCTTGCGGCTGTTGGTGTTTGTCCGTCGTTTGTTGGCAGTGTTCGTATTGGTGGCTGCTGCGGCCGCAACTGGAGCGTCATCCAAGTTGGAAACGCTACTGCCAAGATGGCGTTGGGTTTCACGAGCGGCGGCCACGGTGGACTTTGGACGCTTCTTGGGTTTAGGTGGCCGACCTGTCGTTCCGGTGGGCGCCGGTTCGTTCTGAGCGGCAACGTCATTGTTCCTGTTGACGCTGCTTGCCTGAGAACTGCTCATCGGCATAACATGGTGGTTATTTCTGGGGATGTGCTCGTCCAAGAGGCGAACGATATCGTGGTGAAGCCGTTCTTGAGCCACATCGCGAGGAAGTCTGTCCATATGATCCGGGATATCTCTGTTGGCGTGATGATCAAGCATTGCGCGAACGGCCTCAAAAGAGCCTTCACGAGCTGCCAGGAATAAAGGTGTCTCGTCCTAAATATAAACCACATTAAAATCACATCACCTACTTCTCTCCCTCGCCCCTCCGAATCAAACACAATCAACAACAAACCTTATTGTCTTGCGCGTCTTTGTTGGCCCCGTGGGAAAGTAAAATATTGACGGCATCGATGTTGTTAACAGCGGCAGCCCAGTGAAGCGCCGTCTTGCCTTGGTCGTCGGCCGAGTTGATATCAACGTCAGCGTTAATTAAATCTTCAACCATTCCTTCGATGGCCAAACGAGCCGCCAGAATGAGAGGAGTAGTGCCATCATGCATGCGGGAATTCAAGTTGGTAGCGCGATTGCGAAGCAATATCTGGAAGACTCCTTGAGCATCAGAAGCAACGGCAGCGTGAAGTGGAGTTCGGCCAGTGTTATCCTGCGAATTAGCATCGGCTCCGGCTTCTAATAATCTCTTGGCAGCATCGGCCCTGGCGTATCTTGCAGCCAAGTGAAGAGAAGTCTCGCCCGTCTTGTCCATGGTAGCGTTGGGTTTGGCTCCTTGCATCAACAGATCTTGAATGATTGCAGCTGAGCCGTCTTCTTCGTCGTCTTCGCCAGTGTCGAGACCGTTGCCGCGGTAGGAGGCAATCATCAACGGCGTAAATCCGTAAGGTCCACGGACGTCCACTTCGACGCCAGACATGTCGGCTGATCCGTATTGATTGGGTGGGGTGAAAGCCACACCTGAAGACATTTCAGGGCGGACATCGGCAGCGTCCAAATGCTGTTGGGTCCAAGGACGTGGATCGTTTTCATCATATTCCGTCATGGCTGTCTGGTCACTGGAGTAACCACCTTCGGAGGAGCGGATGCGCTTCATGGGCGGTCGATCCATCGAGTCTTCGTCATCAGACCAGCGCGAACCATCCATGCCCATGTTGCCGTGATCCATGTAACCGGACATATCAGGTGGCATTCCCATTCCCATTCCCAAAGAAGGATCGATATCCAACCGGTTGGTCGACGGTTGTTTGTGTAGATTGCGCATCTCTTGACCATCAGGTCCACGACGGCGTGATGTTCGTCGCTGCACACTGACGCTGTTGCTCAGGAATCCGTCAGGGAACCAGGTGATGCCTCGTTGGCGCTTACGCGACGTCGTGACCAGGACGCCGACCACAAGAGCGACGACCAGGACACACAACGCGCCAACGATGACGTAAGTCAATTTGGCATACGTCGAATCGATTGGAATTTCTTGTGGTCCGGCATCTAACCCCAAGACTCGATGGATGGGAAAATCGGCATCCAACGAATGATCTGACGCTGATGCGGCCAAAAACTGAGCCACTTGACTGGCTCTAGAGAAACATTCTCCTCCAAGAATTTGGCTGCATTTTCGATTGTCGATTTCAATAAAGACGATGACTCCACGGGCTCCATGAGGATATATATGTGACGAACCGAATGAAAAAGCTTTCGACGGCTCGTCGCCGATATTCCAAGGGTAGACCATTTCGTTGCCCTACAGATGACAATTGAACATTAGTGCCTGTTGGATTTCTTTGGCCGAAAAAAAAAAGAAAGAAAGAAAGAAAAAAGAAACTACCTGAGAATCGAGTTTAATACGGACGGTGGTGCGAAGTTGCCGGCCAATGGAACGGACGAAAGCAACGCTCATATTCCTAAACGTGGGAAGATCCATTTCGAGTACCATGGAAACGGAGCCAGCAGCTAAGATGGACGGCTCTTCTTGTTCGCAATCGAGTCCGTCCCAATTGCATTCGGCATTGTTACAACCGTCGTCGCATCGCCCATTGCCATAATGGCTTTGGCAATAGGCGTCGTAAATGGGGTTACATGGTTGCACGTCACCGCGTTTATCGCAGTCGTGACCGTCGAAAAGGCATTCCGGGTTGTTACATTCTTCATCGCATACCTTGTTCTTGAACAATTCCCAGCACGGCACGGAGGCGGTGCAGTTGACCCATGGGCTAACACCCAATGAACAATCGCCTCCGTCGAAATCACAGCCTGGGGTGTTGCAATCTTCGTCGCAGATACCATTGCCTGATTTATCATGACATCCTTGACTAGCACATTGGATTTTATCTCGAAGTCGTTCTTCCGAAATGCCGTTGGGCGTCGTTTCACGACCGATGCCGCCCATGAATCGCGGTTCGTACGATTCACATTGGCGGCCATTCCAACTTGCTGGACAGTTGCACTCAAATTTGCCCATTCGATTCTAATGTTTTGGAACAATAATTATCACTTGATGTACATCTCATTAAATTTAAAGAAATCAACTTACGCGACAAACACCGTTGTTCTTGCAGGGATTCGACTGGCATTCGTCGTACGAGTCCAATTCGCAACGAGTGCCACTTACGCCTAGTGGGCAAGTGCAGAGGAATCCTTGCTGATAAGGACGACACGTTCCTCCATTTTGGCAAGGTGTGGAATCACACTCGGAGTTTGAATCGCAATTCTTGCCAGAGAAACCAGCAGAGCAGACGCAAGTATGACCCAGTTCACCATTGACGCATACGCCTCCATTGTTGCACGGCGATGTTTCGCAAAAATTGATTTTCAGCTCGCAGTGTCGTCCCATGTAGCCCGGCTTGCAATGGCAACTGTAATTATTGACCAGCTGGACGCAGTTGAGGGTTCCTGTAGCCGAGCACGGGTCAGATAGACATTCATTGACGTCACCTTCGCAACGCGGTCCAACGAAACCAGGTGGACATTGGCATTCGAAGGCGCCGATCTTGTCGATACAGGCACCTCCGTGATGGCAAGCTCCTTCGTAGCATTCATTGACGTTGATTTCACAAAGGATGCCGAGCGTGCCGTGCGGACAGGAACACGAAAAGGCGTTGACCAAATCGTGGCAGACGCCCCCATTCTGACATGGATTTGAATAGCAGTCGTTGATGTTATACTCGCAATTGGGACCCTGGAAACCAGCTGGACATATGCACGAGTGTGAGCCAATGAGATCTTTACACGTGGCTCCATTCTGGCAAGGAGCCGAATCGCACTCGTTGATCTCGTGTTGGCAATAACTGCCCGTGTAACCTATTGAAGTAGACGCAGGAAGTGTTAGGGCTATGACGATCTGTTCTACTATTCGTGATTGAAACGTACCTTCAGCACAGACGCAACGATGGCTGTTGCCAATGTCTTCACACTTGCCACCATGGCGGCAGAGTTCCGAAACGGCAGATCCTTTGCGAAGAGCGGCGTCTTTACACGATACCATTTCCACGTCGCAGAGGATTCCCGTCCAACCAGGTGCGCATGTACACTGGTACGTCTGGTTGACTTGTTTGCAAGTGGCTCCGTTGAAACACGGCCCTTGGCCAGGTTGGCCAGGTAGCAGTTGAGATCCAGTATGTGAGATTCCACCCATGGAACACCAGTCCACGAAATTTTCGCATCGCGTTCCAGTGAAGCCGTAAGGACAATGGCACAGATAGGAGCCCAGCCGATCGCTGCAAGTGGCGCCATTAAGGCACGGATTGGAGTCGCATTCATTGATACGGAACTGGCAGTTCGATCCAGTGTATCCGGGTGGACAGAGACACGTGTAGGTATTAATACCGTCCACACAAGTTCCGTTGTTCATGCACGAACTGCTGGTACAGTCTTCGTCGTTGGTCTGACAATTGGTGCTGGAGAAACCCAACGGGCAGGTACACGTATACGAGTTGACGTAGTCGCGACAAGTGGCGCCATTGCGGCAAGGGCTGGAAGCGCATTCGTCCATATCCGACTCGCAGTGTTTTCCACCAAAGCCGTCCACGCAAAGACAAGTGTATTCACCGATACCGTCCAGGCAAGTTCCGCCATTTTTGCAAGGGAACGTGGCGCAATCGTCCGTGTTCGTCAAACAGTCACGCCCTTCGTAGCCTTTGGCGCAGAGACAGACATACGATCCGTTGGTATTTTGACATGTTGCACCGTTACGACACGGTGATGAAATGGCGCATTCATCAATGTCCTCGTCGCACAACCGGCCAGTGTAGCCCAATTCGCAAGTGCAAGCAAAATCTAGGTAGTTTGTGGATGGCGTACATTTGGCTCCGTTGCGGCACTTGTTGGGTGCGCATGGATCCAATTCCGCGTCGCAGTTACGACCAGTGTATGGTAGGTCGCATACGCATTGATAGTCATGGACCAGATCAATGCATGAACCTCCATGGCGACATGGTGTCGAGGCACAATCGTCAACATTGAGCTGAAAAGATGAATGATGAAAATCAATTAAAACTATTGTTGATTGATATTGAATTTAAATTTAAATATATATAAATATATGTACCTCGCAATTACGGCCGCTGTAACCTTTGGTGCATGTACAAGTGTAGTTGTTGAGGGCGTCACGGCAAGTGCCTCCATGCTGGCAAGGATTAGACTGGCATTCGTCAATGTTGAGTTCACACCTTCTACCTCCGTAGCCTTTAGGACAATTGCAAATAAATTGGCTAACACCATCTTCGCAACTGCCACCGTTCATGCACGGATTGGATTCGCATTCGTTGACGTCGCTCAAGCAGCGGGCGTCAAAATAACCACGGGGACAATCGCATTTGAATCCGTTGACCAAGTCCGTGCATTTGCCTATGAACGCAATGAAACATTATTTCTAAGAAACACGGATAAAAAGAACCAAAAAATAAAAAATAAAAAAACAACAACTGATATTTACCTCCGTTAGAACATGGATTGCTGGCACACTCGTTGATGTTTGTTTCGCAATGTTGGCCGGTGAATCCTGGAACGCAATCGCAAGTATAGCGATTGATCCCGTCGATACAAGTGGCGCCATTACGGCATGGATTGCTAAAACATTCATTGACGTTATATTCGCAATTGCGACCCGATGTTCCAGGCTGGCAACGGCATTGATAACCGCCAATGAGATCTTCACAATGTCCACCAAACTGGCACGGATTAGATTCGCATTCATTGATCTGCGTCTGACACAAGAGTCCGTTGTAGCCTGGATGGCATTGGCAAGTGAAAGAGTTGACACCGTCAACACAATCGCCATGATGACAAGGCGAACTCTGACAATCGTTGATGTTTACTTCGCAGTTGAGTCCAGTGAATCCTTGCGGGCAATCGCACGTATAACCAGCGACAGAGTCTCTGCAGACGCCGCCATTTTGGCACGGGGCGCTGACACAATCGTCAATGTTGATGTGACATTTCTTTCCGGAGAAACCAGGCGGACAGTAACATTTGTATCCATTGATCATGTCAGTGCAGGTGCCGCCATTGATGCAAGGATTGGAAGCGCATTCGTCGATGTCAACTTCGCAATGGACTCCAGTGTAGCCTAAGAGCAACAAGAATGTGTCAATGACGTATGGAGAAAGGACTAGTCAGAAAGTAAGGCCAGCTGTTGGATCTCTATCGACATATCCACTTGTGATGGATTGCGTCGAGTGAAATTGGACCGAGACGGGGTTGCTTTATCTCAAATTACAACGGCCACTTTAGGGGCAACACAACTTGAGAATTTGAGACAAACACATGGGTTTTTTTGTTTTTTTTTTCCTTTTTCTTTTTGGTTTAAAATCCCATATGGTTTCCCACGCTTTTAAGCTAACCTTCACTTTCCCAACGGAAAAGAAATAAGAAAAAGTCCCACAACCTCTGTGACCCTTTATTGCCACACCCGGAAGAGATCAAGAACGAACGAGACACATACCTGGCATGCAGACACAGCGGAAAGCGCCACGTTCATCGAGGCAAGTGCCATCATTTTGGCAAGGGTTGGAATCGCATTCGTTGATGTTAATTTCGCATCGAGGACCAGTGAAGCCACGAGTGCAATTACATCGAAATGAGCCAGGAGTGTTGACGCAGAGTCCGTCGTGTTCGCATGGTGAACCGGCTTCGCATTCGTCAATATCTTCGGTACAGTCAACACCTTTGTAGCCGTTGGGACATGAGCACATGTAAGTGCCATCGATAGGACTCGTATCACAAATGGCTCCGGCGTGACAAGGATTTGAAGCGCAAGCGTCATCCAAATGGCACAGCAATCCGGTTTTACCTTTTAGTGATCAACACAAAAATAAGAATTAATAATTTTTTAAAAGAAATATTTTGAAATAAACGAGAAAAAACCGGTCGTTCATTTTATTTTTTCTCTCTCTCTTTTTCCTCGTAGTGTACCTGGAGCGCATTGGCAGAAGAAACTGCCGACTCGATCGTGACAGGTGGCGCCATTGAAACAAGCGGCACCAGCGCAATCATCGATATTTTCCGAGCAGTCAGATCCGGTCCAGCCGTTGACGCAAATGCAAGAGAATCCGCCGTGAGTGTTGGTACAAGTGGCACCATTTTTGCATACGCTCGGTCTCAGAGCACATTCATCAACGTCCTGATTGCAATAAGGGCCGGTAAAAGATGGCGGACATTGGCACGTGTACGAATTGACTCCATCGACACAAGTAGCTCCATTTTGGCACAAATGGCCCGGACAATTGTCGACATTTTCTTGGCAATTGATACCAGTGAAACCTAGAATTTTTTTTCGGAATAATGAAAATGGAATGAAAAAGAAATCATTAAAAGTTGGCAACGCTGTGGCAGACAGGAAAGCATTCTTTGTTGGTCATCGCCCAGGTGTTCCTTTTTAGAGAAAGGTGGAGGGGTCGGAACATAAAAAGAGCCTGAAGAGATTTGGGAGAGGGGCTTGGATATTTATATGCAAGTCTCTATGGATGGACGAGGTTTTGCCCAAGGCTATAACAAGTTCTGCTTTCTTGTGTTGTGTGGGAATGTTCCCACACCGATGGAAACCAAGCACATCCGAAATCTGATGACTTTGGACTTCAACTTTTTCAAACAGCCCCAGACAATGACTTTATGGCTAGTCTAACCAAAATTCATTTTTGTTGTTGTTGTGTTGCTTTTTTAAGTTGGAAAAAAGAAACCAAACAATTCGTTTCACTCGCCATAAATGATAGGAAACGAAATTCTCCAATCACAAATTTTATACGAGTCTTACCAGGCGGACAGCGGCATTCGTAGTTGAGAGAATCGATGGCTTTGCAAACACCACCATTTTGGCACGGAGATGGACTGCAAGGCACGTACTGATTTTCGCAATTCTGACCCGTAAAACCCGTGTGGCAGTTACATCTGGAAAGGAAAGGAAAAAATCAAATCAAATCAAATAAAAAAATATAAACGAATGATTAGCACGCGGCATGAAATATACAAGAGGCGACACACACGTGACTAGAAAGCACAAAGAAGGACAAATCTGGTGTCTACTGACCAACAAGTATTTCTTTTTCTTTAATAGACTTGTTTTCGACTCCATTCGGCCGTGCTTTTTCTCACGCTAACTCGACAAAGAAAGCCTTGGATACATTTCGATTTTTCTATTCGATGAAATAATCATATATTTTTTAAATGGTAAAACTAATAAAAACATCGTCAGGTAAATCATACTGATGTAACAATTTTTCGTATTTCTTCGCGACTTTCTTTTTTTTTTTTGTTGTTGTAGTCTGGCGTGAAAAAAACTTTGTCGAGTCAGCTCGGTAATCATTTGACAATCATGACGTTGAGATAAGACAGTCAAGAAAGATCAACAGATGGTTGACGACAAAAGTAAATAAGAAGAAGTAGGGGGGGAAAACAAAATAAAGGGAAATACTGACTTGTATGATCCGTGAGTGTTGACACAACGGCCGTGGACGCAAGGGTTTCGTTTACACTCGTCAATGTCCACAGCGCAGGTTTCATTGGTGAATCCCGGGGCGCAAGTGCAACGATGGCCATTGGCCAACGACGTGCATTGGGCTCCGTTTTTGCACGGATGTCGGGCGCAATAATCGACGGCTTCGCATTTGGCTCCGCGGAATCGGGGCGGGCAGGCGCACGTGTAATTGTCCAACGTGCGGAGGATGCAAGTTCCGCCATGTTGGCACGGCCCAGTATCACAAGCGTTAGGCACGGGAATTTCGCACAGAGAAGCCGAATAACCCAATGGGCACGAACAAGAGAAGCTGGGCACGGCGTTGCTAGACATTTTAACGGCACAAGTGCCGCCATTTTGGCATCGGGGTCCGGGTCCTGTATGGCAAGGGTTGGCAAATTGGCAGTACTCGCCTACGTATTGAGGTGGGCAGCTGCTTTTTTATTTTCATTTGCAACGATTTTGAAAGAAAGAAAAGAGAGAGAAAAAAAAAAAAACAGATTAGAAATCATTCAGTCAGTCATGTGTAAACTTTCTAATCCCCAAATTCGAGTACACAAGTTAATAAATATCGATTGGCTTGGTCACGTGACCTAACCCCCTTCACCGCAATTCAAGTGAGGGGTGGGTTGCAACAGATCGGCAACAACTGTTGCCCCGTTTTTCTTTTGTATCCATTCAACTGGATCAAAAGAGGGGGAAAGAAATTGAATCAAAACGATCAATCTACCGATCGATGGCAGATAAACTCGTGGGAAATAAATAAAAAAACCACTTAGTTTTAGTAACGTTGCTAGGCCTTTAAAGATAGTGGATATTTCGTAACAAAAATCAGTGATCTCTCTAGTTGGTCACGCCACGACTGGCGTCGTGCTGTTTTAGAGATAGGAGACAATGAAATCAATTGTTGATTGGATCAAAAAAAGTTGGTCGATTTTATTGCGGGGTGTGTGTGTTTTGTTCTTTTTTTTTAAACTCGTTATCAGCCAGTTTATTCCCCAAATCACGGTGATTATCAGTTGGCCTGGTCATTGACAAGTACATCTGGCTTTTCCAGTAATACCACACACGGCAATCGCAACCGTGGGAATGTTCCGGCCGTCGGTTGGAGGAAAAACAATTTTTGAGAGAGAAAAAGTAAGTTTTTTTTGCGGTCAGAAAAAATGCAACCCGACCCAACACGGAGGTATCTACCACACAAACCGCCCATTCTGATATCAACCTTGAAACATAATTTTTGTCTTTTTTTTTTAATTGTTATGAACTTGATGAATCCCAGAGTGTTGGAACAAACATGGCGCCAAACCCCCGCGGGGCAGGTGGTTCCAAATATGAATTTTTACGGTCTTTCTTCTTTCCCTTTTTGTTTATTGCTTCATTTTTTTTTTTTTGCTGCTCAAAAAGGGGAGAGAAAAAGAAACGAGTACAGATGTTTCAAGTCAGTGGCGCCAGAGTTGGTGTGGCGGAGAAGAGGTCAACGTCGAGGTCAGCCATAGGGAGAGAGGAATGCCATTGCCAGAGGGCATTTGAGGGAAGATGTTGGACACACAATCGGTGCCGGAGAAGAGATAAAAAAAAAGCCTCGAAGGTTGTCTTGGAAAATAAAATAAAAAACCCGCATCATCTTTTGTTCCACACCAATAGCCGCACTGTGATCTTTGAGGGGCGCAAGGCATAGGCAGATGGTTGTTTTCCTCTTCTTTTTCTCTTCATGTGTTGTGGCCTGTTTTTCTTTTCCTTGTCCAAAAAATGGATCGAAAAAATCCCTCTACATGTCGTCAAATCATTTCCAAAAAGGAAAAATCAGCGTCCCCTTCTTTAACCCTCCCAACAGACAAAGAAAAAGAGCTGGAGGCAGTACGTGAGCAACTCGGGCCCAAACCGGATGGAAGGCACAAAAAAAAGTGGACAAGGTGGTGGTGGGGTGGCTGACGGTAGGTGGTTTCAATAGTCCAAACTATGCACAGTCGACCAGCTAAGTTTCCCACGCTTCTGAGAGCTTAGCTCCGTCATTGGGGAGAGGGAGGGCATAGCTATCCCCCTCCTCCCCCCCCTGCGTCCCACCATCGCCGCCACTCTCTTATATATTTAGTCCATACTTTCAACAACAATGGACGTTACCTGCAGTAAGACTCGCCGCGCGGGTTTGAAACGCACGACGCTCCATTCTTGCAAGGGTTAGGCGAACACGAGACAAATCCTGAATAAATAAAAATAAGAGATAACAGTTAATTATTATTGATTCGAGTCAGTTGGGAAGAGAAAGAAGAAAAAATGAGCAAACGGAAACGAATCCACTATCATGCACTTCCGCCCTGATAAAAGAAGAGGATACGATTCAATGGACATGCTCTTTTGTATGAATTTACATCAGTAACTCGACAGTATCGAATGACATCTCCCTAACGCTATTTGACACCACCAGCTTTATTTTTCTTAAGAGGAAAAAATGTCTTGAAATTTCAAATGATTACAACTACAATGTCTTGGCCCAGCAGGATATGGGTATCCTGAAATTACAAAAAAAATTTTATTTATTTTTTTATGGAAAACGTCCTTTACTGAGATCTCGGCAACGTCGATCAACAGGTCGGAGGAAGGGGGGAGCGCGCTACGGACAATGAGAGCGTCGGTTGGAGGGGGGATTTAAATGCGTGGGAAATGTACAGCCCTACGGGGCCGGCGCCCGTCTCTTTTCTTTTTTTGAAAAGAAGAGCAGATGCAACAAAACGCTAACCGTCATCGGCCATCTTTGTCAAAGATTTTTCTCTTTAATTCAAAAACTGTTGACGTCATGAACTAAAAGAAATTTGTCTTAAAAAAAATTACCTTGAACTGAAGCTGAGAAAAAGAGTAAAATGCCCAGCAGCATCAGTAATCCACTGTTGTTGGTCCCCATTTTTAATGGCAGCAACAAAAACAGGGACACAAACACACACACACTTTAACACCGTAGCGTTCTTTGCTTTCTTCTCTGTGTGTAGAATATCAAAATCCAAATAGCTCACAAAACTTTCCACCACATGGTGACAAACTGTTTTGTATGGGCACTTTTTCTGTTCAGATTCACGCGCACACACACACGGGAAAAGGGTTTGATTAAAAGCGACGCTGCAAACACACAAAAATCAAGAATTCAAACAGCAGCCAAACGAAACATCCTTCTCGTTCAATGGACGCTACTCGACTGGCTGCACAGTGTCGCTCTATCGGGCGAACCACGTGGCCTGGAGGCAAAAACCACCGAGTCTGTGCAACCAATAGCGTCTCGCCTTCTCCCTCCCCTCTCTCCCTGAACTCCTCGTTTTTTTTGGTGTTTTTTTGTTCTCTTCTTGTTGCGCACTCACTCACACACACACACACACACATATATACAAGAAATACTAGTAAGGAAATTTTAAAAAAAAGGAGAGCTGAAATTGAATGTAGTTTCCTATCAGATTGTGTTTTCTCGACAGCCCGCCAAACATGTCGCCAAGGTGTCTCGACGGACATGCATCATCTTTCAAGAAAAACCAGTAATGCTTTTCATATGTATACGTATATTTTCAGAGACTGATCCACAAGCTTGGAAAGGTGGACAATTTTGTTACGCCAACTCAAAAGAGAGCTGACAACTTTTATGATCTCGTTTTTGAACAGTCGCCTTTTTTTTTCAGTCTACTGTTGAAAAAAAAAAGGAATGTTGAATAGAATATTCCCTGAAGAAGGTAATTAAAGCAGGGATGAAGACAAGGCCCCCCCCCACCAGTTAAAAAAAAATGGAAAATTTTTAGGGTCGATAATAAAAGACCGACAAAAATCGTATGCATAGAAAATCTAACGTTATTCTCTGATTTCCACAGGGATGAAAAACTTGGCCATCCATCATCTTGAGAATGCAGGTGTACAAGTGACACGATGGTACGTACATCTTCAGACTTTCCCTTTTTAATGAAGCCGATTGGAAAAGTCGATGGACTTTTATTTTATTTTTTTTATTTTTCTACCTGTCGATTTGTCGACTGGGTCGTGACGCCTAAAGCCGCATGTTCTTTTTTGTTTTTTTTCCTCATCCAGTTGACATTGGGTGTCCATTGTTTTCTTGCAATTCTGCGCTGGCGGTAATCATCCAGAAAAATGGGCTGCATCACGAGAGCAACTCGTTGTCTCGACACTACTTACATTTGGTTGGAAGGAACATATAAAAAATAAAATAAAATAAAAAATAAAAAAATCTAACAAAAAAAAGAAGACAGAAACGAGAACTAGATGACCGACAATCATCATGAAGCCTCGAAATCCAAAGGCCGCTTCATGTAGACCGTGATTGATCATTCAACTGGCGCCGGCAGGTAATCGTCTTCAACCATTGCATAGTTTTTGTCGTGTTTATTTCTTCTTCTACCTTCAGGCCTACATCATCTATATGTATATATATTTTTCCGTATTTCTTTTTCTTTTTCATCTGTCATAGACAACTCTCAAACGGAATTCTGTTTTTTCTATCCACAGATTGGCCTCTAGCCTGTGCCGTGAATCATTAAATCATTTCCCGTTGGCCTGGAATATAAAGGGTTAACGAGCCACCCAAAGTTAAGGGTAAAGTAAGAACACAAAAACCCCCTTGTTTCGCATGAAATAGTCTAAGGTCTTTTATTATTCAAGTTGGAGTCTTAATCAATTTTCTGTCCTGATTTGATATGCTCTAAGGATGCAAAACATCTACCTCGTTTCTAGTGCAATGGCCTTATTCACTAATGAATTGATTGATAGGTTAAAAGCGCTTACCTGGAAGAGATTAACGAAGAACTGATAGGAACTCGCCAGGTGGCACGTTTTCCAATAAACCCGTCGAACTCATTTCTAAGAAAAATAATGGATGTCTTGGATCCTGAGGAAAGATACACGTTTTTTTTTTCAGTGAATTTTCAACTATAGAAATCTAATATCTCGCCACAGAAAAATATGCACTGTTTTACAAATGTAAAAATTTTTCTGGTCAAACAATATAAGCTACTTTATTCGAAAATTTAATTTGTCAACATGAGGCAGTAGCAATGTCGATCGACGGACTATAACCAGTCAGACGAATTCGATCCCGATAGACATCGCAATCACCCTCAAAATCCGAGACGCGATGTTCGAGAGATGGCAACAAGCAACATATATCATTGGGAATGATGAAACTGCGTAATAGGATAATCACAGTATTAGACTAGTATCTAATTGAGAAAATACTGGTGTTCGATACGCTTAATAGTTTTGGGCAAGTTACACGACACGAAAAAGTTAAAATATACGGACGGAAAGCCAATAGCTCTGTTCAAAAGGAAGAACGTGTGAACCTGCTGATCTCAGTTCATTTCACGATAATTCATGGTATTGGCTGTCAATCTGTAGAAAGATGAGCTGCACATATCTATTTGATATGCTAGAATCATATTCCTGTTACTACGAATCTTATTAAATAAGTTTTTTTTTTTTTTTTTGCTGATCGCCTAACAACTCGGGAAGCTTTAGCGCCTATATGGAAAATGTCGGATACATAAAACTTACTAGGCGGTAGACATTGTCTACGTGGAATGAAGCAAGTGGTTTGAATAATAATCTTCTCCTAGAGCCTGGTTAAAAAGCTGACGGACCTGGACTCGGAAAGGCCTTGTAATAGCGTTATAAGCCAAGTTACAAGATTCATACGTTATTAGTGTTACAAGAGCCGACATTTCTAGAGGCTTTTGCAATGTACGAAGCCACCTAACGGTCGCCATCGGAACTACATTGTTTCCCAAGGCTAGTAACTACAGCGTATTCTGCGTATTCTGGGAAATGAGTGAAAGCAAAGCAATGGTCGGAAACGATATGGGGTAAGAAATGTACGTAATTCAAGAGAAAAAAGTTACTGGCTACTCAAATGGTTGCTACCACTGTGTTTCCTGGTAGCATTGCCGTTGGGGAACTTCATTGTGGAGAATACAAATATTTGGTAATTTGTTCAACCAAAATTCCTTCAGTTAGTTATTGGTCCTGATTAGCTGTGATCGGATCGCTCGCCCCGAAAGGCAGCTGATCTCGGTTCGATCAGGTCGGCTCCAGGAATCGGGTTGGTCCGGACAACCCGACGTCCTCTTCTTAGGTGGCGGCTTAACTGGACACCCCATTAATAGTCCGGTCGGGCTAGGTTTTAACCCCAAACAAATAGTAATAAGTTTTTTTTTACATGAGCTGTGTTTATATCCCTTTGATCTATGCCCTGTTAAAAAGCTCCCGAAAAATATTAATATTTAGTGTACTTATTTTAATTTTTAAAATATGCGTGTTTTTGTGAATCGATTAAAACTATTAAAATACAAGAAAATAGAAATTTGAAAAAATGAACTTTGTTAGTTATTCCCTCATTTATATTCTGGCAAAATTTTGTTTACATAACTTTAAAAGTGTGAAATTGACAGCCACTTTTAGCTGGTCACCTCCTTTTTTTCCCCCTTAAAAAAGCGTCCGTGTTTTACACGGCTCTTATGTAAAAAGCATGACAACGAAAATCGTTGCCGATAGTGAACTAGAGTTCGCTGCTCATCCGTTAAGGTCTCATTTTAATCGGCGGTTTATCTTTTACCACCCCAATAAATGATTCCCGGGAGCTAGTTTTACTTTTCAAGTTATTTCATGAAATATAAACCCAATTTTCCCCAAATTTTCTTACTACACGTTCTAGTTTCCGTCACACCCGCAGTAGGCGCTGTGACGTTCTGTTTTGTTTTTCTTTTTTTTTTCTTTGACTAATTTTAACTAAAAATGGCACCAGATATCTTTAAATGTGTGATATGACACATTTGAAGATATCTGGTGAAGAAAATTGTGAAAATTAGTGTGAAAATTAGTGAAGAAAAAAAAAACAAAACAGAACGTCACAGCGCTCACTGCGGGTGTGACGGAAACTAGAACGTGGAGTAAGAAAATTTGGGGAAAATTGGGTTTATATTTCATGAAATAACTTGAAAAGTAAAACTAGCTCCCGGGAATCATTTATTGGGGTGGTAAAAGATAAACCGCCGATTAAAATGAGACCTTAACGGATGAGCAGCGAACTCTAGTTCACTATCGGCAACGATTTTCGTTGTCATGCTTTTTACATAAGAGCCGTGTAAAACACGGACGCTTTTTTAAGGGGGAAAAAAAGGAGGTGACCAGCTAAAAGTGGCTGTCAATTTCACACTTTTAAAGTTATGTAAACAAAATTTTGCCAGAATATAAATGAGGGAATAACTAACAAAGTTCATTTTTTCAAATTTCTATTTTCTTGTATTTTAATAGTTTTAATCGATTCACAAAAACACGCATATTTTAAAAATTAAAATAAGTACACTAAATATTAATATTTTTCGGGAGCTTTTTAACAGGGCATAGATCAAAGGGATATAAACACAGCTCATGTAAAAAAAAACTTATTACTATTTGTTTGGGGTTCAACATACACTTTTTGCTAGCCCGACCGGACTATAAATAAGGGCAACAAGGTCTCTGAGAGGGTGTCTTAACGTGCAGACGATAAATAGGCCAATGCTAAAGGATGGGACCTTCCAAAGAAATACTTCGCCATCAAGCCAACACAAACTTCCCGTTAATCCGTGAATATAATATGTATTATAGTATTACAACGTATTATATTCATATATATTACGTCCTATATATTATATATATCCTATACATTTACATCCTAAATATCTTATGTATTACCGTATAATACGTATTAATAACTTAACGTTATTCGTAAAAATATAAATATAGAATAAACACATTTTACAGATATGGATATCATTTGACGAGATCTATCCATTTCTGTTAAATTATCGCTTTAAAAGTACCTATTTGAGTAGTAAACCGATTTGCAATTTTTTTGTAGGTCGGTGTGGTTTGACGGGTCGCAGGGAATTTTCTGCCCCAATAAAAATCATAACCGGGAAAACAATTAGTTAAAAATAAAAAAAAAAAAAATGCCGAAATGGATAGCTCTTGATAATCTCTATCCATTTGTGGCTGTCTCTTTTAACCGAAGAATTTCGTTTGCTGCCAGAAATTCGTCTGCTACAAGGAGATATGCAACAAACCATTCACAAATAATAGTAAAATAAAAATAAACCAAATAGAACTGGGGCTAGAAAAAAAATTGGGAAATGATAAAAGGAATAGGGTACCCACTGCTAGGAAGAAAAGGGGGGAAAATCTGAATTACAGTTATAAAAACCTATTTTTTAACGTGAAGAAGTTGGTTTCTCCATAACTTTAAACGATTTTCTTAAATTTTTTGACGTCAAAAAATTTAAGGGGAAGGGGTTTTTGGAGTTTTTGCGCTCTATAGATGTACTGGACCTAATAGATGTAAGTCAAAATTCATTCTTTTTCAAACTTTTTTGTTTATGAATATTTTTTCATGGCTTTTACAGAAGTGGATAGCCCTCACCAAGAGCTATCCATTTCTGTAAAATTTATTAATTTCGGGCTTATAGTTTCCCCGATAATAAATATTTTAATTTCATATATGACTGGGAGGAGGGGATTACCCACTACCCGTTAAACCGCACTGACCTACCCTAAAATAGCTAACCGGTTTACTATTCGAGTAATTACTTTTTAAGCCATATTTTTACAGAAATGGATAGAAATTATCAAGAGCTATCCATTTCGTCAATTTTTTAACTAATTGTTTTCCCGATTATGACTTATTGGGGCAGGAAATTCCCTGAGACCCGTCAAACCACACCGACCCACACAAAAAATAGCCATTAGATGTTTTTCACTCCTTTATCGGGTGGGTAAAGTTGGGACCGAAGCGGCTGTTGCGCTTTGGTACAACAGCACTAGGGTGTCAACCCTGACGCACGGCAACGTCCTTGACGAATCGTATACCCAATCCCCAAGTCTTTTCTTTTTTCATGGAAAGCAGACTGCCGTCTGCTGTCTCAATTAAATTACCTCGAAATTCGAAAGAGACTTATGGCTTGATTAGTTAAAAACGTGTGTTTTGTGAGTCCCCTTCAAACAACCACCACTGCATTTTGTTCTCAACAGCTCCACTGACTGCAATCCAGCACTTTTCAGAGACCTTTCCCTTTTGCATCTCTCAAAAAACCACCATTGCATTTTGTTCTCCACAGCTCCATTTACTGTGTTCCAACAACCTTGAGAGACCGTTCCCTTTTGCATCCCTACAACAACCACCTATTCATTGGGTTCTTGACAACTCCTTCCAGAGACTGTTGACCCCACCCACCACCTGAAAAAGGTTCGAACTTCCGCCGGTTAGGTTTAACCTTTTTCTTTCGAATTTTCGTCTACAAGGCGGGTAAAAGGACGGACTGGGAAAAACGGCGGGCAGGTGTAGACCTACGGGCAGGGCGAGATCCACGGGCAGGGCGAGATCCACGGGCAGGGCGAGATCCGCGGGCAGGGCGAGATCCGCGGGCAGGGCGAGATCCGCGGGCAGGTTGGATACAACGGACAGGTTGGAAACGACGGGCAGGGGACTGGCATTGGTGAGGCACTAAAACTGCAAGTAAAGGACCAAGTAAGGAGCACGGGCATGGCCTTGGGGGCAGTTCCCAAGTGCACTCAACCGTGAATTTTTAATTCCAAGTCTTACATTTTGTATTCAAAGCCACATTGGACCTACATTAGTAATACCCTTACATTAACAATACGATAAAACTGTTTCTTTTCACTTTCAACTGCTGACAGGTAATAGTAGTTGGACACTTGAATAAATGTGTTTCCTCCATTGTTTGTTACGTGTATCAGAGGTGCGACTCACAATACGTGGATTCAGCAGCTTAACATGGATGAAGGGGCTTAAAGTGATTAATAAATCGTAAGAAGATTAAGTGGCTTTACATGGAGAAAGTGGCTTAATATGGATTAAGTGGCTTAACGTGGATTAAGCGGCTTTACATGGATTAAGAGGCTTAAAGTAGATTAAGGTCTAAAAAGTATAAGGGGTATTAAAGTAAAAGTCGACTAACGTGCAGCAGACAATATAAGTATAAATACACTAACGTGCAGCACACAATACAAGTTTAACTCAACTAACGTGCAGCAGACAATACAAGTATAACTCAACTAACGTGCAGCAGACAATAAAAGTAAAAGTCGACTAAATGCACAGCAGACACTGAATACTAGACTTCACCTATTACCGTCCTGGGACGGGCCGCCGTATACTAGTCTATACTCTATAAAAATCTAAGGAAAAATGTGGGAGGAGTTTTAAGACGCAATGCACGCATCCTGTGATTGGCTGGCGTTGGGAGGAATTGGTGGGATAGGACTTTGGAAGACTAGATGCGTAAAACGTGGACGAAATCGTGGAAATTGGCAATTTTTCAGTCCATGGGCATTTAGTAGGACGGGTAACCGAGACAGAATGTGAGCCGACGGACAGGGGCAATAAATAGGTTGACGGCCAACTGAAACGGACATTTTGGTGGGCAGTAAGTGGGTTGACGGGCAGAGACTGTGAAGAGGATGATAAATAGAGGCAACGATATGGTCGACGGGCCCCCTACAGTGGTTATGTTTGCTGATCGATTGTTGATCAACGGGCAAAGAGGGGGTTGGCGGGCAGAGAGGGGCTCGACGGGAAAAGACTGTTAGGAATTAGATAGCCAGAGGCAATATGTAAGTTGACGGGCAACTTCATTGGGCATTTTTGTGGGCAGCGAGTGGGACGACGGGCAGAGACTGTGAGTGATTCGACGGGCAAATACAGCGGAAATTTTGGCCGGCAGTGATTGGGTCGACGGGCAGAGACTGTGAGTGAGTCGACGGGCAGATACAGAGATTGGGTTAACGGGCACAGACTCTGAGGGGGTGGACGGGCAAAGGCAACGATAGGGTCGACGGGCAACTACAGTGGGCGTTTTGGCGGACAGAGAGTGCGTCGACGGGCAGAGAGGGTGTTGACGGACAGAGGCTGTGAGTGATGTGACGGGCAAAGGCAGCAAGTGGATCGACGGGCAGAGGCAAAGAGTGGGTCGACGGGCACCTACAGCGGTCGTTTTGGCAGGCAAAATAGGTTGACGTGCAGACTATGAGGGAGAGGACGGGCAACTAGGCGTCGGACACCTTGACGGGTAGACAGTGAACGGGTCGGCGGGCAAAAAATGGGAACGCAGAAAGCTTAAAGAGTAGACGGGCCAAAATTTAACGGTAGCAGTTTGGCAGAATAAATGGCGAAAAAAGCGTTAAAAATACGCTAGCGCTACCTATCTCCCGGCCCTGGACGGGCCCAAAGTTACTAGTACGTATTATATACTTTCTAGTAATAATACGTAGTAACACGTAAACTGTTTACGGATTAAATGAGAAGTATGTGTTGGCTAGATGGTGAAGTATTGAATCGTTAAAAGACCGGAAAAGAATCGATTCTTCGGAAGGCCCTATCCTTTAGCATTGGCGTATTTATCGTCTGCACGTTAAGATGCCGTCTCAGGGCAAGGCCTATTTAATGCTTGAGGCCTGTAAACTCGTACACCTCCTATGGCGGTGACACGTTACCTGGCAACAACTAATAAGAGGAAAAACAAGAGCTACGACGACACCATCTGACGCTCGCTACTGCTACTGCTTCGAAGACCTAAATACAAGATTAAGTAAAAACAGGGTTTTCTTGTATTTTTTAATTAAGAGTATCTTAGAATCCTTAATTTTTGGTTAAATAATTCCAGTAAGTGTAGAAAATCACCTCTTTGAAAAAGATTTGTGTCCACTAAATAATATTTTCATCATTACATTTCACCACTTCAATGAAATTTGCATCATGCATC
Organism: Daphnia magna; assembly: GCF_020631705.1. Lineage (NCBI taxonomy): Eukaryota > Metazoa > Arthropoda > Branchiopoda > Diplostraca > Daphniidae > Daphnia > Daphnia magna. The sequence goes on along the minus strand of NC_059190.1, from coordinate 4,756,804 downwards.
ATCATCATTGCATTGTGATTAAGGACTCCGTTTAGAGATTTATGTATATGAATATGTCGGTTCAACTCTATATTATGTCATGTTATCAATGTGAGTAAAATTTTATAAATTTTTAATTTTATCTCTAAGTAAAAATGTTTAATCCGTTTATAGATTTTTTTCCTAAGTGATTCAATTCAATTAACTACAAGAACAAGAAGAAAATTTTTCATTTACATGATAATAAAACTTATATATTTTTAACATTCTACTTTTTTCATTTTAACAACTCAATTGCCATATTGCTGTCAAACTAGCACACTTTTCATTTCAAAAATTTGATTTCCTTTTGTTTTATCTTTATTCATGTGTTTATGTAACTAAAACAAGTGTTAAAGTGTTTTGGGGGTATTTTTCAATGAGGCTATAATTGCGAGCGCCAGATGGTGTCGTCGTAACCCTTGTTTTTGGCTCTTATTAGGGAACGCCTACCTGCCATAGGAGGTACAGTGCCGGTCCAGTTATAGAACCGGCCTGTCCGCGGTTCTATAACTGAATGGTTCTATAGCCAAGCACTCGATCTTAGTGCCACCTATCGTTGATTCTTTCATCCCTCAAACTTTGGCGTTCTTTGAATGTAAGGGTATATAGCGCAGTGGTAATGCTGTTCGCTATGAATCTAGAGTCCCGTGTTCGATTCGCTGCCACGAATAACTTAAAAAGATTTTAACCTATGTGTAACATAGTCTATGAATATAAATGGTAAGATACAAGTGTACCTTCACTGCTGTGGGACCATCCACAGTCAAAGCTTTCCCATTTCATGACAGACACAGAGAAAAGTAACACAGTAACTAATTTATTTTCTATTGTTTCCGGTATGAATCACTTTGCCGCCTATTATAATTAGTTGGGTCATTGAACCTACTTACAAAATTGCCTAAAAAGATAAAACCCATTGCAATAATATTTTTTGCATGTTTTAAAAGGCAAAACCCATTGATTCCTTCCATGAAAAAATAGGTCTAGTTCATAATACGGCCAACGGTGGTGCTGAAACCCGGCAAAGAAAAATCGGTTTGATAACCGAGCCGGTTCCACAGCTAGGCGGTTCTATAAGTAGACCAGAGGCCTTTTCCGGGTTCCTTGCTGTCTCTGGGAATTCCCAGAGAGAAAGCCAGATTGCGCGGATAACGCGATTTTCATATCGATTCCTAAGCACACAAACCATTAACGTAATTTATTGTTCACTATCTATATAGTTCTATATTGTGATTTACACGAGCGTTTTTATATAAAGTTTGTTAGAATTAATATTACATGTATGCATAATTTATTTTATAGTCATTTTATTGTCATAGCTATCTATTCCATTACATTGTTATTCTTGTAGAATTCCCATATATTAAAGCAAGCTAGCAATGCAGCATTTGGTACTGTTCGTCTGCTTCTACATAGAGGCGTCTGCTACTTCCAAATTCTCATTAAGTTCATTCTCACATTAAGTGTCATATTGTATTACAATTTGATTCAGAAATGTAATAAAATTACATCAGCAAATACTTTATTCTATTTCTTTTTTGCTTACCTGCTGTCGTACTATTATCATTGTCCCTTTCTTCTTCTTCGTCGTCGTTTTCCTCATCCTCTTCTCGGTACTGGTCTTCTGGTTGTACATCTCCCCTTTGTATTATATAATTATGAAGGCAGCATGCAGTTAATATGACATCTGGAATGCGATTTAACAAAAGCATGTCCAAATATCGTAGACACCTCCATTTGTTTTTTAAAAGGGAAAATGATCGTTCCACGCCAGACCGGTTTTGGGACAATACCCGGCTGAAGTTCTTCTCAGTCTGAAATGCAAGATTGAAGTAAAATATTATTAATTTTCTTTAAATGTGATATACAACAATTTTATTATTGCGCATCATTAGCGTGGTCATACAAGAATGGTTCGAACCGACAACAAACTGTCCTTACATAACCATGAACATGAGCACCAATTGAAATGTTTCATGCTGCAATGCAGTTCTACATACCAATGAAGAACAGTGTTTAATCCATACCTCATCAAGCCGCCCATTATCTGGATACGGCTTCATTAGTGTAGTGGTCAAACCGTAGGCAGAGTCTCCTAGTAGCACGAACGGGATACCCTCTAGCAATATAGACAAATTGCGACCCAGTTGGCTGTGAGCAAAAACAGATGCATCATGCATCGATGATGGATATCCAGTGGATACATCGATGAACTCTAAATTTGGTTTAGATACAGCTTGAAGAGTAACGGCGCAAAACTTTTTCCGATTTCTATATACATTGCACTGCTTGAGTGGTTGCCGAATCCTTATGAAGGTACTGTCGACACTGCCTAAATTATTTGAGTGCACGTAAATGAAATGCAATAACTAATTAGGTTTTGTGTCTTAACGGAAACTGGTAAATTTTTTTTTACCAATGGCGTAGGGAAAACTAAATTGCAGCGTTATAGATCTATATTCGGCCCTGGTTGGCCATTTGATGAATTTGATTGAATTGAGCCGGAATGCTCTGGTAGTACACAAAAAGATGTAGTGGACGTTTCTATAACATAGTTTACTTTAGATTTGAACGCAATAGTATCCATTTTATAAATACAAACCCATATACATTCCAAACCTATCTCCTATTCCTCTAAAAGACTCAACATTTGCCAAAGTCCACAAAGTCAGTAGCAGTTTGGTTTGAACCGGCACTCCAGAATCATTGCTATTTAAATATATTGCCATCATGCGGGCTAAATACTGAATAAATATAGAAAGAATATAACATTTAGGTTACACCAAATAAGCAAGTCGTATCTCACTAGTAATCATACCTCGAAGCTTTGCCTGGACATCCTGAAATGTTTTTTGAAATAGGGGTCCGAATATCCAGTAACAGTTCTCTCAATGTATTTTTGAACTCCTGAGAACTCTCTTGGACCTTCCCTACTTGATTCCATATTTCCATAAGCAGCAAAAAACGGTCGAACTAATTCTTGAATAATGGTTTCGTCTTCTTCCCCATCCTGCTGAATCAGGTGTTGCACAACACTTAATACAATCACGTTAATGTCTTGTTCACGATTTGCCACTTCAATTTTTTTTTTTTTTTTTTTTTTTTTTTTTTTTTTTTTTTTTTTTTTTTTTTTTTTTTTTTTTAATTTTAAAAAAAAAATAAAAAAAAAAAAAAAAAAAAAAAAAAAAATTTTTTTTTTTTTTTTTTTTTTTTTTTTTTTTTTTTTAATTTATTTTTTTTTTTTTTTAATTTTTATTTTTTTTTTTTTTTTTTTTTTTTTTTTTTTTTTTTTTTTTTTTTTTTTTTTTTTTTTTTTAATTTTTTTTTTTTTTTTTTTTTTTTTTTTTTTTTTTTTTTTTTTTTTTTTTTTTTTTTTTTTTTTTTTTTTTTTTTTTTTTTTTTATTTTTTATTTTTTTTTTTTTTTTTTTTTTTTTTTTTTTTTTTTTTTTTTTTTTTTTTTTTTTTTTTTTTTTTTTTTTTTTTTTTTTTTTTTTTTTTTTTTTTTTTTTTTTTTTTTTTTTTTTTTTTCCTTTTAAAAAAGTTTTTTTTTTTTTTTTTTTTTTTTAAAAAAATATTAAAAAAAAATTTTTTTTTTTTTTATTTTTGTTTTTTTTTTTTTTTTTTTTTTTTTTTTTTTTTTTTTGGGGTTTTTTTTTTTCCCCCCCAAAAAAATTTTTCCGGGGGTTTTTTTTTTTTTTAAGTTCGTAGTACGTTCTAGTTTCCGTCACACCCGCAGTGAGCGCTGTGGCGTTCTGTTTTGTTTTTTCTTTTTCTTTTTCTTCACTAATTTTCACACTAATTTTCACAATTTTCTTCACCATCACTCAAATTGCATATCACACATTTAAAGATATCTGGTGCCATTTTTGAATTTCAAAAAATGTAAACAAAACAGAACGTCACAATTCCTACTGCGGGTGTGACGGAAACTAGAACGTGTAGTAAGAAAATTTGGGGAAAATTGGGTTTATATTTCATAAAATAACTTGAAAAGTAAAACTAGCTCCCGGGAATCATTTATTGGGGTGGTAAAAGATAAACCGCCGATTAAAATGAGACCTTAACGGATGAGCAGCGAACTCTAGTTCACTATCGGCAACGATTTTCGTTGTCATGCTTTTTACATAAGAGCCGTGTAAAACACGGACGCTTTTTTAAGGGGGAAAAAAAGGAGGTGACCAGCTAAAAGTGGCTGTCAATTTCACACTTTTAAAGTTATGTAAACAAAATTTTGCCAGAATATAAATGAGGGAATAACTAACAAAGTTCATTTTTTCAAATTTCTATTTTCTTGTATTTTTAAAGTTTTAATCGATTCACAAAAACACGCATATTTTAAAAATTAAAATAAGTACACTAAATATTAATATTTTTCGGGAGCTTTTTAACAGGGCATAGATCAAAGGGATATAAACACAGCTCATGTAAAAAAAAACTTATTACTATTTGTTTGGGGTTAAAACCTAGCCCGACCGGACTAATGTGATCCTAACCATCAAGTCGAAATTTTCACTGAGACCAGCTGAGACAAGCTGAGGTCTCAGCTACTTGATACGACCCTGGCTTTCTCTCTGGGAATTCCCAGAGACAGCAAGGAACCCGGAAAACGCCTCAGTAATCCAGTGGGCAATGCACCGACCCTATGGTGCCGTGCCGCCAAACGGCCAAAAAGTGAAAAACAACACGTTGATATTCAAAACAAAAATCGGCAGATCGTTGATTACTTTTCTTTATTGTGATGGTTCTACATTTTTGTTTTGTCTTTGTGTTCGCCAGTTTTTAGCTCGTGTCGCAAGTTACTGTTTGCGTTTTTAAATCCTGTTAAATTCTAAAATGAGTGTTAGAAGAAATGGGAGACAAGTGGCTGATGTAATTGAGAAGTTGAGAGTTAACCACAACAAGAATGCACTTCGTGGTAGGAATAAGCGTGATCCTTCTAGTGAAACCACAAAACTAAGAAAAAGAAACGAAATGTTTGAAAGGGTAATTATCAGTTAATTCCTATTTTGAACTCCTGTCTATATTTCATTAGTTTTACTTAATCTGCAGGCTGAGCTGTTGTCGATGGACAACTACAAGGCTCAAATTATTATGCTCATTCATTTTCCCAACACAAAACAATCAACAACCTATGGAAAAGCCTTTGGTAATGTTGCCCAGTCTTTCCTTGATGCTCACAAAAGTGTTGCGAAAAAATTTTATGACTTCTGCAATGCTGCAGATCAAGGTATAGGCTAATAAAAATCATCAACATTTAAGAGATTGTCTTATTAAGTTTTGTTTTTTCTTGGTTGGTATTGTTGTCGGTTCTCATGTAGTTCCTGGAGATTCCAGTGAAGAAGCTAACCCACACATTTTTCCGAATTCTGATGATTCCATTGAAAAAGCTGGCACACACATTATTCCAAATTCTGATGATTTCAGTAAAGAAGTTTGCCCTGAAAATAGTTCCAATCTGGGTGAAACTGGTGAAGAAGCTGTTTTTGAAAACACTGAAACCCTGACCACTACTTCTGAAAAAGTTTTGATCGAGATGGGTTTTGATAAGGGTGAAGAAGAGTTGACAAGTAGTATTTATTGGCGTTCCCTTTTTTGTTAGCACTGTTAGTAATTATTTTATTTTCTAGCACTGGATATGCTTTTCCAAAAATATGGAGATTTACAGAATTGTGAAATTGTCTCGAGCCAGACAACATGTTATCAGAAAACCTTGAAAGCCCCAGTTGCTGGGAAGAAATCACCGACCTAAACAAAAAATTGTAAATCGGTTTACTACCCTAGTAAAAATTTTAAATGTGGTAATTTTGCACAAATGGATAGATCTTTTCAAGAGCTATCCATTCCTGTAATTTTTTTCAAATATAGAGCTTATAGTTTACCGATTATAATTCATTTAGTTTCACGATCCGTCAAACCCCGCCAACAAAAATATCCAATCGGTTTACTATCCGGTTAGGTATTTTTTAAGCAAAAATTTAACGGAAGTGGAGAGCCCCCATCATCGGCTATCCATTACTGTAAACAAATTTTATTTAGACCTAATATTTTTACGTATGAAGCTATTTTAATATTGTGTACTGGGATAGAGGGATTACCCGAGACACGTTAAACCGCATCGACCTACGTACCTGAAAAATAGCTGATTGGTCATTAATCGGCTAGGTGCTTTTCAAGCGGTTTTCTTTTGTTCAAAATACCCTCTTTAAAAGATATGGCTCAGCCTTAACTTAAAAAAGGGTGGGCAAGTGAAGGAAAATAAATAAAACTATAATGTATTGCACAAAACAAGTCAAATAGGGTACACAGTCATGATATCGGGTTTTAAAACCGGTTTCACTACCCGAATGCCCATGAGTTGAAATTCATAATTATTAGAGTAATTTTAATGAAATTATACCATTGCTTAATTAAGTAATATTCTAATAAATAAAAACAAAATTATAAAGTTAAAGGGCATTGTATTACGGAAAGGAAACACAAAGAAAAATAAACTATAAACATAAATAATAACAAACACAAAACAAAAAAATTACGACTCGGGGTTTTGTGTAGAGGTTGCGCTATATAGCGAATTGAGCTGCCTATCTCTTGCTGCAAATTGAGGCCAGGGACCTGAACCATACTAGGAGTTGTCGTCATGTTTTGCCTGACAGGGTTCAGGTTCCTGAACGAGATGGAGTTGCGAACAGCCCTATATACAAGTGCGTAGCTGCTTAATACTTAAGGTACTTATTACTTATTGCCAAAATTATAAATAATATTGATTTAAAAATAATTATTAATACTTAAGAATGAATATACTTGTGAGCTTTAATTCCTATAGAGTGGTTCGAGGCAGTGTATCGTATTTGAAAAAAAACGAGTATTTTAAAAATACAAATACTATATTTTAAAATACTCGTCTTTCAAAATACATTTTTTCTCCCAAAACCTCAAATACCAAATAAAATAAAATACAAATACAAATACAAATACAAAATACTTTTTTCCTTTATGGAGCAGTTGGACAACCTACGTTGCGCATTCTCCGCAAATGCGAAAATCAAATTTGTGTCCAATCTGTGATACGCTGTCTACAGCGTCTTATGGGAAAACCAACCATTTCACTTTTAAAATATTGTTTTCTTCTCTATAACTATGTTTTACCTCACTGTTGTACCTAACAGTGGATTCGCTATTCATTTGGTGATAGTTCACCAATTTAAGTTAAATTTTTAAGTTTTCCTAAAAACCTCCCACGCTTTCCTTCGCAAATTCTGGGGTTGTTGTACTTCGTTTGAACAGTGAATTTTCTTTTTAGGAAAACTTAAAAATTTAACTCCATCCTTGTGATTCTTTTCACAGTTTCGTACGCAACACTTCATCTTGTTAATTTTACAAGTTTGACGTTTATAGAGTGAACAACAATACACCAGCTAGCTAAAGAATTCGGGTTCTTCTGCTAGCCGGGTCGATCACAAAAAAGGACTCTTAAACAAAAATTAACTACAAATAAATTAGACTTAAAAGGAGATGGAGGGAAAAATTTGCTTATCACCAAATCAATAGCGAATCCACTGTTAGGTACAACAGTGAGGTAAAACATAGTTATAGAGAAGAAAACAATAGTTTTAAAGTGAAATGGTTGGTTTTCCCATAAGACGCTGTAGACAGCGTACCACAGATTGGACACAAATTTGATTTTCGCATTTGCGGAGAATGCGCAACGTAGGATGTCCAACTGCTCCATTCTTATTTGCCTCTTACTCCTTTATTTTTAACTGTCTGTCCAAGGTTCTGTCTTGCCGACATTCTTGTCACTGAATCAGAGGATATGCCAAGTTATTAGTTTATGCCATTACGTATTTTAAAAATGTTCAATAATTTAAACACTTACCGTGGATATTATACAAGTTCTTCAGAACGCACAGTAATAAAAAACCATCCGATTTGTATAGAAATAGAGATATAAGTTAAATAACTTGTGGTTTAATGAAAACACACACGAGACAAACAGACGACGAAAAATGCAATTGAAAGTTTTGAAACTAGAAAAAGCTATTGCAAAACGTTTTGCAGGTGCAATAACGCTGTCAAAATGAAGTTACTTTCGATTCATACACTGTTGCCAATTTACAAACTTCAAATCTTTGAAAAAAAAGTATTTTGTATTTGTATTTGTATTTTATTCACTTTTCAGCGTAAACGAACAATACAAATACAAATACTTTAAATAAGAAGCCCAAATACAAATACCGAATAAAATACGTATTTTGAGTATTTTATTTTAATACCCAAATACGATACACTGGTTCGAGGTTGCCATCTCGGATAGGTATTTCTCCCAGTTTGGTGCAACCTCAAACAAAAAAGCATTGGCCATTTTAGTATTTTTGGTGGGAAACGAATGAAAGTGAACAATTTTTGTGATGGGTGTAGTTTACAATCCCTGAACTTTCAATATTTTCAAAAATTCTTGAACCGATAGCAAAGAATCGGTTGTTAGAGCTTTTGTCGTCGTTGAAAATTGATGATCCAAACTGGATTGACGAAAATCTTTGGAAAAAATATTGTGATGCCATTCCAATTGTTCCGGCAGTGACGTGGCCTAAGCTAATTGACTATTTTCAAAATGAAAAAAGTCGAAATACTGGAGAACCACTGCAAGTTCAAAAAGAAGTTATTGCTGCCATGGAGCAGAATCTGGATAACCAATGGTTTAGGGACTTTAGTTGGTTAGAGCTGACAAGCAACACAGTCGTGCTGAAAGCCAAGGTATATTCATCAAACTTTTCTTTCGTGTTATGTGAATCACATTTTATATTGTATTTATACATAGGTTACAGCATCACAAACATTAAGTACAACGTACTATCCTTGAGTAGCCTGTGCTAAGGACGGCATGGTTCAATTTGCTCATTGTACATGTCCAGCAGGGTAATATTTCATCTAACTGTTTTGTTATTTTAACAGTATCATTAGTCTACATAATAGTTAACAAACAAAGAAGAGAATGAGAAATAATCTGTAAACTGACAGTTGGCTGGCACTATTTATCTAAAATTGCCAATGCTTTTTTGTTTAAGGCTGCACCAAACTGGGAGAAATACCTATCCAAGATGGCAACCTCGAACCACTCTATAGCCTTACTTACCACCGAACATATTTATTTGTATTTTTGCTAATTACTTTATTTACTTGTGAAATAAATTACTTGTAGACCTACCCGGTTCCCTATGAGCAATAATATACATGTTTAAAATTACCAATGCGTACATTTACTTAGGTCTTCCTGTACTTGCGAGCGTCAATACTTGTTAAAAGCAAAGAAATACGTGTTGCCAGTAATACTTAAGATCTAATTTTTTCATAAATAAGAACAAAACCAAAAATTACATATTTCATCATTTACTTAATTCTTTGTTTACCTAGGAGCAACTTTTTTTGCACCAAAAATTAAAAAATTTATTTTTCTTAATGCCAAATTTACATGTGAAATTAATTACTTATCATAAGTGCAACGAACATTTTTACTAACGAATATAAATACGCAAGTACAACTTATTTTGAAAACAAAATTCAGCGAGACGAGAACTTAGCTTCCAAACTCTTGCTGAACCGAAGGGAGACTGCCTCGCCCGCTGCTTCTTCTGCTCCAGTCTGAGCCGCGCGACATCTCACGGCCATAAATGTAAACACACAAATACACGACAACTCCTCCCAAGCTGTCACGCCGTAACAAAAAAAAAACCAAAATAGATTATGAAAGCTTTTACACAAAGAGACAATAAACGCAAGCACGCTGTTTAATGGAATACGAGAGTTTACACGCATACAGAGATATGTTCGCGGCTTACACGGAGACAATTATCCTCGGCTTACGACTACGCCCGCTACGTCGCGGGGCTGGGTCGGGGGTGTGAAGTGCGGTACTACCATTGTCAACGCGAGCGTCGGCTCCATCCGTGTCCAACTTTCCATGGCCTGGACGACTCCTACGTGGCTCCATAGCTTCGAAATAGGGTCCTGCACGCGTACATTTGTGTCGATTGGTAAGAAGGCGAGGCTGCGCGATCAAAGATCGTAAAGCATCTTGGAATCAGCGGTTGCGGCTGGGTAGCGATCCCTCGCATCCATGACAGACTTCCAACACGTCGCATACGCCGAACGATGCGCCGGGACAATTGAACGAAGCTGGTGTCCAAATACCATTTGTGCGGGCAAAAGGCCGTTCTCGAGTGAGGTGTTTCTGTATTCCAGGAGTCCCTGCTGGAACTCCTCGGTTTCCAAGTCTCCGGATTGGGAAATTTGTTTGACCAGCTCTTTGATGGCCTTGACCGCCGCTTCAACATGGCCGTCACTTTGGCTGTAATTTGGTGTAAAATTGCTGACAGCGACGCCCCATCAATCCATCGCGGACCGGAAAACGCCAGCATCAAATTGGGGCCCGTTGTCGGATCGAAACCGCATTGGGATACCGAGCTCAACAAAATTTTCGATGTCAGCGTGCAACACGGTCTCTACTCGGACTCGCGCGGTCGGGTCCCTTTTCCACCTGTGAACTACCGGCCATCCGGATAGGCGGTCGGCATAAACTAGCACGTGCAGCCGGCCCGACGGGAACAGATCCGCCGACACATCTTCGAACACGTGCGTCGGCAGGGGATCGGTCATCATGGGCTCCTGCTGGTGGCTCAGTAGGATTTCTTGATGATTCCCTGTCAGTATACCATCTGTCGCGCCCGCCTGTTTGTCCGTACGATCCCCTGATGGGCCGCATGGGGTTTCTTTAGGACGCTTCTGCGGGCCATATGGGGAATCACAATGCGATTGCCAAAAAACACGATACCGTGAACCACCGATAACTGGTCTTGGATTCCCCAATAGATCACAACTGCTGCAGGCGCGTGGTCTCGACGTTCAGGAAAGCCGGACTCGATTGCTGAAACTAACGTGGAGTAATCCCCGTCCTCCGCATGGGAGAATGCTGTTACATCCATATTAGTCGCTTCGTCGTCAGGAGCAGGGTAGTTTACTGGTGCCCGGGACAGGGCATCCGGGATGGCGTGCTCCCTTCCTTTGCACCAGACGGTTGTAAAGATGTAAGGGGAAAGTCGTTTTTTCAGGCGCTGGATTTTTGGGTTTTCTACGGCATCTAGGGTGTAATTGTTTAAAATGGGAACTAGGGCTTGATGGTCCACCACTAGCGTGAACGTCGGGAGGCCCATCAAATATAACTTGCATTTCCGAATGGCCCATTCGGCCACTGTCAGTTCGAGTTCAACAATTGCATAGCGGGACTCGGTGTCCGTGCACCTGCGTGAGTTCGCATCGATTAGTCACTGCTCATCGTGTTTTTGAAAGAGGGCGTACCCCATCCCATTTTTTCGGGACGCATCCACCCGGAGAGATGTCTCCCGTGACGGGTCAAAGTGGGCTAGGATAGGGGGTACCAGCAGCGCCATCTTGACTTCCTCAAACGCCATCTCGTTGTCGGTTGTCCAGACATAGGTATATAGGTATATAGGTACGTTTTTAACAGACGTATTTGTAGGTCGACGTCCTTTTGCCATGGAATGACGAACTTTTGCCACACAAATACCATTTGTGTTGGCCAATTTTAAACAGTTAAAATCTCAATATAATCCATAGTACCATTTTCAACTAATTGCTTTAGACATTACACATTCTGGCAAAAGCCAAACATCAATTAGGGATGGTTTTAGTGAAATAATAGGAAAAATAGGAAGATTACCACTATTGTTTTTGTTGTTAACACTATAAACAACAGCAGACAACATCTACAAAGCGTTAAATTAAAATTACTTCAAAACACTTACGGTAAAAAATTTTTATTTTAAATTTAACCTGAATAATCTAGTTTATTACCTGGTGTCTAACTATTTTCTATCACTAACCACTTTAGAAATTATTCAAATAGAAAAAAGTATCCCATAAGATACCCCGTTAAAAAAGGGTGTGGTTTTCCTAAGATAGCGGATAGAGACATTGCCGGACTACAGGAATCCTGCTATCCGCATTCTGCAAGAGGTCTATTCCTATTCGTTTATACTTCTTATTGGTATTCGTTTACAAAACAAATCAAGTTTTTCCTTATTCGACAGAACACTGACTGTCATTATCTGGATCTGAAGTCTGTTTAGCATAATTATCAAATTGTTGACATTCAGTAAATATATTCACAGTACAATATTTTTTATATAGTTTGCTATGAAACGGAACACATTTTTTTGTAGAAAAAAATATTATGTATACATAAAATTCTGCAGTGTTCTATCGAATAAAACTTTCGAATAAAATTTCGAATAGAATAACGCAAAAAATCAAATATTTATTCGTTATTCGTCAAATAAAAATTTGACTTATTCGCATTCGTTATTCTTATTCGTTGTAACTCCAAATTGTATAATTTCGAATACAATTTCCAATAAGTAATTTTTATTTTTGTTCGACAAAATATCTCATTTTGATTGCTGTTTAGTAGAAATATTTTCTATTTTTAATGGCATAAATTAAATTTTTTTCGATATTTCAGAGTCATAGACCCCTAGTTGCTCCACTATAGGTATTTTCCCTCTCAGAAAAAGGGTACCCTTTTGTGGGGAATCGGGGAAGCCTAGACGTTTTCCACCCGACGAGAGCGCCTCTTGCGAGTATATTGGTATTCACTCCACGCAGAGACTCATTTGTAGGGATCTTGGCACAAGTAATTTTTTTCACAAGTAAATGAAGTAATTAGCACAAATACAAATAAATATGTTCGGTGGTAAGTAAGGCTTTAGGAATTAAAGCTAACAAGTATATTTAGTCGTAAGTATTAATAATCATATTTAAATCAATATTATTTATAATTTTTGCAATAAGTAATAAGTGCCTTAAGTATTTAGCAGCTACGCACTTGTATATATGTTCCCAAGTAATTTGTTAGTGAATCCCATGATTAACTACCCAAACTTGACAATCTAACAGTTGGGGCCTTTATTTGTTTTGTTTACTTATGTTAATTGTTTTTTCTGTTGTTTTTTTATCCGTGCAATTCAATGCCCTTTACCCTTATAATTTTGTTTTCACATTTTAGATGGTCTATTGGTATACTTTCATTTAAATTAATGTTAATTGTTAATGGACGCCTACGGGGTGTAACCAGTTCCACAACCCGATTAAATTGTTTCGTACCCTGTTTGCACCCGTTTCTTGTATTATGTTGGATTTTACTATTTTTATTGATTTCCCTTCACTTGCTCACACTTTTTCGAGTTTGGGCAAGGTTAATCGTTTACATTGGGTATTTTGAACTGAAGGGAACCACTTGATAAGTACGTACCTGAGTTTTAAACGCTCGGTCATTTTTTAGGTTGGTAGGTCGTCATGGTTTAACGTGTATCGAGTATTCCCTTTGTCCCAGTGCACGAAATTCAAATAGCATCGTAAAAACATTAGTCCAAAATAAATAAATTTTACAGAAATGGATAGCCCTCATCATGGAGTATCCATTTCTGTAAAATTTTTGCTTAAAAAAAATACTTACTTAAGCAATAAAACCGATTGGATATACTTTGCCGGTGTGGTTTGACGGGTCGTGAAATTAAATTAATTACAATCAGTAAATTATAAATTTAAAGAAATAGCAGGTATGGCTAAATCTTGACAAGGTCTACCCATTTATGCAAAATTATTGCTTTAAAAATAGTTACTCGAGTAGTACACCGATTCACAATTTTGTGTGTAGGTCGGTGCGGTTCGAAGGGGAATCGGGGAATCCCCATCTCCCTGAAATACATAAAATTTTAATAATTTTATACGGATAAACGATAAGTCTAAAACAAATAAATTTTATAGAAATTGATAGCCCTTGTCAAGAGCTATCCACTGTCCATTTATGTACAATAAATAAATAAATATTCATAAATTAAAAAATTTCAGACAAGATATTTTTTGGAGTTTTTGCGCTTCATAGTTGTACTTGACCCAGTAGACAATTGTAAAAAAAAACATTTTTTTTTTCAAAATTTTTTGTCAATAAATATTTTTTCCTAAATTTTGATTTCGACTTATAGTTTGTCCCCCAAAAATGACGGGTTGGTTTTAACACATGACTATTAAATACTAATTTATGCCTCAAACTCACGCTTTCTCCTGTAAATCTTACGGCCAAAAACTATATTTCTTCTCACTCTTCCGTGACTCATCCTAGCGGAGGGTTACCCCTTAACCTCCCTAATATTCGACTTAAATGAGTTGAAAAAACTGTGAACTCGAGTCAGGGGTGCCTTTTGCACGGAGTCTTCTTTCCTATTGTTTTCTTTATTCGCGTCATGGGCGCACCTTTTCCATATAAAAAGCCCGTGACTTTCCTCTTATAGACAGTTCCATTCGGTCTCCCGACGAGTTCCTTTTTAGTTTCCTTTCCAATTCCATCCCGGTTCCCTTCTGAGATGTGTGACCTTCCTTCTTGGGAAACTTTGCCTACCCCAGAGTCATCATTGGAGATAGGAACATCCGTTGTTGGTGAAGCTCAAAATTTTAAAATCCTATTTTAAGAGACCGCTTGGTCAAAGAAGCTGACAGTGAGAATGAATCAGTTGAAACTGCAAGAGATTCAGACTTGGATCCAGATACCGAGGTTTTTTTTGAGAGATGCAAATCCTGTTGTTCTGGTCGGCGGACAACAATTTGTAGTGCTATCGAGGCATATTGAGCAGCCGCAAAGACAAGGTATGGAAGCTTTTAGAAAATTTATTAGCTCGCAAATCTTCCGAAAAAGTTCGGAAGAAGATGCGCATCAATGGATGGAGTGCGTTGAAGAACATTCTACCCACAACAGAAGGGGTGATATTGGAAAAAGAAATTATTTTGAAAATAATTTTGATGACGCCGCCAGGAGCTGGCTCCTGTGTAAGGCGCCCGAACGAATTGATGTTAAATCCCAAACTGGCGGAAGAAATGCGATTGTAGCGCCTCTTCCTTGGCCGAAGGCAGTCGATTTTTTAAGAAAGAAAAATACTAGACTATCCAGGAAATACAAGAAACATTTGAACAAGTAAGCGCAACCGGAAGGAGATGAGTCACCCGCTCCTTAGAGAACGCTGCGATTCTCGTAAAGAATTTATCAGGAGAAGTCCGCTTTGAGGAAGATACGGAGATATCCTACGTAGTCCGGAAGGGAAGTCATTCGTGCGACGGTATAAAATGCTGCCCCAAATCTGCGTTAGATGAGTTTTCATCGGGTGAGCTCCCGGAGCTGGGCTCCGTTAGGGGAGTTCCTGGTTTCCCTAGAGGTCTTCAGACGCTTCTCCGACTTTGTTTAAGTAAACTATTGTTTAGATTTAAGTCATCACTTGTTGTATTCATTTGTGCTCGATCAAATACAAACTCGTGTGACAATATCTAGCAAAAATTCGACTTAGAATTTACTGACATTTTGACAGGCCATCTACTATACATATGGATGTATAATGCATATGCCGACATGCCCCATGTTGTCAGGTAATACTTGCCACAACCCAGGGTGTATTCAAACAGCAATATTTATTACTTATTTGTAATTGATTAAATAAATCCATTGCTACCATTCAATAGAGGACAAAAATTTCAAATATTTTCATGTTTTTAGAAAAATTTTCTGCATACCAAGTAAAGATGTAATTGATAAATACCAATCCCGCAACTATTGTGAATTTGACGCAAAAAATTTCGTTACTTTCTATTTAATAAACTATTTGCGATAAAGCTTTACAATTTTACGCAAATGTGCGCATGATAAACACCTTTGACCATAAATTATTTCAATAAAATGTCTTGGACACAATTCTAAATTAAGAATTGTCTACTTACACTTCTGCCAATAACTAGCCACACTCTCACCTAATCGCGTCTCACCAAAATCAGCATCCATGAACGGTTCTTCGGCGCAAATTATTCGAATTGACAAACCGAGAACAGGAAACGGGTGACGTTCCAGTAGGGGAGAGCGGGGTCATACAGGACAAAAACTTTGTTTGGTCTGTAATTCAGTGTGTAACAATGTTATGCTGAAATAAATTAGATTAGTGTAAAGAGCGTTGTTTATTAGGGAATTTTTTCATCACTATACGTTATATAGTTTACGAGTTATTGAATTTCGGAAAATAGGAGTAAAATTGTTGTTGAGGAAAAATGTGGGGGTAAAACTGGACAGAGGGGGTCCCATACTGGACACAGTTAATTGAACTAAAAGTTTCTTGTGATTAATGTTTAAAAAAATTTCCCTAAATACTTCATCAATAGAACATCTATTATAGCGTAGATTAAATTTCAAAAAAATCAATTAACATGAAGAAAATTTACGAATGAAGTTGGGGGGGGGGAGGACTGGACAATTTCGATACCAGATGGAGAAGTGGGAGGGGCATCTTAGATATTGCGTGATCGATTCTTGATCGACTGTTAGTGAATCAAATTTTTCGAAGCAGACAACACTTTTGGACCACGATTCAAACGTAATGGCGAGTCGTGAAGAATATCGTCAACTTAGGCTCCGCCCATAAAAAATCGATGTCGTCCGATTGTATCGTGTCCAGTATCACCCCCAATGAGGGTCTATTTTTAATTCATTAACAACTCTTAAACCGTAATCCGTAAAAATTTTTTTATACCGGCTCTGTATAAGTAAATAAATTAACTAGCTTCTTTAACTATTACATAATTTTTTTACCAGTAATACCGTGGGCAATACCAAAAAATGTGCTGTAAAGAAAAATGAAAAGATAGCGCTATTTTTTTCTTTCCTCTATAACTCGTGTATTTTAAAGCATTTCACGATGATTTTTTTTTTCACATATAGAAATTGACATTGACAACATCCCAGTACTCCCCCCCAGTTCATCATCACCAAGAACTGTAACTGCTACTGTCCTGTTTGGTACCTGTCCTGTATGACCCCGCTCTCCCCAATTTCTGGAACGTGCTGGGCAAACCCAGCTCGTGACTTAAGGCTCGTACTTGAACTTTAGGGAAGTCTGTTGGGAAAAATTGCGAAAAGACTAAAGATCTTACTGGAATGCCATAACGAAGGAAACACTGTTCTACTACACTGCCGTGAAGGCACAAATGACGAACCATTTCGGAATCGTTATGATTCCGAGATCGTTATGATGAGTCTTTATGGCACCAATGCACGAAGAAGCAATATGCAAAGTGGACCCAATTAAATCCCGTCTCAAAGTACAGTATCCTGCACAAAAATCCGAACATAAATTTAATTTTTTAAAGCCACCTATTGGCAGGGTAACGGTTTTTTGTTTTTTTTCTTTAAGGGGGAGGGTAGACGGGGAAATGGACACGACAGGGCAGGGTTGGGTAAGTCTAGACCTTTTTTTAATGCCTTATTGTATTACGCTTCAAGGCAAGTAACAGGTCGGGACAATTTTGCAACAACCCACCAGGGCGGTGTGTTTTTTTGAATACTTTACTTTGATTCCCGTAATACCAACAACCCTCAAACGAGGATTTATTACACTAGCCTTTTTCGCCCAATTGTTAAGTGATTTTCAAACCATGATCTACAATAATAAGTGAAGCCAACAAACACAAGTTCTTGCAAACATCAGTAAACGACTTTTTTGCGATTATTATCTTTTACGCGTTAAGTTTGGGAGTTCGCATCATACAACTAGAAGATTTGTATGTAGAATACCTCTAAAACGCCAGAATTTAGCAGTTGGTTTGGATTTATCATGGCTTGCAGTTACTTTGACATCTCTTATAATTTGATTCTACGTGATCTGTTATAACCAAATTTGAACACTGGCCTAGAATAAAATAATAGATTTCCGGTTACTGATGAATTCCCTGAATAGAACGAAAGAAAGAATATTGAACGGAACGAAAATATAAATTTACAGTTGAACACAGTAATCACAAAAATCCAGTTTGTTCTCACGTTTGACTTAAGGAATTTTTTAAATGTCGAAAAAAAAAGGAATAGCAATGTTATGTTCCATTTATTACAAAAATGAATTGTTTGATGGGGAAACGAGTATTTTCCTTGAATTCAGCGTTTAATATAACCATATGGGAAAATTCATAGATATGAAGTGAACTTAAAAAATATGGAGAAAAAGGCCCACCTATTTTTCAGAAAAAGTGGTCCTTATTAGTAAGGTCCTTTTTCGATGGGTCCTTATTGCCGGTCCTCTTTTCATCAGGTCCTTTTTCGTTGGGTCCTTTTTCTCCGGCTATGCATCCTATTTTGATGGTGAAAATTAAATAATATAAATGGGACTTTCTATTTAATACTATCACTGATAGAAAATAATAAAAACCAAAATAAAACGTCATCATTACTTTTTAATGTCATAGTCGTTCTACACAAAGCTTGGAGTTTCGTGCACTGGGGTAAATTTAATTGGGAAGCCGCTAACCATCCATTATATTGAGCGGATGCGATAGCTCGTTCGTGTTTCGCTTTTCGGGAGGCCATCAGTAGGCCTCCCGCCATATAGTAATATTTGAATTAGTCTTGCTAATTCCTTCTCGTGATCGGTGAGTTGATCGCGAATATACTGTATATTAGCTGGTATGTTGAAAATTTCAGCGTTAGGTGGCGGTGGTGTCGTTGTTGATGCTGAAGGAGAATTTTCCTTTATCTCTCCTGTCAAAATGTATAATTTTAGTTGACCAACGACATCGTAAGCTGATGTACGGTTCGTACAATTGTGTTGAAGTGGAAGACAAGGAGGTCGAAGAGTTAAGTGGAAATCTAGTTGATTGTCATCATCCTGTAGGCGGAATGACTTTGTTCCTTCCATCTGTCTTGTTAGTGTACCGACACCAGATTCAACAAGTCGATTGATTGGTGCCGTATGATGTGTGTAGGTAGTGTCCCATACCAATGTTAAATGATTATGTGACAAGTTACCTGCCGTCGCGGAAGCCGAGGGGGCGCCAACTCAAAAAAGTCGAACAAAAAAGACAAAGAAAGTGAAGGTTGGGTGACAAAAGAAATTTTTTGGGGGGAGAGGGCAAAAATGGAAATAGCAAACGGGTAAAGTGACAAAGAAAGAGGGAAGGTAATTTTTTTTCTACAAAAAAGAGGAAAAGAAATTTACTTTGGGTTAAAAGTTTTTTTCTTTGGTGAAAATGTTAAAAACATAATGAAGCCAAAGGCGATTTCGATCCTAGCGCCACCGCGCGCCACATTCAAAATTAACTAGTTACATTTTTTTTCACACCTGTCGATGTTTTGCGCGTATGCAATTCTAATCATGGATAAAATACAGTGCCCTTTTCAGCTTTTACGGCGATATGATGTAAACATATCTCCCAGAATAGTGTCGTTATTAAAAGAAGTTGATGTCAATAGTCTAAGATCTATTTCTCAACTTGATTCACCAGACAAATTAGTTGGATTACAAGAAGCCATTCGGGAATCGGTGAGTGAGCCAGGGCGTTTTAAAAACGAAGAAGAAAAGCTTGTGTTGTTAGGTGATAAATTTGCGAGTGCTCCATCAACATTCAAATTCTCTTTTGGTGAGAAACTAATGCTGAACGATGCCATTAATATGGAAAAACAAATTTTACTTGAGTACTCTAAACAGTACACCTTTCTTCGCCAGCCAGAAAAGCGTAAGACCTCGGCCAACACTACTGGTTCGCTTATAAAGAGACCCCGTTTTGACTATGTGCGTTCGGCCGGTGAGAAATCGGCAGTTTCGGATGAGGTAGAGTGTGTTGCTTCAGCCTCAACTACAACGACTCAAGATACTGCTACTACAGCCTCAACCTCGGCCTCAACTATAAATGAAACTGAGAACTCTGCCGCTCTCGTTCCCCTAACTAGGAAAGGTAAAACCCTCCATGATTACCTCATGAAATGGTTCATGAACACGAAGCTTATTGCTGAGAAACAAATAGCATTTGTTATGGGTGACTGTGAAGTGATATCTGAAAATAACACAATCAAGTGTTTAAAATGCAACTTGATCATAAAAAGTCATGTTGATGAAAACGGAGGGTGGAAGATAAGCCTCTTTTGCAGTCATCTTCAGAGATGTCATAAAATTACCCCGGAGCCACAAGAAACAATACCGAGTCAACGTTGCGCAGATTCAACACGCAAAGTCACAGCAAGTCCCGTGTCGACAATCAGCGAAAAACATAACACTCTAGAGATACTGAAAGAAAATTTTTAAAGGCCGGGAACGATAATGCAGCAGCTCTCGTTCCCGGCTTTCCAATGTTGCTCCAGTGGATTTATCAAGAATGCATTTTGAATAAGGAAAAAAGAGTCGAGGACGACGCTTCACAAATGAAGCGTTAATACGCTTTTGTATAAATTTTTATTGTATGGCAGGTAAACATTCTTACGAAGTTTTCTATACTAATATGGCCGGCGCCATACCGTGCCTCAGTACAGTGAAATCAAAACTCTATCAATATGATGGATCAGTGCCGGAAGGTGTCATTAATGTGAAATATCTTAAGGATTTTCTTATTCAAAACAATCTGCCTTTCATCGTTTCCCTTAGTGAAGACTGCTCCGCAATTGTAGCGAAAAGGGAATATGATACCGCATCTAATTCCGTAATGGGTGTAAGTTTACCGATGGAAGCCAATGGACTAAGGAATCAAAAACTTGCAGTAGTCACAGATGTCAAGTCCATTGTTGATGTGTTTGAACGTTTTCCCCGAGCTACGTTGATGCTTGTCGTTATGGCACAACCTCTAGTGGATGGCATTCCGCCAATCCGCATTCTCTACTTTTGTACCGACAACAAATTCACGGCGGAAGACGTCACCGCTCGAATGCATACCATTATTACCGCATTGGCAGCGGAGGGGATTCTTGCTTTAGTGTGTTCCGCCGACGGTGATGCTCGCGAAGTAAAGTTTATGCGTGAGACGGAAGAACTTGGACTTCCCGTCCCTAAAAGTATACAGTGACTAAATTTTTCAACATATTGAAAGCAGCATGTTAATTTATTCATTTACCTTTGTTATTTTAATAGGCATTCCTGTTGGCCAGGAAATGCTATATACCCTCAAACAGAAATATTTTTATTTCGCGGCCCTCAGAATTCCATGTGGAATATCAGTCCAAGATCCCGTACATTTAGGTAAAACAAAGCAATTTTTATAGTTAATATAGTGAGAAATGACAAATGCCTACATTTTCAGTTGCGAAGGAACGCATGAGATTGCTCCGGTCAGAAAAATTTTTAGCTATCGGTAATTTCATTGCCTCTCCAGTGCACCTACAGACAGTGATGAATCAATACGATAAAAGTCGTCATCTGTTAAAGCCAGAAGATCTGAATGCCCACGACAAAATGAACTATGGGTCCGCCGAGCGGCTCTGTCAGCCTCATATATCTCAACTGCTTGAAAATGTGGAAGGTATTGGCTACTTGTAATGAAATATGGTTATATTAAAAATTTATAAACGATATGGGTTTGTTCATGGGAATTTCAGGTTCGGAAGCCACACAGTTTTATCTTAGGCTGATGTACTATTCCTCTTCGAGTTATTTGGACAAAGCATTGTCTCCAATTGACCGAGTGTATCGCATTTGGTACGTGGCATTCAGTTTACGACTGTGGCGCTATTGGATCACCTGCGATAAAGCATACACTCTGGCTGCTAATTTCATGACGCTAAACGTATATCTCTGTGTGGAGTTCAACGCTCACGCTTTGGTACTCATGATACTGGCGCTCCAAGACAAGCCAGAATCTTTCAAACCGTGGCTTTGTACAAGCCAGCCATGTGAAAGCTATTTTCGGGGTGGCCGCTCCTGTACGGCGAATTATTCAACAATGATCAACTTTACTGCTCGCGATTTTTTAAAATGCCGATGCCGCAAAATAGATGCTACCATTCGCCTGACAGCAGAGGGAGTGAAGGATGGCTTGTCATATCCTCGTTTCGAGCGCCCCTTTGATCAGCCACCAAACACGAAGGTGTGGGACATGCCATCCATGGAAGAAATGGACATCAAAATACGTTTAGCTCTCACAGACGCCGAAGAAGACTTGAAAAAATTAGGTCAGATATTTGCGATCACTATAAGCCCTCCTGTTTCAATATCTTTTTCTTGTATCAAATAGGTTTGCGTGTATCTGGCAAAAACAAGTACTGCTTCAGCAAGCAGTTAGCTGAGCAGCTTTTCAGAATGAAAAGGAAAAAAAAACAGGAAACTCTTGCGACGAGGACAACTCCGACCTGCTAGACGAGAGCGATGAATCGCATTACGAAGTCAGCCCAGACCAAATTGTCACTGTTTTCAACCGAGAGTCTTCGGAAGATGTCTCGGAAGATGTCCTGAGAGTAGACGCGGATAATGACGAGTTTGATGCCCTTTCCGCTGTCATGAACGGAACATTTCGGGATATTTCTAAGACTCATCCTGTTCATAGCAATATTGAAAACACTGCTTTTGCAACTATTGCCCGGTCTGATGGCCACATACAGGTTGTTTCAAAACAAACAATTTGTTGGTTTCTTGAGGGAATTGTGTGGAAAAATAGTCGCGACCGCAAATGGAGATTTAAAGGCTGCCCGTCTGGTTTTTTTGAAAAACAAAAGAAGATTACAACTGTGGAAAAAATGACTCTTAAAAAGGGCCATTGGGCAGTTTTTATTACAATTGATGGAAAGGATTATCTGCTCGGGCAGGTTCTAGCTTTAGTTACAGTTGATGGCAAAATCAACAACTATATCAGTGAGTGGAGGGGGATGAAAAAATTGAAATTCGTGCTTTATGTCAGTGGTATGACATGGAGAGGGAAAACGGAAAGTTTACGGGTAAATTAAATAGAACATTTATGTTCAGTAATGGTTATTATTCATGCAAATACTACATCTGTACTTGTCCCGTCCCTAAAGTGATGCAATTTGATGATGGTCATTGTCTAATGTTGGATCAAACAGCCGTTAGTCAGCTGTCCCGATTTTGTAAATTTCAGTAATAAACTGTTCTGACAACCCCGCTTTTATTCCGCCTCCGGCTAAACAAAAAGACAAAAAGTTTTTTTTTTTTTACCAAAAAGTTGAAAAAGTTAAAAACATAGAGAAAAGACAAAAACCTTGGTCAAAAGAAAAAAACCTTGGTAAAAAGAAAACAACTTTGTCAACTTTTGGTGAATGGCGCAAAAAGCTAGAGAACAACAAAAACCTTAGGCCTAAAAAGAAAATCTTTTTTTTTACTTTTTTGAGTTGGCGCCCCCTCGGCGGAAGCTGTGCCAATAGGTGTCTGGAAATTAGTGTCTTCACTTTGTTGATAAAGTTGCACTTTTTCAAGGACGCAGTTAATAATTTCTGCTGTTACTGTACTCATCCAATATTTCAAAGGTGTTGGTTCACGATCAAATACATATTTATTATCTGAAGCTTTCATCTCATTTCCGTTGCACTTTTTATGGTTAATCATGTCGTTGCACTCCGAAGGTGTCGTATCAATGGAAATTTTGTCCGGCACAATCACTACTTGGCCGAAAAAACTCACAGTAATGTGTTTAATGTTTTTCCATTTTGCGCAAATATATCCCGGAAAATGGGCTGCTGCCCGTTCTTCACTGTAAACGCAAAATATGCTGAACTTTCTCTTGTTCATACATATCTGCATTAATTTTTGAACAAAGATAAACAACATCATAACAATAAGTCATGACGGGTTCACCAGGGCCTTGCCTTCGGGCACGAAGCTGCGAATCTAGTTCCATTTCGTAGTTTTGATGACGAAATGCCCTCAAAACTCGATCACTAAGAGCGGGAAAAGTGTCAGGTCGTGGATTCAAACTAGAAAACCACCTCTCAGCAACTCCTTCCAAACATAGGGGCAACTGTCGTAGTTGCTGATTCCCATCCCACAAATTAAAATCGCTAACCCGTTGGAATTGACGCAACCATTCAACTACATCTTCATGAGGCTCTCCACGAAAGATCGGTGGATCACGCGCTCGCAAGCGAGGAGCCTGTTCATTTACGACTACAGCAACCGGAGGACCCTCTTGACCTAACCGACGAGCCATTATTCAGAAAGAAAAAATCAAAATAAAATATTCGTTAAAGAATCACAACAAGAAGCCTCTATCACAAGTCAAGTGAAAAAGGGACTGTAAAATCAAAAATCGGTAAGGCAAACCCCACCCAGCCCACAACAAAATCTTACCCACTAGGAGGGGAACCCAAATATCGGGACCAATACTTTTATAAGCTGTGTATTACATCACCGTCCGACGGAGGCTATGACCCTCACCTAAATTTAAAAGGTAATTGGATAGGGGACGCAACTTGCGAGCTCTCGGGTCTTGGCTAAAAAGTGATATCCAACCACTAAAATGATATCGGGTAGCAATCCAATTAAAGACCCGAAAGCAATCAAATCTTCGAGTCAAATCTAGAACGAAATCGATTCATCCACAATTCGGTAACAAAATTCCACAATCCATTCAAAATTTCCTACATGAAAAAAAAAAAAAAGAAACAGATTAACCAGTCTACACACAACGTTGAAACGATACTTGACCATGAGCGTCACCAGAGGAAAAAAGATGGCGGCAATGGAGAAAAATAAAAAATGGTGATGACGCTAACACGAAATGAAAAGAAAACGTTTTGGTTCACTAACACCAATCGACACTGTGTTCTCACAAAATTAAAATTCACTTTGAAAAATTCATCATCAACAAGTGTAGCCATTACCCTGCATCTCCACCAAATTGTCACGGGTAGAATTCAAATATGGCAATAAACACTTGTTGATGCTTACAGCCCAAAGCCAAAGTTACATAAATGTTGGCCTCACGACACAAGGCGCAAACATATAGGTCCCTTTCACCATTGGACTACTGTAAAACTCGCTAAACTACTTCCAATGGTGCCCTAGTGGACTAAAACACAGATAGTTTAACCGAAAACGCTAATAAACACAAACCAAGAAGCATGAGATGTTTACCAGACAACGTACAGACGCGAACTGACTAGCTCTAGATTAATAAGACCACGCTAGAAAAAGCCATCTAGCGGTCACATATAGAAAGCAATAGGAAAAAACATACACATTAAAATGACATTCGTTACAATATTATAATTTTGTTTTAGCATAAAGAGAAACAACATTTCAACAATTAATTAGTATTATTGGAAAGAGGGGAAGTTAAACATTATTATGGAAAAGAGAGAATTTAAAAATAAACATTCATTTGGCAAGGGGAATAGAAAAGAAACGTTAAAAAATGTACGACGAGAAAAAGAATTTAAGGATCATATGCGAAGTTGAGAATTTTCTAAGTCCAACACATGAAAAAGGGGTATGCACAGAAACAGAGGGGGGGAAGTGGTGTGAAATACTAGCAAGTGTGTAGGTGGCCTTGAAACATTCCTCAGTCCAAGTTCCACATTTTAGCGGCTTACTTACGAAAAGGGGAGCAAAAGAAACGGTAAAACTAAGTGCACGGGTGTGTAGGGGATGCTATAGCGTTGGTGCTGACGTTTGGGCGTGGCACATTAAAGTGACATTATTGAAATACCGAATCTATGGAAAGTTTTCTATAACTTTACTTTATGATTTTGACCTCATTACTGATTGGTTTTACAAATCATTCTTTTGGTTTTACGGAGTCGTTTTGATTGTTTGTAAAGTGAAAGATAAGCGAAAAAAATGAAGAAAGGAAAAGAAGTGAAAGAAGAGTATAGGAGGCGGAATAGGAGAAGAATTCTGGACTAAAGGATTGCTACGGTAATGCTAATATAATTTCCCTGTTATTTTATGCGTATTAGTACTTTTACTCGTGGTTTAAAACTCGACCGCTAGATGACGTTGTTCTAGTATACTTCCAAATAACTTGATGAACTTAGTTAAGTAAGGTTTTTATTTATCTAACGGGGAGGTTTTTATTTTACGATAAGTAAAAAGTTAGTTTGTCAGAGCTTGAATGAAATGCTTGAATATACAAATAGCTTGTATCTCACTCAAAGATATTTGGTTAGCAAGCTCGCTTGCGATGAGTGGGTACTCGGGTTCAAATCCCGGGGGAAGTTTGTAATAAGGGAACAAATGTGCATCGGCACCTATGTACGGAAGGTGGGTTACGATGTTAAATCGTGGCCTTTCCACCCCCTTCTTGTATATTGTGGCCTCGCGCTCCTCTCAGTAGTCAATTTCGTTGGCCGTGTAACTCTTGGGGTGGCAAGAGTTGGTCATTGGAATTAACCACTGACGATGGAGATTTAATTCTTTCGGCTAGAGGAGAGTCTGGCGCTGGACTCAATCCGTGTGCGAACGGCTTTTGCATTTTTTTTTTAATTTTTAAAGTAATTTTTCCGCAATGTAATTATATTTAATTCCAATTCCAATTGAATTAAAAAAAAATTCTTTCTTTTTTTTTTGTTAAAATACTTAATCTATTTGGAGACTAATCTTATTGTTACTTCTGCCATTTTATTTATTTGAAAACACTACTGAGGCTACAACGCTTTTGACGAGAGGGGGAAAAGAAGACAGGATAGAAAAGTGATAGGCGAATAACGAAATATAGCAAAATTTTAAGAGACTGGAAAGAGAGAAATAGAGGAAAGAATTTGTTTCTCATCGATTGTCTTCAAATACGTAATTGACGTGTTACATTCTTTTTAGACAAAGCTGTCCGGTTGGGATTGCAATTGGTAATGAGTGGTGGTTATGATGTGATGGATACTTTTCGGGACTTATATGTGGGATTTCTTCTTGTTATTGGACTCCATCTCGATAACGCAGAGGCTTTTGTCGATTGCGTTGCGGGCGTCTGGCAACATGAAGTTGTTCTGGTTTCTCAGCTGACACATCTTCTTTGGGCTCTGATGATGGACGTTCATCTGCCTTAACCTCAGCGCGTGCGGAGTCATCTTCGTTAATTGCGTCATTCTGAATTGATGTTGTTTCGTCGTCGGACTCGTCTGTGTTAGATGTATTATTTTCCGACGAAGGTCGATCTACGTTGACGACGTCATCTTGTTGTTGTGAACAATTTGCATCTGCAAATTGATCACTTGTTTGTGCGGTGTCGTTTTCGGGGCTGTCACTTGCCATTATTTCTTCGTGATCTTGATTTTCCATGGCAATGTCATATTCTTGAGTTTGAGTCGCAATTGACTTACGAAATCGGTTTTCAAAATCAGAGAGGTTCTCAATTGGGGGACAAAGTTCTGTTTTCCACAGCATTGTCTCGTACAGTGGTTTTAAACGATTTACATGCGTACGTTGACATTTATAAGAATTATCAGCTATATCTACAGTATTATTATTATAAACTTTTACTACTCTATAAGGGCTTTTATATTTTGATGTAAATTTTCTACTATCTCAATCCTTAACTACACTAATATCTAATAAGACTCTATCGCCTACAACATATTTCTTCTCTTTTGTTCGCTTGTTATATTGTTCGCGTTGACGATTCCGCGCTTTCTCGGTTTCTTCGCGAACTCGTTGGAAGCTATAACGCAAGCGATCAGTTAAATTTCCTACGTAATCAGAAGCAGATTTAAAGGTTGAAGGGGAAGCATCTAGAAATTCATTTACAGGAATATTGGGATCTCTACCGTGCACTAAATAATAAGGGGTTTCAAGTGTCGAAGAATGCGTAGAACTACGGTATGCAAATAAAACATAATCTAACATATCTTCCCAGTTGGAATGCTCTCCATCTTTTAATTCTTTTCGTAACATTGATGTCAATGTACGATTAAATCTTTCTGTTTCCTCATTGCTAGCTGGGTTGTATGCTGTCGTCAATCTTTGGTAAATTTTTAATTTTTTACAAAAGTATCGGAATAATTTCGAAGTGAAATTGGTTCCTCGATCAGAAACAATAGCTTTAGGCATTCCATGCCTCACAATAACTGTTTATTAAACACATTTCGCTGTCGTGTGAGCAGTTTGATCTTTTAACGCAACTGCTTCCACCCAGCGACTAAAATAATCCGTTATTACTAATATATAACGGTTACCATTTGGGGAAATCGGAGTGATAGGACCTAAAAAGTCCATTCCTATTACTTGAAACGGAGCTTTCGCAATTTCATGTGGGTGCAAAAGTGCTCTATATGTTGAAAAAGTGTTGGCCATGCAGATTTTACAAGCCTGGCAATATTCTTTAATATCAGCTCTCATAGTCGGCCAATAGTAATGATTTTTCACTTTCAAGTAAGTTTTATAAAAAGCTAAATGTCCTCCCATCGGTGCATCATGTAATTCTTTTAGCACAAGATGACGGAGTGACAAAGGCAAAACTAATTGGTGATTTAATTCGTTCCACTTGCTATTTTTAGAAGGCAATTCATGGCGATAAACTGTACCTTCTAGAATTTCAAAGTATTCAATTTCTTTCACCCAATCGGGCTTAGAGTGGCAAAATTTTTCATCGAGTTCGCCTTTTTCTAAATAATTTTTAATTGCAACACAAAGATCGTCTTCCATTTGCTTTTCGCAAATGAATTTGATATTGGTTGACGCTGGCTGAATACTAGCAATTTTTAAGTGAGACAAACAGTCAGCATTTTGATGAATACGACCCGGCCTATATTTTAATTCATAATTGGTCGCTGCTAAAAGTATAGCCCATCTTCCTGATCTTCCATGGTTATCTTTTTGGTTTTTCAACCATTGCAAAGGTCTATGGTCACCAATAATTTCGAACGGTTTATCTAAAAGATAATGCCTAAAATGTTTAATTGCATCAATTACGGCCAATGCTTCCTTTTCTGTCGTTCCATATTTCGATTCAGCTTTTGTCAGTTGTCGACTTGAATATGCAATTGGATGTTCATGACCATCCTGCATTTGAGAAAGTACAGATCCTATTCCATAATCGCATGCATCAGTAAAGAGTAAAAATTTTTCATTGAAATTGGGGTAAGCAAGAAAATTGCAAGAAAATAGGGCGTTACTAGAAAATTGCGCAATTTCTCAAAAGCAAGTTGTTCCTCAGTTCCCCAAGAAAAAGGTTTTCTACTAAGATTTTTATGAGTTAATCTAGTCAGTGGTTTAGCAATTGATCAAAAATTTTTAATAAATCGTCTGTAATATCCAGCAAGTCCAAGAAATGACCGAACTTCGTCAACAGATGTGGGTGTTTTATAGTTCACTATCCTATCAATTTATCCAGGGTCGGGTTATATACCGTCTGTTGAAATAACATGACCGAGATAGTTTACCGATTGTTTTATAAACTGGCATTTCTTAAGCTTTAATTTTAAATTAGCAGCCTTTAATAAGTCAAAAATTTCACGAATATCACGTAAGTGATCTTCGAAAGAGTCCGAAAAGATGATGACATCATCCAAGTAAAATAATGCTTTTTTTCCTAAAACGTTTTTCAGTACATAATTCATTAGTCTTTGAAAAGTAGCCGGTGCATTGCACAGACCAAATGCCATTCTTTTTAATTCATACAGGTTGTTTTCTACTACAAATGCAGTTTTTTCAATTGCTGAGTTATCTACTTGAATTTGCCAATAGCCAGAAGCTAAATCAAGAGTTGTGAAAAATTTCTTTCCGAATAATTTGTCTAAAGTTTCATCAATTCGTGGCATTGGAAAAGAATCCTTTTTTGTAATACTATTTAATTTTCTATAATCGACGCAAAATCTAACTTCGCCTTTCTTTTTCTCTACTGATACCACGGGTGAAGCCCATGGTGAATGTGAATATCGGATTACATCCGCCTCAAGCATTTCTTGCACTTTGTCCTCTAATAATTTTCTTTGATTGTTCGTTACTCTATATGGGCGTTGTCGAAGGGGGCCTCGTCCTTGTGTATCAATTGTGTGTTTAATGAGATTAGTATTCCCTAATTCTGAATCTTTTGAAGCGAACAAGTCGTGAAAGTCATTTAATAATTTAGAGAGCGGTACTTGAAATTCCGGGTCGACATCCGAAATTACAACAGGCTCAAATTTCTCGTTAGGTTTGTGGTTTGATATGTTTAAAGCAATTTTTCGTATTACTTGACGAATTATTTCAATTACTCCTAACTTAGTGTTTCTTGGTATGTTTACTTCAGTGAATGAATGATTTTCGACCATAATATTATACATTCCATCTCCCAATACTTTTCCAATGAATTTTTTGATATATAATCCTGCCGGCAAATTTTCTTCTGGGGTAAATATAAATGCTGTTTGAGGGGGGACATACGGAAATGAACCTTTCATTTGCGCTGCAATTACCAGCGACGTCTGACGAAATAGTGTCGTCTTTTTTACCGTTGTAATTGCCATGTCTGGTACCCTAGAGATAGCTAAAGGGCCCTGCTCATCTCTTGCTAAATGAATGCTCTTGGCTTCTCCATCAAGCTGAAATCCGTGTTTCTGGATTGCATCCCATCCAAGGATACAGTCTTCTGTAACACCGTTTGTAACAATAAATTCTTGTCTTAAAACTGACTCTCCGTATCGAACGGGCAATGTCACTCTTCCCAGTGTGTGTAATTTTCTCTCCCCTACATCGTATAAATCAAAATCAAGCTTACTGCAGATCACTTGACCTCTAGGGGGCAACTTATTAAATAATCTCTCGTGAATAATACTTTTAGACGCTCCTGTATCAAATAATGCTTGTAAAGGGATTTGGAAAATCTTTAATGGAATTCTTGGGGTCGATTCATTTGTAATGGTTGTTAATTTTGCGACTTGTCGGGATTTTAAAGGAGGCTCGATATCAACTGACCCGAAGCTACAGTTGATCCCTAGTGGTTTCCCTGGCGTTGAGGTGGGCCTGGAATGTTAGGTCTATTTGGTTCTCTTATCTTAGGACAATTATTAGATTTGTGACCTATTTCACGGCAAGAATAACAAATAGGGGGTTGTGCCTGTTCTAGATTCTGGCGTTGAAATTTGCGACAAGTAGATTGAGTGTGGCCACGATATCCACAAAAATTTCAAGTCATCAAAGGTTGTGAGGGCCTGTATGGGGAATCACTAGAAGGTCTTGAAAAGGACGAAGTAAAATTCCTAGGCTTATTCGGAAATCTCGAAAAGTGCTGAGTGGTGTTGTCGTTACTAACAAAACGTGAGGGAGAATAATTCCAATTCTTTTCACGATTAAAAGTGGGGTTTTGGAACGAAATTTGTTTACGAAATGGTGCGTTGGTTGTGTACGAAACGCCATCTTTTGCATCAAATTGCAGTTTTTTCACGGCCTGTGTTAGTTCATGAAAAACATTTTTAATCTCATCGCTTTTGTTTTTGGGTTCTTCCACCTGCCGATTTCCGAGATGAATGTTGGCTACTGCATTAGTCACAAGTTCTTTCTGATCAATTATGTTTTGTTTAATTTCTTTTAATTCAGCATCTTTAGATTCGTAAGACCCGTCTATTTTCCTAATAAACTCGTTCTTATCGCGGTCGGTTTCTAATGCTTCTAATCGAAGGGCATAAACACGAGTTGATGCTACAAGGTCATTGAAATCTTTAAACTCTTTATATTTCACTTTCAACTGTAATTTAGAATCCAATCCCTCAATGAATTTTTGTATCAAAATAACCGTAAATGACTTTTCACCATAGCCCATGGGATACGCACGTTTAAAAGTTTCCTGCAAACGATGGGCATAATCTACAATTTTCTCTCCTGGCTTACGTTTTGCTTTATTAAACTTTTGAAGATATAAATCAGCATTTTCATCACCATGAAAGTGATCAAGCAAGGATTCCTTAATGGAAGCATAGTCGTCTGGATTTTCTTTTAAAATGGCTTGGATAACCGAAAATGCTCGATCAGTAAATTTTGCACGTAACATCTGAATTATTTTTTCGTTTGACCATCCAGATCCATCTACTATACTCTCAAAAGATTCCAGCCAAGAGTCAAAACGGGAAATTGGACTTCCAGAGAAAGAAGGAAGTATTTGCAAACGAGAGAATGTATGTTGATTGTTTTGGAAATCATCCAGATCTTTAACAGTAGCTGCTCTAGTGTGGGAAAGAGAGTACGCCATTTTGCTATTTGGATTGGGAAATTGGGAGGTTAAACTTCTCTTTTGCAGATTCTGAACGAGTTCTGGAATGCTAACTGGAATTGTTCCAGATTCATAAAAATTTTTGTGGCTGATACGACTGTTGTTCCAAGAACGGATGTTGTCGATTTGGGTACCGATTGAGTTATTGCTGGATGTGACGTTAGTCTGTGTGTGGTGATGTCCTCGGACGTCGTCTGGGTCTCGACTGCTGTAGTGCTTGGTTCGGTCGGCTTGTGGTATTCAATGGTAACAATTGTCTCAAGTTTGTTTTGGTTTGGATTAGCGTTTGTTTGATGTTCTCCGCCAACTGCACGTTGTTTGGTCTGATGACTGCTGGGAAGTTGTCCAGTTTGGTCAGAAGTGATTTTATCTCCGGGGTCAGTGGTTCCAATAGCGTAAGTAACTGAAGGTTTTTTAGGTATAGGACAAGGCTGTGAATTTCCGCCAGAAACGTTTGTTGGTGGGTTAGTAGTAGATGTTCCAAATGGAAGAAAAACTCTTTCAGTTCCAGAATTAGGTGGGAGGTAAGTTGTCTTACGTCGCTTCCCGTGATCCGCACATTCGGAAATATAACAAAAAGATCTTGTTTTTCGTTTGAGTGAGTTTCCTTAAGTCAATGATGTTGTAAATCTGTCCGAAGAGGAAGGTCAGAAACTGCCTCGCATATGTCGTGAAAATTGCCGTTAGTTCGGACGCCTGCTGTTCCGTTTTCTTCGTCTTCTTCGCCCGTATGGTGAGTTTCACCTCTAGAATCGCCGTCAAATATTTCAGAAGAGACGTTGGTTTTTTCCACTCCGTTATCTGCGGGTTGTTCGGATAAAGATATGTCAATTGGATGTCCTTTAGCAACCAGATTAGTTGGGTCCGGATCTTCGGGTCGTTTGACTGGAAATCCGTTTCTCTCTCCTTCAGGCTCCTGATGGCTAGTATTAGGGATGGCAACCTGCTCGTCTGAATCTGGAAAATCTTCTCCTGATTCTTCGTGATCTCGTGGTATAGGTGGTGAAGACTCTGTTTCAACTGTTTTTCCATTAGTTGTGTTCTTCCTCTTGAAAAAACTTAAAATTGTGCTCGAGAGAAAACTGGTTTTTGACGTAGATTTGGGAGTAGGATTAACGGGTGACAATTTTGATGTAAACTTAGCTAAAAGGGAAGTTGATTGTGACACGGATGTTACCTTAGTAACACTCTTAGCGCGGGGTTTTCTAGAGTTAATTTTATTAATTAAATTATTATCTAACCCTGGGTCAGCCACATACGCCACATTCGATCTAAGTTTCTTTAACTGAGCGTCATCTTGTTTTACTTTGGGTTTAAAAATGGGCGACGCAGATTTTTTAACAGCCTCAATTGTTTTCTCTGACGCTTTACCTCCTTGAATTTTATCTGGGATAGCAGTAGTTTTGGGGACAATGGGTTTTATTACAGGGGAACGCAAGAGTTTAGGGCCGCCAGTAATAACATCATCAATCATTGTGGTTGAGTTCGAAAAATCGCTGCCACCATTATGTAAAGCATTCTCCCTCTCGGGTGAATGGCTTTACGAATTAAGACAATTTGTTGTGTAAATAAACTCAGAGGCGTATTTACCCACAATGATGATTATGTATTACTAAGCTGAGGCCAAAGGTTTACAAAACGAGTAGGGATACATGGAAGCGAGTCCAATAGGGAAACTGAGCGTGAGATTCGAGACAAAGTAATTTGATCTTACCGTGGTAGCGCGGGCGTACAAGCGTGAGGGAATAATAGGAGAAAAACGGGGAACAATACTACTTGCCGACACGTATAGTATTTGGAGTACGTGTTGAGAAGATAATTCGAATACACGCGATGCTCGGAGAGGAAAGAAGAACAAAATAATTTGGGAGGAATAATTAATGGATTAACATAAATAAGCTAACACATCAAGATAAAAGTCTACTCTTTAAGAGTGACAATTCAAGCTAAAGGCGACTGAACGTCTTGCAAGCTGGTACTTGTCTGACTCTTGTCAGAAAGTGGGTTCACCATGAAACTTCGCATCTTCGCGTGTGGCGTGATGTTCGTGACGCATAGGTGCGTCACACGCGTGAGTCAGAACCCGGAAGTTTTATCTAGGTCAACATGGTTGCACATGAAGCAACTAGCAAATACGTTTATAATAGTGATTAAGAATATAATATGAATATAAAATAAGCAAATAGATCATATTGTGGGTATCTTGCAAAGGTATATATATTTTGATGGCTTCGTTACACCTCGTATGTCGACGAGGTTCGTAACATTCGTACGTTACTAACGGGAGTAGGTGAAGAAGTCATCAACCCAACATCGGTAAAACCTACATCTGTCCATAATGTAGCTGGAGAGATCGAGGAGGTTTTACGCCAAACGGCACTGGACTCCACTAAAAGGAAGGTTCGTTACAAATCTAAATAAATTTCACCAAGTAGCTCGTACCGACGTTTAGATTACCACGGGAGTCAGAAATTTCACCGTTTACGCAGCATATCTCGCTCATCAAGCCGTTCGCGTAGTCATTCTCCAATCCGTCGTAAGGCACGGAGCAGATCTACGGTCCGTAGATCTCAAAGGCAGTCGCCAAGGTTGAAGTGAAGTCAGTCACCCTTAGACTTCGAACGGAGACTAATACCAACCTATCGGACCATTCCAGGATTGTCAAGGGGATCCCAGATAAAGTTGTAAAATGAATGAACAGAGGAATTTCCACATCAGACTAAAAATCCTTGCAAAATAAGTTCAGCTTTCTTTTGAGAGATCGTCCTTCTCCTTAAATCCACCGGCAGTAGACAGTTGGATCTCTCACCGTCTCAAAAGCAAATCTACTTATAAGACAGTAGAATCAGCTAAGAAGAAGTGGCTCTCGGCTCAGTTCAAGGTGATGGATATTGCCTTCTAACTTATTTTTCTTTATTCTGTAATAACCAACGTGGTCGGGAAAGAGAACATGATGGCAGTGGCTGTTAGAGCAGCGCTTGAACAATGGTGCAGAGCTTTTAACCATATTTCTAGACGACGAAGCCATAATATTCCGAAAGCCGACCACCTGCTAGACAATCCCGAGGCTTTTTCCTGACGTGAAACTATCAAGATTTTGTTTGGCAAAAAATCTTTGATGCCATGTTGGAGCAAACAAAACAGGACGAAACGCTTAACAGAATTGATTCAAGAATTCCAAAGCCCGGGCCGTCAGGTGTGCAGACACGCTCAGCAACTAGAAACAGTCCACGCAGTGCAGTTAGAGAAAAACCATACAGACACGGCACCGACCAAGGGAGTAGGAACAATCGAGGAGGAGGCTCGTCAAACAAACAGGATTCTCGGTATTGAAAAACTGCTTTATTAGAGTAAACCAATTTTCCATATATAACCTTCCATATATCAGTTGCACTTATTGTGGGTTCCAGATTTAAAAATTTTCAAGAAGATTGGGTCAGAATCACTAACGATCCATGGGTGATCTCCCTAGTTAAGTCAGGCTACCTTATACTACTACATAATACTACTTTCTACCCGGACTTACTACTTCTTCCTACTTCAGAAAGCAGCTATTAAAAGAGTTGATTTAGACGAATTAGCATTTATTAGTTCACTTTTTGTTATCCCAAAAAAATTTGGGGTTTTTTCTTCCCATCATGAATAAAAAACCATTAAACTATTTGGCATCTTATAGCCATTCTAAAATACAGGGTTTACAGGTAGTCAAAAGTCTGATAAGGGGACTGGTTTGTAAAATTAGATCTGAAAGATGCTTATTTGACCGTCCACATCCAGGCAAGCCATAAAAAATTTCTTTGATTCAAATGGTAGGGAAGCTACTATCGGTTCTCTTCTCTTCCTTTTGGTTTGGCTTCCACAACTCGAATTTTTACAAAGCATTTGAAGATCCCTATTTCAGTGCTTTGAGGGAGTGGTGTCAGCCTTGTTATTTACCTTGACTATTTCCTAAATCTGAACGAAAGCAAGCAAGGGGCTGAGAAAAACTTAAAGACCGTTCTCAACATGTTTCAATAATTGGGTTTTATCATAAACTGGAAAATGTCTATCTTAGTGCCATCTCAAACTATTGAATATCTAGATTTAATAATAAACTCGCGTCTTTTATCCTGCGCTCTACCAGATCAGAAGATAAAATCAAAAAGTGCTTTATGCAAACAAGCTTTATTAGAATCCGACAAGCTTTATTGCTTCCAATTTAGGAAATCTTAACTGGACCACCCCTTCAATCCCATTAGCGAAGAGTCATTCTAGACGTCTTCAACAATTCTATATAAAATGTACAAAAAATTTAAAGGAAATTCAAAAACTATGTTCGTCTTATCACAAAAGGCGCGTGAAGACATTGAGTGGTGGGTCGCCAAATTTCGAATCCCTGAACGGATCCCGAACGAATCCCTTTTCCAGTAACCCCTGACTGAACAATTTTCTCTGATTCGTTTCTATCAAGATGCGGGCAGTCTCGAATGATATCAGGTGTAGGGGACCTTGGACCGAAACGAACAAGATCTACATATAAACGAACTAGAACTGAGAGCTGCGCTGTTATCGTTAAAAACATTTACTATAAAGTCATTTTAAATGACTCATTTAACATTTCCGTTAAGACTTTTCTGGATAATAACACTGCGGTATGCTACATAAACAACTGTGGGGGAACAAAGTCAAGATATTTGACGGAGGATACCAAACAAATTTCTAAATGGTGTGAAGCAAAAAATATCTCTCTGTCACCTTCTTTTCTACAGGGAAAGTTGAATGTAATAACAGACACGGAATCGAGAGCAAAAAAAAGTCCAACGATTGGAAATTATGCGAAAGAATTTTCCAAAAGATTTTTTTGGTTTGGCCAACTGACATTGATTTTTTCTCATCCTGTTGGAACAATCAGTTAGACAACTTTGTATCACGGAAACCCCAACTGTCAGCCTTTACATTTGATGCTTTCTCCATCTCATGGAAACCGTGGAGAGGATATGCTTTTCCCCTGTTCTCTTTCGGGCAGGACTAGCAGGGGGAAGACCTGCGGGCGAGTGATGGTTATTATACGATGATTGCGGATGCTCTGGTTTTCCACCTGCAAGGGTGTTGAGGTGAAGGAAGCGACGGTTTCGGTGAAATAAGCTACCGGTCGGGGTCTTTACCAGATAGTCTCGGAATGCCACGACCTCCCCGATCACTCCCAGCGTTTGGATACTGGTGCTGGATGACCAATATGTCTCCAATAGCCAGGTATTGAAGGAGGGGGGGGGGTGCGGAGCGATTGTATTGTTCCACTCGCAGCTCTTCTGGTGCGGCGGGCGCGCTTCTCCAGAACCCGAGTGGCTTTTTGCCACTCCAGCGCAAACGAATGCCGGTTGGATGGAATGAGGTCACGCGATGGGCGATTGAAGACACACTGCAAAGGGGAAGGGCCACCAGCAATAGGAGCGTTACGGAAGAGGAAAACTCTTTCCCAAGTTTGTTTAAATCGAAGAAGCCCGCGGTCGAGGAGCCTGCAATTAGCTTTTTCATCGACTTTACGGACACCTCGGCGTATCCAATGGATTGTGGGTGGTTAGGAGATGAACGGCCATGGCTGATATCCCAGTAACGAAGGAACGACAGGTACTGGCCGGACTTAAATTGAGGGCCTCGTCGGACTGAAGTTTTACCGAGCGCTATCACCGCATGTAAAAAACTAACGCAAGGCGTCGATTACGGTAGGAGTCAACGTGTTCGTGTCCGGGAAAGGGTAAACTTGGGGCCAACCACTGAACTGGTCAGTGACAATTAAAAAATCACGCCCGCGATATTGGCCTAGATCGGCAAAGACGAATTCAAATGGACGGCAATCCAACAAGTGGGGAAGAAGAGACTCCGGTGGCTTTGATGGGAGGTGCTCGGTGCACGTCGGGCAGGACTTGGCAGCCATGATGATGTCATTGTCAATTGATGGCCAGTAAACCACCTGGCGGGCTCTCTGGCGAATTTTGGTTGTTCCTTGATGAATGAGAAGCAGCCGGCAGAGTACCTCCTGACGCAATGAAGTAGGAACGCCTATCCTGGGTCTAACCAGAATTAGGTTCTCGGCGTAATCGAAATAGAGCTGGCTGCACACCTGCCAAAACGGGCGAAGCTCCACTGGAAGGTTGCACTTTTCATTTGGTAATCCCTGTATAATGGTCTGACAGAGGAAAACTATTACAGGATCGGTGGTCGACGCTGCAGCAATAGCAGATAAATGGAATATGAGGGTTAGCGTCGCTAGAACCTTCCATCGTAAACACCAACTGAATGCGGGCTTAAAAGGAAGGGGAACCTTCCACCATCTCGTCCGATGAACTCGGGTGATTCACTGGTGACCGTGACAAGGCGTCCGCCATTACGTTGTTCTTACCGGGGGCTACGAATGGAATGAAAATCACCACAAAACACTAGTTGACCAACTGAGTGCTTCAGTGACAAGGCACATAAGTCCGAAATTTGCTATGAAGAAAAAACCACAACCAACTGTGAAAAGTATTAATCTTAACCTGTAACAATAATTACGTTAATACCTGCGATTAAATACTTTTGAGGGTTAAACTTAGGCCGGTTCTATCACTGATTTATTGAACGGACTTTTGACACAATAATGGCGTCTGCTTCTACAGGGGGGAAAATTTGAACAACGGCTATTGCTGATATCGGCCACCAAGAAGGCTCTGCTTGGCAGTGCCCCTGGTGGCCTACACAAAGTTTACAATTACAGCATAGTTTACAAGTAAAAAATAATAGGCCGTCTAACGGGCCTTCCAAATTTAGAGACTCTATCTTCTGAAGGACTTTGACAATCCGCAACAACCTCCCTGCCAGAATCGCCAGCGTCCTTGCGCGATTCCAAATTCTTCTTACTGAGCGGATTCTTCTTCCTCGTATACGTAGTCTTCTCCACTGTGCCGATTCCAGTATCGTCGACGGGCGTGTCGATATCGGCTTGGATTTCTAATAGATAGACAGACAGTCTGGATGCTCCTGGTGGTTTCCTTACCTGAACGTAGTCGTAAAACAAACGCTCGCACCTTGCCGTCGGTTCCAAGGATCACTCTTGTAACAATGGCCGTCAGCCACGAAACACGATTGATGTTAGGTTCCTTCAGCAGGACGATTTCGCCAACACGTGGAATTCTGGTGCCCTTTCCCTTGCGACAGTGAAATCGCTTAAGATCAGACAGGTATGACTCTTGCCAGAGCCTCCACCATGTCAAGGCATGTTCGCTCCTCTGTTTGTCCAGCTCGATGAGGTCGTCATGGCTCATCTTCGTTGAGTCAGGTGACTCTGATGCAGCTCCAGGTTGTCTTCCGGTCAGCAACTTTTGTGGAGACAAAACTTCGTAGGAATATGCGTCGCCAGACACATAAGTAAGGAGCCGCGAATTCACGATAGCTTTAATTTCCACCAGTATGGTGTGAAGTTGGTCAAAACTAACCTTCATTTTTCCCAGCACCTTTCTTAGGGGTTCTTTAACGGAGAGGACCATCCTCTCCCAAAACCCAACCCACCATGAAGGTAGGCTAGGAGAAAACTTCCATTCTATAGCCTTACTTGAGAGCCAGTTGGCTAGGGTAGGATCTTCTGTCACTAATTTTGCTGCACAAGTAAACGTTGACGCGTTGTCACTGTAGATAATTTTGCAATCTTCTCGACGTAACATCATTCTTCCTAACGCGTACATAAAAGTTTGAGTAGTCAGATCAGTCACAAGTTCTAAGTGCACAGCCCTTGTGACTGCATAAGTAAACAAACACGCATATACTTTCTTTTCGCCAACACGAGTCTTCTCGATATCACTGTCTTTTTCAATTAGAATCACTTCTTCTAGCACATAAATTCGGCCGAGGTAGTCGATGCCGATCCCTTCAAAGGGCTGCGCTTTCTTGGTTCGATCCAATGGCATTGCAGCAGTTTCTTCATTAAAGGGACGCGATTGAACTCGTTGGCACTTTACACACTTTTTTATGACACTTTTAATCCGTTGGCGTGCACGAATGATCCAAAAACGATTTCGTAAGAATGTCAGAGTGTTTGGACACCAGCATGCTTCCGTTTTACATGATGATAGTGAATCATCATGTCGACAATCCTCTCGTTTGATGGAAGAAGGAGGGGCGGATCGATGAGCAGTTCTTTTAGGGCCGGGTCTACTCTTCCAGTCACTCGGATTGCTCCTTTGCATCCCAAATGGGCCTTAGTGTATCAATACCGTGAAGCAGTTTACCATGTGGTTTTCCCTTTTGTAAGGACTCGTAGATTTCTGCAAACGCCTGTTTTTGAATGAATTTTAAGATTAAGTTATCGGCGACAGCGATTTCGTGAACAGAGAGACAGGAAACTTCCACTCCCCTGATCATTTCGGTTGCCTTGCCGGGCGACTCCTTCCTAAAAATCCTAAACATCCAGGCGATTGTACGTAAAACTCGAAAATAACTGCTCGCTCTTGATACAAGTACGTCAAACCAATCCGAAGTACTATTAGCTGCAAGGATTTGCAGTTTCTGTTTCAATTTTGTTTCGATCTACATCAATTGCATTACTTTTAATGTCGGCATATCTTGTTGCGGCCATTCCGTGTTTTCCAGTTCCAGCTAGGAGGGACCTCCCCACCAGGAAGAAGCCGCAACTAGCTTCTTTGCTGTCAAGCTTCTTGATCCGTGGTCTGCTGGATTGTCCTTCCCCGGCCAATGTTTCCAGTGATCTGGCCCAAACCTCTTCTGGATGGTTTCAACTCTGTTTCTGACGAACATCTTCCAACGGTTTGCTTCTCCGCGAATGTATCCAAGGGTTGCCATGGAGTCAGTCCATGAATGCACTTCCCAATTTACTTTGTCAACTGCCTTGACGATTCTTTCAGCTAAAACACTGCCGAGTTCGGCACTGAGTAACTCTAACCGTGGTAGAGATAACTCGTTCTTCGGGAGTGGTGTTGCTCTGGTTTTGCATCAAATTACCCGAATGAAGTCTGGATGTTTGGATTTCACGTAAGCAACAGCTCCATACGCTTTGGTTGAAGCGTCACAAAAATCCTGCAGTTCTTGTGTGTGTTTGCTAGATGCCATAGAATTTGCATTCCGTTTCTTCGGGCACCTTCTCGTCCCACCCAATCTTGAATTGCCACAATTCTTGATAAAGAAGCTTAAATTGAAGCGTTACGGGTCCAATTAATCCAAGCGGATCGAACAATTTAGTTGAAATTTTTGGTCAACACTTGAACTTTTTCTGCTGCGTCTACTATAACGTCTGCCTTTAAATAAAAGCAATCCGTGCTAGCATTACATCTAACTCCAAGCACTTTTTGTGGGTCTAAATTAAGACATGAGTGCGACTTCGCTGAGTCATCGGTTAGGCCTTGTTTTTGTAGATATCTAAGCAGCTGTTGGTTGTTTGTCACCCATTTTCTTACGTCCATGTTTGCGTCAGCAAAAAGTTTCAGCACAATTCCGATTACGGCCATTGCTTCTTCTACTGTAGATGCATTTGACAAGTAGTGATCTACATATAGGTGGCGTAGAATTTGTTTGCTGTTTTCTGCTAAGTCACCTTCATAGTACTCCAAATGTTTCTTCAGGACGGTCCTGAGCACTGCCGGGCTGCATGGGAGTCCAAATGGAAGCCTGTTCCATTTATAAAGTTGCAGTGATCCTGGGGCGTTTTCATCCTCTAGAAAAAACCTTAACGCTTCCGCGTCTTCTTTAAGCAGTTTCACCATTAGAAATGCTTGTCTAATGTCAGCTGTCCAGGCAATAGGGTTGAGCCTAAACAGTAACATGATATCAAGAATGTCCGGGTTCAGATTCGGTTCTTCTTCTAGGCAATCAATGGCGCTGAAACCCGTTTTGGGTTTTGCTGAACCATTGAAAACTGGCCTGACTCTACAGGTGGTTTTGCCTTTTCTGACAACCGGATGATGAAGCAGAACCGTGTAGATACCGTCGAATGACATATCCGCCATGGAAATGAACCTAAGTTCCTTTAATTTGCCGAACTCGGCTTCGTATGAAGTCTTCATCTCCTGGTCTCTGTCCAATCTTCTTATCAGTGCCTTTGCCTGACCTTCTGCCATGGCTTCATTCTTGCTAAGGTCTCTTTCGTTCCTATTCTATGGGAGCGGTGCTACATAATGTCCATCATCGTCTTGAGTGATGGACTCTGAATAGGTCTTCCACTGTACTAAAAGTGGCACGTTTTCCAGTGGATCTAGACTCTCTAGTTTCCTAAATCTGGCAAAATAAATTTCTTCTTTTATCGGGTCAATGTATTCATGTAAATCTTTGGGTGTTCCTAGTTTGGCTTTTAAGAGAAAGCTGATAGCCGTTGAAGACGATATCACCACCTTCTCATCTTACCCTAGTAGTAGCCATCCCAATTTACTTTCTATCGCTCAAACATCTGTATTCGACACTATCTGTTTTGAGCCGAGAACTTTCCAAACTTGATTCGCTCCGATCAAGACGTCTATTTGGCAGGGTCCTGCTTTTTCGCTCAGTATTCTGTCGTCGGCTAGTTCGTATGCTTGACTCCAAAGTTCGCTGACGAATTCTGTCTTACTTTACCCAACAATTTTCCCGATTTCAGGTTGCTCTATTGGATCGCTTTGGATTTTAGTTCAATTGGCAGTTTTCTTGTCAAGATCTTCATAATTGCTTCATTCTGAGATGTGTGTGGGTCTAAAGTGCCGAGGTTTAAAGCATGGCCCATTGCCTTGTCATGTAGTTTCCGTAGTCCTTTAAAGTCGTCTTGACGTTCTACTCTTGAAAGTTCTGTTATGGCAATATAATGGTCTGCTTTTACCGATGTTACAATTGTATCTCCTGCCAATATCCCCATCCCTAAT
Source organism: Daphnia magna (assembly GCF_020631705.1). Taxonomy (NCBI): domain Eukaryota; kingdom Metazoa; phylum Arthropoda; class Branchiopoda; order Diplostraca; family Daphniidae; genus Daphnia; species Daphnia magna. The sequence goes on along the minus strand of NC_059190.1, from coordinate 4,713,952 downwards.
TATGTGTTGGTCTCTGCCAGAGGGCGGGTCAATTAGCCAGACGCCTTTGTCTACCTGTTGTAAGAGGCAGTAGAGGGTAAACCGTCTGAGCGACAGGACCATAGGAGGGTGCTTTGCTTATTGCTGGCTTCCACTCGCGGACTATTTTCCATTCCTTTTTCGCGTGTTTCTTTTTTCGCGTAACTGTGCGAATCCCAAGTGCAGGGCCAAAATACAACTATTTCGTTCTTATTTAATTGCCTCTTTCTAGAGTAAATTCCAGCGTACTCGTTTAAGAGCGTAACAATTGGTGTCAGAAGAGGATTATTAGAGGCCTTAGAACGACTTTTTTTTAAGTCGCCTTTAGGAACGCCATCGCCCAAAGTTTTTTTATTTTTATTTGAGTGTGTTTCGGTAAGTTTCATTTCTTTTTTTTCTTTGCTTTGTGTTTGTGTGTCATTTAGGGGCGCCGCCATATCAGATCCATTAGCGGGTTCGGGAAAGGCGTGGATCGTGGGCACCGCCATATTGGATTTTTGTTTCCGCGTCAGACTCGCGCGCTAAGTGTTCCACCGCGGGATCTTTTTGTGAGTATAAGCATAAAGCCAAAAGGGATATTCCCTCTCCCTGCTGAATTTTTCTTTTGTTGCTTACATTTATTTTTTTTCCCTCTTTTTCGCGCGACGACTTTTTTTTTGTGTCCGGCAAATTTTTTTTTGTTTTTGTTTTGGGGGGTATCGAAGCTTTGGTCTTGGTATAAATATATATATATATATTTTTGTGTGTCTCCCTCTACTTTTGCGCGTTCAAGTGACGGATTTATTCGCTTGGGTTTGCGTTCTCTATTGTTTGTTTCTTTTTTTTTCTTTTCAAGTCTTTTTTTTCTGTTCAACCGACTGATTGTTTTTTTTGCGTTGGTTTTGGTGTTTTTTTTTGTTCTTTTCATTGCTGGTTGTTGAACCTGCATGTCGGAATCGGATTCCGAAATTAAAAAACCTTTTTTTGGTTTTGAATATCACTATCATTTACGAAGCCGTAGCCAACAAACCGATCCAGAACCGGTAAGACCCCGTTTAGTTCGCCCTGTACCTCGCTATTACTATACCAACCTAACCTAACCTAATGACGCTGCTAAACGACGTCCGGAATTTGATATTTCTCCTTCGGAAGCGTCGACCAAAACTGAGATGGCGGACAATGCAGCTCTCATCGCTGCGTTACAAGGGTTTACCACGGCAGTAGCAACGGACGCAGCAGCGAGGCAAAACCAGATGACGCAACTATTCCAATTAATCGGAGGCCAACAGCAAAACCAAGCCGCTATGCAAGCCTTTGTTGCTGCACCACCCAATGCACCTGTTATTCGCCCCTCCACAGTGGCGGTGAACTCTTTACCACATTTCTCAGGTAGTGCGGATGAAGACGCGCAGGGGTTCGTAGACCAAGTCAACAGGGTAGCAGGGTTAGAAGGTTGGACAGACGACAACTGTCTTTTGGTAGCCGTAACTCGCCTTAGAGGCACTGCGTCTAAATGGCACGCACAAGCCGGGCAAAACCATGGTACTTGGCCACTTTGGTCCGCAGCTCTTGTCACGAATTTTTCCCATACTCTGTCGTTTCTAGAATGGAGTTTAATGATGGAAGCGAGAGTACAGAAACAAGGAGAATCATGTTTGGAATATGCTTTAGACAAGCGTAGATTATGTCTTCGCTCTCCTGTACCTTTACCAGAGGCGGACATCATTAAGGCGTTGCTTAGAGGACTCGCAAACCCAGTCTACATCGCGGCGCTGACGGCTCAGTTACCTGCCACTTTCACGGATTTCTTAACTCAGCTACGAGACCTGGAGCAGCTTGGTTTGTCATCGATGAGACCGCAGGTTCCAGCATCTACCTTACCCGCTGCACAGTTACGGCACCTAGTCAACACAACGTTTCATAATGCACCACCTCCAGCAGTTGTTCCAGATATAGAAAAGCTTTTTGTGAACTTTGGTGATAAGTTAATTAATCAATTATCGGCCTCAATTTCACGTTTGCAAGTAGGTCCAGCGACGAACGTTGCCCCACGAGGAGGTGGTACACATGGCCCAAGAGGACAAGAAGCAAGGGTTTGCTACGTGTGTAATTGCAAGGGCCACATCGCACGTTTCTGTCCATCAAAAAACGCCGGGGCAGGCCCGCGTGGGCCATGGCCAGCCTAAATGGGTATTTTTGTTTGAAACATCGGCCAGCACTTCCCTTAATTAAAGTTTGGCTTGAAAATATTGGAGAAGTAATTGCACTGGTCGATTCGGGAGCGAGTGTAAGTGCAGTAAGATTAAGTGTAGTGCGTAAATTTTTGAAACCAGAAAATAGAATTTTGATGGGTAAGTTAAAAGGGGTAGATAATAAGGTTGTCAAAATTGAGGGAACGGTTCCAGTAAACGTAAAATGGAAGGGTAAATTAGTGGAACTTAGCACGGTAACAGTCTTAAGGACGGCACCTTTTGCGTTCATTTTGGGAACCGATTGGATAGTGAAAAGTAAAGCCAGTTTGATAGTTAAAGATAACAGAATTGAAATTATTGGGGAGGAAGAGGCTATTGAGGGCAAGCAAGAAGTGGGTAGAGAGAAGAAAAGATTGAAACTTCAGAAGAAGAAGATTAGCAAAGGAAAGGAGCAGTCAAATGACGAGTTGATCATTAGTGACGAGTTGATAGAATCGTTGGCCGAACACTCTCCGGCAAAGAATCACGACATGCTGTCAGTGAAAGCGGTGGGAAACCAAACTATTCCGCACAATTCTCTAGCATTTATTGTGGGAGCACTACAAACGGAAGTATCGGGAACGGGAATCGTTAAATTTAATCTTTCGTCGAAACCGGGGAAGGAATGGGTCATAGCTTCAAGTGTGGTAGACATTGAGGAGGGAAAAGTGAAGATCGCGGTGGTGAACTGCTCGTCTACTAACATTCAAATTCATCGTCACGAAGTTTTTTGTTCCGTTGAGTTAGACGAGGAAACAGTTATTTCGAACGTCTCAGACGATGTAGAGCTGGAAGACGTGGTGTGTTTAAATATTCCGGTTGACGATCATTCTTCTCAACTGGCATCACGTGTCAAACTTGGAGAAAAGCTCAGTGAATCACAACAAGAGAGAATGCTCAGCGTGCTCGAGCGTCGGAATCGATGTTTTCCTACATCAAAAAGGGCAATTGGACATACCAAAGAGGCAATGCATTTCATCAACACGGGAGATGCCAGTCCGATCAGGTGTAACCCTTATCGAGTATCTGCGTTTGAAAGACGCATCATTGCTGACAAAGTGGAAGAAATGCTGGAGGAAGGAATCATAAAGGAGTCGCACAGCCCTTGGAGCTCACCAGTAGTCCTGATTAAGAAGGCTAAAACGGATGACTATCGGTTTTGCGTTGATTTCCGTCGGTTAAATGCAGTAACCAAACGTGATGTGTATCCTTTGCCAAGAATAGACGATGTTCTAGATCGTCTAGCAGGAGCTCATTTTTTTTCTTGTTTAGATTTAGCCAGCGGGTATTGGCAGGTGCCAGTTGCTCCAGAGGACCAAGAAAAAACGGCGTTCATCACTCCAGATGGACTGTATTCCTTCGTTCGTCTCCCTTTCGGTCTCAATTGTGCCCCAGCAACTTTTCAACGCCTTATGGATAAAGTGTTAGCAGGATTAAAATGGAACATGTGCTTAGTTTACCTCGATTATATTTTAATATTTGGTAAGACGTTTGATGAACATTTAGCTCGTCTTGACATGGTGTTGAAAGCCCTAGAGCGCGCAAACTTTACCCTTAATGTAGATAAATGTATTTTTGGAGCTTCTGTGGTCTCTCACCTAGGTCATGTGATTAACGCAGAAGGGATCCATCCGGAGTCTGAAAAGGTTCGGGCACTAACAGAGATGCCAGTCAAAAATTTGAAGTCTTTGCGAGCATTCCTGGGCCTCGCATCATTCTATCGACGCTTTATTCCCGACTTCGCCACAATTGCACAACCCCTACACTCGTTATTGAAGAAGAATGCTGTGTGGAATTGGACGGATAAACAAGAAGCGGCAAAGAAAGAAATCATCAGCAGAATGACGTCAGCACCAGTACTGGTACACTTTGATGAAGCGTTAAAGGTGACTGTGCAAACGGACGCAAGTCAAATAGGGCTTGGCGCAGTCCTTTCGCAAGATTTAGGCAATGGACAGCGGCCCGTTGCCTTTATTAGTAGGAAATTGACGGATACGGAAACTAGGTATCACGCCAACGAGCTGGAGTGCCTCGCAGTAGTATGGGCTCTGAAGAAGTTGAGATCTTACGTCTACGGTAGACACTTTACAATTAAGACAGATAGTTCGGCGGTAAAGTGGATGATGAGTAAAAAGGAGGTAGAAGGTAAATTTTTAAGGTGGATCATGAAGTTATAAGAGTTTACCTATGACATAGAGCATGTCAAAGGTGTAGAAAATCAAGGAAAAAACGCTTTGTCAAGGAATCCTGATGAATCCCGCTCGGGAACGAGTGATTCTGGGACAAAGGACGGACTTGTTGCAGTAATAGTTCCTCAAAAACCTGTTGCCACGCACGAACTTGCCCTCCTGCAGCAGCAAGACGGCAAGTTGCGACCAATTTTAATTTCTTTGCAATCCGTAGCACCCAGTAAGATCTCTCAAGGTTTTGTCATCAGGGGAAAAGTTCTGTATAAAATTAATTCAAACAGTGGTAAAAAGTTTTTACTTGTAGTTCCCTCCATTCTCCGAAGACAAGTTCTCGAGCCATGCCACGATACTCCGTCATCCGGGCATCAAGGGGTAGAAAAAACTCTGTTTAGAATTAAAAGTAGGTTTTGGTGGCCGCGACTGGGAAAAAGTGTCCAAAATTTTGTAAATTCATGTATCTTTTGTTTAAAACACAAACACTCTGTTGGTCTTCCAGTCGGCAAACTTCAACCTATCGAGCCTCCATCATCTCCTTTCCAGCTAATTGGCGTCGACCATCTTGGACCCTTCAAAGAAACGCCGAGTGGCCATCGTCACGTCATAGTTTGCATCGATTACTTAACCAAATGGGTTGAAATGGCGCCTGTTCCGGACACATCAACCAAATTTGTGACAATCTTCTTAGAATCGAACATACTATACCGGCACGGAACACCACAAAGGATAATTACCGATCAGGGATCATGTTTTACATCAGAACTATTTGATGAATGGATAAGAAAATTGGGAATTCAGCATATTCAAGCAACAGCCCAACATCCAGAAACAAACGGCCTGGTGGAACGCGTTAACCTGACTTCAACACTTGCGCTTTGTGCCTTCATCAACGCACAGCACAATGACTGGGACAAGCACCTGGTGGCAGCAGCTTACGCAATCAAAACTGCGCGTCAATCAACTACCGAGATCACACCTTTCCAGCTGGTGAACGGTCGCCAACCAGTCTTGCCCGTCGAACGTCTTTTTCCATGGCCAGCTGAAGAGCAAGAGAGTCACGTTGATTTTCTATCGCGGGTTCATAAATTAAGAGAAGCAGCACGATTGATAATTTTAAAGAAACAACGAGCCGTAAAGGAACGAGTCGACAAACGCAGGAGAGTTGAGTTCGAACTTTTCACCGGTGACCTAGTCCTCGTCCGTCGCCGGCCACGTAAGAAAGGCCTAACAAAGAAGTTCCTTCCCTAATTTACCGGCCCGTTTCAAGTCATCAAGAAAGTATCGGCTACGACCTTTGTAGTAGAAGACCTGCCCGCTGTAAGAAAAAAAACTCGTTCCGGCGTGTATGCCCACGTATGCCAAATTCGTCGTTTCAATGGTAGAGTTGACGACGAGTGGGATGAAGACGAGCAAGGAATAGAAGACAGGATAGACGAACCAGGTGAAGACGAAGAACAACTAAGAGAGATAGCTAATGTTCATGAAAGAGAAAATGAAGAAGAAGAAAGAAGAGAACATGAGAGAGAAAAGGAAGAGAGGACAACAACTTCAAGAGCCGGTCGCAAATCAAGACGACCAGTATGGATGAAGGACTTCACTGACCAGTATTAAAACACGATCTTCCTTCTTTATCGTCTCCTTGCATTTTTTTAAATTATAATTAAGTAGCAGGCCAAGGGAAAGGTATTAGATGAATTTTGTTTTGTTTTTCTTTTTTTAATTTTGGTTTTCTTCTGGTAGGAAGCGGGGTTAGTATTTAAGGAAAATGTATATTCATGTTGAATTTACTTTGTTTTTGTTTTGTTTTGTTTCGTGATTTCGTTCTTAACACGTGTGTTTAACTGCAATCTTAAGAACAAACGAGTCAGGAAAGGCCGAATATTTCAATTGTATCTCCTGCCAATATCCCCATCCCTAATTATGTGTTGGTCTCTGCCAGATGGCGGGTCAATTAGCCAGACGCCTTTGTCTACCTGTTGTAAGAGGCAGTAGAGGGTAAACCGTCTGAGCGACAGGACCATAGGAGGGTGCTTTGCTTATTGCTGGCTTCCCCTCGCGGACTATTTTCCATTCCTTTTTCGCGTTTTTCCTTTTTCGCGAATCCCAAGTGCAGGGCCAAAATACAACTATTTCGTTGACTTATTTAATTGCCTCTTTCTAGAGTAAATTCCAGCGTACTCGTTTAAGAGCGTAACACCGATCTCGGCTTGTTGTACTTCACAGTCAAAATATCTATTGCCTTGTTATAGTTGTTATCTGTCAGATCCAAGTACGATATCGCACCAGCCGCGTCCTCCGTTTAATGAAACTTCAGTCTGCTGAACTTCTCAATCGGTCTCATTGACGAATTCTCGTGGATCAGTGTGCGAAAAATTGCCCACCAATCCTCCCACTTCTAGAGATCCCCATCAAATTTGGTGATTTCTATCCGTGGTAACAGATGTGCGATGTTCATCGGGCTTGAAGGTACTTGTAGTTGCATCGTATTCATACGTGGAGTAACGGTAGTACTTGGAGGTGTATTGTTTCCACTTGGAGCTGCAACTTGAAGTATGGGGCTTGCCATACTTGTTGTTTGTCTTCTGGTTTCTTTTTCCTCCAGTCGATGCTTATTTTGTGGAAACGGTCGACGAATAGGGAATGAACGGTAAAATTATTTTCCCTGGAAAAGGATTTCATCTTGTCAAACTCATCGAGTTAGAAAAGATTGTGAATCATGTTTCTATAGGGAAAATGTACGGTTTAGCCGTAAATTAATTTAAAAGTTGGTTTAAGGCCCGCCTCTCGAAAAACGGTCACCCGGCCATTTTTAGGGGGCGGAGCCTAACTGGGTATGTTGGGATTTTCCCGTTGTAGGGAGCCACAGCAAATGCATTACGCATAGAAGTTTTCATCTGTCATACTTTTACATCAAAGTCATGTCAAACAAACAAAAGAAATCATATTGTTATTGTGCTGTGGAATCGTGCAACAATTCCTCCTTTGTAACACCAACTAAACATTTTTTTACAGTGCCCAAAGGTGTAAAAAATAAAAAAAAAATAAATTCTTGGCTTCAAGCTATTGGGAAAGATCCGAAACGCTTGTCTGTGAAAAGTAACTTTCGTGTGTGTCAGGATTACTTTTCTGTAAGTAAAAATTATGTTTGAAAAAAGAAATTAAAATGTTTAGTTTAATTTCCATGTAGATTCCCGAAGCCATTGAAATTATTGGAAGTACTGATCAAATGAAATTGAAACCAGGGGTGGTTCATCACATAAATTTGTGGTTTGAAAATGCTGACACGTCTACATCTGACATCTCATCTATTCATACAGGTTGTGTAATACGATTGATAATGAAGAAATGAATTCAGCAAACTAAATATTTATATTCAGATATAGAACAACAACCTGTCCAGGCTGCTTACATAGAAGCTGATTCTGGGTATAATCATACAATCTATGTTACTGACAATGTGCCACATGAAGTTGAACCACAGCATGAAGAGGATGATAACATGACTCTTTGTGAAGGTGACATCGTATACTTTTTCTGGTTTATCTTCTCGAAAATAATGTAATGTTTTACTTTATAGATGTACATATTCCATCACATCCACTAGGAGACAGTGATCACAAAGATGATCACGTTACTATCAATCAAAATAATTCAGGACGAAATAACAGCACCATAGTAAAGTGTACTATACAGAAAATTGAGAACTTCACTGTTTGTAAGAAAACTAAAGTACGTACCAATAAACATCAGGTTTCGACAGCTGATTTAGGTGTTAGCTGTGGAACGAGTCCCTTTAAAATAGCGATTAAAAATCAAGCTTGTAGCCCTTTAAAGTGGAACGTAACCGATGTCAAATCTTTGACAAATTCCACAGCTAAGAGAAAGCCGGTGTTTACATTCGACACAATATCATTACATTCGTCAGTAGATACAGATTCTTCTTATGATTTTCCCAGTGATGATTTCATTTTAAGCCATAGTGACCAAAGTGACCTCTCCTCTGATTTTAAACACAAAAGCTTGCTACGCTGCAGGGAGTTGATGTCGTTATATCCCAGAATGTACTTAGTTGACAAAGAATGGATTTCCATTCTTTCACTGATTTCCAATAAGATTAATGTACGCAAAAGCTCCAATCTTACCCCCACTGATGTAATTTATTTGCGGTTTTGTAAGATGAGGTTAAACGAATCGTTCAGAATTTTGGAACACGAGTTCGGTATAAGCTCAAAAAATGTGGGTATTTTTTTTAGAATGAATTTAGAGTTTGTTGCTTATCACTTTAAGGAACTCATTATTTGGCCTTCAATTGATACCGTAAAAAAGAACATGCCTGTTTCCTTTAGAAAAAATTATGCTGGTGTTAGCTGCATAATAGATTGTCTAGAAATAGAAATCGAAAAACCGTCTAATCCTGTGCATCAAGCTCTTACATGGTCACAGTACAAGAAATGTAACACTCTAAAATATTTACTGGCTGTTACACCAGATGGGTTAATCTCTTTCATTTCTATTGGAATTGGTGGTAGAGCTACCGATGAAATGGTAGTATCTAACTCTGGTTTTTTAGACCTTTTTGTTCCTGGAACATTTGTTATGGCTGACCGAGGGTTTAAAAAAATTGAGCCTTATGTGTTGCAACGTAAATGCAAGTTTGTACGGCCCCCCAGTGTCTCAGAAGGAGTTGCCCTCTCCAAAGAACAAGTTGTAGAGTCAAGAAAAATTGCTGGCCTAAGAAATCATGTTGAGCGGGCAATAAGTAGGATTCGTGAATTTAGTTTTCTAGCTCCACATGTTCGCTTGGATAGTAATCTGATTAAGTATTGCGATTCTGTAATGTATTGCGTGTGTGGTTTATTGAATGTTCGTGGGCCCCTAATAAAATAAAATAACTTTTGAATTTCATTACTTATGAAGTTGCACATTTTGTTCTTTATTCATTCTGCGTCATGGTTATAGCAAAGTGAAATGAGGATGTTTAGCCTACTATTTACACTGTAATGCGTTCCATATTGCACTATTCCAGAAGTTAGTTGCTTTAACAATCAAATCATTTAACAATGTAGGATCAAACTTTACTTCCCTGATACTGACTTTGCAAGAAATTTCAAAGTCAGGCTCAGCTACAAAAAATAAACATGACTTGCGGTTAGACAGAACCATTTGAAGCTGCATCTGGGCAACACATTTAGCGGAAATTTCATCTCTGGCATTGATGTAAGATAATTTTGATTTTAAAGAAAATGGGCACTTTATTTCTCGCACACAATCTTCATTTATTCCATCTGGTGAAGCCCCAAAGAAAGGAAAGTCTGGAGACAGAAGAAGGCCACATATTTGGAATTTAGTTGGTTTTAAAGCTTCAACTTTAGCCAGTACCTCCTTCTCTAAGCGAATACCTCTTTCCATTGCAGGGGATTGTATAAGTTTTGCACCCAACATGAGATCAACAAGACTTCCAGATTTGCTTTGACATCGCGATACCTCAAACAATTTGGAAGCCGTTATCCTACCATACCTATAAGTGTGGTATTAGTGTAGTTAGAAATTTTATAGTAATTTTACATAAATATGTTATCTATTTACCTCAATTTAAACCAATGTCCACACTCACTCTGACTGGCTGTCTTTGCTGCAGCTATTTTACAATTCTCGTTCTTCATGTTTGTCTTACAAAATACACGAAATTGTTCTGGTGATCCAGCTGGAAAACTTCTTTGGAACAGTTGCATAAGGTTGTGCAGGTCTAAGTTTTGAAACCATTCGTCATGTTCTTGAAAATAATTAAAAATCTGTGGGATGATTGTCACTTGTGGTTGTGTGCTTCTGACGAACGAAATATGTTCAATGACCTCTTTTAGAAAACTGCCACTCGGTGTTTCTTTCTTTCTCAGCTTTATAACTTTTCCACTGCCCTTTCCGTTCTTTCTTTTATTGTTTACAAAATTTCTAGCTTCAATAAATTTAGTTGTTGTCCCAACTTGAGACAAAAAATTTTTTTCCAGTAACACTCCACCTCGGTCTTAGCTGGTTCTTCAGACCTTCGGTGAATCCATCCAATAAATGCAATGTGGTGTTTACAACCACCTTGATGGGCAACACATGATTTACAAATGGCAGAGACAATTTCATATCTCTCTATATCTATTTTGACTTCAACTATGCAGTTTTTGCTGGTGACATTATGTTCAGGAGCTATGACTCCAAGGACTGTAAATACATTTTCATGTCGATGAACTTGTACCCAACCAATAGCAGATTCTCCGTAACTCTCTCTTCCAGCTCGAAGAGAATTGACATTTGCTATTTCTGGGGATATGTAATTCACATCCTTTTGAATATTGTCACGTACAAGAAACGTCTATTGGTTATTTGGAGTCAGGGGTGGTTCACCCCCTCAACCCTCGATAGGTTAAGGAACAAGGGGAAACTAAAACGTAGTTAAGTCGTAGTAAGTCGTTTAGTCCTAGTTCTGTTCGGGGCTCTGTCTGATTGTGGATGTGAGCCAGTTGTCTGCGCCGTTGTTCCGATTCGGCCAGCGGCTTGGTGAGCACGACCATCAAGTAGTGAGGCGACGTGAACACCCTCCCCCTATCCGTGTGAGCGTGACAATTGGTGGAGATGCAGGGTAGGGGGCTCTTGTTCACGCTCACCTGTAATGGTTTGTTGACGTCGGTGACCTCAGTTGTTCGTGGGGGCCAGCTCCATGACACTTTAGTGTTGTTTTGAGTTCGAGCCATAGGCTGTAGAGTCACAGACTCTGAGAGTGAGCCATAGGCTGTAGTCACAGACTCTGAGAGTGAGCCATAGGCTGTAGTCACAGACTCCGAGAGCGAGCCATAGGCTGTAGTCACAGACTCCGAGAGCGAGCCATGGGCTGTAGAGTCACAGACTCCGAGAGCGAGCCATGGGCTGTAGAGTCACAGACTCTGAGAGTGAACCATAGGCTGTAGAGTCACAGACTCCGAGAGCGAGCCATGGGCTGTAGAGACACAGACTCCAAAATGGACGTATGAAAGACATAGGCTCAATGGTGTTAAAAGATGGTAGAGACATAGACTCCGTGATAGCCAAAGGCTGTAGAGTTACAGACCCCGATGTTGAAAAGAGTTCAGCAATCAGGTTACGTATTTGTACGTACTACAGAGGAAACCACGCCGCTAATGTAAAACGAAACAGCTTGCGTATTAAGCAAGTCAAATGATCGGGTCGATCATTCTGTTTGGTGGGGATTATTGTCACGTACAAGAAACGTCTATTGGTTATTTGGAGTCAGGGGTGGTTCACCCCCTCAACCCTCGATAGGTTAAGGAACAAGGGGAAACTAAAACGTAGTTAAGTCGTAGTAAGTCGTTTAGTCCTAGTTCTGTTCGGGGCTCTGTCTGATTGTGGATGTGAGCCAGTTGTCTGCGCCGTTGTTCCGATTCGGCCAGCGGCTTGGTGAGCACGACCATCAAGTAGTGAGGCGACGTGAACACCCTCCCCCTATCCGTGTGAGCGTGACAATATAATTTCTAAGCATTATAATATCCAGTGTTGGTAAATTATTGGAGTTTGCTCTCTGATACCCAGGAAGAAGTCTGTTGGCCATTTAACTATCCTGTTTAGGCCAATAACACACAATTTACCGCACAATAAAAAAAATACGCAAAATCCCAACATACCCAGTTAGGCTCCGCCCCCTAAAAATGGCCGGGTGACCGTTTTTCGAGAGGCGGGCCTTAAACCAACTTTAAAATTAATTTACGGCTAAACCGCACATTTTCCCTATAGAAACATGATTCATAATCTTTTCTACTCGATGAGTTTGACAAGATGAAATCATTTTCAAGGGAAAATAATTTTACCGTTCATTCCCTATTCTATATGCTGCACCAGGTATATCTGTTGACCAATTACCAAATTTAGAGACCCTATCTTCTGACGGACTTTGACAATCCGCAACAAACTGCACCATGAAATGAAGTGTAACAAGCTAAAGCCGTGAGTGCAATTACACCATGTATTCTCTGGGCAACGTACTAAGTCCAACTGGCCCCAACCAGGACATCGAGAGGCTGGGACGACGTTGTCAGGATACAACACCATCCAAAATGATCTAGAAGCAATCCTTGAATATTTAACCGATCTACACAAGGATGGTAAGTCTTACAGCACTATCAACCTCCATAGATCGATGCTATCAACAACCCTCAAACCAGTTAGAGGAATTAATCTTGGTTCATCATTAAACTATTTAAAGGTCTGTGCAATTTAAACCCGCCGAAGGCAAGATATAATTTGACTTGGGATCCCAAAACAGTCCTTAAATGACCAGAAGGTTGTGATGACCTAGACTTTAAGAAACAGTCAACAAAATTTGTGACTATTTTGGCCATGGTCACATTGTTAAGAACATCAAAAATAGCATCAATCGTTAAGAACTCTATTTCGTTTTTATCTAATTCAGCAGGTGAATTTTGCTTAGATGAGCCAACTAAAGCCCAACACAAAGGGTCAACGCAGAAACTGTGTGTGAAGGCATATGAAGACAGGAACCTTTGCCCAGTTCATGCACACTCCACAATTATATTTATTTGTCAGATAGCTTAATAAATAATCAAAACTAGCATTTTCATTTCACAGGATTGGTAAAATCTTTTTAACCAGTAACTGGAAACACAATAGGCCGCTGGATTAAATCGTATTTGAAAGAAGCCGGAGTTGATACGGAAGTTTTTTCCGCCCACTCCGCGAGAGGGACATCAGCCTCTAAAGCCGTTGTGAATGGAATGTTAGTAGATTCAATCATACGCATAGGCCGCTGGTCGAATCCATCCAGCTTTCAACGCTTTTTCAACAGATATACCCGATCAAATACATACTGACTCTTTAGACAATTTAATTTTACACTCAGTTTAAGAGTTTTTTTGGTAAAACATTAAAATCACCCTTAGAATCGAAGCGTAATGTTTTCATATCATTTCGAATTGCTTGGGGGATGGTTTACGATCCCTTTTAGCAATTTTAATTTTATGGAATAAATTGTAGCGAATAAGGCGAATAGCTACAAATAAGAGTGAAGTTTTAAACCTAGCTGTAACAAAAAAAAATGCTAAATACAGCTGGATCAGTGCAGCGTTGGTTTTGGAATACCTATCTATTCTGTAGCTTTTATTTAGCTATGGATTTCAGGCGTTTTTTTAAAGAAAAAGATCTGTCTTCGATGTGATTCCATTCAAGGAATTTCTGCTTCGCACCCATTATGCTTTACTACTGTGCCACGTCAAATATGTATATTGCATTTGCATCATCTTTTGCTTTACGTGTCGTTACCATGAATAGGAAACCGAGAACATTTTCTAAAAAATGTTAATAGATTTTAAAATAGTTTTTTTAAATATTACTTAAATTAACCTAATGATACTTTAATTTACAAAAATTAAGTAATCAGCTTATTTTTAAGTGCTATGATTGGGTATTCAACCACCTATGATGCATTTGTATTAACTGAATGACGTTTAACTTACATATTTAAATACAAGTGGCTATAGAAAACCAATACCTGAAATGGGTCATTAGGGTGTTTCATTTCCGCAAAATTTTCGAATTTTGCTGCAAAAGTTGGAATTGGGGTGTATTAGGTCATAATTAGCTTACTGATTTTTTATATTATTTTAAAAATATAATTTAGACCCCCCACACCTCCTTTTTATTCAAAATAGCCTTAATTTCAATATAAAATGGGTCCGCTTGGTAGGACGGGAATAAAACTTTTTTACAAAAGTTAGACATATTGTTAAGCATTATTTGATCTTCTACTTAGCTAAAAATGGAGACGATTCGATTAAATTTAGACCCCCCACAATCACTTTCATTCACAATGACCTACTGAAATATGACCATAATTTCTCTATTTCAAACCAATTATGCCGAGTTTTATATGAAATTGGCAAATTGAGCATAATAGACAAAGCTGTTTCAAGGTCAACAGTAAAAAACAACAATCAAACGTGTGATGATGTATAAATCCTTGTCAGCATTGCAAACGAACAGAAAGAATGAATCTGCGAAGTGAATCAAAAGATCCTTTTATTCAACGTTTGGAATATCGCAATTTAGCCGAAGGTATCAGGTTGCCAACAAATCGTAAGATTATTGGCAGATTTCTGTGTTTGTGAGAAAAGAACAAACTGCTTCCAAAAAAGAAATCATTAAAACAGTGGCCAGTGAAGTAGAGGAAATTTGGAAACGGGCATTTATTCCCATCAGAGCAACAACACCTGTCTCTTTTTGTGTAACTTCACTTCATCATAATTTAATTATAAATTCCACACTAATAATAATAAATAAATAATTAAATTAATTCATTTAAATCATAAATTCCGCTTTGAAATCGTGTAAAAGGCATTGCTGGTACTTGACAGAAGAATTGGTAATTTTCGCAATCTTCAATGAAAATCTGTCTAGCTTCACTCGTTCTTTACTTGCCAAAACATTATTAACACACCGAAGCCAAATAACTTTAGCCTAGGAAAGCCAAAATTTCCCGTTTTTACAACGGAACTTTCATTTTTATCTCCATTAATCGGTCCAAGATCTTGGCTGCTTTTTTCATTGATGAGACTCAGTAACTGACCGACTGGCTACAATTACCTGTTGAATATTGGGATTTCATGGAGAGCTATCGCACCATTAAGAACTTTATTAATCAGCTGGAAGTTTTTAACGATTGTGCGGAACAAGGGATAAAGATCATGTGATTAGTGATTACAAAAACGTTTGTAGAAATGACGAACATTTAGATTATGTCATTCAAACTGTTGGGCATCACCGCCTCCATGTATCGTCCCTTGAGAAGAATAATCTATCAAATGTGTAAATTTTACAATTCAAAGTAATCCTGTAGTTCATCCAAATAAAACCAAGAGTCATCAGCTGAATACAATTAAAAATATTCGTTTTTATGGGTTAGCAAAGCCATTCTTCTCGCATTTTTAGTCAACTTAAAACGGTGTATAAATCTGTGTGGGGTCTAAATTTATTCGGATCATGTCCATTTTTGGCCAAGTAGAAGATCAAATAATGTTTAACAATATGTCTAGCTTTTGTAAAAAAGTTTTACTTCCGTCCTACCAAGCGGACCCATTTTATATTGAAATTAAGGCTATTTTGAATAAAAAGGAGGTGTGGGGGGTCTAAATTTTATTTTAAAAATAAAATAAAAAATCAGTAAGATTATTATGACCTAATACACCCCGATTCCAACTTTTGCGGCCAAATTCAAAAATTTTGCCGAAATGAAACACCTTAATGGGTCATCATTTTTACAATGATAATTAAGCTGGAAAATTAAAGATCTAATTTAATTCGTTTTATTTTACGTTATCATAGGTAGAATGTAGTTATTTCAATGCAACAAATATCATAGCTACTAAATGTGAAGCTAAATTTTTATAGCTATACATGGGCGAGAAAACCAAACCTGAATATTTTTTATTCGAGAAAAAAAAACAGCTAAAATTATTTTTCTCGAGCAAAAATTTTTTTCTTTAAAAGAGAAGTAAAAGACCTAAAAGTAAGCTACAATTTATTGGACCTTCTGGAATCTAGCTAAGTAAAAGAAATTTTCAAATCAGACCTAATCACTTTAGCCAAACATTTCGAATAGGGTGGCTACATGCCTGGTTCGGAAACCTGCTAAGTTTGACTATTCGAGATTTTATTGGAACGTAATCGATCCCGATCCGGACCACTTGTGAGAGGATCCCAAAACCCCGTCTTAGGTCTTTCCTTCCTTTGTGATATTATAGACGGTAGGAAATGGAGCAAAATGGACACGTTTACCCCACTGAATATTGCGGAGACTTTTGTGTTTCTTCAGTTTGCCTTGCCAAATGTAAAGAAAATCGTACTTTGAAAAGCTATTAGGTATTCAATTATAGTAAAAAACTTAGGGTTTTGCACCTTTAATTTTTTATTTCACGAAATCCAACCGTAACAAAAAAAAGGTTTGTATTGCTACTCTTCGTAATGATCTTAAGTTGCCAAACCAACTTTTTATAACATCGTTATTAAATATATATATATATATTTTCTTAAATAAGTTGTAACGGGTTAGCAAAAAAAAATAAAAACATTGGATTGAAGACCGTAGCGTCGCAGAATGTGGCACTAAGTGACGCAATGTTAAGCAGCGTTTTTCAAGCATTGTACCTCCAACACGGGTAGTCACTTGTCTAGACGTAGATGCAACCATTGGTTACCTGCTCTATTAGGAAGGTTGGTTCTCCAGCATCAACAAGTTTTACGTCTTTGAGATGAAAGTAACGGCTCCGGATCTCCATTAACTCCTTCGGAAGGCATGGTAACTTTAATGCTTAAGGGATACCGTAGAAATTTGCTGTAAATCAGCTTCGAAGGTTCTGTCACGAGCTTCAACGGTCAGGCTAACCGTGGTTGACCAATACTGAGGGTTTTGGCCGTGAAACCATCCAAGGGATAAAGTTTTTTGCATTTCTTTTGCATTTACGCTGTTTAGCTACATCCTCTCGAATTAAGTTATCTTTTGCTCATGAGTCAAGGAAAGCGAAAGTTTCTATTTCTGCTTCGTTAGCTTGATGTAACACTGGGACGATAGTCGGGGAAGTGTTATTGGCCGTATCTTGTTTTTTTAATGGTCATTGCGCAACCATCGTCGCTTTTGTTGCTGATTGATCTGAGTTTGGAGCTACTAAGGATGGTGCGGTTGACTCCAGTTTCCAACCTTGCAGACGATTTCAGTGGAACATTCAGTTCCTCGATGTTTGCCATTCTTACATCGAAAACAGCATTTCTCTTTTACCCATTCTACTCTGGCTATAACATCCCAGGGTAGGAAACAATATTGGCCCTTATTAATCCGTTGTTGATTTTAGGTCGGTTCACATCCTAAATTCGTTTTAGATTACATAAAATTGCTCCATGGTTGAAAAAATATTGAAATGTGATTTTTCAAAAACCAAGTCAATTCCATCTTGGGCCATGCTTAGAAAGTCAAGTTTTAACAACGCATGTATCCCGCTACGAAACTAATGCCTATTAAATTTTGAATTTTTCCTGTTGTTTGATATCGATTAGCTAACAGTAAACCAATGTTAGAAAACCAAGTTTCTGCGATGTATATGTCCAGAGACTTATCCAATGTCGACACAATTTCGAATTTTTGCTGTTGTTCGATATCCATTAGACAATACTAAACCAAAATTAGAAAACCAAGATTAAATGATCGAAATATCCCGATACTAACCCAATGTCGATACAATTTCGAATTTATGTTATTGTTCGATACATATCCGGGCAGGAAACAACATTCGCAAAGATTAGTTTGATGTTCCTACTGGCTTGGATTGATGCACAAAAGTACAAGCTTTCTATTGGCAAGCCAATGCTCTGCCAATGATGCAATTCTGCACTTATATCAGTTATCAAATAACGAGACTGGGACATTCTAGGACTTGTTTTATGAATTCCTCACTAAAAAAAACCCGGTTCCACAAATCGGTTCCAAGAACAGGGTATTATTATTCCCCGACTTCTACCTAAAAATATGGCCATTGTTCGAATCTCGTTTTGCATTTTTAAATTTTTAACTTGTTAAATAAAAATGAAATGGTAATGCTAAAATTCAACCTTTTCACTTAATAAAACTGATGAAATTCTTTTTCTTTGCTTTTAGAATCAAAGATGTAAAACATTTAGCTACGGTACACCCGAGTCCATAAATATCTACCCCCCCAAAAAAAAAGGCGTGAAAAATAAAAGTACCTTAATAAAATGGGTTTTGTGCTTACTGTCATTGTAAACTGATTGAAAGTATGCGTAGAGTTGTGACGAAAAAATGTTTCTAACTCTTTGTATACTCGCTGTGCCGATGCATAACACTATGCGCAAAAACAATTTTGCAGCCGTAGACGATTTTTATTTTTTGCGCCTTTTTTGGGAAAGGGGGGTAAATATTTATGGACTCGGGTGCACTAGAATAGACATTGAGCCAACGTTATTGCCGTAACCTAAACATATTTTAACTAATAACTACTCTAACAAAGAAAGTAGCCCTACTTAAGAATTATTTTTTAAAAAGGACAAGTATTCTAACGGAATACCAACATTCTGGCAACGTAGTATTTTAGAGAGGAATAGAATAAACATCTTTGGTAGAGTATTGGCAAACCAATAGAAGGCTTGCATTTTTGTGCATGAATTTCTAAGCTTGGTCCTTTGCTATAATATTAACGGCATATGAAAACTGATGTATCACGGACATTCTGTATTGGTTGACTATTGGATACCCGGTATCCAACGTATCAACATTGGTTTAATATTACGATATATACATCGTTTGAACTTGACTTTTTAAGGATGGTTCATGTTGGGAATTGACTTGGTTTATCAACAAATAAATTCCAATATCTTTCCAACCACGGTTCACTTTCATATAATTTATATAGAATTTCTTATGTGAACGGACCCAAAATGAACATCGGATTAATAGTTTTAGCTAGGGAAGGAATGGGAGATGATTTAAGTATACTATATGATTAGCGTATGTATGTCTACAATAAAGCAGAAACTAGTAAACGAAACATGCAATCACAACAAAAACGGAGAGGCGATTCTATTTGAAAAGTAAATACTGTATTTTTTTTACAAGTAACACAAAAAAACTTAAGAATTAAACGAAAAATTATTTTATAATGTTGTGGGATAATTTTTTCTCCTTTAAAATGTGTCATATTTGCTAACGTTCTATTGAAACAATTGGGGAACGATGATTTTTATTTAAATTTGACACCAATGATATTACAAAAACACAGCGACAAATAAAAAGGGAAAAGGTAGCAGAATGAGAGAGGAATCGACTCGACTGCCTCACAGACTGCCTCGCTGGTCGACTGGCTACTCGACTGGTTGCTCGACTAGACTGCCTCACTGACTGCCTCGCTGGTCGACTGGCTGCTCGACTGGCTGCTCGACTGGCTGCTGGTGAAGTTTGTCCGTCTTTTATACGACAAAATAAAGAGTCGAATTTAAAGTTAAACGATGTCAGGCGTGTTCAAAAATATTAGGTTGGCGGAAGAAGGCTGGCTTTACCGTTAGAGTAATAAAAGTAGAAAGTGGGTCATTCGGGTCAACAAATTTGGGGTTAAAACAGGGAAACGGCTAGAAAATACGGGCAATAAAAGCAATAGTTTGAATGTTACCGTTTGAATTCAGATTTGGTCGGCGGATCGTTACACTATTTATTAACCTTTCAAAACTGGTTCCACCTATACTCTTTAAATTTGTTATTGTTTTTACATTGTTTGTTGTATTTTTGAATTGTTTCGTCTAAATTAACGATTAAACATGAAAACAAAATAATTATTGTGTAAATTAGTATCCAATTAATAAAAATAATATAACTGTAACCAAATACTAAATGTAAACTAACTTTGGTTTTCAGTTGGAAATTTGTTCTAAGTTTTCAACGGAATTCCCGAATTATTCAAGAAAACATATTGTCGCGGGTGAAAAAGGAGATAGGTTATCTCTTCACAGATATGAGTCCTCCGCTCCTTGGACAACGCTGCGATCGTGGTGAAGAAATTATCGGGAGAAGTCCGCTCTAAGAAAGATACGCAGATACGCAGTCCAGAAGGGGAGTAATTCGCGCGACGGTATAAAACGCTGCCCCGAATCTGCGTTAGATGAGTCTCCATCGGGTGAGCACCCGGAGATGGGCTCCGTTATAGGAGTTCCCTAGTTTCCCTAGAGGTCTTCAGACGCTTCTCCAACTTTGGTAATGGTTATCCCCTTTTGTTCGAGTAAAACCATTGTTTAGATTTAAGTCATCACTTGTTGTATTCGTTTGTGCTTGTTTAAATACAACCAGTATGACAATATGCAATATGCAAATGTACAGAAATAGCTAAGTGGTTAAAGCATCGGAATCGTTATATTTTCGTAAGTGGTCTAAGGTTAAAATCCGGCTAGGTTTTTCACACTTTAATTTTACGATGAATAAAACTGTTGTTTTGTTTGAGGTTACTGTTTAATTTTGGATGTTGGAATTCTTAATGTTGGCCCAGTGTTGTTTTGCGCCGTTACTGGCTGCAAATCGGAATCGCATATCGGTTTTCAATGGATAGCGGCATTGTCATCCATTCGCCCATCACCATTTCATATATCAATTTCTCTAAATCTTTGTTGGTAGCTCGTGTTGGAGTCATCCGGTAGACTTTCACGCCCCAGCTACTTCGTACCTGTGGGGCTAGAGTCTTCTTCATAGTCCTCAGGGCATGCGTGGCACCATGAATAGTTTGGTTTAGCTTTGCTAATGCCTGTGAATTATCATCTCGGATTGATGTAAAACTCATAAGTGTCATCAGATGGCTTCGAGCAACGATTTGTGGTTGACCATAGCGTTTCTTTAGTTCTTCTAAAGCATCATAATAACAGGACGGATTTTCCAAGTTATTGGCTATGTAAGAACGAACTTTTGTGGTGAATAGCTGTTTAAAGAAGGCATGGTGTTGAGCGTCCGATGGTACCACATTATAGATCATTTCCCGAAATGAAGATATAAAGGTTGGCCATTCCTTTGGATCACCATTAAGCTGCGTTCTCTTGGTGTGTGCTAATGCATTCATTAGCCAATTTTGACTAAATTCTAGTGCCGTTTCCATTGCTGGAGGTGTGCGTCGTCGAATCCAATCATCGCTACTGACTGATGGTATAAACGGGATTGACGGGCTTCTTGATGGGTCTATTGGTCTAGGGTCATAACCAGACGTAGCCAGGTTTTCAATCGGTGTTACAGGTCGAGAGGTACGAAATCTGTATCGTTTAGTTGCCGTATCAACAGGATTCCTTGACACTGGATCGTATGGTTGAGGCTACGGATGATAACATGTTTCATCTTCCATGAACAAAAACTCTTAATTGACTTGGTACGTAGAAGAGCGATCATTAATGTAATGATTTACCTGTTGTAATGATCCTCGAAAACAAATTTCTATGCTTATAATATAATTGTAGGCTTCGCTCAACGGCCGATTCGCTTCCCATAATCTTTGATCGAATAAGAAATTTGCTTGTGACACAATTACTTCAATGCAATTGGTAATGACTACGTGACAAACACATATTGTAATAGGTAATTACGTAGTAACTTTACTGTTGTTTATTATGTTACGCTATAACTATGAGTAAACTTTGCAGTACAGTTTTTAACTATGAAGTAATTGCGTATTTTAAAAATGTCACAAATCAATATTATCCTAATTATTTTCGTAGCAAGTATGTAGTAAAATAGTTTATTACAAAATTATTTATACACTACGAACTACAGTATGTGATAACCAGGTAATTGTGTTGAATATACAATAACTGTCATTCACTTTGAACGCTTATGGGTTTTACCATAAGTATCCGTGTTAAACGATCACGACTCAGGCTTTTTCTGGTCTAACATATAAGCCATTTTTTATACATTTATATCGCTTAATAGCTAAGAAAATTTTTATTTAGTGGTGAGATTGGAAATTTTTTCTGATTGCTGGTTTTTCCGTCAGAGTAAAACCCAGCTATCTTTGAACATGGTGTTTCCTTCATGTTAGCTTATGGAGAAAGAGTGTTTTTATTTCTTCAATTGTATACAAACGGCTTGAACCATTTGCATGCCGTTTTTTGGCATTGATGCGGATTTCATTCCTCTGTATATGATAGAAATTCCCTGTTTCTAACTTATGATATTGTAGCACGGAAGAATAATGCTGAGACTCAAGTAGCGATTAAGATTATATTCACTGTCGATGCGCTCACACACACACAGTACTAACAAACAGTTACAACTAGATTGGGGGGGGGCCGCAGCAAGGGACACACACAAGTATTTATGCACTAACGTAGACAGCAGCTACCGGGAGAAATATCTGCTGACAAGACTGCCGGACATCTCGGGTAGAGCTGCGGTCAATAGCCGATACAGAAGCGCCGGAAGTGACAACTAGTCCATGGGGCCTCAATAACCACGACATCTCCCTCCCTAGATAGCGAGTCGTCCCGACCGCTATTATTTATTTTTAACCAGAAAAACGAAACTAAATTTCGAGACTTCTCCCTTTAGCTAAAATTTCTACAATTCGTTTTACTACTGTTTCCCACTAAGGCCTACGCCCGACGTCCTGTCTGGTATATCTAGACGACATCATCGTTTACGCTAATAACACGACGCAACATCTGGAAAGACTAAGGATGGTTTTAGCGGCGCTACAAAAAGCAAATCTGAAGATAAAGACTTCAAAGTGCAGGTTTGGGGAAACGGAGTTGGTAGCGCTGGGCCATCTGATAGGAGCCCAGGGGATCCGGCCGGACCCGGAGAAAGTGCGGGCCGTGCAAGACTTTCCAAAACCAGCAGCGGGAGCACCGAGACCGGAGAAAGTGAGATTTGTGAGAAGCTTCCTGGGGATGTGTTCTTATTACAGGAGATTCATTAGCGGATTCGCACAGATAGCAAAACCTTTGACAGATCTGACAAGGGAGAAAACCTTGTTTCATTGGGGCTTGATTCAGCAAACCAGTTTCCAAGAACTGAAGGAAGCCATGGCTAGGTCAGTGACATTGGCATACCCGAATTACAGGCTGCCGTTCGAAATACACCCCGATGCGTGCGGGTACGGAATCGGGGCAGTTCTTTTGCAAAGGCCAGGGGGGGGTTGAACGTCCCCTGGCATACGCCAGTAGGCTGATGACCGCAGCGGAAAAGGACTATTCCATTACAGAGAAAGAAAGCCTGGTGCTAGTATGGGCTGTCAGGAAATTCCGAAGCTTCGTATGGGGCTATCCAATCAAGATCATGACAGACAATCATGCCCTGTGTTGGCTCACGTCAAAGAAGGAGCTGGCTTGGAAATTGGCTCGATGGGCCTTATTCCTGTCAGAGTACGAAATCGTGATAGTGCATAAGAGTGGGAGACTGCACGCGGATGCCGATGCCCTATCCCGTTTTCCAGAGGGTGACGTATGTTCGGAATCAGTGGCGATCAACCTGGTGACACGAGGAAGGGATCGGGAGGAACTCATGGAGCGGCAGCGGACGGAGTGGGGTTACGTGTTGGAGAAATTGGACAGAGGAGAAGAATTGGAGAAGTATACACTGAAAGACGGGACCCTGTTCCAAGTAAGTGTTAATCCAGGAGGAGGGGGCGTAGCTCTCAAGCTGTGTGTACCCAGTGCCTTTAGGAGAGCGATACTGCTGGTGTGTCACGATGACATGACAGCAGGGCACTTGGGTGAAACCAGAACACTGGAAAGGGTATCTCATAGGTACTATTGGATGGGGTTGTATAGTGATGTGACACGATACGTGAAGTCGTGCCAAGCGTGTCAGGCAAGGAAAAAGGGTGCGTACAGACGGCCGCCGGGATTTATGGAAGTGGTTCATGTCGAAAAGCCGTTTGACAGGGTGGGTATGGAGATCTTAGGGCCGTTCCCAAAGACGAAACAGGGGAATCGATACATAATCGTGGCAGTAGATTTTAGTGTTGAGCAAAAATTTAGGTTTGAGCATTAATATTTCGCAATGGCTACATTTCACACTATCTCTCGTTCTAAGGCTAATTAGAATTCCCTTTCCTTTTAGGCGCTCCATTCAGGATGATAGATGGGACGAAGGCAAAATTTGGCAGCTGCTCATTCCCACGGGGAACCCATCACCGACGGACCCTACTCTATAAGGTAATTGGTTTAATGTATTTTTTCAACCTATTTTAAACAACCCCACTAACATTTATTTTGTGGTTTTGTGATTACAGGTGTCGACGCAATCAAGAGGCTTGTCTCCGACGGCATTCTCTCTCATCGCAACTGTTCTTTGTGTAATCGACCTATGGCATTACATCAATCTACAGGATACGTCGATGGTTGCTACTGAAAATGAACCTATCGCAACCCGAAGAACAAACGCCCCTGCAAGGGTCCGACTTCGTCCGTGCGCACCAGTACGTTATACTAACGATCAAGCCTTTCGATCCCGGAACTGGTAATATTACATGAAATCAATTTTTGGATTGAACTATTTATTTAGCTCATTCATTTTTTCTGTGTTTCTAGACGTTGTTCTTTTTATGCTTCTTCATGCGCTTCATCATTCTCAGAGCTACTCCCAGATGAAAGAGAAGATGAAGATAGCCAACAACGAGACAATCGGTCGATGGATGAAATATCTCCGAGAAGTAGTTTTTCATCTCGTCTTCGGCCTTTCTGCCCAATTCACCCAGATTGGTGGGGTTGGAAAGACCGTCGAGATTGACGGATCCTTGTTCGGCAAAAAACGTAAGCATAATCAAATTTTAATTAACGTTTTTTTTGCACATTAACTAACTCGTGCATTTTAATTTGTACATACAGGAAAATATCGACGCGGGAACTACAAAAAAGGCGAGTGGGTGTTTGGCGGTGTTGAACGCGGGACGAATCGCTGCTTCCTGGTGATAGTTCCCGACCGGAAACGAAAAACGTTGCTTGCCATCATCAAGCAATACATCGTGCCTGGCACAACTATTATTTCGGACGAATGGAGGGCATACAAGTGTCTTGGGTAATTAAACCTTTCTTTCAATTATTTGTCGTATCGTATAGTTTATACCAATATTAATCTAATTTTTTGCTTGCTTTTTTTTTCTTACAGAACACATGGTTATATCCACCTCACCGTTAACCATTCCAAGCACTTCAAAGACCCTATCACCGGCGCTCACACCAACACCGTCGAGGGAATGTGGGCGCACGCCAAGCGCACCCTCATCAAGGGAGGCACGCCGCGGAATCATCTCTTCACGTGCTTGGCCCTCTTCATGATGAAGCGAATTTTATCGGCCCAAGAGGAACCCGATACGTTCGTTGCCTTCATAAAAATGGCTAATGCGTGCGTCGCCGACGGGAACGTCTTTCCCGGAAACTACGGCAACTGGATTCCTCAACCCGAACAGGACTCGGCCATTTTCACCACCTTCGAAGAAGACCCAGAAGACAGCGACGGGAATGTCGAACCGATCGAGGATGAGACCGGCGCCGACATCACCGACCTTGATTCCGACGACAACGCTGATGACGAGCCGTCATCAGGTCCTCCCTCTTCACCGACGATCAACCCACCGTCACCTTTACCGAACTCTACGCTCTCAGAGGCCAACGACCCTCCCGTTGAACCTTCCCGCCCCAAACGCCAAAGAAGAATTCCCAGTCATATCCAAAATTATCAGCTTTAATTGACTAATTGATGTTATTGTTCTTATTTCATTTCATTTGGTTTTTATTGTTCTTGTTCGATTTCGTCTGTATTGTTCTTTTTACTTTTTTCCCCATTATTACTTTTTTACCTTTTTTTGTTTCATTATTACCTCTTTTGGTTTACGGTTTTTTGTATTGTTTTAAATAAATTTGTTGACCTCCTTTTTTAACAGTTAGCCATCACGAAGTCGAGGAACATTTTAAAAATGTGACATTATACTAATTTAGAAGCTCTGGGTCGTTTCTATCTTCTGTATTAATCGTTTTTGGATTAGAGAAAACTTGTCTTGCTAGGTAAGTGCCCAAACTTGCACAAGAAATCCGCAATGTATATTGTCAACTTTCAACGATAAAGAAAACGCAAGCCGTACGTTGTGGGTTATGGAATGTGTTAACGAAAGAAGTCGTTAGTAATAAATGTAAAGTTAATTTTGTTTGTATGTCTGTATGTACGTGTGTGTGTGTGTGTGTGTGTTCGTGTCATTGCCGAGGGGCAGACAAGTCTGAACTTGTCTGACCTTGGCTAAACTAATATCCTTTGGTTTTGCTATAGGTCACCCTCCCTTACACTTCCGCCACCCCATTTACACCTAAAACTAAATGTTCGCGTTAGCCCCCTTCTTTTGTTTTACCCTTTTTTCTGCATTTCCGCCGTAGTCGAAGACGGAGGGAGATGCGGCAACGAGGTCATTCTCATTCGTTTTAGTCTTGGCTGCAGTCGCAACCTTTTGTTCCCGTTTTCGCCGTTGTAACCTCGTGTTCGTGTTAAATACATCGCAGCGTGGCCCTTTTGGCCACTGAGTTAACCACATTTTCGTCACGCTTATTTCGGTGGTTAACAGAATGGTATGGGAAGACCTTTGCAGATGCTCAACGGAAGTTGAATCTAAAAACAACTAACCTTTTACCTTTTTTTTTAAGAAAAAAAACACAACTAATCATGTTTTATTTTTAAGGAACATGGGTGAAAAGGGGAAAGTAGTAAATGTATTTAAAAATTCAAAATATAACAAATAAAAAAACAAAAAAAAAAAACTTGGAGTGAATTGTCTCCGCTATACCATTAGTGTGTAAACAGCCACCGAATAATCAAGTGTTAAGTAAAAATGGAAGTTTTCCATGTAGTAAAGAAAAACAACGAAGAAACCTTAGTGATGGAATGGGACAGTGAAGACACAGTGCAACATAATGAAGCAAACGATGGTGAAAGGCTGCCTTTCATCGCTTGCTTGCCTTTCAAAGGCAACCAGAAACAAACTACATAGTGATCGAAAGTGACATTGAAACAGAAAGTGAAACAGAACGAGATGGACTTTTCGGGGATTATGGTTTTTATCCACCAACGTTCAAATTCGATCCAAATGCTACACAAAAAGCAACACTACCTAAATGTAGTAACTGTGCGATGAAAACGCACCCAACTTTATCCCCAGCGAGAGCAGATGCCATTCACAAACGAACACAAGCCATCACACGACTACTCGATCAAGAAATTTTCTTAGAAATGATAGACGCTCCAAGGGAAGAAATAAGAAGATGTATCATCAAGAAATTGGGTCCCGCTGCATGGGATTACCACCCGAAGGCAGAATTTCTAAACCAGAAATTTAACAACAAAACACCACTTCATACAAGCGTGAAATCGGGAAAACTGGACATAACAAATTTAGTTAGACTACGGAGCTGACCCAGATATAGAAGAGGATGGCCAAACCATTGCACATAGAGTGGCAGCAGAAAATAACAAGCTCTTAATCAGGATATTACGATATCACAAATACAAGTTTTCATCTAACCATTGTCATGCCACATGCCGAAAAGAAGTAAGGAGAAGAAGAAAATCAGATGACAAAGAGGAAAAATTGGAGGACCAATTTCTTCTTGTCAAAGGGGGGAAGGAATGTAATAGACCGCAGCAACTCCTCCCAGCAACAGCAACCCCACCCAGCAAGAAGGTCATCACGAATGCAACCTTCCCTGAGGCTAACTGTTTATGATAAAAGTAAAAGTTATTGGAAACCCCTCCCTTCTTAACCTTCAATATTTGGTATATAAGTCCATGGTTGTATAATCTTAAGTAGAGTTGTTTTACTGGCAAATACACAGTCTAGAAACCTTTACATAAGTAAAGACGCCGCATTAAATTTAACTTTTTCGTACTGGAGACCACATGACAACGTCGTTTACTCCTTTACAGTAACACTGAGAAGAGATTTGTAAGAATCACTGGAATCCCACAGAACCTTGACTTAGATGTAGTCCAAACTCTTCTTAAAGAATATGAAACTGTCATTGATACTCGTTGGGAACGCTATAGGGCTGCCGAAGATGACGAGGTCTTTTACTTCTTGTTTCTGCTACCTGGATGATCGTTCGTATGACATTGACAAACAACATACATTCATACGTAAACATAGGCGGTTATCGTGCCATTGTGAAGTACGAAGGTCAACGATCGACTGGCAGACTTTGTTACGACAAAAATCGTTTTAGTAACAACTGTTCTACCGTTAGAAGAAATAGAGAAACTAGCAATGCCGAGAAATCTTGTGGTGCTAAAAAAAGTCACGTAGAACAGGCAGCTAGTGCAAAGGTTACATTACAGGAAAATATGGTTTCATCTACAGAACTTTCTGAGGAAATCTCAGTAGATCCTTCATCTGAGGGAAATGAGGCCAAGGAGACCGAAAATTTAACAGCTATTAATGAATTAGTCTCCCCAGACATTCCGCACGGACAAGTTCTCCCAAATCAAGCTATAATCATTCCAGAAACCCGATTCCTAGGAATCCCAGTACCCGCAGTCTCAACAGTGGTTTCAACTGCATCCAATACAGGGAACATTGTTTCAATTGACTTTCACACTGAAAATGCTTTCCAGACATCAGATGTCTTCCAGACAGAAACTAAAAGGCCCCGAATCAGATTTTTACCAACTATTACCGAAAAAAATTCCAGATCTTGGAAACCTAGCCAAATACCACTACCCCGTAAATGACTCTGGACATTAAAATTGCTTCTATCAACATAGGAGGAATCAAGTAAGCCGAGCGTCGACAAATCCTTTTAAACTTTTCCAGGGATGGTAACTTTGACGTAGTGGGGCTGCAAGAGGTGGCATTTAATTCATGTCCGAGTATTGAAAGCTGCTACTACTTCTTGTCGAATGTTGGGCCCAATAAAAATGGGACAGCCTTTCTCGTTAAACATGGCTTGGACCATTCTCGACTTCTTCTTGATCCTGACGGCAGACTGATATCTATAGATTTCAATTCGTTTCCTGTCATCAATATTTATGCTCCATCAGGAAAACAGGCTAAGGAAGAGAGAAACAATTTTCTTCGTCGTACCATCCCTGCTAATGCTTCAAAAACTCGGCTGCCCTTAGTGTTGATAGGCGATTTTAATTGGGTTGACGACATCCAAGACAGGAAACAAACCAAATCCCAATCCTGTCCTTCTAAAATAATCAACCTTGCTTTGAAGGAGATGATTGAGGGCTTGAAACTCATTGATATCTGGAAAAAGCTAAGAAAAACTGAACCAGGCCATACTTTTCATCACCATGTTGGTTCCTCTCGACTTGATCGGATTCATGCTAATAAGGCTTTTGCAGATAATTTTCGAATTATCTGCTTACAACCTTTGTCTATTAGTGACCATCAGTCGATACAGTCTTCCTTTACATGCAATCTCAACATCCCTCATCTTGCAAAATCTACTGTTGGCTTATGGAAAATGAATGTTTTGATTTTTTTAGAAGAAGGTTTCCAAACAAATATTGTTGAATTTATTAAACAATGCTCTAATCATCCTCTTAGGCTAAGTAACGTTGCAAATTGGTGGGAGAGTGTCCTGAAACCAGGAATCAGACGCATCGCGATTGCATATTGTAAACAAAGGGCTAGGAGGATAAGAGAAACTAAGATGTTTTATCAGTCCTGTATGCAAGATATTGCCCAAGCAGACACCTTTGATTGGGTTGCCTTTCAAGAGTTGAGAAATTTCTCGAAATCTTGGGAGGAGAGCACACTCAAAGGTTTCGGAGTTCGATCCCGTTGCTTTGAGGGAGAAGAAAATGAGGATGCAACTATATTGCATGTTAGCCGTGCCAGAGAAAACTTCCACAGATGTTGTATTGAAAAAATCATTGCCTCCAATGGCGAGTGCTTAACAACCAAAGAGGATGTTTCTAAAGAAATTGTTTCTAATTTTACTTCGATTTTTAAGAGTCAATCTTTTCCGGACATGCTAGCAGGGACTGGCTTTCTTGAGGGAATAAGGGATTGCTGTAAAGTATCCCCGAACCCCACCGTACCTATTTCATCATTTGAAATAAAATCAGCCCTTATCCAAACCAAGAAGAACAAGTCTCCCGGTACTGATGGCATTCCCTACGAGTTTTATGTAGCGTTTTGGGATGAAATCGCTCCCCACTTACTGGATATGTTTAACCATATCTTGGAAAGGGGAACCCTGACGTCATCTCAGGGGCAGGCAGCGATAAGCCTTTTCCTAAGTGTCAGGACGCTTGTGGGATTTCAGACTTTCGGCCAATATCTCTCCTCAATTGTGATTATAAAATCATGGCATCTGTCTTAGCGAGACGGTTGAGACATATCCTTCCAGATACCATTGGGCCTCACCAAAAAGGTGGGGTTTCAGGTCGATTAATTTTTGACAATCTTTGCTTGTATAGGGATTTTATACAATACGTTGATGACCGGGGATGCCATGATTCTTCTCAACCTTTGGTTCCAGGTATGGGCAATGCTATTGTCGAAGTAGACTTTGAGAAAGCTTACGACCTGGTTAACAGAGATGTCCTCTGGAGGATACTGGAGGTTATGGGTTACCCTTCTTCTTTCGTTCGTTGGCTACAAACTATGTACTCGATAGCAGGAATTTCAATCCTCAACGGTACGGAAGTGGCAGGGGAGATTCATGATATCCAGTCCATCCGACAGGGATGTCCCCTCTCGATGCATCTGTTTGTTCTGTACATCGAGCCCTTATTTGTCCGTTTGTCTCATGAACTCCAGGGTATTAGATTTTTAAATCAAAAACTTGTTGTCAGAGCCTTAGTTGATGATATCACAATTTTTGTTTCATGTGACAATGATTTAGTAATTGCTGGAAGGGTTTTGGAACTTTTCTGTCAATGGACTAGGGCAAGGATGAATAAACAGAAAACAAAAGCCCTGGGACTCGGGAGGTAAAGAAATCGGGTACACTGGCCTTTGCCATGGTTGACGTCAGCCAAGATTTTGCCCTTATTAGGAATTAAATTTTCTTCGTCTATTTCAGAGACAGCCGACAGGGTCTGGAATCATGCATTTGGTCATTTGCAGGGTATTCTGCGGGAGAATGCCTCTCGTCGATTCACTCTCCATCAGAGAGTGAATTTTCTCAAGGCGAAGGCTCTCTCCAGAACTGTTTACATAGCCCAAGTTCTCCAATGCAGTGACCAAATGGCTGATCGAATCTTGTCGGCTGTCATGACTTTTGTTTGGATAGGGAGGATAGAAAGACCTCAGAGGTCAGTAGTTTACCGTCCTGTCAACCAGGGAGGATTGGATTAACACCCCCTTGTTTTATCGTTCCTATTTTATGTCCTATATACAAAGTATTTACCGGTCCTGTTAGCCCAGAAAATTCTCTGCTTCGCTTCTGGTTATCCTTTCCTCTCCGCAACATGCTTCAGCTCTACAACAGAAACAAACCAGCGGCAGTCATCGAGAGACCATCTTACCTTCTGGAACCTCTGCGTCAGATAAAGGATCTACTTAGTGCAGGCATCCTGGCGCAGGGTAAACCAATGATTCATAAGAAAACCTATCGTCATTGGATCCAGGAGGTGAGTGGTCCGGGGAAGATAGAGATCCTGAGGCCCGATTTGGACTGGCCAAATATCTGGAGGGAGATTGCAGCCTTACCTGCCAACGTCAAGGAAACGATGTTTCTCTTCAACCAGCGACTTCTACCAACACGAACTAGATGCCATCGGTTTGACTCCCTCGCCGACGAGAACTACCAACTTTTTCATCAATTTCCAGAAACCGATGAGCATCTAGTCATCTACTGTCCACTTCGAAACAAAGTTTGGAGCTGGTTGGAGGGAACAGTACGTCGCCATGGCTGCAAAACTTTCCAGAAAACTTCATCCGTGGCGACATCGTGCCAACAAGACATCGCCTGACCATCTTCATTCTCGTGGCTGCCTACATCTACGCTACATGGAAGGAAATGAGTCGTAACCGGATTCCAACAGAAGTGGAAGTGGAGAACTTATGGGTCTCCATTTTTCCCCCTTCTCGTGAAATAATTGTTTAATAGTAAATTTTGTTTTCTTTTGTTTTATTTGATATTTTTTTGCTTCGTCATTTTATCGTCTTCTTTGTAAAATTGGAAATCAGTAATTACTTGCCATCATATATCCCTTTATTTTCATAATCATTGTTTACATTTTAAAATATCGTCTGCACCCAAAAAGCTATTCTGTTTGTTTTTATTTTGTTTGTTAACTTTTGCCACATCGTCTCAATTCATTTGCCCCTAAAATAGCGGTATGTAATTAAAAAGAAGAATGAAATAATGTTGAAATAAACGGAAATTTTTAAAATAAAAAAAAAAATCGATCCTGAGTGGAAACAACATTATTAATTCCAAATCAAATGTAAAAGTTGATTCCTAAAAGATATTTCTGATTTTATGGTCAGTTGCATCGAAACCATCGCTGATGCTATGAATTAACGTTCTCATAGTGTAGCGGTTATCACGTCGGCTTTACACGCTGAAGGTCCTTAGTTCGGCCCAGGGTGAGAACAGTGGTTTTTAAATTTTGCAATAATGACTCAAATCACCGCCATCATCTACATATCGGGGAAGCAACTAAATTTGTTTATCATCAACGACCTGAGTGCTACGCCACAACTTTAACCAACGTTACCAAAACCTTCTTATCTGTAGAGCAATCATGGATTTCCATCACCGATGACTCGGCCTCCATGAAGGCAAATTATTAGGGAGGTTTTTAAAAATACCAATGCAGTGTCTGTGTGTTCACACCTTTGTTCAATATTCTATTCCAACGCCCCTGGGTGGGATCGAACCACCAGCCTTTCGGGTTTTTTTATTTTTATAGAAACGATTTATTGTCACAAGTAAGATTTAAATTGTTTTACAGATACGTTGGTAATTTGTGGCATTTGTGACATAAGTTGCATGTTGTGGCAAAGGAGGAAAATTACAGAGAAACAATTACATGTCGAGGCGGATTGAAGGAGGACAAATGATTTTGGTGGAGATGAAGATTAATAATATGACATCTGGGGGGGGGGGAGTCCAAGAGATAATAATTATGATGGGAGAACCTTGTTGTATAAAAAAAAAAGAAACCTGTTGAGAAATTTTTGTAGAAATATTTAGGGTTTAGAAGGTGACGTCTGGGGAGAGTTATTTGAATGAAGGATTCTTGACCAGAGAGACTGTATTTCGTTTATGGCTGGGTTGAAGTTTTGGCTGCGGCCAGTCCAGACGGTGATTATATTAGATTGGATGAGGGTCAATATTTTCTTTTTATTGGGCCCATTTCAAACGTCTCCATTGATTGCTGATTTCAGTGGTTTTAGACCTCCGAGTTTCGTCAATTGAATACGGAACCATAAACTGATGTCAACTTTCTCTTTACAAAGTAACATTCTTGGCCAGCATTGCATAGAGGGCATTGGTCGTTGTTTGAAAGATTGAGACTTGTGAGATGCTTTTCTGGGGGAAGCTGATTATGGTTAAATTCCCAGACCAGTTCGGCGTTTTTCCCATTGATTTTGGCCACCCAACGCCAGATGGAAGCCCAGTCAAGGTCCGGTTTCGCAATCTCCGATCTCCCTGGTTGCCCAATGTTAGCGATCAGGTGATTGTAGGTGGCGCGGTGATTGGATACCGTTGACGATGTGAAGATGCCAGCTTTAAGTAGATCGGTGATGGTTGAAAGCGAAGTAGTGAAGTATGGATGCGATTAATGGGTTGCATTAAACCTAGGCTTGGTGATTTGTTGAAGGAGGTTGTTGAGATGTTGCCCCAACCAATAAACAGTTGCAGTTCTCTCAATAGCCTCGGGGTGAATTAAAGATTTGAAAATTTGCCGAGTGAAAAGGGACAGGAAAAATTGAAAAACTAAAGTGACATCAAGCCCACCTTGAAGTCGGGGTCGGATCAAAACATTTAGGGGTGGGCGCTCTCTTCGTTGTGCCCAAAGAAATTTGTTGCATTTTTGTTGGAGGAGAAGGACTTGGGTTTTGTTGCAGGGAAGTACGTGGGCTATATGAACAAGATGTGACAAAACATGTTGTTTAATGAAAAGGATGCGACCATCAAAAGTGAAATGACGGTGTGTGTCTGTGATGAGAATATATTGAATGATGTTGAGCTGTCTTTGCCAATTGTATTTTACTGTTTTTTTTTGTTTCGAAAGAAAAAAATATTCGTAGAAGTTTTAATTCACATACTTGAGTTATCCAATCATATGGCCATTTAATTTTAGTACATGATTGATTTAAGTTGCCTCTATGGGGAATCGAACTTTCAACCTCAGGAACCCCAGCCGACGCCGCTGCCCACTCTGCCACTACGTGTCGTGGATTATTATGTTTGGTCCAAATGCCTAGACCAAGTAATTTTGTCTTCCGCTTGTTAATACGTGCATTTGTCCAGGCACAAAATTCCAGAATAATCTCGCATCCACGACGTACATCTTCCATTGATAAGACAAAAACTACGAGATCATCTACATATGCAAGAACTTGGATGCGTTTTCGGTAGTGTTCAATTCCGTCAATACCCCTAGACAAGCAAACTAAAAGTGGTTCAATATAGAGGGCAAACAGATGGACTGACAGAGGGCACCCCTGCCGCTCGGATTGTGCATTGTCCACAGTACCGACAATGTCATTACCGTTCAATGGGCATAGTTCAGTTATACTGTACAGTGTTTTTAACCAATCAACAAACAGGGGGGGATAGCCAATGGCTGTCATCACTTCCCACAGTACGTCCCGATTGACAAGGTTTATATGCTTTCTCCAAATCTTACGCTATAATGGCGGCCGGTTTGAGGGAAGATACCTCTTTTGATTTTCGGCCTGTATTATCGATGACATCTCGAATTAAACACAAGCTGTCAAAGATATAGCGGCCGGGTACACCACCTTTTTTATGTGAATCTAGAGAGTTTTGAAGAGAATTTCTCAGATGAAAAGCCAATACTATGGCGATTAACTTGTAATCGGTGATTTTACTCGGTGCTGGTATTTTTGGGACTTATCTAATAGCTGCCCTTCCCTGCGACGGTTGAAGTTTTCTTTTGTCAAGGACTTAAATCATCATCTCCAGAAAATGAACACCAATAACATCCTAGAATTTTAAATGAAACTCAAAAGGAATGCCATCTGTACCTGGGGCCTTGTTCTGTTTAGTTGCCCTAAGGGCGTTGTTAATTTCCCCTACTGTAAATGGAAACCATGGACGGGACTCTTCGACATTTCCTATGCCACCCATGTAATTTTTTTTAATTTTTTATTAAATTCAGTTTTAAAAAATAATTATTGACTTACCAAATGTCCCCATATTGAAAATTAACCCTTAACGAGATATTAATTATTTTGTATCAGAAATATGGAAATTGGGCGGGCCGCCGGTGCCATCTAGGAGCCAAATCATAATCCATTGCTTAGTTGTGTCCACAATTTCGGAATGATCATTACCATAGTTTTCAATTGTTCACAAATAAATGTTCGGAAAACAAAACTTTTTCTCTTTCTTATTGCGAACCCATCCCTGAAATCTGCGCAAAGAAAGAAAAAACACGTTGAGCAGCGCTCCTGGCCCGGGCCTCAGTAATGTAGAGTCCGACCACAGCCTCAGTGATGTAGAGTCCGACCACAGCCTCAGTGATGTAGAGTCTGACAACGGCCTCAGTGATGTAGAGTCTGACCACAGCCTCAGTGATGTAGAGTCCGACCTCAGTCTCAGTGGTTCAGAGTCCGACTACAGCCCCAATGATTGAGATTTCGATCATAGCTTCAGTGATTCAGATTATAATTCGGAGCATGCCTTCGATATCTGTGTTGCCGGCCATTCGGAGGCATTCGGCACTAACGACGAGGATTACATTTTCCGGTCACATCAGCCTACACAAAAAGAAAAGGAGAAACAAAAATACATCAGGCGATTACATGAAAAAATCAATCGACTTAGGAAAGGCAAAGAAAAATTAAAAAACCAGATAAGGGATTTAAAAAGTACAATCACAGGGCTAACAATACCCGAGTTAAGTGTTATAAAACAAATAAAAACAGAATGCACGGAAGGAGATGCATGGAGCTGTTTCATGACGGACCGAATAAGAAACAAACTAACGAAGTCTAAAAAGGGTCACAGATGGAGTCAAGAGGTGATACGATTCTGCATAATTCTACATGGTAGAAGTCCCGGAGCATATAATATGTTGAGAAAATCTGGAATGGTTAACTTACCATCAGTTAAAACACTCCGAAGCTATCTTGGAATATCAACCTTGGATGTTGGTTTCACTGATATCGTAAAAAAAAGCGTTAATTGCTAAACTTGAAGAACTGGGAAACTGCTACGGCAAAAATGTAAACCTCGCGCTGGACGAGGTTGCAATTAAACCAGACGAATCTTACATGAAAAATGTCGACAAATTAATAGGTCATGTCGACATGGCCGACATTGCCGTACCTAAAGACAACAAAAAACTTGCAAACAAATTACTAACTTTTGCCATAAATGGACTGGCCAATCCATTCTGTATCGTCGTTGGGTATTTCCTAGTCAATAAAATGTCCGCAGAAGAACTATGCAAGTTGACTTTACACATTATTGAACAAGTCGAGAAAATCGGCTATACTGTAATAGGAGCAGTTGCTGATAATGCCTCAATCAATACTAAAATGTTTAGACTTATTAATCCAGAAGGGATTCTTTCTCACGATATTACAAACCCAAACGATCCCGAAAGGAAGCTTTTTCTCAGTTTTGATTCTTCGCATATTATAAAAAATTTGCGAAATCAATTCATAGATTGACCTTTACAAAGAAATGGAAAAGCCATTATGTTTCATTTCGTGAAAAGGTTGTACAACAAACAAAAAGAATTCATCCTAAAAATGGCCAAAAGACTAACTCAAAGGCATCTTGAGCCGACAAACATTAAGCGTCAAAACGTTCAGAAGGCTATTGATATTTTTAGTAGGCCTGTGATCGCAGCGCTAGAAGCTCTACGTCGAAGACAAGTTTCTGGCTTCATGGGCTCGGAAGAAACCATTGCGTTTATGTTGAAAATTATTAAATGGTTTGAAATTCATGATATAAGCAACTTAACGCAAGCTACATTAAAATGACTTCCAAATAAAGCCCCCTTTTATTCTAGTGTTGACGAAAGACTAAAGTGGTTGGAAAACTTTGTAACATGGCTAAAGGATTGGAAAAATTCGGTCACTGAAAAAGAAAATTTTTTAACTGCCGAGACGTTTGAAGCCATAACCATCACTACAAAATCAACGATAGCCAAAATTTTGTTTTTACTAGATACTGCCGGATTTAAATGCGTGTTAACTCGAAAACTCAACAGCGACAACCTAGAGAGAAAATTCGGCGCTCTGAGGCAAGCTAATGGCGGAAACTATAACATGGACGCTAAGGCAGCTATTTACGGGATGGAAAAACTACTACGCACAGGAATAACTTATAGCGCAATAAACTGTAACCTTCCCCTCTTACGGGAAAAGCAACAAAGAATAAAAGAAAGTTTCTTACGTTCAACAACCGTGAAGATTCCGAAAAAGAGAGCTCTTGATGTTCTTTTGACTCTTGGTAAAGAAGAGTCTCGCCGTGTTGGATGAACTGAAAAAGCCACCAGGTAAACCTGTGCGTATGGATACGTATGCATTACAAACCTAAACGAAAATAAAAAATCATTTTAATTAATGCATTTGTCAAAATAATGTTTTCAGATTACAATACTGACACTGCCTGCGACGCAAAATTATCAACGGCGGTGACCTGCGGATTTCTTCTCTCAGTTCTAGATGAACGAGAGATCTGTGTGGAGTGTAAAGAAGGTTTAAGACATAGCGAATTTCACGATCCTCAATCCACCGCAGTCAACACCTTCAATTCCTGCCTAGGTAAAAAGAAAAAAAAACGTCATTAAGGGACAAATAATTTTATGAACTTATCACCAGTAGATCGCGGCGGATTAAATTTTCCTTCGAAGGAATTTGTGGAGAGAATGTGGACGATCTATAGATTTGTGAAAATGTCCTTGAACAAGGCACACAACACAAGAAAAATTCGTGAAGACACTGTAAGTTTTCTTGCACAGCACATAGCTGCTTGTTCGACCTTCTGCTGCAGCTGTGGAAAGGAATTGCCACCTGAAAACAAACATAATGAACGTCTTGTACTATTAATTCTATGGAAGTTTATAAATCCAATGATTAGTGGTTAGGCAAGCAAACAAACAGACTTGCAGGCCAATGCACCAACTGTTGGTAACAACAAGATTGCCAATCGTAAATACAACACACATTCCAAATGAAAATCTATGTTGATTACTGATACCTACTGACGAGTTATTCCATGGCAGCTCTGGAGGGGTACACTTTCCTCATTTTAATTTTTGAAACCATCGGGTTAGAAACAATGTTACCATGGTATAATAGTTTATATAGTGTAACTATTATACCATGATGTTACTGATGGCTTTGCAAACTTGAGTTTTGAGTAAATTTCAGATGGCTCAAGACGCTGTCAACTTGGCTCGATTTGTGGTTGATAGATGCCACCGGCGGCCCGCCCAATTAACCAAATTAAAATCGCAATATCTTCTTAAATGTTAAGTTTTAAAAAGAAAAAATTAGTTTGTTACAATCGCCTTTTAAAGCTGCATTTAATGGTGTATTTTTTAATTTTTCATGAAAATAGCCCACAACGACACCCTATAACAAGGCGAGATATGGAAACAGTCGCGTCCTTTAGTTAGAGTAGTCCATGATGGAAACACTAGAGGATTGTCAAACTCCGGGGTCGAACCTAGTACTCCTCGATTGAACACTTGAGCGTTTAACGACTGAGCTACTACTGATACACCCGGGTCGTTTTTACTGGGTTTTATACGGTTAAGTACACCTCTAATCCCTTCTATAAATTTTCCAGTTAATTGGGTATTGGTGGCGGCCTGGTTATGAAAGATTCCACTGTAATGTTTAATTATTTCTAGGTTAATCTGCTCAGATTGGATAATTTTACAGTTATCATTAGTTTTGAGCTGGGTGGTCAGAGACTTCTGGAAATTATTCGTTGACTTGTTCATATGAAAGGTAGATGTCTCTTCTTCGGCTGTACTTTGAACGCGTGAACGTATTGCAAATCCCCTCCATGCTTCTCGCTCCCAAGCTAGAAACTCGCGTTTCAACTCAATGTAGCGCGCATGATTGAGATTTGAATTGTTCACGGTTTCTTTTAGTTGATGTTGGAGTAATTTCCGTTTGACTCTCTGGTCACAGATTCTCTTTTTACAATAATTAATTGATAAACGCCTGAGGCCAGATTTGAAAATGTTCTCCCACCAGTGGTCTACGTTTCCAATACGGGATGTATGTTGGGACATTTCTTCAATAAAGACATGCACCAATTTTATATATTCTTCCTCCTCGAGGATTGATGTGTTAAGTTTCCATAAAACCCTTGACTTGTTTCTCTACACGAGGAGGGGTGGTACTGTTTATATACCCTACGATTGGTCTGTGATCCCCGAGTGGTAACTCGTGCAAATGGATATCAGAAAATTTTACGTGGTGCTGACAATAAATTCGGTCTAATCTAGCCTGGCTAGTCGCACAAAAGTACGTCCAACAAGGTTCATTTTTCCGAATATCTCTCCAGACATCTGTTAATGAAAGGGCTTTTACTAAATTTCGGAGGGGTTCTAGTAATGCTAGTCTAATTTTAGGTGATGTTGTCTTGCTACTTTTTCGGTCATCGATCTCGTCAACGGCATTAAAATCTCCCAATATAATTGCTGGTGCCTTATACTGGGCGACATAAGCCGGAATAGTTTCCCGGAGGAAAGAATCCCTATAAGTTTTATTTTGGTCACCAGATGGGGCGTAAATAGACACAAAAGCAAAACCCTTTACTTCCATGGCTATCAACCTCCCCTCCGGTTCAAACAAAATGTTGTTGACGCTGAGGCCGTGACGATATTCTGTTGATATTATATGTCGCGATGTTAATCATGATTAAAATTTAAAATTGTGTTTTGGGGATTGGGTCTTGTTACCGTTGCCTTTTTTCATTCTAACGACCTCCATTGCTTTGAGAGTTTTATCTGCTATAGAAGTCGATGGAGTGCTGAGGGTGGACGCCCAAAGACTCCAGAGTCTCGCTCACACAATTGGTGTCCACACCCGGTATCGTAACTGAAACCTCTCGAGTCGGAGACCCGAGTTCAACCAAACAAGCTACATCAGATTCAATTTCCTCAGCTTCCTCGACGGGGGAATGGGAAGAGGCAGTACGACTCCTTTTTTTTTTATTGTTTTTGTTGGTCACGGAATTCCCTCGTCTCTTTCATTTTCTTTTTTCTAACCGAATAAGACGCCACAGACGAATCCACACAGCTAGTGTCTTCAGCGTCAGCATCGGTGTCAGAAATAAACTCAGCTTCATCGGGTTTCGAAATCGGATCCTCCGGAGCTTTATCAAAAACGACAACAGTCGAAATCGTTGACAACTGGGCTAATTCGGGGAATGAATCAGCGTCAACCGTTGGAGCAATTGGCATTTTCCCGCCACTAGTCACCCCTGTCTCCTGGAGCTTCCTAACAATTTTAACTGTCCCACGATTTGTTAGTACACTACTATAGCTACGTGTTCCCATGGGACCTTTTAAAATGGTGCTGGGGGTGGTTAAACTACGGGGTTGCTTGGGGCAATTAGCTAAGACATGGGTTGGAGAATCACACAGGCGGCATTTGTCCTGCATAAGACACCATTAGTGGATCCTTGTAGCTTCCAAAGGTGATATAAGATGGGATGCCCTTGTGGATCTCCATATCCACATTGACAACTCCAGTCTTTATCCCGTTCCACCTTGGAAGCGACCTATCCTGATACGTGTCCCAAAACACCCGAGAAATCACTCCAAACTCTCGCTATCTTTTGTTTAGTAGGCTAAGGTCATCATCGAATTTGAAATGTTGAATTCTAACGCGTACGAGGTTAACTGACCTATTTCTAACTCTGATTCGGACCTCCTTGCCACTAATGACTACAGATTCTTTTGCACTAAATTTATCCAAAAATTCAATATGGTGTTTGACGGTCTTGAACCAAATTCGGAAAACGCAAAACGCTCGCCCTGGTAGGCAAGAAACACCATCAAAGATGCTGTCAGATTCGTTACTATCATGCTCGAAGCATTCGTAGTATTCATGCCTGGTCACACCATGCTGGTATTACCAAAAGAGATTTCGGCAGTACGTGACCAGATGTCTGGGGATTCCGTTCCCATTTTACCTACAACAAAAGGGGCAAACAGACGGGAAAAATGCAAAAAGAAAAAAAAAGGGCCAATACCAAATTGGGGCCTTAAAAAACAAACAAGGGAAGCAAACTAAATACAAGATACAATACAACCAAAAGAGAGAGAGAAAAAAAAGTACAAAACAGTTTTTTTTAACTCACCGCAAGATGTCACTCTTGGAGGATCAGTTAGACACGTCTGTTAACAGCCGAACGCGCTAGCCAATTGCGCCACAGAGGCACATAAATAAATTCTTGCACAAAATCAAAACTATGGATAGCATAATTAACATTTAACAGAGGTATGATTTCATTTTAGGTACAACACTATTCTCTTCAAAGACAAACTTCCAAATCGGTGGGTGGGTAGATTGTGTATGTGTGTGTTTGCTGATAACATGTGCCTGTACATGGACTCTTCCAACTACAGAATGTGATATTTCCCTATCTCTCCGTATTAAAGCTTGTCAGGTGATGTTATTTGACGTCTAAACGAAACCACCAATCTTAAATAGAGTTTCGGACAAAGATTCTTACTACCTTCATTGTTCTTAATGAAACATATAACTTAAGAAGATATATAGATTTCAATTCCAGAAGGAGAGGGAAAAGAGCGAGTCGCGGATGCCTTCTACCAGCAAAACACCGTAAGCTATTCAAGGTTGATAAGTTACAGCTTAGCAGCATGGATTACTCAAAGAAACATAAAATTTGCTTGTTAG
Source organism: Daphnia magna (assembly GCF_020631705.1). Taxonomy (NCBI): domain Eukaryota; kingdom Metazoa; phylum Arthropoda; class Branchiopoda; order Diplostraca; family Daphniidae; genus Daphnia; species Daphnia magna. The sequence goes on along the minus strand of NC_059190.1, from coordinate 4,671,919 downwards.
TGTTGTTTGTTTGTTTTTTTTTTGTTTGGTTTTGTTTTTTGTACTTGAAAACCAGCACGAGCTTAAAATGATCGCGGTTTCTAGATGGATCCGGAAATTTTCCCTTTCTCCCTTTATCGTGGTGAAAGAAAAAATATGCTTATCTTCTTAAAGGTTCATTCGAAGCGTAGGGATGGTTGGTAAATTAATAATTCTTTTTTAATGACTAATCTAAAATGTCAACAACAAAAAAAGTAGATTGCTGACAGAGGATTTGTTGTTTTGCACATCATTTACTTGACATTGCATGTGTACCGACTAGCTCAGCCTTTAGAGCATAAGATTCCTAATCAAAGAATGGTAGGTTCAACCCTAACGTAAATTGGATGTAAATGGATGTAACAATATGTGGTATTGACGGTTCACAAGACTAAGACTGCCACACGATACACGACTACGGGGGACTATATATGGGGGGGAAACACTGACGTCACACGTCCGGTAGTATTGAATACTAACCGGATTACATAACGTGGTCATTGACCACGTGACATCCCCCTCTCTAGCTGCATTCGTTCCCGAATGCATTACCAAAACAACAAACAAAAAAAAAAAGATATAAACTACGTTGAATATATTGAAAAAGATATATATAAGTCCTACTAGGTTTTAAATTGATGACATACCCTCCCGAAAGAAAACCGGGAACATTGTTACATGATACAGGGATGGCATACCCCCACCCCCCAAAAAAAAATCATCATTAGGCCAGATGCTCAATGGACGATCCCAGATCACGCAGTGTCGTCAAGCAAGTTTCCTCATGTGCTGTCATACGGTTGTCTATTTCGGTGAGGCAATGCATGGTACTCCACCGCCGCACACGTCGCTTCTTAGCTTGTTCTTCGACGAACTCCTCCACCACCTGTAGGCGTTCCCGAAGGTCGGCCATATTAACGTCTCCTTTTTTCCCGCGGCACCACTGGATGCTGAACGCAGCCACACTGGCCATAAACAACGCTGCTTCCACACCCCATAGCTCGAATGGGTATGTATGATGTTCCGCCTCTCGTTTTTCCCTCTCGGAGTCGTCTACTTCCAAAGCACGGATAGTTTAACCAAGACTAGCTGCGTTCGTCAGACTGCCACCGATCCGTTTCAAGGACGCTTCTAATGAAGCCTGCAGCGATGAGTTCGTAGGTTTCCCGCTCGTCATGCTTCCTTGTTGTTGGGCGTCTGTGGCTACAGCCCAGTTTACCCCTTTTAGACGTGGCACAAAGTCGTTCCCCTTCCTAGTGGATGATAACGAGTGTTGCCTACTGGCCTGCAAAATCCACTCATCAGTTTGAATGGAGCAACCGTGCGGGATTTCGACAATGCCGACCAACGGCAGCTCCGCTCTCGAAGAATCCCTCGAATCTGTCTGTTGGGGACACTCCATTACCAGAGAGCGTGGATTATTCATTGATACTGCCCAGGTAAATGGCTTCAGGTCCTCTCCATTCTACTACAACATGATCGCACTCCGTTTTCTTTTTGTCAGTGTCCTGCAGGAACAGCGCCATCACACAAGTCTTCTTAAAATTTTTCCGGTAGGTAGCTTTACTGGGCGGGCATACCGAACTCGCCCTTTCCTGGCAAGTTTGCCGATCCCGCCCTACCGCCAGAAATGCGGGAATGGGTGCGTAATGAAGACCCACGTTACCTGCAGCACTTAACACTGGCAACAAAAATGTTCGATATAACTCGAATGTCTTAGTAATCTCAATTATTGGCAGATGAATGAATAACCGAAGCCCGTTTGTTGTGGCCGCTACGACGACCCGGGCGTCCTGGTATGCCCTCCATAGGTCACCATTCTGCAAAGCAGGTGTTAGTGCCCACCCCATCGCCAAAGAAGCTCGAATTTCTTTAAGAACTGATCGCAGTTGAGTAGGTGGGAAAAGTTCCGGGGGTAAGTTGCCGGTTGCCAACAGGGCGAGACCAATGCCGATGTCCTCCAATGTCATGCTGGCCCAGTCTAGAACTCTCTGAGCAGCTCGAAAGGCTTCGTCCATCCTCGCCGTCATAATCACTTGACTTTCTAGGGCGTTCACGGCACTCAACACATTCTGTCTCCATTTGTTGAATTCCTTCTCAAGTGATTGGTGCGCTCTGTCCAGCTGCTGCATGGCCAGTACATGTTCCCCGAGTTCTCGTAATGTCTCATTCACTAACGTTGCTTGATGAGCCACCGCACTCACTATCCCCGACGTTACAGTCAGTGCAGTGCGGTAACGCCGATGTCGATAATACCTCTCTTGGTCCTCCTGGGCCCTCCTGCCACCGCCTCCCGCAGTGTGTCGTACCGTTCACGTACAAGTCTTAAAAGCTCCAACCCTTCCGTCGCCCTTTCCACCATCTGCGCCCGTAACCGTGCACTCCATTTTGTTTCCTCCGCCTGCGATTATTTCTTCTTGGCCGAGTCGGTGAACCAAAGGTGCAGTTTGTTCAGGGCGTTTTCTATGGGTCCGAACGAGACATCGGTCACTACTACCCACTCCGAGTCACTAAAGAAGACCTCCCTTGTAATTGGAATATTACTCCATCCCTCACAAAAGCCTCTTGGGAATGTCCTTGGCTGGGTTGTACCCCCATCAGCGGTCCCAGTAGTCCTAGCAGAAGGAGAAGAGCCCCCACTGCCGCCTGCGGCATTTGTCTGTATCGTAACGGTGGCATCCGGTCTCGTGTCGATCGACACACGTGATCGTCAATCCTTTCATTTCGAGCTTCTTGCACCTCCTCGTCCAGGGGTATAGTCTCTCTAGTTTCGGCCTCTCGGTCACGGATGTCCTTTCCCCAGGCAATTAGGTTGCTGCATTGCGGCTTTATTCTTCTCGGTTCTGCTCCCGTACTTTCTCTGTCTACCACTGTCCATTCGGCCCCTCTGACGAATTTTTTCATTTTCACCACGTGCACCAGTTCTGTCTGTCGACCACTTGGTCTCTTTACTTCGTAATTTAATGCCGACGCCCGGTGTACCACCACGAATGGTCCCAGCCACCGGTGAAGTAACTTTTCGGCTCTCCCCACCTTCCGGAACGGCTTGTACACCATTACTTCTTCCCCTGGGCTAAATTCCGGTGTAGCTCTTCGAGTCACGTCATAGTACCGCTTCTGTCGTTCTTGTACCTGTACCAATCGTTCTTTCACCATCTTTCTCTCGGCTTCCAAATTCCGGGCCAGTGCATCAGGATCCTCTGCAAGAGGCGTCGCGCGTAATCCCATCACTACATCCGCCGGCAACCGCACTTCTCTGCCGTAGAGAAGGTAAAAAGGTGTCTTTTCGGTTGATTCCTGAACACTAGAGTTGTACGCGAATGTAATATAGGGCAGAATGTCATCCCAGTTAGTGTGTGTGCTGTTTATATACATCGATAGCATGTCCTCCAGAGTGTGGTTTAGTCTCTCTACTAGGCCGTTTGCCTGGGGATGATGAGGAGTTGTCGTTCTATGGTCCACCTCCATTAGACGCATGACTTCCTTCGTGAACTCCACGACGAAACACTTCCACAGTCGGTAACCACACCCTCCGGCGCCCCATGCCGTAAGACAATCTCCTCGACAAAGAACTCAGCCGCGTCCCGGGCCGTCTCAGTTGGAACGGCCCTCGTCTCTGCCCACTTGGTGAGATAATCCACCGCAACGATGATATTCTTCTTGCCCCCCACCGACACGGGAAAAGGCCCCAATATGTCTATCCCAACTTTTTCGAAAGGTCTTTCCACGCGAATGATTTCCATGTGTCCCTGAGGTTCTACTGGCGGGTTTTTCCTTGCCTGACACTGTGGACATGCCCGCACGTAGTTTAGTACCTGCTGTCGTAAGCGTGGCCAGTAGTATCTTTCCTCGATCCGCCCTAGCGTCCTCTTTACTTCTAAATGCGCAGCCCAACGATCGCCATGGTACGCGTATAAAATCTCCAACCGTTGATCCGGGGGTACGCATAGACGCAACCTCATTCCTTGTTTACCCAAGGTTCGGCGATGCAGTAGTCCATTAATCAGCACGAAATTTTTGTAGGCCACGGCTGTACTCCTTTCCAGTTGCCTGCGTACCTCCATCCATCCCGGGACTGCCCCTTGCATCTCCCTCGTCCAACGACGCTCCTCCTCCCATGCTGTCGTGTATTTACTGGTAGCAGGTACTCTTCGTCGTCATTGCCTTCTATCCCATCCATCGGATACTGAGATAGTGCATCAGCGTCCTCATGGAGCCGCCCACTCTTATAAACAATTTCGGGCTGATAGTTCTGTATGGACAATGCCCACCGTGCCAATCTGCCCGCCAAATCCTTCTTTGTTGTTAACCAACAAAGGGCGTGGTGGTCCGTCACCACTTTCACCTTTGTCCACCAGATGAAGCCGTGGAATTTTTTCACCGCCCAAACCAGGGCTAAGCACTCCTTCTCCGTAATGGAATAATTCCGCTCTGTTCGGGATAATAGCCTGCTGGCAAAGGCAACTGGCCTCTCACCTGTCTCCCCCTTCTGTACTAAGGCCGCCCCGATCCCGTATTCGCAAGCGTCGGGATGGATTTCGAAGGGCTTTGTGTTATCCGGGTACGCCAACTGCGCAGCTCCCACTAGCGCGTTCTTTAGAGCCTGGAAGCTTTCCATGGCCTCCGCTCCCCAGGTAAATGTTTTTTTTTCGCGCACAAGATCGTGTAACGGTCTGGCGATTTTCGCGAATCCGTCGATGAATCTTCTATAGTTAATAGTCTATAGTAGAACACATGCCTAGAAACGCCCTTATGTTATTCACTTTCGACGCTCTGGAACCATCCACCGGAGGGTGCGGGAAGTCTCGCACTGCCTGCACTTGCTTCGGATCCGGTGAAACCCCATTTTTATCCACGATATGTCCCAACGCCCGTAGTTGTGGCTGAGCGAACGTACATTTTTCCACCTTCACTTTTAGATTTGCCCCTCTCAGACGTTCCAGTACCCCGCGCAGCCCTTGCACGTGTTCGTCCAACGACCGAGAGTACACTGCAATATCGTCCAGATAAACTAGACACGTTGTCCATCTGAGACCACTTAATACCACGTCCATCATTCTTTGAAAAGTTCCGGGTGCCGAACACAGCCCCATTGCCATCACCTTAAATTGGTATAGCCCGTCCGCTGTGACGAACGCCGTTTTCGGACGGTCACTTTCCTTAATGGGCACTTGCCAGTATCCTGACTGCAAATCCATGATTGAAAAGAACGCTGCACCCTCCAATCGTGCCAGAGTCTCCTCTATCCTCGGCAGAGGACACACAACACTTATCGTCACTGCATTTAGGCGCCGGTAATCAACACAAAATCTCCACGTCCTGTTCTTCTTTCGGACCAGGACCACCGCCGATCCCCATGGACTGTTCGAGGGTTCGATAACTCCTGCTTTTTCCATTTCCTTGCACTGAGCTTCTATAAAGATTCTCTCCTTCCATGCCCGAGCAAGGGGTGATTGTCGAATTGGTTTTGCTTCCCCGGTATCTATTGTATGCTCTGCTGCCGTACACAGTCCTAGTTGGTCTCCGGGCCACGAAAAACAGTCGCCATATTCCACTAACACTTCTCGGATCTTTTCTCTGTCTGTCGGGGTTAATCCTTCTCCAATCCTGCTTTCAAATTTGTGCTCCCGAAGCGCTTTCTTCTCTGCCCCTGCTGTCGCGATGGCTACTGGCGTGACTCCCTCCTTGATTTCGGTCACTGGCTCGATTATTCCTAACACCGTCCCCTCTTCGATCCATTGTTGGTGGTCCGATAAGTTGGTTATCGCCATCTGTCCGATTGTTCCCATGCCGCTAACCAGGACCTTTCCTGTCGACACTCTTTTCGTCCTCTGCAATGCTTGGGATGGTTCCATCAGTGCACTTTCGCCAAACCCTTTCAAATCTAGTGGTTGAGTTGCGACCACTTTCATCGATCGGGGTGGGACCCAGCATCCTTTCTGGACTACTAGTTTCGGTGCTTCCTCCATCATCTCCTCCACCAGTGCTCCGATGGCAATGTCTCCAATGAAGATCTCCGGTAGCGCCCCAATCTTCATCCGCGTTCCAAGTTTTTCCAACATGTCCTCCCCCAGAAGTAAGTTGATGTCGCCGTCCAGAACCAAAGCCTCCCCCTCGACGGTCATCCTCCCATCTGATACTGAGAGCCTTGCGGCTCCTCCCGGTTGAATCTCCTTGCCGTCAACTGATACCAGACGATTTGCGCGCCATGGTGTCACTCTTATCCCTAGTTCTCTCACTAATTTGGGCGAACACACGGACACTACCGCCCCTGTGTCTATCACGGCAGCCACCCATTTTCCCCAGCACAACACATCCAGTACTACCATCCTCTGGATGTCGATCTTCAGAATTTGCCATGCTAGCACCTCCGGGTCTCCATGCTCTGTCCCTACTAGACCAAATACTTGCTTACCCTCTCCAGTGAATCGCACCTGCTGATGCTGTTTCTGTTGTGGTGCCCCCCCTTCTCGCTGGGAGCTCGGGCAGTCGTGACGTATGTGTCCTATCCCTTCACACCCGTAACACATGACCCTTCCATCCTGCGTCCGACCCCTCAGGCCTCCCTGACCGTTTGCTCTTGTTGGACACTCTCTCCCGATGTGTCCTTCCGTTTTACATCTACTGCAGATAGGTTTCCCATCCGAAGTCCATTTCAGTATCGATCGGTTATCCGACCGATACTGTTGACTCTCCGCTCTTTCTCCTTGCTGTGCGGCTGCCCCTGATGCGTTCCTTGATGCAACGGCTCCCATTAGTCCCTCTAGCAGTTTTTCTATTCGATCCATTCTCTCACTTTCCGTCGTTGTTGTTTGTTTCCCGACCACGCCCATCGCCCATTCCTCGTGTCTTGCTCTGGACGTAACTTCCTGATACCGCTTAATTTCTTGAAGGAATTCGTCACACGAGTTGGGTTTCAAACTCCAGAGTTTCTCTAGAAAACTTGGCTTGAGTCCTCTCCATAGGTGCGCCAATTTCGTAGCTTCGGTCATATTCAGGTCTACTCTGCGGCATAAATCTAGGATGTCGTAAAAATACTAGATCGTGGATTCCTCGACCCCTTGTTTGCGTTCTCTCAGTTTCGCTTCATTGGATCGATTCTGATTGACTGGCTTGAATTGCTCCAACAGCTGTGTTTTAACTCCTGGTACAATTGGCGGTCCTGCAACATCCTCCTATTCGGCTGCTGGTTGTCCCGCGGCCTCTTTGTATGAGTACCACTTCTGCGCTGCCCCGGACAGCGACAGCTCCACGTGGTCGCGAAGTTCGTCATCTCCCCATCGATTATATCTCCCGATTCTTTGGTATCGATGAATCTACTGCACGACGTCTTCCCCGTCCTTCCCCCGAAGGTGGGTGGGGATTGGAATTTTATCTGCGCAGCCATCGCGTGCCTTGCGCCCACTTGCTGTTGAGCTGCTCTGAATCTCCGGATGTAGCTACTGATATTCGATGATCTTCTTCTCAAATCCGTGAAATCCCACTCTGGCTACTCTTCTCCGTGTTCTCCCGATTCTTCTTCCTCTTCAGCGTCCTCCCACCGCTCAGTTTCCTCCTCACTGAATGTGAGATGATACTCCTGCCGAACGGAAGCCGGTCGCTGCTCCTATTGGGGTTCATTAGCCCCGCCCTCTATTTCTCCTCGCTCTTCCGTTCCGCTTTTCCTCAACGGTCAACTGCGTGTCCTCGCCCGCTCCTGGGATGCACTCCCGATCTCGGGTATCCTCCAACTACCCCGTGCCACGAACCGTCCCCGAGCGTCTCGGATTCTCTCCCGCTCCTTACGTCCTCCTCTCCTATCATCTACTTCCCGCATTCCTCACCCCGCTTGTTTCTTGCCGAACTCTTCGGCTCACGGTTCACTTCTCCGCTTCTTGCCAACAACTTCGGCTCACGGTTCACTTCTCCGCTTCTTGCCGAAAACTTCGGCTCACGGTTCACTGCCCCGATTCTTGCCGACCACTTCGGCTCACGGTTTCCGCTATCCACGTTCCCTCAATGTACCCGTCTGCCCCACCTTAGCCCTTTTCACCGTTTTCCCCCCGGCGTCTCTCCTTCGTTATACTTCCCCCGATTGCCCTACGGTCGGAGCCGTGACCTCGTACCCCAACAATTTAAGGTGCTAAGACCAGTTGGGTCGTCGACTCTCAGGGGTCCCTGACAGCCACCGCCTCCGCAACACAGAATCGAACAGAAACACAACCACAAAAGAGACTTACCAGAGGTTCTGCATCTCCACCATGTAACAATATGTTGTATTGACGGTTCACAAGACTAAGACTGCCACACTATACATGACTACGGGGGACTATATATGGGGGGGGAGGAAACACTGACGTCACACGTCCGGTAGTATTGAATACTAACCGGATCACATAACGCGGTCATTGACCACGTGACAATACCATGTGTTGGTTACATGACTTGCTATAAGTCAATTTCAATGTAGTAATTGTTATAAATGTGTTCCTATAGTGTAGTGGTTATCACGTCGGCCTAACACGCTGAAGGTCCTCAGTTCGAACTTGGGTGGGAACAACATTATTAATTCCAAATCAAATGTGAAAGTTGATTCCTATAAGATATTTCCGATTCCATGGTCAGTTGCATCGAAACCATCGCTGATGTGATGAATAAACGTTCTCATAGTGTAGCGGTTATCACGTCGGCTTGACACGCTGAAGGTCCTCAGTTGGGTGCAGACGTGTTTTTTTCTTGTGTCTCCCATTGTCTCCAAAGTGTGAGTGATTACTCTTTATTTGTTATTTTTCATATTTGTTGTTTTTGTTGTGTATATTTGTAGATATTTGTTTGTTAGATCATTTTCCCGTTTTATTTATTGTTTGTGATTGTTCTGTTTTGGTTGGGGTCATTCCCCTTCCTTCCTTGTCTGTTTGACAGTATTCCTCTTTGTTTTGAGGGGCAATGGCTGTCAAATGGCAAAACTGTGTTGACATCGATTTCGGGGTCCAATTCCCGAGATTGAGCATGCGGGCTGTACATGGGTTCGTCCGTTCGTTCAAAGTAGAACCACAGGATGTGTTAGGTCTTGTAGCAGTACTAGAAAAACGAAACTTGGTCGCAAGAATTACATTTACCACTGAAGCTTACACTAGATCTTTTTTGTCGAAACACTCTGGCATTGTCCGTACAGAATTGGAGGGGAAGGAAGTAAATGTTGTCATTAGAGATAGTAACATTGAGGAGAGATTTGTAAGAATTGCTGGAATCCCAAATAATCTTGACTTAGGGGTAGTCCAAACTCGTCTTCAAGAATATGGAACTGTCATTGATACTCGTTGGGAACGCTAAAGGGCTACTGTGGATGACGAGGTCTTATACCCAGTTCTTGCCACTTGGATGATCGTCCGTATGACATTGACGAAGAACATACCTTCGTACGTAAACATTGGCAGTTATCGTTCCCTTGTGAAGTACGAAGGTCAACAACCGACTTGCAGACTTTGTGACGACGAAAATCATTTTAGTAACAATTGTCCTACCCTTAGAAGAAATAAAGAAGCTAGCAATGCCAAGAAATCTCGTGGTGCTCAAAATAGTCACGTAGAAGAGGCAGCTAATGCAGAGCTAACGGTTGCAATCCAGGAAAATGCCGTTTTACTTACAGAACCTTCTGAGGGAGTCTCATTAGAGCTTTCATCTGAGGGAAACGAAGCCATGGAGACCGACAACTTAACAGCCCTTAACGAATTAGCTTCCCCTGACATTCCTCCAGGACAGTTTCTCCCAACTCAAGCCGTGATCATCCCAGAAACCCAATCCCTAGGAATCCCTATACCTTCAGTGTCAACAATGGATTCAACTGTACCCGATACGGAGAATGTTGTTTCCATTGTGTCTGACACTGACAATGCCTCCCTGACCTCAAATGACTACCAGACAAAAACTAAAAGAGCTCGGACCAAATACTTACCTACGATCACCGACAAAAATTTGAGACCTGGCAAATCTAGCCAAATACCATTACCCCGTAAATGACTCTGGACATTAAAATCTCTTCTATCAACATAGGAGGGATAAAATCAGCCGAGCGTCGACAAATACTTTTTAACTTTTGCAGGGATAGTAACTTTGACGTAGTGGGGCTGCAAGAGGTGGCATTTCATTCGTGTCCGATTATTAAAAGCTGCTACTACTTCTTGTCGAATGTTGGGCCCAATAAAAATGGAACAGCCTTTCTCGTTAAACATGGCTTGGACCATTCTCGACTTCTTCTTGATCCTGACGGCAGACTGATATCTATAGATTTCAATTCGTTTACTGTCCATCCGGAATTCTCGCTATTTATGGCTTGGAATCCCATATTTATGCTCCATCCGGAAAACAGGCTAAGGAAGAGAGAAACAATTTTCTTCGTCGTACCATCCCTGCTTATGCTTCAACAACTCGGCTGCCCTTAGTGTTGATAGGCGATTTTAATTGCGTTGACGACATCCAAGACAGGAAACAAACCAAATCCCAATCCTATCCTTCTAAAATAATCAACCTTGCTTTGAAGGAGATGATTGAGGGCTTGGAACTCATTGATATCTGGAAAAAGCTAAAGAAAACTGAACCAGGCCATACTTTTCATCACCATGGTTGTTCCTTTCGACTTGATCGGATTTATGCTAGTAAGGCTTTTGCAGATAATTTTCGAATTATCTGCTTACAACCTTTGTCTATTAGTGATCATCAGTCGATACAGTCTTCCTTTACATGCAATCTCAACATCCCTCATCTTGCAAAATCTACTGTTGGCTTATGGAAAATGAATGTTTTGATTTTGTAAGAAGAAGGTTTCCAAACAAATATTATTGAATTCATTAAACAATGTTCTAATCATCCTCTAAGGCTAAGTAACGTTGCAAATTGGTGGGAGAGTGTCCTGAAATCAGACGCATCGTGATTGCATATCGCAAACAAAGGGCTAAGAGGATAAGAGAAACTAAGATGTTTTATCAGTCCTGTATGCAAGAGATGGCCCAAGCAGACACCTTTGATTGGGTTGCCTTTCAAAAGTTGAGAAATTTCTCGAAGTCTTGGGAGGAGAGCACACTCAAAGGTTTCGGAGTTCGATCCCGTGGCTTTGAGGGAGAAGAAAATGAAGGTGCAACTATATTTCATGTTAGCCGTGCCAGAGAAAACTTCCGCAGATGTCGTATTGAAAAAATCATTGCCCCCAATGGCGAGTGCTTAACAACCAAAGAAGATGTTTCTAAAGAAATTGTTTCTCATTTTACTTCGATTTTTAAGAGTCAATCTTTTCCTGACATGCTAGCAGGGACTGGCTTTCTTGAGGGAGTAAGGGTTTGCTGTAGAGTATACCCGAACCTCACCGTACCTATTTCATCATTTGAAATAAAATCAGCCCTTATCCAAACCAAGAAGAACAAGTCTCCCGGTAATGATGGCATTCCCTACGAGTTTTATGTGGCGTTTTGGGATGAAATCGCTCCCCACTTCCTGGATATGTTTAACCATATCTTGGAAAGGGGAACCCTGACGTCATCTCAGGGGCAAGCAGCGATAAGACTTATTCCTAAGTGTCAGGACGCTTGTGGGATTTCAGACTTTCGGCCAATATCTCTCCTCAATTGGGATTGTAAAATCATGGCATCTGTCTTAGCGAGACGGTTGAGACATACCCTTTCAGATATCATTGGGCCTCACCAAAAAGGGGGGGTTTCAGGTCGATTAATTTTTGACAATATTTGCTTGTATAGGGATGTTATACAATACGTTGATGACCGGGGATGCCATGATTCTTCTCAACCATTGATTCCAGGTATGGGCAATGCTATTGTCGAAGTAGACTTTGAGAAAGCTTACGACCTGGTTAACAGGGATGTCCTCTGGAGGATACTGGAGGTTATGGGTTACCCTTCTTCTTTCGTTCGTTGGCTACAAATTATGTACTCGATAGCAGGAATTTTAATCCTCAACGGTACGGAAGTGGCAGGGGAGATTCATGATATCCAGTCCATCCGACAGGGATGTCCCCTCTCGATGCATCTGTTTGTTCTGTACATCGAGCCCTTACTTGTCCGTTTGTCTCATGAACTCCAGGGTATTAGATTTTTTAATCAAAAACTTGTTGTCAGAGCCTTAGTTGATGGTGTCACAATTTTTGTTTCATGTGACAATGATTTAGTAATTGCTGGAAGGGTTTTGGAGATTTTCTGTCAATGGACTAATGCAAGGATGAATAAACAGAAAACAAAAGCCCTGGGACTCGGAAGGTGGAGAAATCGGGTACACTGGCCTTTGCCATGGTTGACTTCAGCCAAGATTTTGCCCTTATTAGGAATTAAATTTTCTTCGTCTATTTCAGAGACAGCCGACAGGGTCTGGAATCATGCATTTGGTCATTTGCAGGGTATTCTGCGGGAGAATGCCTCTCGTCGATTCACTCTCCATCAGAGAGTGAATTTTCTCAAGGCGAAGGCTGCCTACATCTACGCTACATGGAAGAAAAGGAGTCGTAACCGGATTCCAACAGAAGTGGAAGTGGAAAACTTATGGGTCTCCATATTTAATAATTGTTTAATAGTTTATTTTGTTTTCTTTTGTATTATTTAATATTTTTTTTCTTCGTCATTTTATCGTCTTATTTGTAAAATTGGAAATCAGTCATTACTTGCCATCATATATCCCTTTATTTCTACAATCATTGTTTACATTTTAAAATATCGTCTGCACCCAAAAAGCTATTCTGTTTGTTTTGAATTTTGTTTCTTAAATTTTACCACATCATCTCAATTTATTTGCCCCTAAAATAGCGTTATGTAATTAAAAAGAAGAATGAAATAATATTGAAATAAACGGAAATTTTTTTAATTAAAAAAAAAAGTTTGACCCTGGGTGAGAACAGTGGTTTTTCAATTTTGCAATAAAGACTCGGATCACCGCCATCATCTACATGTCTGTGAAGCAACCAAATTTGTTTATCATCAACGACCTAAGTGCTACGCCACAACTTTAACCAACGTTACCAAAACCTTCTTATCTGTAGAGCAATCATGGATTTCCATCACCGATGAATCAGCCACCACGAAGGCAAATTATTAGGAAGGTTTTTAAAAATACCAATGCAGTTTCTGTGTGTTCACATCTTTGTTCAATCTTCTATTCCAACGCCCCTGGGTGGGATCGAACCACCATCCTTCCGGTTTTTTTTTTATATATTTAAACGATTTAATGTCACAAGTAAGATTTAAACTGTTTTACAGATACGTTGGGTCATTTGTGGCATTTGTGACCTCAATTTCATGTTGTGGCAAAGGAGGAAAATTACAGCGAACTAATTACATTTCGAGGCGGAATTGAAGGAGGACAAATGATTTTGGTGGAGATGAAGATTAACAATATGACATCTGGAGGGGGGGGGGGGTTCCAAGAGATAATAATTATGATGGGAGAAACTTGTTGTATGAAGGAAAGAAGGTATCTGTGGAGAAAGTTTTGTAGGAATATTTAGGGTTTAGAAGGTTACGTCTGTGGAGAGTTTTTTGAATGAAGGAGGCGTGACCAGAGAGACTGTATTTCGTTTATGGCTGGGGTGAAGTTTTAGCTGCGGCCAGTCCAGACGGTGATTATGTAGGATTGGATGAGGGCCAGTATTTTCTTTTTATTGGGCCCATTTCCAACGTCTCCATTGATTGCTGATTTCAATGGTTTTAAACATCCGAGTTTCGTCAATTGAATACGGAGACATAAACTGATGTCAACTTTCTCTTTACAAAGTAACATTAGATGGTCGTCAGTTTCTTGGCCAGCATTGCATAGAGGGCATTGGTCGTTGTTTGAAAGATTAAGACTATTGAGACGCATTTTGGTCGGAAGCTGGTTATGGTTAAAATCCCAGACCAGTTCGGCGTTTTTCCTTTTGATTTTGGCCACCCAACGCCAGATGGAAGCCCAGTCAAGGTCCGGTTTCGCAATCTCTGTTCTCCCTGGTTGCCCTATGCTAGCGATCAGGTGATTGTAGGTGGCGCGGTGATTCGATACAGTTGACGATGTGAAGATGCCAGTTTTAAGTAGATCGGTGATGGTTGAAAGTGAGGTAGTGAAGTATGGATGCGATGAATGGGTTGCATTAAACCTAGGCTGGGTGATTTGTGGAAGGAGGTTCTTGAGATGTGGCCCCAACCAATAAACAGTTGCAGTTCTCTCAATAGCCTCGGGGTGGATTAAAGATTTGAAAATTTGCCGAGTGAAAAGGGACAGGAAGAATGGAAAAAGTAAAGTTACACCAAGCCCACCTTGAAGCCGGGGGCGGATCAAAACATTTAGGGGTGGGTGCTCTCTTCGTTGTGCCCAAAGGAATTTGTTGCATTTTTGTTGGAGGAGAAGGGCTTGGGTTTTGTTGCAGGGAAGTACAGTATCCTGCACAAAAATCCGAACACCGATTTAATTTTTTTAAGCCACCTATTGGCGGCGTAGCGGGTTTTTTGTTTTTTTTAAGGGGGAGGGTTAAGGGTGATGGACACGACAGGACAGGGTTGGGTAAGTCTAGACATTTAAAAAAAAATGCCTTAAGGTATTATGCTTTAAGGCAAGTTACAGGTCAGGACATTTTTGCAACCCCCAGGGTGGTGTGTTTTTTTAAACGACAGTTGGAAATTTAGGGCTTGGGCTTGGTAATGTTGCTTACCGAAACAATTTAGCTTATCTTCCAGCTGCCTGTAAATGTTTACGTTGTTGTCAATGGCGTAGGTGTAGCGTTTCTGAATGGGATGCTGGAGATCGGTGTTCGATTCCAGTTGAGGTGATAAATTATTGTGGTTATCTTACGAGGAATTCTCGTTCATATATAAAACAAATTTTCATTGAGCTATATGTGCTTTTTTTTTTGTTTATTAAATAACTTAAAAAAATAATAATTTACTTCGTTCTAAGAAAAATAATATTCCCAGCATATGCGAATGAAGAATATTATAAAGATACCTAATATATTGCAATTCTTTATCGGGAATCAAACACTGAATTCCGCCGTCGCAATTAGAGGCTCTACACATATGCCATCAGTATCGACAAAATTGTGCACAGGCAGCTGTGTAATTTATTTTGGGTAAAGAATATTACAGAGCCTAAATCCAACATTTCCAACTGTCGTTTAAAAAATAACACATCACCCTGGGGGTTGCAAAATGTCCCGACCTGTTACTTGCCTTAAAGCGTAATAGCTTAAGGCATAAAAAAAAATTCTAGACTTACCCAACCCTGCCTTATGTGTCCGTCACCCCGTCTACCCTCCCTCTTAAAGAAAAACAAACAAAAAACCCTTTACCCCGCCAATAGGTGGCTTTAAAAAATTAAATCGGTGTTCGGATTTTTGTGCAGGATACTGTACGTGGGCTATATGAACAAGTTGTGACAAAACATTTTGTTTAATGAAAAGGATGCGACCATAAAAAGTGAAATGACGGTGTGTGTTTTTGATGAGAATATTTTGGATGATGTTGAGCTGTCTTTGCCAATTGTCTTTAACTGTTTTTTTTTGTTTCGGAAGAAAAAGTAATTCCGAGAACTTTTAATTCATCTACTTGAGTTATCCAATCATATGGCCATTTACTTTTAGAATATGATTGTTTTAAATTGCCTCTATAGGGAATCGAACTCTCAACCTCATGAACCCCAGCCGACGCCGCTGCCCACTGTGTCACTACGGGTCATGGAGTTTTATGTAGGGTCCAGATGCCTAGACCAAGTAATTTTGTCTTCCCCTTGTTAATACGTGCATTTGTCCAGGCACAAAATTCCAGAATAATCTCGCATGCACGACGTACATCTTTCATTGATGAGGCAAAAACTACAAGATCATCTACATATGCACGAACTTGGATGCGTTTTCCGTAGTGGTCAATTCCGTCAATACCCCTAGACAAGCAAACTAAAAGCGGTTCAATATAGAGGGCAAACAGATGGACTGACAGAGGGCACCCCTGTCGCACGGATTGTGCATTGTCCACAGTACCGACTATGTCATTACCGTTCAATGGGCATAGTTCAGTTATACTGTACAGTGTTTTTAACCAATCAACAAACAGGGGAGGGTAGCCCATGGCTGTCATCACTTCCCACAGTACGTCTCGGTTGACAAGGTCATATGCTTTCTCCAAATAGTACGCGATAATGGCGGCCGGTTGGAGGGAAGATACTTCTTTTGATTTACGGCCTGTATTATCGATGACATCTCGAATTAAACACAAGCTGTCAAAGATATAGCGGCCAGGTACACCACCTTTTTGATGTGAGTTTAGAGAGTTTTGAGAAAAAATTTCTCAGACGAAAAGCCAATACTGACGCGATTAACTTGTAATCGGTATTTAACAATGAAATTGGGCGTTAATCTGTGATTTTACTCGGTGCTAGGATTTTTGGGACTAATCTAATAGCTGCCCTTCCCTGCGACGGTTGAAGTTTTCTTTTGTCGAGGACACAAATCATCATCTCTAGAAAATGAACACCAATAACATACCAGAATTTTAAATAAAACTCAAAAGGAATGCCATCTGTACCTGGGGCCTTGTTCTTTTTAGTGTTAATTCCTCTACTGTAAATGGAGACACTAGTGGATTGTCACTCTCCGGGATCGCACCTAGTACTCCTCGATTGAACGCTTGAGCGTTTAACGACTGAGCTACTACTGATAGACCCGGGTCGTTTTTAGAGGGTTTTGTGCGGTTAAGTGCACCTCTAATCCCTTCTATAAATTTTCCAGCTAAATGGGTATTAGGGGCGGGCTGGTTCTGAAAGATTCCACTGAAATGTTTAATTATTTCTAGGTTAATTTGCTCAGATTGGGTAATTTTACAGTTATCATTAGTTTTGAGTTGGGTGATCAGAGACTTCTGGAAATTAATCGTTGACTTGTTCATATGAAAGGTAGATGTCTCTTCTTCGGCTGTACTTTGAACGCGTGAACGTATTGCAAATCCCCTCAATGCTTCTCGCTCCCAGGCTAGAAACTCACGTTTCAACTCCATGTAGCGCGCATGATTGAGATTTGCATTGTTCACAGTTTCTTTTAGTTGATGTTGGAGTAATTTCCGTTTGACTCTCAGGTCACAGATTCTCTTTTTACAATAATTAATTGTTAAACGCCTGAGGCCAGGTTTGAAAATGATCTCCCACCAGTGGTCTACGTTTCCAATACGGGATGTATGTTGGGACATTTCTTCAATAAAGACATGCACCAATTTTATATATTCTTCCTCCTCGAGGATTGATGTGTTAAGTTTCCATAAAACCCTTGACTTGTTTCTCACTACACGAGGAGGGGTGGTACTGTTTATATACCCTACGATTGGTCTGTGATCCCCGAGTGGTAACTCGTGCAAATGGATATCAGAAAATTTTACGTGGTGCTGACAATAAATTCGGTCTAATCTAGCCCGGCTAGTCGCACAAAAGTACGTCCAACAAGGTTCATTTTTCCGAATATCTCTCCAGACATCTGTTAATGAAAGGGCTTTTACTAAATCTCGGAGGGGTTCTAGTAGTGCTAGTCTAATTTTAGGTGGTGTTGTCTTGCTACTTTTCCGGTCATCGATCTCGTCAACGGCATTAAAATCTCCCAATATAATTGCTGGTGCTTATACTGGGCAACATAAGCCGGAATAGTTTCCCGGAGGAAAGAATCCCTATAAGTTTTATTTTGGTCACCAGATGGGGCGTAAATACACACAAAAGCAAAACCCTTTACTTCCATGGCTATCAACCTCCCCTCCGGTTCAAACAAAATGTTGTTGACGCTCAGGCCGTGTCGTACTAGGATGGCTGTCCCATGTTTTCTAGGGCCGAGGTTTGTGTGCATCTGGTAATGGTTAGTAAATACGGTGTTATAGTGGAATACTACTTCTTGCAAACATATAATATCAAGTTTTTGATGTAAAAAGAAATTGAGCATTATTTGAAGTTTGTCAGGTGACGATATTCTGTTGATATTATATGTCACGATGTTAATCATGATTAAAATTTAAAATTGGGTTTTGGGGATTGGGTCTTGTTATCGTTGCCTTTTGTCCTTCTAACGACCTCCATTGCTTTGAGAGTTTTATCTTCTATAGAAGTCGATTGAGTGCTGAGGGGGACGCCCAAAGATTCCTGAGTCTCGCTCACATGACTAGCCTTCTGGCTGTCAAGTTACCGTTGGCCTGGCTGAATTCTCCCATCAGAAAAGGAAATTTCTTCCTCAGGGTTTGAAACCGAACTCAGCTTGGTTGCATCCATCTCTTCATCCACATCGTTATCCATCTGATCTATCATGGATGGAATAGGTGGTACTCCAGGTGCAATTGTATCGAGTGGCACGTCGTCCCCCCCCCGAAAGGGTGGGAAAAGAATTGGTGTCCACACCCGGTAACGAAACTGAAACCTCTGGAGTCGGAGACCCGAGTACAACCAAACGAGCTACACCGGTTTCTATTTCCTCGGCTTCCGCGACGGGGGAATGGGAAGAGGCAGTACGACTCCTTTTTTTTGATTGTTTTTGTTGGTCGCGGAATTCCTCGTCTCTTTCATTTTCTTTTTCCTTACCGAATAAGACGCCACAGACGAATCCACACAGCTAGTGTCTTCAGCGTCAGAATCGGTGTCAGAAAGAGACTCAGCTTCATCGGGTTTCGAAATTGGATCCTCCGGAGTTTTATCAAAAACGACTACAGTCGACATCGTTGACCTCTGGGCTAACTCGGGAAATGAATCAGCGTCAACAGTTGGAGCAATTGGCATTTCCCCGCCACCAGTCGGCCCTGTCTCCTGGGGCTTCCTAACAATTTTAACTGCCCCACGATTTGTTAGTACACTACTATAGCTACGTGTTCCCATGGGACCTTTTAAAATGGTGCTGGGGGTGGTTAAACTACGGGGTTGCTTGGGGCAATTAGCTAAGACATGGGTGGGAGAATCACACATGTGGCATGTGTGCATTTGTCCTGCATAAGACACCATTAGTGGATCCTTGTAGCTTCCAAAGGTGATAAAAGATGGGATGCCCTTGTGGATCTCCATATCCACATTGACAACTCCAGTCTTTATCCCGTTCCACCTTGGAAGCGACCTATCCTGATACGTGTCCCAAAATACCCGAGAAATCACTCCAAACTCGCGCAATCTCTTGTTTAGCAGGCTAAGGTCATCATCGAATTTGAAATGTTGAATTCTAACGCGTACGAGGTTAACTGACCTATCTCTAACTCTAATTCGGACCTCCTTGCCACTAATGACTACAGATTCTTTTGCACTAAATTTATTCAAGAATTCAATATGGTCTTTGACGGTCTTGAACCCAATTCGAAAAAAGCAAAAGGCTCGCCCTGGTAGGCGAGAAACAGCATCAAAGATGCTGTCAGATTCATTACTATCATGCTCGAAACATTCGTAGAATTCATGCCTGGTCACTTCAGTATTACCAAAAGAGATTTCGGCAGTACGTGGCCAGACGTCTGGGGATTCCGTTCCCATTTTACCCACAACAAAGGGGCAAAGAGGCGGGAAAAATGCAAAAAAAAAAAAAGGGCCAATACCAAAATGGCGTATTAACAAACAAACAAGGGAAACAAACGAATTACAAGATACAATACAACCAGAAGAGAGAGAGAGAAAAAAAAAAAGGAACAAAACAGTTTTTTTTACTCACCGCAAGATGTCACTCTTGGGAGATCAGTTAGACACGTCTGTTAACAGCCGAACGCGCTAGCCAATTGCGCCACAGAGGCACATAAATAAATTCTTGCACAAAATCAAAATTATGGATAACATAATTAACATTTAACAGAGGTATGATTTCATTTTAGGTACAACACTATTCTCTTCAAAGACAAACTGCCAAATCGGTGGATGGGTAGATTCAGTTATGTGTGTGTTGGCTGATAACATGTGTCTGTACATGGACTCTTCCAACTACAGAATGTGATTATTTCCCTATCTCTCCATATTAAAGCTTGTCAGATGATGTTATTTGACGTCTAAACTAAACCACAAATCTTAAATAGAGTTTCGGACAAAGACTCTTACTACATACATTGTTCTTTATGAAACATATAACTTAAGAAGATATATAGATTTCAATTTCAGAAGGAGAGGGAAAATAGCGAGTCGCGGATGCCTTCTACCAGCCAAACACCGTAAGCTATTCAAAGTTGATAAGTTACAGCTTAGCAACATGGATTACTCAAAGAAACATAAAATTTGCTTGTTAGTGTTGTTTGTTTGTTTTTTTTTTGTTTTGTTTTGTTTTTTGTACTTGAAAACAAGCACGAGCTTAAAATGATCGCGGTTTCTAGATGGATCCCGAAATTTTCCCTTTCTCCTTCTTTCATGGTGAAAGAAAAAATATGCTTATCTTCTTAAAGGTTCATTCGAAGCGTAGGGATGGTTGGTAAATTAATGATTCGTTTTTAATGACTAATCTAAAATGTCAACAACAAAAAAAGTAGATTGCTGACAGAGGATTTGTTGTTTTGCACATCATTTACTTGATATTGCATGTGTGCCGACTAGCTCAGCAGTTAGAACATGAGATTCCTAATCAAAGGTTGGTAGGTTTAACCCCAACGTAAATTGGATAATACCAAGTGTTGGTTACATGACTTGCTATAATTCAATTTCAATGTAGTAGTTATTAAACAAGTGTTCCTATAGTGTAATTGTTATCACGTCTGCCTAACACGCTGAAAGTCCTCTGTTCGATCCTGGGTGGGAACAACATTATTAATTCTAAATCAAATGTGAAAGTTGATTCCTATAAGATATTTCCGATTCTATGGTCAGTTGCATCGAAACCATCGCTGATGCGATGTATAAACGTTCTCATAGTGTAGCGGTTATCACGTCGGGTTGACATGCTGAAGGTCATCAGTTCGACCCTGGGTGAGAACAGTGGTTTTTCAAATTTGCATTAAAGACTCAGATCACCGCCATCATCTACATGTGTGTGAAGCCACCAAATTTGTTTATCATCAACGACCTGAGTGCTACGCCACAACTTTAACCAACGTTACCAAAACCACGATATATAATAGACAGGTAGAGCTACGGGCTAAAGCCACCCAGCCCAAAAAGCGTCCCAGTATGCGGAGTTGCCAGATAGCGAAATCCTAATGTGTCGCTTTTCAGCGGAGGGCGATGCCCTGCAGGGCCTTATGGGACTAAAACGGTTTTTGTTGGATATCAAATCCACAAAAGGCGTGTTAACTTGTAGCCCCTCAAAAAAATGATCTTTCTGCCAATGCGCTTCTTTCAAGGCAGTAAGATGATTTTTCCGACATGTCATATTTACGTTATGATTTTTCAAAAAAATTACTTTGGGGGGGACCAATAGCGATTAGCCTGCCCTCACGTGACGTCTGTGTCACACGACTCGTTAAGTTGGGCAAGGTTGGGCAGTCGTGTGTGTTAAAAGCGTCTCAAAAGTTGGCTAAACAGCTAGTTCGACCTTCTTTAGAGTTTATTTTGATGTACAATTCAGACTAGCAACGTGGCAGCCTTGAGTTTGAGCAGACTACGAAGTCTCGGCTGTGAGCTGTCAGAAACAGTGTCGAGTCCATATTTGTAATGCGATCAAATTCGGACTTTTCTCATATATTTTGGATTTGGTTTACATGGTAACTATTCAACATTTTTATAATAAGTGGAATAATTCTATGATTTGTATTGGTTGGTCAATTGTTCTTTATTCAAGATAGATATTGGCTTTTTTGTGGTCTGTAAATGAAAAAAAGGTATCATTTATTTGCAATGAGTTTGTCAATTTGTTTTTCAATTCGGACATCGGTTCTTGTAGTGCCCTGTAAATGCAAAAGATGTTATATATATGCAATAAAGTTTTTAAAGAATGTTATATACCATCTTGTCGACACTTCCCACACCTCCTGGCCTTTTTTTCTGGAGCTTTGTTTACTGCAGGTTGGACGCAGACATTTGTTTCTTGTGAAGTTGAAGCATTTTGATTATTGTTTGCATCTGTTATCGTTGGCATCAAATTTGTTGTCATTCTTTCAGGCAGATATTGAGTTGCTGTGGATTCTTTTGATGCTTTTGTACTGATTAATTTTGATTGTTTCATGTTGCTGTGGCGTTAAGCTGTGACCTTAGCGAGAAGAAAATTGTTTCGGTTTCTCGCTTTAAAACGGAAGCGTATCACAACATTCTCAAAAATTAGCTTTGGCACTAGTTCAGAACGATGCTGATCACAGCAAATGAGGGGCAGCTTGAGTTTGCTTAGTTTAGTTACAACATCTTCAAATGAATCTTTTAGGTAACCTTTTGCTGTCTTGAAATGTTCGTCAAGTATTAGTTCTACTGCCGAAATTGTGTAATACAGGTTTGGCGTAGCCCACTTGAGAAGCCCACGGTCTTTAACATCCAAAAAGCCAGATGCCAGAAAATCTCCAGGCAGCTTGTCCTTTGTGGTTTCCAGAGTTTTCCAGCAGTCATGGCACTTGATCATTTTTGATCAAGCGTACAGAATATATCCAGATAAATCGTAGACTATGTGGTCATTTGCTGTGTCGTATTCTTCAGAAAACTCCGAATTTGCTGTTGGTTGCCCACGGGGAAATTTCTCCAGATATTGAAATCCTTCTTGAATGATTTCTTGAAACCCAAGTCTTAGATCTGCAGCCTCTTTGACGTTTTCTTTGAATTTTGACAGCATGCAGTCATGGTAAGAGGTCAGAAGCCTCATGTAGTCTTCATCCACATTGCCATTTTTTTACGTGAAAATTTACTGGGTAGTAAATGCAAAGCATTCTGAAGAGATGAAGAAATGAGGTAACAGTAGGCTGCACCTGTCCACCACCAGCAGATCGAATTATACCGAAAAACCTCTTTATCGAGAAATTAAATATGAGCAACCTGAAACCTGAATACTTTGTTCGGTAAACAAACTCACCTCAACACAATCTTGGTTAAATTTTCCAGTGAGGACGTACTTAAATTTGGCTTTGTTTAATAATTCATCAGTTAGACCAACTGTGCTTAAAAGGCTCATTCTCATTGCTTTTAACGTGGTTGGTGCAACAAAAGGACTCCCTTTTTTCTGTCTGTAACACAACTCAGTTTCTTGCAGTGCATTTAGCAGTTCTCCAAGTTTCTGTGAAAAAGATTTGTACTTTAATTTATAATAAAGATATTTGAAAGCAAAAAGCTACCTTTCTTTTATATTCCCATTGCGAACTGAATATTGCATTTTTAAAGCACCGTCCATTCATTATATCAAAGGATTCATTAAGTAACCGTACCAACTCTTCAGTGTGTTCCGTCCCTTATTAATGTGGAAGTGAAGTCCATAAAGTTAAAATGAAGATTATCTTGCTTTAAAACTCATACCTACGAAGTCAATCATTGTGCTAACTTGCATTGTGCGATAGTATTTAAAGCCGATCGCTGCTCTATTTGACAATACCTATTTCAAATTCAACTTTAGCTGCTATTTTTATATCTTTATACTGTTTTTATACCTGTACTGCTAATCGAACACTCATTTTCTGGAATGATGTTGGATATAGGTGAGCGTCGGTCCATTTGGGCACAATACGCTTATCAGATGATTCCTCGTTTATTTTCGTGTCCGTCTTGTATAGCATCTCGAAATGTGAAAACTTGACAGGCAAGCCTTTAAACTGATGAACTGGTTAGTTACTTTAGCCTTATAGCATATGCTGATTTATCTCTATCACCTGCAATTGTTTTTTGTTAAATATGTAGTTCCGCACGCATTTGAATAGGTGAGGCACATCTACGAAAAAGTATATCCTTTCTCCTTCTTCCAATAAATGTTCAAAGCTTGATTCATGTTGGCTGTTTTCCTTTTCACCGAAAGTTCGTCCATTATTGGGAGCGCATTCTTCGTCAGGCCAGTCTTCTAAGCCAGCATTGTCTTGTTCAATGATTTCGGTATTAGCAGGATCAACTGACTCACAGTTTTGATTTACCAAACCATTAGTAGGGAGACTGTTGTTATTTACGTCTGCTGGAAGGGTAAATGTAAGCTCACTGTCATCACTCTTCCCAGTAACACCAAAAAGATGCATAACTCTTTTATTCGATTGCGCTCCATCACACACGACTGATTTGACAACGGCTCCGTGTGATCGTAAAGCAAAAATGGCCTTACATATCAATTCATGCAGAGAGTTTCCTGGGGCTGCACCTTTTGTTGCATAAACGGCGAAAGGTTGGATTCAAGTGGAAAGATAAGGTCGAAACACGAACAATAAAGTGTGGTCTGCTAGCTGATCAGCATGTTTAGTTATTACAATCTCATCACCAAAGTCGACGTGGCCATCAAATTGAAGCTATTGGGAATTAAACACCAAATCTTCCTTAATCGCCATCTCATCCTAGATAAGCGACCCATATCTCATGGCCTTTGGTTTCCCTTGCAAATTGCGCATGATAGCCTGTAATGCAAACTCGTTTTTCCCAAATGGGCAGGGCATGCAACTGAGAAGTCTTCGGATTGTTGAAAGAGAGGGGAGAGGAAGCAATTTTCTTTCACGAATTTTCAGATATGCTTGTTTTGATCGAATCCGTAACAGCAAACACTCCATGAGAAAGTCAGTATCATAACGCATAGATCTTGAATTATTATAAGAAGCCTTCTTTAAGATGGTTTGAATGACGATTCTTTCCTACAAAAAAAACATTTTAAAGAGTTTGTTAAGTAAAAGGAAGCTTTATTGTCAGACACGGCATTACTAAAATTAAATTTAAAAATAATACTCAAAAGTTCATTTTAAAACAATTTCTACGTAAAGCCCACCTGGGGATGCAAGTTTTCGATTAATTGAGTCAGTGCCTTCTCTCCTGCTATTTTAAGTTGAAATCTTATCGACTGCGTTTCTTTTCGAGCTTTCTGAAATATAACAAACTAAATTAAAAGGAGCGTTTTTGAAAATATTTTGTTGGTTTTAAATTACCATCAATGCTGCATCACGACGGCCGAGTTTTTTATTTAAAAGTTTACATCTGGAAGCTAGTCTTTTTTTTCTTTCGGCCAAACGCTCCATCCTGATTAACCTTTTCTTTAAGGAATCGGAAAGCTTGAAACAGTTAGTACACATGCCTTTGTTCGATAAACGAAGGCAGCCATTCGAACGCCAGTAATTTTTCTTCTTGATTCCACATTTTGCTGTGCCAACAATCTTCAGTAACAACGGGTTTAAAACCCCAGGGCATAATTTTAAGTTTTCAAAATTCCAAAATATTTGTTGCAAATCTTCTAGACTTTGAAACATGCTTGACAATGAATCTAAGGAAACCTCAATCCCTTTCACTAGACAGCGAATTGAACTTCCTTGAATTTCAATTGTTTTGAAGGCTACCATTTTAGAGCCAGATTTGATAATTTTGCTACATTCAGTATCGTTTCCATCGATCCACTCCCATCCTGGAGGAAGCTTCACTTGATTTGGATAAACAATTGAGGTTCTGGGATCTGGAGGTTTGTGCTCTATTATTGCCCGAGATTCAGCATTCACCACTATACTGGAATCAAGAACATGTTCTATGAAATGACTTTCTTCTGGTACTGTGTCTTCGATAGTTGGAATTGCTAAATGTAGACCAAAACCAGCTTCCGCAGCATTTGGATTTCTTTGCTTTCTTTTTCGGGTATTACAAAGAACTTCTGGGTGGATATCAATTTTCTCAAGAGCTGCAATCGAGAAAAAGTTAGACAAAAGAATTTTTGAACTTTAATTTTTATCACTTTTTGGTGTTTTAGGTAAGGAACCAGATTTAAGTCTCCACACCTTCAGTGGAACAGCTTGATTAGGTTCGATACATTTCTTAGTTGAAAACTTTATGATGTCTGTCTCGTGAAAATGGTTTGCACAAAAGAAAATATTACCCTTAATCTTTGGAGGTTTCCTCCTGCTGACATCTAGCCATTTTTTAAATTGAATTTTATTAGAAGGGGTTTTAAAAAGAGAAATTTTTGTTTGGTCAGTTTTATAACCGGACTTGCAACCCAAAACAAAACAAGTTTTGGTCATTTTCTATTATATTTTGGTGTCTAACAAATAAACAATTGACAACCGATTAAAAAAAGACATTATTCCACTTATTATAAAAATGTTGAATAGTTACCATGTAAACCAAATCCAAAATATATGAGAAAAGTCCGAATTGGATCGCATTACAAATGTGGACTCGACACTGTTTCTGACAGCTCACAGCCGAGACTTCGTAGTCTGCTCAAACTCAAGGCTGCCACGTTGCTAGTCTTAATTGTACATCAAATAAACTCTAAAGAAGGTCGAACTAGCTGTTTAGCCAACTTTTGAGACGCTCTTAACACACACGACTGCCCAACCTTGCCCAACTTAACGAGCCGTGTAACACAGACGTCACGTGAGGGCAGGCTAATCGCTATTGGTCCCCCCCAAAGTAATTTTTTTGAAAAATCATAACGTAAATGTGACATGTCGGAAAAATCATCTTACTGCCTTGAAAGAAGCGCATTGGCAGAAATATCATTTTTTTGAGGGGCTACAAGTTAACACGCCTTTTGTGGATTTGATATCCAACAAAAACCGTTTTAGTCCCATAAGGCCCTGCAGAGCATCGCCCTCCGCTGAGAAGCGAGACATTAGGATTTCGCGATCTTGCAACTCCGCAAACTGGGACGCTTTTTGGGCCGTTTTTAAGCCGTATCTCCCCATTGCCGAAGCTCTACATGTCTATTATATATCGTGCCAAAACCTTCTTATCTGTAGATTAATCATGGATTTCCATCACTGATGATTCGGCCACCACGAAGGCAAATTATTAGGGAGGTTTTTAAAAATACCAATGCAGTGTCTGTGTGTTCACACCTTTGTTCAATCTTCTATTCCAACGCCCCTGGGTGGGATCGAACCACCAGCCTTCCGGTTTTTTTTTTATAATTAAACGATTTATTGTCACAAGTAAGATTTAAATTGTTTTACAGATACGTTGGGGCATTTGTGGCATTTGTGACATAAGTTGCATGTTGTGGCAAAGGAGGAAAATTACAGCGAACTAATTCCATTTCGAGGCGGAATTGATGGAGGACAAATGATTTTGGTGGAGATGAAGATTAACAATATGACATCTGGAGGGATGGGGGAGTTCTAAGAGATAATAATTATGATGGGAGAAACTTGTTGTATGAAGGAAAGAAGGTATCTGTGGAGAAAGTTTTGTAGGAGTATTTAGGGTTTAGAAGGTGACGTCTGTGGAGAGTTTTTTGAATGAAGGAGGCGTGACCAGAGAGACTGTATTTCGTTTATGGCTGGGGTGAAGTTTTGGCTGCGGCCAGTCCAGACGGTGATTATGTAGGATTGGATGAGGGCCAGTATTTTCTTTTTATTGGGCCCATTTCCAACGTCTCCATTGATTGCTGATTTCAATGGTTTTAGACATCCGAGTTTTGTCAATTGAATACGGAGCCATAAACTGATGTCAACTTTCTCTTTACAAAGTAACATTAGATGGTCGTCAGTTTCTTGGCCAGCATTGCATAGAGGGCATTGGTCGTTGTTTGAAAGATTAAGACTATTGAGACGCATTTTGGTCGGAAGCTGGTTATGGTTAAAATCCCAGACCAGTTCGGCGTTTTTCCTTTTGATTTTGGCCACCCAACGCCAGATGGAAGCCCAGTCAAGGTCCGGTTTCGCAATCTCTGTTCTCCCTGGTTGCCCTATGCTAGCGATCAGGTGATTGTAGGTGGCGCGGTGATTCGATACAGTTGACGATGTGAAGATGCCAGCTTTAAGTAGATCGGTGATGGTTGAAAGTGAGGTAGTGAAGTATGGATGCGATGAATGGGTTGCATTAAACCTAGGCTGGGTGATTTGTGGAAGGAGGTTCTTGAGATGTGGCCCCAACCAATAAACAGTTGCAGTTCTCTCAATAGCCTCGGGTTGGATTAAAGATTTGAAAATTTGCCGAGTGAAAAGGGACAGGAAGAATGGAAAAAGTAAAGTTACACCAAGCCCACCTTGAAGCCGGGGGCGGATCAAAACATTTAGGGGTGGGTGCTCTCTTCGTTGTGCCCAAAGGAATTTGTTGCATTTTTGTTGGAGGAGAAGGGCTTGGGTTTTGTTGCAGGGAAGTACGTGGGCTATATGAACAAGTTGTGACAACACATTTTGTTTAATGAAAAGGATGCGACCATAAAAAGTGAAATGACGGTGTGTGTTTTTGATGAGAATATTTTGGATGATGTTGAGCTGTCTTTGCCAATTGTCTTTAACTGTTTTTTTTTGTTTCGGAAGAAAAAGTAATTCCGAGAACTTTTAATTCATCTACTTGAGTTATCCAATCATATGGCCATTTACTTTTAGAATATGATTGTTTTTAATTGCCTCTATAGGAAATCGAACTCTCAACCTCATGAACCCCAGCCGACGCCGCTGCCCACTGTGTCACTACGGGTCATGGAGTTTTATGTAGGGTCCAGATGCCTAGACCAAGTAATTTTGTCTTCCCCTTGTTAATACGTGCATTTGTCCAGGCACAAAATTCCAGAATAATCTCGCATGCACGACGTACATCTTTCATTGATGAGGCAAAAACTACAAGATCATCTACATATGCACGAACTTGGATGCGTTTTCCGTAGTGTTCAATTCCGTCAATACCCCTAGACAAGCAAACTAAAAACGGTTCAATATAGAGGGCAAACAGATGGACTGACAGAGGGCACCCCTGTCGCACGGATTGTGCATTGTCCACAGTACCGACTATGTCATTACCGTTCAATGGGCATAGTTCAGTTATACTGTACAGTGTTTTTAACCAATCAACAAACAGGGGAGGGTAGCCCATGGCTGTCATCACTTCCCACAGTACGTCTCGGTTGACAAGGTCATATGCTTTCTCCAAATCGTACGCGATAATGGCGGCCGGTTTGAGGGAAGATACTTCTTTTGATTTACGGCCTGTATTATCGATGACATCTCGAATTAAACACAAGCTGTCAAAGATATAGCGGCCAGGTACACCA
Source organism: Daphnia magna (assembly GCF_020631705.1). Taxonomy (NCBI): domain Eukaryota; kingdom Metazoa; phylum Arthropoda; class Branchiopoda; order Diplostraca; family Daphniidae; genus Daphnia; species Daphnia magna. Next base: position 4,642,917 of record NC_059190.1, on the reverse strand, counting down.
CCTTTTTGATGTGAATCTAGAGAGTTTTGAAGAGAATTTCTCAGACGAAAAGCCAATACTGACGCGATTAACTTGTAATCGGTATTTAACAATGAAATTGGCCGGTAATCTGTGATTTTACTCGGTGCTGGGATTTTTGGGACTAATCTAATAGCTGCCCTTCCCTGCGACGGTTGAAGTTTTCTTTTGTCGAGGACACAAATCATCATCTCTAGAAAATGAACACCAATAACATCCCAGAATTTTAAATAAATCTCAAAAGGAATGCCATCTGTACCTGGGGCCTTGTTCTTTTTAGTTGCCCTAAGTGCGTTGTTAATTTCCTCTACTGTAAATGGAGACACTAGTGGATTGTACTCTCCGGGATCGAACCTAGTACTCCTCGATTGAACGCTTGAGCGTTTAACGACTGAGCTACTACTGATAGACCCGGGTCGTTTTTAGAGGGTTTTGTGCGGTTAAGTGCACCTCTAATCCCTTCTATAAATTTTCCAGCTAAATGGGTATTAGGGGCGGGCTGGTTCTGAAAGATTCCACTGAAATGTTTAATTATTTCTAGGTTAATTTGCTCAGATTGGGTAATTTTACAGTTATCATTAGTTTTGAGTTGGGTGATCAGAGACTTCTGGAAATTACTCGTTAACTTGTTCATATGAAAGGTAGATGTCTCTTCTTCGGCTGTACTTTGAACGCGTGAACGTATTGCAAATCCCATCAATGCTTCTCGCTCCTAGGCTAGGAACTCACGTTTCAACTCCATGTAGCGCGCATGATTGAGATTTGCATTGTTCACGGTTTCTTTTAGTTGATGTTGGAGTAATTTCCGTTTGACTCTCTGGTCACAGATTCTCTTTTTACAATAATTAATTGATAAACGCCTGAGGCCAGGTTTGAAAATGTTCTCCCACCAGTGGTCTACGTTTCCAATACGGGATGTATGTTGGGACATTTCTTCAATAAAGACATGCACCAATTTTATATATTCTTCCTCCTCGAGGATTGATGTGTTAAGTTTCCATAAAACCCTTAACTTGTTTTTCACTACACGAGGAGGGGTGGTACTGTTTATATACCCTACGATTGGTCTGTGATCCCCGAGTGGTAACTCGTGCAAATGGATATCAGAAAATTTTACTTGGTGCTGACAATAAATTCGGTCTAATCTAGCCTGGCTAGTCGCACAAAAGTACGTCCAACAAGGTTCATTTTTCCGAATATCTCTCCAGACATCTGTTAATGAAAGGGCTTTTACTAAATCTCGGAGGGGTTCTAGTAGTGCTAGTCTAATTTTAGGTGGTGTTGTCTTGATACTTTTCCGGTCATCGATCTCGTCAACGGCATTAAAATCTCCCAATATAATTGCTGGTGCCTTATACTGGGCAACATAAGCCGGAATAGTTTCCCGGAGGAAAGAATCCCTATAAGTTTTATTTTGGTCACCAGATGGGGCGTAAATACACACAAAAGCAAAACCCTTTACTTCCATGGCTATCAACCTCCCCTCCGGTTCAAACAAAATATTGTTGACGCTCAGGCCGTGTCGTACTAGGATGGCTGTCCCATGTTTTCTAGGGCCGAGGTTTGTGTGCATCTGGTAATGGTTAGTAAATACGGTGTTATAGTGGAATACTACTTCTTGCAAACATATAATATCAAGTTTTTGATGTAAAAAGAAATTGAGCATTATTTGAAGTTTGTCAGGTGACGATATTCTGTTGATATTATATGTCGCGATGTTAATCATGATTAAAATTTAAAATTGGGTTTTGGGGATTGGGTCTTGTTATCGTTTCCCTTTTTCCTTCTAACGACCTCCATTGCTTTGAGAGTTTTATCTGCTATAGAAGTCGATTGAGTGCTGAGGGGGACGCCCAAAGATTCCTGAGTCTCGCTCACATGACTAGCCTTCTGGCTGTCAAGTGACCGTTGGCCTGGCTGAATACTCCCATCAGAAAAGGAAATGTCTTCCTCAGGGTTTGAAACCGAACACAGCTCGGTTGCATCCATCTCTTCATTCACATCGTTATCTATCTGATCTATCATGGATGGGATGGATGGTACTCCAGGTGCAATTGTATCGAGTGGCACATCGTCCCCCCCCCCCGAAAGGGTGGGAAAAGAATTGGTGTCCACACCCCGTATCGAAACTGAAACCTCTCGAGTCGGAGACCCGAGTTCAACCAAACGAGCTACACCGGTTTCTATTTCCTCAGCTTCCTCGACGGGGGAATGGGAAGAGGCAGTACGACTCCTTTTTTTTGATTGTTTTTGTTGGTCGCGGAATTCCCTCGTCTCTTTCATTTTCTTTTTCCTTACCGAATAAGACGCCACAGACGAATCCACACAGCTAGTTTTTTTTTTTTTTTTTTTTTTCAAAATTCACCACGAGATGGTTTTAACTAAAACTTTGATTCATTTTCGAAACTCTTGCTGGTTATAAAAGGTTTGATGCCAACAGCATCCCGTATTCCCAAGCGGTCACCCTTCTAGGTACTTTTTTTTTTATTCTCGCTAGATGGCACTACTCCATGTTTACAAATTTTAGCTTCTAAACCATTTTTGGTAAAGGGGGTATTTTCTTAATTCATTCCCTAAAATTTTAATTGAGTTGATAAAATAACATGTAAAATTTGTTTTTTTCCTCTTTTTCCATACAATTAAACTTAGATTAGCTGCTAAAAATATTGCTTTATTTTGGCTTTCCTTCGGATTAGCGGGGAAATCAAATAAATAAATTTGTTGTGCAGTTGGAATGAAAGTGTTACCGTATATTGATGAAATTTTTCTTATAAACATTTTTACTGCTGGTTTTGTTACTTTGCAATTGAATAAATGGGTCAATCCGCGCGGATTTGACAAATCCGATGCGTGACCAAAACTCGGATTTCGTTGAAATTTGGTAAGTGAATCAATAAATATGTTTGAAATTTTTGGGGAAAGGATTTTTTTGCGCAATTGGAGGGGAAAAGTTACAGCAAAATGAAAATCATTTTTTTTTTTTTTTTATTTTTTATTTTTTTCCCCTTTTTTTTTTTTATTTATTTAAGACTAGTTTTTATTTCTCAATTGATTAAAAAAAATCGGACGTTAACTTTTAAATGTTCAGAGGTGTCTTATAAAAGTAGACCTGAACAGATTCGTTTTTTTTTTTTTTTTTTTAAAAAAAAGACATATCATAGTTTTTTTTTTTTTTTTTTTGCTAGGGTTAAATTCTCCATAGTGCCGATTTAATTGTTTAAAATCCCCATTTTGATGTAAAATATGGTTTTTGGGCTTTTTTTTTCTCCCCTTTTCCCTTTCTCCCCTTTTGACCTTGACTACCCCAGGCGGCTTGGCGGATTGATTCGGAAACTGGATAAGACGTACTTATTTTTTTTAAAATTAAAAAAAAAAAAATTTTTTTTTTAAAAAAAAAAAAAAAAAAAAAAAAAAAAATTTTTTTTTTTAGGAAAAAAAAAAAATTTTATTTTCATTTAATGACTAGTTTTCCTAATTACAAAACTTTCAAAAATTTTAAACATATTTATTGATTCACTTACCAAATTTCAACGAAATCCGAGTTTTGGTCGCGCATCGGATTTGTCAAATCCGCGCGGATTGACCCAAATGGTCTAGGTTTTCCTGTTCGTCGCACTGGTCACATTTTGGGTTGATTTCCTGCTTGAATTTGATCAATCTGTCTTTTGTTGGAAGAATGTTGTGTATTTGTAAAATCATGTGTTCTTTTAATTGAGGAGATAAAAATTTTTTTGTCATTTCTTTAAAACCAGATTTATAATTTACATTTGGCATTTTTGAAATGATTTTTGGAGGATTTTGTTCAATCAAAATTAGACTAGAGTAAATTTCTTTGGCTGTAATTTTCTGGGTTAGGTTCTTCTTTCCTGACAATTTTATGATGGATTCGATTGACGACATTAAAAACTTTGGAGGTGTTTCACAGTTTGGTCCTGGTTTCACTGGGAAAATATTTCTTAACCGAAGACCAATCCAATATTTTAAAACTTTAACATTTTCACAATTTTTTTGTGTTTGTGAATTGATTTAAAATTGTTTTTAAGAATAGGGAATTATACTTAACTTTTACATTTACAAAATTTGAACCTCCTTCTGATACGCTTTGGTATAGCTCCTTTTTTGCTATGGTTTCTAGCTGATGCCTCCATATAAAATTGTATCCTAATTGTTGAATTTTGTCTGAATGTTCTTTGGGTACTGGTAAAATTTTGGCTAAGTGTGATAACTTAGGAACAATAAAACTGTTAAAAAAATATTACTTTTTGTTGTATTGTAAGCAGTCTGTTAAAAGTGTTTTGAATAAGTTTGCTGTATTTTTGTAACTAGTGTGGTGCAGTTTTTGTCAATGGTTGTTAAAATGTTTTGGTGCCAATGTATTCCTAGCATTTTCATTTCCACCACTGAGTTAATCCAGGTAGCTGGCCATTGGCTTACTTCTGCCCATCTACCTATTTTTAAAAGATGGGATTTTGTTTTATTGATTCTTGAATTTGTGGCTTTCTCGAAGACATCAATGCATTGTTCAAGTTTTGTAAGTTGCTCTGGGTTGTTGATAAATATTGAAATGTCGTCTACGAAAGCACTCACTTGGTGACTTGCCTGGGCTATTTTTATTGGTTTAATGTGCTTCTTTATTAATCTTAGAAAGGGCTCAATAAAAAGAATATATAAATACATTGCCAATGGGCATCCTTGTCTTACCCCTCTTTGTAGGTAAATTTCTTCTCCAAATGCCTTGTTGACAAAAACTTTACTAGTTGAGCTTTCGTATAAAATTTTAATATAATTAATAAATGTGTCCTGGAATCCAAATTTCAATAACACTTGATATAAAAAGGTCCGATCTACCATGTCATAAGCTTTTTCGAAATCAAGACTTACAATTGCTGCACCTATTGTTCTGTTTCTACACAGAAATTCTTTTCCTAGTTTACTGTCATATTGCTCTTGGGTTGAAAAATGTTCAATAAGATTTCTAAATGTTATTAAATTCTGGGTTATATCTCTGTTTTTAATTCCACCGGTTTGTTCTTCACTGATAATATTCGGTAAAATATTTTTAAGTCTTAAAGTTAAAATTTTTGCTAAAATTTTGTAGTCTGAACATAAAAGGCTAATTGGTCTCCAATTTCCTAATACGCTTCTGCTACCTCCTTTGTGTATAAGATTTATTATTCCAGTGGATTGTGTCTTACTAATATTTTGAGAGTTTAAAATAAACCTGTACATTTCCGTAATTTCATTCTTTAAAAGAGGCCAAATTTTTTTATAAAATTCAATGGGTAACCCATCAATGCCTGGCGATTTCCCTTCCTGTAATGTGTTAATTGCACTCAACACTTCTTTTTCCGAAATTTCTTTTACAAGTTGTTGATTAATATCCTCGGTTAAAATGGGTTGTATATTTTCTAAAACGTTCCATCTTTGATCTATGCTGTGAGGTTTTAATGTGTATAGTTCTTTGTAGAACTCATGTATTATTTCGTGTATTTCTTTGTTTTGCGTTCCATTATTTTCCAAGTTGTTTATAGTTCGACCTTCCCCATTAGTTTTTTCTTTGATCAAGTTCGCTACTGTGCTGACCTCATTATTTATTAGATAATTTAATTTTCCCCTAATTTGTTTTCCACCTTCCTCTACCTTATGAATTTCTTTTAATTTATTTTTAAACATGTAATAGTCATCCAGATTTCTTCCCCCGTTATCAATTTCTATCTTGACTTGATCGAGGCATTTTTCATAGAACTTTTTCATTGCATTCTTTTCTTTCGTTTTACTTTTGCAGTATGTTTGACTTAGTTTTTTAAATTTTTCTTTAATTTCTTTTTCCCACCAATTAATTATGGATTGATACTCGTGAATTTTACTTTTGGCATTTAAAATAAATATTTCTATTTCTTCCTGAAAATCTGGGTCTTCAAGTACACTGGTATTAAGTTTCCACAAAATGTCTTTATTCACTGGTTTACATACACTTTCCTCCATTTCTAACATGACGGCTACATGGTCACTGTATGCAAAATTTATATTTATGCAATTTTTTATGTTATGTTTTTGTTTTGACGGTATATAAATTCTATCTATTCTCGATTTTCCATTTGGGCTGACAAAAGTGTATGCATTTATATTTGGGTTGACTGTTCCAAAAGCATCAATATATTTTAGTCTGACAATTAAATTTTTAAGTTGATGGTTGATTTTCTTTTTTATTCCTTCTCTATCTCTTTCGTAAATTATACAGTTAAAATCTCCTAATATTATTGTGTTCTCATCATTAGCTTTTAAAAATTTTGGTAGGACATGCAGGAAAAATAAATGTCGGTTTGCTGCTGCTTCATTTTGTGTTGGGGCATAAATATTTACTATGGTTACGTTTTTAAAATGTGCTCGGATTATTCTGCCTGATTCCTCTTTTTCTATGTTAATTAACTCTATTTCCTTTTTGTATATAATCATTGTTCCAGACCTTTTGTTTTCTATATTTTTATTGATTATTGCTAGACAAGATTCCTTCGGTAATGTCCTTCGGGCAATTTTTTTGAAAAAAAATTGTCTATAGACATGTAACGTGGGCCAAAGATAAACAGATTTTGGTTCCAAGATTTCTAAATTTCAATCAATTTATAGTGTTCATCTGCTGTAGTCTACTGTCCGGAATTAGCAACACGGGAGCTTATGTAAAAAAATGAAAATGCAATAACGAATTTGAAGAATTTTATACAACAAATGTACTACCGAATGCAATAGTTTTTTAAAATACACTTCTGGGAATCTAACCATATCAATATTGGCTAGGATAATGTAAGTTTAAGACCTATTAAGCGACTTAAAAAATTTTTCCAAAAATTAGAAAAACAATGACATTTGAAGAAAAAATGTTTTATTTCCGCATGAGTATTGAACAATTAAACTTAATGATGCCAGCGCAACACCTTACCACTACGCTGTTATTGACATAATGCGACTAGTATGAATAGCAGTTTAATTTTACATCATCTGCAGCAGTATACTGTCCGGAATTAGCAACACGGGGACTTATGTAAAAAAAAATGAGAATGCAATCGTGAATTAGATGAAGATTTTTCCTCAAAAATAGACAACAAATTGAATTGTCTTGTAAAAGCAATTTCAGGGAATGTAACCATATAAATATTACTTAGGATAGTTTAAGTTTAAGACATACTAAGCGACTTAAAAATTTAACAAAATATACGCATAAAAAGGAAAAAACTAAATAAATTTTGTGTTTCAAAGAGTATTGATCGATTGATCTTGGTGTTATGAGCCCAACACCTTACCGCTGAGCTATCACACACATACATATAGATATAGCATCTAAAATTAGTTATCTTGTCGCCGCTGTGTAACTTTCTTCTTCATAGTCTCCGTTCTGGCAGCATGTTTACTACTGCAATATAAAAAAATATATAAAAATCTACTGCTTAAAACATTTTGTTAAAGAAAACACTTACTGTTTAGTGACTGTTATACAGACTTCTGCACTGACTGCAATGCATTGACAGTTGTAAGGTTACGCAAACAAAATCAAATTCACTGCCTAGGATTCGGCAACCAGCTAGGTAACAATTACGCAAATCAATTTTTTAAAACTGTAATAGAATCAAATTAATAAACTTTATTTTTTTTTTTTTTTTTTTTTTTTTTTTTTTTTTTTTTTTTTTTTTTTTTTTTTTTTTTTTTTTTTTTTTTTTTTTTTTTTTTTTTTTTTTTTTTTTTTTTTTTTTTTTTTTTTTTTTTTTTTTTTTTTTTTTTTTTTTTTTTTTTTTTTTTTTTTTTTTTTTTTTTTTTTTTTTTTTTTTTTTTTTTTTTTTTTTTTTTTTTTTTTTTTTTTTTTTTTTTTTTTTTTTTTTTTTTTTTTTTTTTTTTTTTTTTTTTTTTTTTTTTTTTTTTTTTTTTTTTTTTTTTTTTTTTTTTTTTTTTTTTTTTTTTTTTTTTTTTTTTTTTTTTTTTTTTTTTTTTTTTTTTTTTTTTTTTTTTTTTTTTTTTTTTTTTTTTTTTTTTTTTTTTTTTTTTTTTTTTTTTTTTTTTTTTTTTTTTTTTTTTTTTTTTTTTTTTTTTTTTTTTTTTTTTTTTTTTTTTTTTTTTTTTTTTTTTTTTTTTTTTTTTTTTTTTTTTTTTTTTTTTTTTTTTTTTTTTTTTTTTTTTTTTTTTTTTTTTTTTTTTTTTTTTTTTTTTTTTTTTTTTTTTTTTTTTTTTTTTTTTTTTTTTTTTTTTTTTTTTTTTTTTTTTTTTTTTTTTTTTTTTTTTTTTTTTTTTTTTTTTTTTTTTTTTTTTTTTTTTTTTTTTTTTTTTTTTTTTTTTTTTTTTTTTTTTTTTTTTTTTTTTTTTTTTTTTTTTTTTTTTTTTTTTTTTTTTTTTTTTTTTTTTTTTTTTTTTTTTTTTTTTTTTTTTTTTCTTTTTTTTTTTTTTTTTTTTTTTTTTTTTTTTTTTTTTTTTTTTTTTTTTTTTTTTTTTTTTTTTTTTTTTTTTTTTTTTTTTTTTTTTTTTTTTTTTTTTTTTTTTTTTTTTTTTTTTTTTTTTTTTTTTTTTTTTTTTTTTTTTTTTTTTTTTTTTTTTTTTTTTTTTTTTTTTTTTTTTTTTTTTTTTTTTTTTTTTAATTTTTTTTTTTTTTTTTTTTTTTTTCTAATCCAAAATTAGGTTTAACCCAAAAATGATAAAAAGTGTTGTTACATGACTTGCTATAACATGTGCCCTGAGGGTATATATCCCGGGTGGAAAAATTATTAATTCCAAACAAATGAAAGTGATTCCTATAACAATTTTATCCCTGAGGGTATATATGTATATATAATTTGCAATAAGACTCAGAAGCCATCATCTACATTGTGTGAAGCAACCAAATTTGTTTATCCCTGAGGGTATATATGTATATATACCGAAGGACTATAACAATTTTAGGGTGTGGGGTATAGGGGGTAGGGTAGTAGTAGTAGATCTCAGAAGGTTTAATGTGCATTATGTATTTCCATATACGTTTCTTCCCTGAATGACCAATCGTCCCCAAATTTTGTTCAAAATTCTGTCAAAATTTGATACGTGGTATAGTGGTTTTTTCATTTGATTCTATAACAGTTTAAAAAAATTAATTTGCGTAATTGTTACCTAGCTGGTTGCCGAATCCTAGGCAGTGAATTCGCTTTAGTTGGCGTAACATTACAACTGTCAATGCGTTGCAGTCAGTGCAGAAGGTTGTATAACAGTAATTAAACAGTAAGTTTTTTCTTTAACAAAATGTTTTAAACAGTAGATTTTTATATATTTTTTTATATTGCAGTAGTAAACATGCTGCCAGAACGGAGACTATGGAGAAGAAAGTTACACAGCGGCGACAAGATAAATTATTTTTGATGCTATATTCACATGAATGTGTGTGATAGCTCAGCGGTAAGGTGTTGCGCTCATAACACCAAGATCAATAGATCAATACTATTTGAAACACAAAATTTATTTAGTTTTTTCCTTTTTATGCGTATATTTTGTTAAATTTTTAAGTCGCTTAAACGAATGTCTTAAACTTAAACTATCCTAAGTAATATTTATATGGTTACATTCCCTGAAATTGCTTTTACAAGACCATTCAATTTGTTGTCTATTTTTGAGGAAAAATCTTCATCTAATTCACGATTGCATTCTCATTTTTTTGATAGATTCAGCACAAAATTTGTTATTTTGTCCTCTTTTAACTGATCAAGAGGGTATAGCTCAGTGATATAGCATTCTACTGCAGATCGAGGTGTACTGATTTCAAACCTGGGTGCCCCCTTGTGCTTACTATTAAAGTAATAAATGACACTAAGTGAATGAACTTACGCATCATGGAATTTCCAAGACTTTGTATACTCAAGAAATACTTAATCGATTGATTTATTTCTGAAATTGTACGTACGGTTATTGAAGCACACCATGTTTCTCATTTAGATCTAATTTCTTTTCTACCAAGAAACCAAATTAGCTGTTGTGTAAAGTCTGTTTATTTTATTTAATGTGATCAAGCATCGAAATCGGATTCCTTGCCGTTTTTGAACACAAACTTTCTGCTATTATTCTGTATGCTTAATAAAATTAGGGAAAGATGAGCGAATAGTGAAAGCAATTTTGAAATACAAGATCCCAAAACAGATCAGCTTAGCTTATCAACGCAGGGCTTCATGTCTAATTCTAATCAAATTAAAAAATATTTGATAGATTCAGCACAAAATTTTTTATTTTGTCCTATTTTTAATCGATCAAGGGGGTATAGCTCAGTGGTAGAGCATTCGACTGCAGATCGAAATGTCCCCAGTTCAAAACTGGGTGCCCCCTTGTGATTGAAAATTGATATAATAAAAAAACTGAGTGAATAAACTTACGGATTATGGAATTTCCTAAACTATACGTACTCAAGAAATACTAAAAAAATTTAGTTATTTCTGAAATTGTACGTACGGTTATTGAAGCACACCATGTTTCTCATTTAGATCTAATTTCTTTTCTACCAAGAAACCAAATTAGCTGTTGTGTAAAGTCTGTTTATTTTATTTAATGTGATCAAGCATCGAAATCGGATTCCTTTCCGTTTTTGAACACAAACTTTCTGCTATTATTCTGTATGCTTAATAAAATTAGGGAAAGATGAGCGAATAGTGAAAGCAATTTTGAAATACAAGATCCCAAAACAGATCAGCTTAGCTTATCAACGCAGGGCTTCATGTCCAATTCTAATCAAATCAAAAAATATTTGATAGATACAGCACAAAATTTGTTATTTTGTCCCCTCCATTACTAATCAAGGGGGTATAGCTCAGTGGTAGAGCATTCGACTGCAGATCGAAATGTCCCCAGTTCAAAACTGGGTGCCCCCTTGTGATTGAAAATTGATATAATAAAAAAAATGAGTGAATAAGCTTACGGATTAAAGAAATTCCTAAATGATCTATACGTACTCAAGAAATACTAAAAAAAGTTAGTTATTTGTGAAATTGTACGTACGGGTATTGAAGCACAACATGTTTCTCATTTAGATCTAATTTCTTTTCTACCAAGAAACCAAATTAGCTGTTGTGTAAAGTCTGTTTATTTTATTCAATGTGATCAAGCATCAAAATCGGATTCCTTGCCGTTTTTGAACACAAACTTTATGCTATTATTCTGTATGCTTAATAAAATTAGGGAAAGATGAGCGAATAGTGAAAGCAATTTTGAAATACAAGATCCCAAAACAGATCAGCTTAGCTTATTAACGCAGGGCTTCATGTCCAATTCTAATAAAATTAAAAAATATTTGATAGATTCAGCACAAACTTTTTTATTTTGTCCTCTTTTTAACCGAACAAGGGGTTCTTGCTCAGTGGTAGAGCATTCGACTGCAGATCGAAATGTCCCCAGTTCAAACCTGGGTGACCACTTGTGATTATAATTGATATAATAAAAAAACTGAGTGTATAAAATTTCGGATTATGGAATGTCCTTGTTCGGAAGGAATCGTGTGTCTAGCGTTACCTTACCGAATTGAGTTGTAAATAATTAAAGTTGATGACACAAGTTTGAGATTGCGACGCTGACTGTATTGACTGACTTGTTGGATAGATAGATTGAGACAGCCCGGCCCAACCCCTTCCAAAATATGACATTGACACCAGGGGGGGGAGGGCACAAAGAATCAGTACAGTCGGGCGGGTGACAAGGGGCCACCTATCGGGGGCCCCGAAAATCGTATTCCCGTAAATGGGCCGGAATCCTGGTTGTTCGGCCGGATCTCGTCGTCGGCCGTTGGGGACGTCTTTCGTTTCCAACATACTCCCCACCAGAGCCCATGCCTGGGGCCTCGACCTCGCCGACGTCAGTTGCGGCCGGATTGGCCACATGATAATCTTCTTCGACGTCAGCTGGATCGATCGGAAGCAATGGGAATGGAGCCGGATCGGGTGGATTTGGAAATTGCGGAGCAGTTGCTTCAGCTGGCTCCGGATTCAATACACCGTCTGCGATCTCCACATCTTCCGGTTGATCTTCTCTCAGTTCTACGGGATACAAACATTGAATGGCTCGGGTTAATAAATTACCGGATGGGAACTTGACGATCGCGGATCGGACTAAGCCGTCGCAGCTGGGGAGTAATTCCTTAACTACTCCCGTCTTCCACATGAGCCGTTTGGAAAGTTTGTCGTGGATTACGACAACTTCTCCGACGCGGATTTTTCTACCCGACGCTCCCTTTGCGTGAAAATTATCCAGCTGCATCAGGTAATCGGAGACGAACCGCGAGCACAAGTTGCTGACGTAGTCACGCCTGTTCTGATCCATTTTCTTAAGTAGTTCACTTGTTGAATCGGGAGCCAATAGGTTGACTGCTGGCTCCGGCGTAGCACAAGTTGAACGACGATTGTTGAGAAACTGATTCGGAGTGATCGGGAGCGGATCGTCCACTCCTTTGCCAATGTAGTTCAACGGTCTCGCGTTAATCACACTTTCCGTTTCTATTAAACTCACTTCCAGCTCGTCGTATGCGAGACATGCGTGCCCGTTGGATCGTCTCAAAAGATCTTTCGTCATCCTCACCATCCTCTCCCAAAATCCACCCCACCATGGAGCGAGGCTAACAGAGAAGATCCAGCTGGTTCTTCTCATGGCGAGGAGGTCGTGAACGGATGGGTCGGATCGAATGTTTTTAAGATATCGAGACACACAGCGGAATGTTTGGGCGTTGTCACTGTACATCACTGACACTGGGCCTCTTCTGGCGGAGAATCGACGGAAAGCTAACAGAAATGAGCGAGCCGTCATGTCCTTGGTTAACTCCAGATGAATCGCTCTCGTCACGGCACAAGTAAAGATGCACATGTAACTTTTGGGTTGCTTTTTGTTGACTTGTTGTGTCGGATCCGGTTGGTCGCCATCGTCTTCTTCTTCGGGAGCTTCTTCGGTGGGAAGCTCCGCTGCATCCGGGTTCTCTTCTTCTGGTGGAGGTTCCGGAATGACTTGTTCGACGGATGGCGCCGACTTGGATTTCCTTTTCGGAGTCGCGTTTTTGTAGTACAGCGGGCCAGCGAAATCGGTTCCGGTTATTTCGAATGCCCTGGCATCGCGGAGTCGGTTGGCTGGTAGCGGCGCTGCTATTTGTCGGAAAGGAGGTGAAGTCAGCTTCTGGCACTTCACACAGGCGAACCAAACGTTTCTCACTTGTTGGCGTCCTTTCACGATCCAATATTTTTCTTTCAGTTCTGACAGTGTCGTCTTTACTCCTGTGTATGAATTAAATACATGTTTGTTAGTTATTAACATTTTTACAACAGAATGGTTTGCTGGGAGAAGGATCGGTGGTTGAATGTCTCGATCCCTGAGGGCGAGCGCCACTCTTCCAGTGACTCGGATGAGTCGATCTCGATTGTCCCAGACCGGTCGGAGCGATGCGATTTTCTCCTTTGGGTGAATCTGCAGTCCGAGCTGGAGTGTCCGAAAAGCTTTGGGATAGCGTTCTATTTGGAGCTGTCTGCAGATGGCTAGCTCCGCTTCGTTGAGCTCTTCGGTGACTATCTTGTCGATCGTTATTTCTTTTCCGGCGACTGTAATGACTTCTTTTAGTTCAAGTCCTGGGTCGCGCGTTCTTTTCTTCATACGGTTGAGTGCTCTGAGGACCCAGGCTGTTCTGAAAAGTAGTTTTGTCCATGTAGAGGTTTTGTCGAGGTACCATTCAATCGGCTGGGCTGTTTCGACTGCTGCAAAGGAGACAGTTGCCGTTTTCTTTGTCTCCTCTTCCTCGATTTTCTCTTGAGTTTCGGTGGAGTGGTTTTCTGGAGAATTCGGCCATTCGCTTTCTCCTTCTGTCAGCCAGGCTGGTCCGTGCCACCAAAGTTTCGATTCCACCAGCGCATGCGCTGGCGCTCCCCGCGAAGCGAGATCGGCTGGATTCTCCAATCCGGGGCAATGTCTCCACCAATCCGCGTTGGAAAATTTTCTGATGGTTTCCAACTGGTTTCGCACGAACGGTCTCCAACGATAAGGATCTCCTCGTATCCATCCAAGTGTGACGAGGGAGTCTGTCCAGTAAGTCGTTTTCCATGACTCGGTGTGAAGGGAGGTTCGGATTTTCTCTCCTAAACGAATTGCTAACAAAGAGCTTAGTAGTTCGAGTCTGGGTAACGTTACTTTCTTTTTTGGGAGAGGTGCCACTCTGGTTTTGCTTGCAAGGAGGATGGTGTAAGGAATTCCGTTCTCCAGTCGGAGCCGTGCGTAGGCTACTGCTCCGTAGGCTGCTTCTGATGCATCGCCGAACACGTGAATTTCTGCGGAGACGATGGAAGTTTTTGAATATCCAATCCATCGTGGGATCTCCAAATGATGTAGATCTTTCAGGCCTTTCATGATGCTGCTCCAGGTGTTCTTCACTTCGGGTGTGGCGTCATCGTCCCAACCTATGTCTCCTTCCCAAAGTTTTTGATAAATTATTTTTAAAAGTAAGACTGTAGGAGCTAGGAAACCAATTGGGTCGAATATCCTTGCTGATATGCTCAGAATTTTTCTTTTGGTGATTTTTTCTCCTATCTGCACGGCTGCTTCCATTATAGATGTAGGGTAAAATTTAAATGAATCGGAGCTCGTGTCCCATCTAAGACCCAGTGCCTTTTGCTGGCCGTCTATTGTGGGTGAGAGAATTCCGACAATCTGGTTCGACATTTCTTTTTCGGTGAGAAAGTCACGGAGCTGCTTGTTGTTTGTTGCCCAGCTCCTCATGTTGAGTTGGGCCTCTGAGAATAACGTGACGGTTTCTTCTACCGTAGTTATGGCTGTTGGCACGTTGTCTGCTCCTCCGAGGTAGTCGTCTACGTAAAGCTGCTCTTCTATCTGCTCGACTGTCGTAGAAAATCTAGATTTGACTGAGAGCAAATGTTTGTTAATAGTGACTCTTAAAAGGAATGGACTTGAGCTTAGCCCAAATGGAACTCTTTTCCATTTGTACGCGATGAAATCGGAGTTGGGTTCTTCCGGTTTTCTTGGCCATAAAAATCTGACAGCTTCAGCGTCTTCGGGCTGCAGCGCGATGTTGAGAAAGGCCTTTTCGATATTTCCGCAATATCCGCCCCGTTTTCCCGGAAGCGCATTAAGACCGAGAGGAGATCAGGATTAAGATTTGGTCCGGTCTCCAGAACATCGTTGAGGCTCGGTCCATATTTGGATCTTGCGGCGCCGTCGAAAACTGGTCGGATTTTTGTGGTGGCCTTGTCTGTTCGGTAGACTGGATGATGCGGTAGATAAGTGTGGAGGCCATCGTAATTGAAATCAGCCTCTTCTACAAATCCGTTTGCTATGAGTTGTTCGATTTCTTTTGTGTAGTTGGCCAAGTCGACTGGAGATTTTCGGAGCTTGTGCAGCATGCTTCTCAGTCTTACTGCTGCCATCTGGTGGTTGATTTCCAGTCTCCATCTGTCAGTCGTCCATGGTATTGGCATGCAATATCTGCCGTCTTCAAATCGCGTGATTTCTTCGCAGAAGGAGCGGAATTGATCGTCCTTCTCCACAGCAACGCAGTCGTTTAAGTTCGCGAAATTTTCTAGACGCCAAAATAACGACATATCAAAATTTAACTTCTCCATTTCAAACCTTTTACTTTCTTTTGTTGAGTCGAAAAAGCAGATTTGTTCAGAATTTTCTGGTAGTGGAAGGAGACTGGAATTTCCTGTCTGCCTGCTTTCCGACTTGTTTGATTGGATTCTGTTAAAAATTTCTGATGGCTGTGAGGTGATCTGTGGTAGAGAGCAATTTGAATTGATTAGTAGTTGACTGACAATTGATTGACTTTGCTTCGATGTTGTTTCTTGGGATGGACCGCCGATGACCTTTCCAAGTTTCGAACTGTAGGCTCTGAGTCCGCACGGGCTTGTAATTGCTGGCTCGTTGAACATGATGTTGAACATTTGGTCCATTCCAACAAGAATTCCGACGTCCTCGTCTCCTCCTTCACGTTCGAAGCGGTCGTCTGCCAAATTTTCATTTTCCAACCACAGCTTTCTTGCAAATTCTGTAGTTTGGTACGGGCCGGTGCTTCCTACTTTGTCGGTTGCCTCCAAAGCTTCTATGCGCACCGTTGGGGCTCCTGGCCAGGTGCCCCGCACCGTCATTTCGACCACGTTGTGAGTTTCTGCTGGAGGGGCCTCTGTCTGGCGGAAGGCCCTGGTCGCGATTTGTTCCACCTGGATTATCTTCAGTTGAAGTTCTCTTGAAATCTGCTTTTTAATCCATGTTCTATGGCTGCCGTCGTCGAGGAAGAGAATTGCTCGGATCTGCTTTCCGTATGGGCCTAAAATGTAAACGGTTGCTGTTTTGAGAATAATCTCACCAAAGGAGCTTGCGCACGCTGTAGTTGAGCTGCTTCCAGCGGCCGGTTTATTTGGGATTATGGTTGAGGATCCGAATCTGGTATCTTTCTCGGCACACAAGAATGTGTGGTGCTTTGCTCGGCATCGCTGACACCTGCGGGGATTGAAACAAACGGTGGTCTCGTGTTGACCGAAACAGTTAGAGCATCTTCTTTCGTTGGTGATGACTGCCTTTTTTTCTTTCAGCTCCATTGGGCAATTCGTGGCCCAATGCATCTCCTTGCAGAACACGCAGGGCAGCATTGGCTTTCTTGAAGATGATGCTGTCGCTTCTCTCCTTGGTGGTGGTGGGCTGCCATTTCTTCTTGTTTTGCTTGGATGGTTTGTTTGTGGAGTCGGCTTGCTGCTGACTCCGAGCTGGGAAGCTGTCGGTGTTGTTGCTGGTTTTATTTTTGCCGGTTGCGGAGAATTTTGGGCCGGCTTTGGTGTAGTAGCTCTCAGACGGCTGAGTCGCTCTGCAGCTTCAACTTGCTCTTCGATAAATTTTAACACTTGATCAATGTCTGTTACCTTGTTTGTTGCGGATTCTGCCCACTTTTCTTGAAGTTTGAGTGGGATCGAGCGTAAAATGCTTGATCCAAGGAGGCATCCGTGGCTCGTTCTTGCAACTCCCAGTGTCTCCAACGCATTGATATGTGACTGGATAGTCAGCTGGAAGCACCTGAGCGCCGCGGTATCAGCTATGTCTTTCACTGGTTGCAGCGTGGCTAATTTGTGGGTGTGGGCCTCGATCAGGACGTCCGGTTTGCCGTACATCGCCTTCAGTAGATTCACTGCAACGGTGTAGTTGGCGTCTGTCAGCTCCAGGTTCTCCACGCACAGCTGTGCTTCACCTTTCAAGTAGTCTTTAAGATATCCAAATTTTTGAACCGCCGGAATGGCTGATTCATGGACGGCTGCGTTGTAACCTTCCCAGAAGGCCGTCCATTCGAGCACGTCCCCTTTGAATGGTTTAATTTGACGTTTTGGGAGCTTAGTCGATGTAACTGCGGCTGGAGCTGCTGGTGCTCCTGGTGCAGCTGCTGCTGGAATGGCGGCAATCAGTTGTCGGAACAAGTTCTGTTGATCTTGAAATTCTTGTTGACGGATGATTCTCTCTTGTGCTCTTGCAGCGTCTTGATCGATTTTTTCTTGGGCCCTTATGGCGTCCTGATCGGCCTTTTCTTTGGCCCTGATGGCGTCTTGATCGGCTTTTTGCCGTTTTCTTTCTTCAGCTTCTTTGAGTGCTTTGAATTCATCCTTTTTTCGCCTGACGATCACGTATGCAGCGTTGCACTCATCCTCCAGAGTGATCATGCTTTCGACCTCGGCATCGAATTGTGCACGGGTCGCGTTTGATGCTTCCATGTCTCTGGCGACCGCTTCTGAGAGTCGATTGTATTTAGCTTGCATGCTTTTTAGACTGGTTTCAGCTCCTAGCAATATATTGTAGATTGTTAGGTCTAATTTTTACGATGTCGTATTGCTGGATGTTGTGGATCCAGCGTCTGACGTGGCCCTTGATGGCCCTCCGGGACGTTTCGTTCGTTGGGGTGGTCATCTTGGGTGTGATTGGAGGAAAGAAATAGTTATTAATTTGTTTTTGTTTGATTTCTAATTGTTAAGCCTGTTTTTTTGATTGAGTTGCTGCTTCAAGTTCTGAGTGCAGCGCCTCTTGCGGTGTTTTTTTATTGAGTTGCTGCTTCAAGTTGTGAGTGCAGCGCCTCTTGCGGTGTTGTTGGAGAGTGGCTGCTTCAAGTTTTGATTGCAGCGCCTCTGCCGGTGTTGCTGGAGAGTGAAAGTTTTTCGTCTCTCCCTTCTCTCAGTAGGTGGCGTGACGAGCGGCGGGTCAGCTAAGTTTTGGCTCGACCCTAGTTCACCTAATCGCCTTCGGAATGCTGTGTTCTGTCTGCTGAGAGAAAAAGAAAAGGGTTTTTGTTATGGAGTTCAGCTGTTGCTTATCTCCCAACTGATGTAAGAAGTCTTTTTTTTTTTTAAATATTATTAGAGTAAACTTGTGGAAGAAAGAAACATCCTGTATTTATCGACGACAAGACGACATTCCTAGAATACAGTGATGTGATTGGAACAATGGAGGGAATCTAATTTTCTTCTTGTTGCTCCGCCAGTCTTCGAATCCAGGCGATCCTGGATTTGGATCGTTCTCTAAGGCTCTCTCTGAAGCTTTTTCTGAGACTCTCTGGCGAGTACATCAGTAGCCCCCTTCCTCTTGATCGGCCTTGCCGTGTTGGCTCTGTTGGTTTAGGTGGTGTCGGGATGGGAGCTTGTGTCGGCTCTTCAATTGACAGGCTCACGTAGAGCACCTGCAGAGTCTCGTCCTCCTCGCTGTCTTCGTCTCCAACTGCACCTTCTTCTCTTTTCTCTTCTCCGCCAACGGCTCCTTCTTCTTCGGCGGCGGCTGCCTGGACTGGTACGTTTGGTTGATGTTGTTTGGGGCCGTGAAACAGCCCCCTGGTGATCCGGAAGTCTTGGGTGGCAGGTGCCGATATCTGTCTGGCGAATTCGGCTCTCTCAGCCGGTGTCGGGAAGTATCGTCTTGGAGGAGGGTCAGCAGCTGCAAATCGATCCAAGACCCGGCGGAGATTTATTTCCCGCTGTTCGGGTGATGGGCCAATGATGATTGGATCGTCCGGACGGGATGGTGGGATGATTGGCCGGTTGCGATATTCTTCACGCCGACTTTCACGTTGACCTTCTCTGGTGTTTTTGTATAGTGGCTCCCGGATTGGGCCCGTCCATGGGGCAATCTCTCCTCGTAGGCGGGCCAAGTGCCGCTTTCTTTTCTGTTCGGGTCTAATTTTTGTTGAAAAAAAGGGAGCCCTTCTTGGAGCTCCACTAAAGTGGAGCGTTGAGAAAAAAAAAAGAAAAGGTTAAGTTGTGAAAAATTGATGCAGGAATAAGCAGAGAGAGAAAAGGAAAAAAAAAATTATTAATGCAAGAAGAGCTGGGAGAATTGATCAATTGTTACTTTCTGAATTTAATTTAAGTTGATGTTTAGGGAGAGAGAGAGGAAGAAAAAATTTTCAAATGTTTTTACTTTTAAGAAAGTAAAAAAGGAAAGGGCTGAAATGCTTTTACATTCGAGTGTGTGTGTGTGTGTTTGAGTCGTTCAGATTTTCTGACGCCTCAGGCCGCCACGCGGTTTCTCAAAAAAAAATGGCGATGACGGCTAGACGAAATGTCGAAAAGCACACACACATATACACTTAACTAAATTTTTTGGAAATTTGATTAAAGGGAGAGTTTTAAGTTAGATAGTAAGAGCAGTTTAAGTTGAAAGAGTCAGTGGGTCTTTTGTTGCCAAAGAGACCCGAACGCTTTGCCGAGAGGCGTTCTCGTTTCAGTCAGTTTCACAAAAAATATACCGGTTCAAAAAAAGACGGTTCGAAGGACCATGTTCGGAAGGAATCGTGTGTCTAGCGTTACCTTACCGAATTGAGTTGTAAATAATTAAAGTTGATGACACAAGTTTGAGATTGCGACGCTGACTGTATTGACTGACTTAATGGATAGATAGATTGAGACAGCCCGGCCCGACCCCCTCCAAAATATGACATTGACACCAGGGGGGAAGGGCACAAAGAATCAGTACAGTCGGGCGGGTGACAAGGGGCCACCTATCGGGGGCCCCGAAAATCGTATTCCCGTAAATGGGCCGGAATCCTGGTTGTTCGGCCGGATCTCGTCGTCGGCCGTTGGGGACGTCTTTCATTTCCAACAGTCCTAAACTATATGTACTCAAGAAATACTAAAAAAATTTAGTTATTTCTGAAATTGTACGTACGGTTATTGAAGCACACCATGTTTCTCATTTAGATCTAATTTCTTTTCTACCAAGAAACCAAATTAGCTGTTGTGTAAAGTCTGTTTATTTTATTTAATGTGATCAAGCATCGAAATCGGATTCCTTGCCGTTTTTGAACACAAACTTTCTGCTATTATTCTGTATGCTTAATAAAATTAGGGAAAGATGAGCGAATAGTGAAAGCAATTTTGAAATACAAGATCCCAAAACAGATCAGCTTAGCTTATCAACGCAGGGCTTCATGTCCAATTCTAATCAAATTAAAAATATTTGATAGATTCAGCACAAAATTTGTTATTTTGTCCTCTTTATAACTGATCAAGGGGGTATAGCTCAGTGGTAGAGCATTCGACTGCAGATCGAAATGTCCCCAGTTCAAAACTGGGTGACCCTTGTGAATATAATTAATATAATAAAAAAAATGAGTGAATAAGCTTACGGATTATGGAAATTCCTAAACTATACGTACTCAAGAAATACTAAAAAAATTTAGTTATTTCTGAAATTGTACCTACGGTTATTGAAGCACAACATGTTTCTCATTTAGATCTAATTTCTTTTCTACCAAGAAACCAAATTAGCTGTTGTGTAAAGTCTGTTTATTTTATTCAATGTGATCAAGCATCAAAATCGGATTCCTTGCCGTTTTTGAACACAAACTTTCTGCTATTATTCTGTATGCTTAATAAAATTAGGGAAAGATGAGCGAATAGTGAAAGCAATTTTGAAATACAAGATCCCAAAACAGATCAGCTTAGCTTATTAACGCAGGGCTTCATGTCCAATTCTAATCAAATTAAAAAATATTTGATAGATTCAGCACAAACTTTTTTATTTTGTCCTCTTTTTAACCGAACAAGGGGTTCTTGCTCAGTGGTAGAGCATTCGACTGCAGATCGAAATGTCCCCAGTTCAAACCTGGGTGACCACTTGTGATTATAATTGATATAATAAAAAAACTGAGTGTATAAAATTTCGGATTATGGAATGTCCTAAACTATATGCAATCAAGAAATACTAAAAAAATTTAGTTATTTCTGAAATTGTACGTACGGTTATTGAAGCACACCATGTTTCTCATTTAGATCTAATTTCTTTTCTACCAAGAAACCAAATTAGCTGTTGTGTAAAGTCTGTTTATTTTATTTAATGTGATCAAGCATCGAAATCGGATTCCTTGCCGTTTTTGAACACAAACTTTCTGCTATTATTCTGTATGCTTAATAAAATTAGGGAAAGATGAGCGAATAGTGAAAGCAATTTTGAAATACAAGATCCCAAAACAGATCAGCTTAGCTTATCAACGCAGGGCTTCATGTCCAATTCTAATCAAATTAAAAAATATTTGATAGATTCAGCACAAAATTTGCTATTTTGTCCTCTTTTTAACTGATCAAGGGGGTATAGCTCAGTGGAAGAGCATTCGACTGCAGATCGAAATGTCCCCAGTTCAAACCTGGGTGCCCACTTGTGATTAGAATTGATATAATAAAATAACTGAGTGAATAAGCTTGCAGATTATAGAATTTCCTAAACTATACGTTCTCAAGAAATACTAAAAATATTTAATTATTTCTGAAATTGTACGTACGGTTATTGAAGCACACCATGTTTCTCATTTAGATCTAATTTCTTTTCTACCAAGAAACCAAATTAGCTGTTGTGTAAAGTCTGTTTATTTTATTTAATGTGATCAAGCATCGAAATCGGATTCCTTGCCGTTTTTGAACACAAACTTTCTGCTATTATTCTGTATGCTTAATAAAATTAGGGAAAGATGAGCGAATAGTGAAAGCAATTTTGAAATACAAGATCCCAAAACAGATCAGCTTAGCTTATCAACGCAGGGCTTCATGTCAAATTCTAATCAAATTAAAAAATATTTGATAGATTCAGCACAAAATTGGTTATTTTGTCCTCCTTTTAACTGATCTAGGGGGTATAGCTCAGTGGAAGAGCATTCGACTGCAGATCGAAATGTCCCCAGTTCAAACCTGGGTGCCCCCTTGTGATTAGAATTGATATAATAAAATAACTGAGTGAATAAGCTTGCGGATTATGGAATTTCCTAAACTATACGTACTCAAGAAATACTAAAAAAATTTAGTTATTTCTGAAATTGTACGTACGGTTATTGAAGCACACCATGTTTCTCATTTAGATCTAATTTTTTTTCTACCAAGAAACCAAATTAGCTGTTGTGTAAAGTCTGTTTATTTTATTCAATGTGATCAAGCATCGAAATCGGATTCCTTGCCGTTTTTGAACACAAACTTTCTGCTATTATTCTGTATGCTTAATAAAATTAGGGAAAGATGAGCGAATAGTGAAAGCAATTTTGAAATACAAGATCCCAAAACAGATCAGCTTAGCTTATCAACGCAGGGCTTCATGTCCAATTCTAATCAAATTAAAAATATTTGATAGATTCAGCACAAAATTTGTTATTTTGTCCTCTTTATAACTGATCAAGGGGGTATAGCTCAGTGGTAGAGCATTCGACTGCAGATCGAAATGTCCCCAGTTCAAAACTGGGTGACCCCTTGTGATTATAATTAATATAATAAAAAAAAATGAGTGAATAAGCTTACGGATTATGGAAATTCCTAAACTATACGTACTCAAGAAATACTAAAAAAATTTAGTTATTTCTGAAATTGTACGTACGGTTATTGAAGCACAACATGTTTCTCATTTAGATCTAATTTCTTTTCTACCAAGAAACCAAATTAGCTGTTGTGTAAAGTCTGTTTATTTTATTCAATGTGATCAAGCATCGAAATCGGATTCCTTGCCGTTTTTGAACACAAACTTTCTGCTATTATTCTGTATGCTTAATAAAATTAGGGAAAGATGAGCGAATAGTGAAAGCAATTTTGAAATACAAGATCCCAAAACAGATCAGCTTAGCTTATCAACGCAGGGCTTCATGTCCAATTCTAATAAAATTAAAAAATATTTGATAGATTCAGCACAAACTTTTTTATTTTGTCCTCTTTTTAACCGAACAAGGGGTTCTTGCTCAGTGGTAGAGCATTCGACTGCAGATCGAAATGTCCCCAGTTCAAACCTGGGTGACCACTTGTGATTATAATTGATATAATAAAAAAACTGAGTGTATAAAATTCCGGATTATGGAATGTCCTAAACTATATGCACTCAAGAAATACTAAAAAAATTTAGTTATTTCTGAAATTGTACGTACGGTTATTGAAGCACACCATGTTTCTCATTTAGATCTAATTTCTTTTCTACCAAGAAACCAAATTAGCTGTTGTGTAAAGTCTGTTTATTTTATTTAATGTGATCAAGCATCGAAATCGGATTCCTTGCCGTTTTTGAACACAAACTTTCTGCTATTATTCTGTATGCTTAATAAAATTAGGGAAAGATGAGCGAATAGTGAAAGCAATTTTGAAATACAAGATCCCAAAACAGATCAGCTTAGCTTATCAACGCAGGGCTTCATGTCCAATTCTAATCAAATTAAAAAATATTTGATAGATTCAGCACAAAATTTGTTATTTTGTCCTCTTTTAACGGACAAGGGGGTATAGCTCGTGGTAAGTGGAAGAGCATTCGACTGCAGATCGAAATGTCCCCAGTTCAAACCTGGGTGACCCCTTGTGATTATAATTGATATAATAAAATAACTGAGTGAATAAGCTTTCGGCAGATTATGGAATGTCCTAAACTATATGTACTCAAGAAATACTAAAAAAATTTAGTTATTTCTGAAATTGTACGTACGGTTATTGAAGCACACCATGTTTCTCATTTAGATCTAATTTCTTTTCTACCAAGAAACCAAATTAGCTGTTGTGTAAAGTCTGTTTATTTTATTTAATGTGATCAAGCATCGATATCGGATTCCTTGCCGTTTTTGAACACAAACTTTCTGCTATTATTCTGTATGCTTAATAAAATTAGGGAAAGATGAGCGAATAGTGAAAGCAATTTTGAAATACAAGATCCCAAAACAGATCAGCTTAGCTTATCAACGCAGGGCTTCATGTCAAATTCTAATCAAATTAAAAAATATTTGATAGATTTAGCACAAAATTTGTTATTTTGTCCTCTTTTTAACTGATAAAGGGGTATAGCTCAGTGGAAGAGCATTCGACTGCAGATCGAAATGTCCCCAGTTCAAACCTTTTAATGGAAAAATACAAAAAAATTTAGTTATTTCTGAAATTGTATAGGTTATTGAAAAATTTTCTCATTTAGATCTAATTTTTTTACCAAAAAACCAAATTACTGTTGTGTAAATCTGTTTATTTTATTCAATGTGATCAAGCATCGAAATCGGATTCCTTGCCGTTTTGAACACAAACTTTCTGCTATTATCTGTATGCTTAATAAAATTAGAAAGATGAGCGAATAGTGAAAGCAATTTTGAAATACAAGATCCCAAAACAGATCAGCTAGCTTATCAACGCAGGGCTTCATGTCCAATTCTAATCAAATTAAAAATATTTGATAGATTCACACAAACTTTTATTTTTTTTTTTTTTTTTACCAAAAAAGGGGTTTTTGCTCAGTGGTAGAGCATTCGACTGCAGATCGAAATGTCCCCAGTTCAAACCTGGTGACCACTGTTTTTTTTTATTTTATTAAAAAAAAAATTTATTTTTAAAATTTTTAATTTTTGGAATTCCTAAACTGTATGTACTCAAGAAATACTAAAAAAATTTAGTTATTTCTGAAATTGTACGTACGGTTATTGAAGCACACCATGTTTCTCATTTAGATCTAATTTCTTTTCTACCAAGAAACCAAATTAGCTGTTGTGTAAAGTCTGTTTATTTTATTTAATGTGATCAAGCATCGAAATCGGATTCCTTGCCGTTTTTGAACACAAACTTTCTGCTATTATTCTGTATGCTTAATAAAATTAGGGAAAGATGAGCGAATAGTGAAAGCAATTTTGAAATACAAGATCCCAAAACAGATCAGCTTAGCTTATCAACGCAGGGCTTCATGTCCAATTCTAATCAAATTAAAAAATATTTGATAGATTCAGCCCAAAATTTTTTAAAAATTTTGTCCTTTTTTTAATAAGGGTTCTTGCTCAGTGGAAGAGCATTCGACTGCAGATCGAAATGTCCCCAGTTCAAACCTGGGTGGCCCTTTTTTTTTTTATTTTATAAAAAAAAAAAATTGAGTGTATAAAATTTCGGATTAATGGAATGTCCTAAACTATACGTACTCAAGAAATACTAAAAAAATTTAGTTATTTCTGAAATTGTACGTACGGTTATTGAAGCACACCATGTTTCTCATTTAGATCTAATTTCTTTTCTACCAAGAAACCAAATTAGCTGTTGTGTAAAGTCTGTTTATTTTATTTAATGTGATCAAGCATCGATATCGGATTCCTTGCCGTTTTTGAACACAAACTTTCTGCTATTATTCTGTATGCTTAATAAAATTAGGGAAAGATGAGCGAATAGTGAAAGCAATTTTGAAATACAAGATCCCAAAACAGATCAGCTTAGCTTATCAACGCAGGGCTTCATGTCAAATTCTAATCAAATTTAAAAAATATTTGATAGATTTAGCACAAAATTTGTTATTTTGTCCTCTTTTTAACTGATCAAGGGGGTATAGCTCAGTGGAAGAGCATTCGACTGCAGATCGAAATGTCCCCAGTTCAAACCTGGGTGCCCCCTTGTGATTAGAATTGATATAATAAAATAACCGAGTGAATAAGCTTGCGGATTATGGAATTCCCTAAACTATACGTACTCAAGAAATACTAAAAAAATTTAGTTATTTCTGAAATTGTACGTACGGTTATTGAAGCACACCATGTTTCTCATTTAGATCTAATTTCTTTTCTACCAAGAAACCAAATTAGCTGTTGTGTAAAGTCTGTTTATTTTATTCAATGTGATCAAGCATCGAAATCGGATTCCTTGCCGTTTTTGAACACAAACTTTCTGCTATTATTCTGTATGCTTAATAAAATTAGGGAAAGATGAGCGAATAGTGAAAGCAATTTTGAAATACAAGATCCCAAAACAGATCAGCTTAGCTTATCAACGCAGGGCTTCATGTCCAATTCTAATAAAATTAAAAAATATTTGATAGATTCAGCACAAACTTTTTTATTTTGTCCTCTTTTTAACCGAACAAGGGGTTCTTGCTCAGTGGTAGAGCATTCGACTGCAGATCGAAATGTCCCCAGTTCAAACCTGGGTGACCACTTGTGATTATAATTGATATAATAAAAAAACTGAGTGTATAAAATTGCTCGGATTATGGAATGTCCTAAACTATATGTACTCAAGAAATACTAAAAAAATTTAGTTATTTCTGAAATTGTACGTACGGTTATTGAAGCACACCATGTTTCTCATTTAGATCTAATTTCTTTTCTACCAAGAAACCAAATTAGCTGTTGTGTAAAGTCTGTTTATTTTATTTAATGTGATCAAGCATCGAAATCGGATTCCTTGCCGTTTTTGAACACAAACTTTCTGCTATTATTCTGTATGCTTAATAAAATTAGGGAAAGATGAGCGAATAGTGAAAGCAATTTTGAAATACAAGATCCCAAAACAGATCAGCTTAGCTTATCAACGCAGGGCTTCATGTCCAATTCTAATCAAATTAAAAAATATTTGATAGATTCAGCACAAATTTTGTTATTTTGTCCTCTTTTAACCGAACAAGGGGTTCTTGCTCAGTGGTAGAGCATTCGACTGCAGATCGAAATGTCCCCAGTTCAAACCTGGGTGCCCACTTGTGATTATAATTGATATAATAAAAAAACTGAGTGAATAAAATTTCGGATTATGGAATGTCCTAAACTATATGCACTCAAGAAATACTAAAAAAATTTAGTTATTTCTGAAATTGTACGTACGGTTATTGAAGCACACCATGTTTCTCATTTAGATCTAATTTCTTTTCTACCAAGAAACCAAATTAGCTGTTGTGTAAAGTCTGTTTATTTTATTTAATGTGATCAAGCATCGATATCGGATTCCTTGCCGTTTTTGAACACAAACTTTCTGCTATTATTCTGTATGCTTAATAAAATTAGGGAAAGATGAGCGAATAGTGAAAGCAATTTTGAAATACAAGATCCCAAAACAGATCAGCTTAGCTTATCAACGCAGGGATTCATGTCAAATTCTAATCAAATTAAAAAATATTTGATAGATTTAGCACAAAATTTGTTATTTTGTCCTCTTTTTAACTGATCAAGGGGGTATAGCTCAGTGGAAGAGCATTCGACTGCAGATCGAAATGTCCCCAGTTCAAACCTGGGTGCCCCCTTGTGATTAGAATTGATATAATAAAATAACCTGAGTGAATAAGCTTGCGGATTATGGAATTCCTAAACTATACGTACTCAAGAAATACTAAAAAAATTTAGTTATTTCTGAAATTGTACGTACGGTTATTGAAGCACACCATGTTTCTCATTTAGATCTAATTTCTTTTCTACCAAGAAACCAAATTAGCTGTTGTGTAAAGTCTGTTTATTTTATTTAATGTGATCAAGCATCGAAATCGGATTCCTTGCCGTTTTTGAACACAAACTTTCTGCTATTATTCTGTATGCTTAATAAAATTAGGGAAAGATGAGCGAATAGTGAAAGCAATTTTGAAATACAAGATCCCAAAACAGATCAGCTTAGCTTATCAACGCAGGGCTTCATGTCCAATTCTAATCAAATTAAAAAATATTTGATAGATTCAGCACAAAATTTTGTTATTTTGTCCTCTTTTTAACTGATCAAGGGGGTATAGCTCAGTGGAAGAGCATTCGACTGCAGATCGAAATGTCCCCAGTTCAAACCTGGGTGCCCCTTGTGATTAGAATTGATATAATAAAATAACTGAGTGAATAAGCTTGCAGATTATGGAATTTCCTAAACTATACGTACTCAAGAAATACTAAAAAAATTTAGTTATTTCTGAAATTGTACGTACGGTTATTGAAGCACACCATGTTTCTCATTTAGATCTAATTTCTTTTCTACCAAGAAACCAAATTAGCTGTTGTGTAAAGTCTGTTTATTTTATTCAATATGATCAAGCATCGATATCGGATTCCTTGCCGTTTTTGAACACAAACTTTCTGCTATTATTCTGTATGCCTAATAAAATTAGGGAAAGATGAGCGAATAGTGAAAGCAATTTTGAAATACAAGATCCCAAAACAGATCAGCTTAGCTTATCAACGCAGGGCTTCATGTCAAATTCTAATCAAATTTAAAAATATTTGATAGATTTAGCACAAAATTTGTTATTTTGTCCTCTTTTTAACTGATCAAGGGGGTATAGCTCAGTGGAAGAGCATTCGACTGCAGATCGAAATGTCCCCAGTTCAAACCTGGGTGCCCCCTTGTGATTAGAATTGATATAATAAAATAACCGAGTGAATAAGCTTGCGGATTATGGAATTTCCTAAACTATACGTACTCAAGAAATACTAAAAAAATTTAGTTATTTCTGAAATTGTACGTACGGTTATTGAAGCACACCATGTTTCTCATTTAGATCTAATTTCTTTTCTACCAAGAAACCAAATTAGCTGTTGTGTAAAGTCTGTTTATTTTATTTAATGTGATCAAGCATCGAAATCGGATTCCTTGCCGTTTTTGAACACAAACTTTCTGCTATTATTCTGTATGCTTAATAAAATTAGGGAAAGATGAGCGAATAGTGAAAGCAATTTTGAAATACAAGATCCCAAAACAGATCAGCTTAGCTTATCAACGCAGGGCTTCATGTCCAATTCTAATCAAATTAAAAAATATTTGATAGATTCAGCACCAACTTTTTTATTTTGTCCTCTTTTTAACCGAACAAGGGGTTCTTGCTCAGTGGTAGAGCATTCGACTGCAGATCGAAATGTCCCCAGTTCAAACCTGGGTGCCCCATTGTGATTAGAATTGATATAATAAAATAACTGCTTCGAGTTATGGAATTTCCTAAACTATACGCACTCAAGAAATACTAAAAAAATTTAGTTATTTCTGAAATTGTACGTACGGGTTATTGAAGCACACCATGTTTCTCATTTAGATCTAATTTCTTTTCTACCAAGAAACCAAATTAGCTGTTGTGTAAAGTCTGTTTATTTTATTCAATGTGATCAAGCATCGAAATCGGATTCCTTGCCGTTTTTGAACACAAACTTTCTGCTATTATTCTGTATGCTTAATAAAATTAGGAAAGATGAGCGAATAGTGAAAGCAATTTTGAAATACAAGATCCCAAAACAGATCAGCTTAGCTTATCAACGCAGGGCTTCATGTCAAATTCTAATCAAATTAAAAAATATTTGATAGATTTAGCA
Source organism: Daphnia magna (assembly GCF_020631705.1). Classification (NCBI taxonomy): domain Eukaryota; kingdom Metazoa; phylum Arthropoda; class Branchiopoda; order Diplostraca; family Daphniidae; genus Daphnia; species Daphnia magna. The sequence goes on along the minus strand of NC_059190.1, from coordinate 4,613,402 downwards.
CAAAATTTGTTATTTTGTCCTCTTTTTTAACTATTTAAGGGGTATAGCTCAGTGGTAGAGCATTCGACTGCAGATCGAAATGTCCCCAGTTCAAACCTGGGTGCCCCCTTGTGATTAGAATTGATATAATAAAATAACCGAGTGAATAAGCTTGCGGATTATGGAATTTTCTAAACTATACGTACTCAAGAAATACTAAAAAAATTTAGTTATTTCTGAAATTGTACGATACGGGTTATTGAAGCACACCATGTTTCTCATTTAGATCTAATTTCTTTTCTACCAAGAAACCAAATTAGCTGTTGTGTAAAGTCTGTTTATTTTATTTAATGTGATCAAGCATCGAAATCGGATTCCTTGCCGTTTTTGAACACAAAACTTTCTGCTATTATTCTGTATGCTTAATAAAATTAGGGAAAGATGAGCGAATAGTGAAAGCAATTTTGAAATACAAGATCCCAAAACAGATCAGCTTAGCTTATCAACGCAGGGCTTCATTATTTTTTTTTAATTTTAAAATTTTTTTTTTTTTTTTAACAAAATTTTTTTTTTTTTTTCCCTTTTTAACTGATGGTAACCAGTGGAAAGCATTCGACTGCAGATCGAAATGTCCCCAGTTCAAACCTGGGTGCCCCTTTTGATTAGAATTGATATAATAAAATAACAGAATAACTTCAGATTATGGAATTTCTAAACTATACGTACTCAAAAATACTAAAAAAATTTAGTTATTTCTTTGTATATTATAAAACCCCCCTTTTTTTTTTTTAAATTCAATTTTTTTCTCCCAAAAAACCAAATTAGCTGTTGTGTAAAGTCTGTTTATTTTATTCAATGTGATCAAGCATCGAAACTTCCTTTCCGTTTTTGAACACAAACTTTCTGCTATTATTCTGTATGCTTAATAAAATTAGGGAAAGATGAGCGAATAGTGAAAGCAATTTTGAAATACAAGATCCCAAAACAGCTTAGCTTATCAACGCAGGGCTCATGTCAAATTTTAATCAAATTAAAAAATATTTGATAGATTCAGCACAAATTTGTTATTTTGTCCTCTTTTAACTGACAAAGGGGTATAGCTCAGTGGAAGAGCATTCGACTGCAGATCGAAATGTCCCCAGTTCAAACCTGGGTGCCCACTTGTTAAATATAATTTAATAAATAAATAAAATAAAATTGAGATTTTATTTTCTTTGATGGGATATTAGAGGATATGTTTAAACCAATTCAAGTAAATAAACTTGAAAAATAAAATAAAAAATAAAATATTCTGAAATTGCTGTACTAAGCACACCATGTTTCTCATTTAGATCTAATTTCTTTTCTACCAAGAAACCAAATTAGCTGTTGTGTAAAGTCTGTTTATTTATATTTATTAAATTTTTTTTTTTTTTTTAAAAAAAAAAAAAAATTTAAAACAAATCCAAATATCAACGCACTTCATGTCATCTAATAACAAATCTCAGTATTCACTGCAGATTGAAAACAAAACTTCTATTTATTTAATAATATAATTAAAGATGAAAAAGATTTTGAAATAAAAAAAGAAAATTAGTTATCAACCAGAAGAAATCTTATTGTAGCAAATTATTTAAAATTTTTATTTTGATAGATAGACACAAACTCATTTTTCCTTCTTGTAAAATATTTGATAGATAAAGTTTAGCTCAGTGGAAGAGCATTCGACTGCAGATCGAAATGTCCCCAGTTCAAACCCTGGGTGCCCCATTGTGCATTAGAATTGTTATAATAAAATAACTGAGTGAATAAGCTTGCTGATTATGGAATTTCCTAAACTATACGTACTCAAGAAATACTAAAAAAATTTAGTTATTTCTGAAATTGTACGTACGGTTATTGGAAGCACACCATGTTTCTCATTTAGATCTAATTTTTTTTTTCTACCAAAAAACCAAATTAGCTGTTTTGTAAAGTCTGTTTATTGTATTTAATGTGATCAAGTATCGAAATCGGATTCCTTGCCGTTTTTGAACACAAACTTTCTGCTATTATTCTGTATGCTTAATAAATTAGGGAAAGATGAGCGAATAGTGAAAGAAATTGTGAAATACAAGATCCCAAAACAGATCAGCTTAGCTTATCAACGCAGGGCTTCATGTCCAATTCTAATCAAATTAAAAAATATTTGATAGATTCAGCACAAAATTTGTTATTTTATCCTCTTTTTAACCGAACAAGGGGGTATAGCTCAGTGGTAGAGCATTCGACTGCAGATCGAAATGTCCCCAGTTCAAACATTGGTACCCCCTTGTGATTATAATTGATATAATAAAAAAACTGAGTGAATAAGCTTACGGATTGTGGAATTTCCTAAACTATATGTACTCAAGAAATACTAAAAAAATTGAGTTATTTCTGAAATTGTACGTAAGGTTATTGAAGCACACCATGTTTCTCATTTAGATATAATTTCTTTTCTACCAAGAAACCAAATTAGCTGTTGTGTAAAGTCTGTTTATTTTATTTAATGTGATCAAGCATCGAAATCGGATTCCTTGCCGTTTTTGAACACAAACTTTCTGCTATTATTCTGTATGCTTAATAAAATTAGGGAAAGATGAGCGAATAGTGAAAGCAATTTTGAAATACAAGATCCCAAAACAGATCAGCTTAGCTTATCAACGCAGGGCTTCATGTCCAATTCTTATCAAATTAAAAAATATTTGATAGATTCAGCACAAAATTTGTTATATTGTCCTCTTTTTAACTGATCGAGGGGGTATAGCTCAGTGGAAGAGCATTCGACTGCAGATTGAAATGTCCCCAGTTCAAACCTGGGTGCCCCCTTGTGATTAAAATTGATATAATAAAATAACTGAGTGAATAAGCTTGCGGATTATGGAATTTCCTAAACTATACGTACTCAAGAAATACTAAAAAAATTTAGTTATTTCTGAAATTGTACGTACGGTTTTTGAAGCACACCATGTTTCTCATTTAGATCTAATTTCTTTTCTACCAAGAAACCAAATTAGCTGTTGTGTAAAGTCTGTTTATTTTATTCAATGTGATGAAGCATCGAAATCGGATTCCTTGCCGTTTTTTAACACAAACTTTCTGCTATTATTCTGTGTGCTTAATAAAATTAGGGAAAGATGAGCGAATAGTGAAAGCAATTTTGAAATACAAGATCCCAAAACAGACCAGCTTAGCTTATCAACGCAGGGCTTCATGTCCAATTTTAATCAAATTTAAAAATATTTGATAGATTCAGCACAAAAATTGTTATTTTGTCCTCTTTTTAATCGATCAAGGGGGTATAGCTCAGTGGTAGAGCATTCGACTGCAGATCGAAATGTCCCCAGTTCAAACCTGGGTGCCCCTTGTGATTATAATTGATATAATAAAAAAACTGAGTGAGTTAGCTTACGTATTGTGGAATTTCCTAAACTATATGTAGGGGAGAACGGGGTCAAACTGGACAAAAAATTTCTTTTCTCTTTATTTAGATTTCTATGTTCTTTTTGTAATATTAATTTTTAGTTAATGGTCTAGCACCTTCTTGGGTAACTCCTCAATTTTTTTGTAATTTTTAAGTCTTAAAATAAACGAGTTATAAGGATTTTAATGAAGTCGGTTTTTTAAAGTTTTTATTTAAACGGCGGGGCGAAACTGGACAGGGACGGTGTGAGATTGGACATTGCCAGTTTTCCTCATAAGGAGACATAAAATAAATTTATAAAAAATATGGGTAGACTGCTTATTCAATATTTTATTCATTCATATTGAAATATTTGCAATAGAAATGAAAAATAGAGAGTTATGTCATTTTTACGAAATAGGGGGCTGAAATGGACAATTTGTAGGCGGGTAGAGTAAAATGGGAGGGCTTAACAGAGTATCGAGTATCGATTTGTCAAATGGGCGTATATGGCTTCTCCACAAGCACCTCCCACTCCAATATCGAAGTTGTCCGATATGACCCCAAAACTGTGTGTCCAAAATGACCCAACCCGGTGCTATTTAGTATTTCGTTAATAACTTAACACTGGAAAGGCATTAAAATTTCAGTTTTTTATCAATCATTAAAGAAATGAATTGGCTATTTCACATATCATTATTTTATTCACTTGTACTGTTTTTCACTTTAAAAATGCTTACAGTAGTAGGGAAGAATATTACATCAAACAGGGCCATTTTTTTAATTCTGCGATAATAAGAACAATAATGATTCGATTTTAATCAATATTTTTTCTAGAACGTTAAACATTGCAGTCTATACAAAAATTAAAAAAAAAAATTTTTTTTCCATAACATGTAGCACTTAGGGTCTTTGTCCAATATGACCCGTGTCCAAGTTGACCCCGTTCTCCCCTACTCAAGAAATACTAAAAAAATTGAGTTATTTCTGAAATTGTACGTACGGTTATTGAAGCACACCATGTTTCTCATTTAGATCTAATTTCTTTTCTACCAAGAAACCAAATTAGCTGTTGTGTAAAGTCTGTTTATCCCTGAGGGTATATATGTATATATACCGAAGGACTATAACAATTTTATCCCTGAGGGTATATATGTATATATACCGAAGGACTATAACAATTTTATCCCTGAGGGTATATATGTATATATACCGAAGGACTATAACAATTTTAGGGTGTGGGGTATAGGGAGTAGGGTAGTAGTAGTAGATCTCAGAAGGTTTAATGTCCATTATGTATTTCCATATACGTTTCTTCCCTGAATGACCAATCGTCCCCAAATTTTGTAAAAAATTCTGTCAAAATTTGTTACGTGGTATAGTGGCTTTTTCATTTGATTCTATTACAGTTTTAAAAAATTAATTTGCGTAATTGTTACCTAGCTGGTTGCCGAATCCTAGGCAGTGAATTCGCTTTTGTTTGCGTAACCTTATAACTGTCAATGCTTTGCAGTCAGTGCAGAAGGCTGTATAACAGTCACTAAACAGTAAGTGTTTTCTTTAACAAAATGTTTTAAACAGTAGATTTTTATATATTTTTTTATATTGCAGTAGTAAACATGCTCGACAACAACAATAACAATATCGAGAAGAAGAACAGCAAAAGTTATTGGAAGTAAGTCTCTTGTATCTTGCACATATTTGGATTCCATTGTTTCAAATATATTGTGTCTTTTTCAGGTTGCTGCTAGAAAACAGAGATTCGTAGAACGCAGAATGATAGGTGCTGGCAAGATCATGCTCGAAGATGAATCCACTATCTGTGAAGACATGCTTAATGCTTTGAATGTTAGTGGTCTCCAAGCAAAGGCAGCTGCTTTCAATGATTACAATTTCGAGGCACCTAACCGAAGTCCATTGGCAATAGACAATCAAAGAACAGCCATTCTTGAACTTCTAAAAAAAAAAATGTCATCATTGTTAAGGGCTTTACCGGTTGTGGTAAAACCACTCAAGTTCCCCAATTTGTTTTAGATGAATGCTACCGAACCAAAACTCCTTGCAACATTGTTGTGACTCAACCAAGGCGCATTGCAGCCATTAGCATAGCCAAAAGGGTCTGCTATGAAAGAAATTGGACATTGGGAACCGTTGTTGGATACAGAGTAACTTTGAATATTTTGTCACACTGTTATCACTTTTACTATTGAAAGCTATGTGTTTACTAGGTTGGCATGGAACATCAAGTAAGTGAATCAACTTTGCTCACCTATCTGACCACAGGATGCCTTCTTGAAGCAATAGTAGCCAAAAAATCCCTTGAAGGCTATACCCACAGTAAGTTCCTGACTATTAGCTAAATTTTGTTATGCTAATGTCTGTTTCTTTTCCAGTCATTATTGACGAAGTGCACGAGAGGGATGAAGATACTGACTTCCTTCTCTTGGTCGTCCGCAAGTTCCTCCGTCATACGAGGACGACAACTAAAGTCTTTCTGATGTCAGTTACTTTTGATGCCGACAAATTTGGCCAATATTTCAATAGCCCCGTCATTGGAAACTTTCCGTTCACGTCCAAAAGACCATTTCGCAACGCTCCCATAATTGAAGTGGAGCACGGTGAACCTCACGACATACGTGTTTAATATAGTGAACATCTTCAAAAACTAGAGGTCAGTATACAATAGCATTTTTTAAAAAGAGCAATAAATGTAATATAATATTACGGTTTTCGTTATCAGTTTCTAGGGGGGAGTATGAACTACCCCTATGATAGCGTACCGGAAATCCATAAGCTCAAATACGAAGCGGTCGCTAAGTTAATTTCGGCTTTCGATGGCAGACGAGAGATACAGCGCTACGGTCGCCATTCAAAATCCAAAATATGAAAACATTTCCAGCAACCGCAGCGCAATACTTATATTCCTGCCCGGCGTCTGTGAATTAGAAAATATGCACAAAGCTTTGCTCGACTACGACATCAATTCTGATTTCGAGAACTGTTGGTACATCCTACCACTACATTCACAAATCACCAGTTAAGAGTAAAATCGCGTCTTCCAGCCAATGTCTAGTCTAGCTCCACATTTCAGTAATTTCCGGAAAATCCTTCGGTCCACGAATATCACTGAAAAATCGCTCACGGTGCCAGACGTTACCTACGTAATTGATTTCTGTCTCATCAAGGAGCTCGTCACGGACCCAGATACCAATTTGAGTAGGCCAGTAGGCCGGATACCACCGACGTCGGCAGATTATTATAGTGCTGGCTATACCATCAAGCCCCCGCCACAGTGAAAAAGAGAAAATGGCCGAGAGCCAGACAGCAATGGTATTTGACTTTGTTCACTCGGTCGGATTTCCATATCTTTCTCTCTTTTTCCTCCATCCGCGTTTAAATCTATCTATAAGTTCTCCGCCCGGTATTCTAGATAGTATACATTCTGACCAAAATTTGTCGTCTTGTGTAGCAGAGAAATCCCGTAGCTCAAGCTTGATTGAATCTCTTCTTTTCCACGGTGCCGCTACATCGGCTGAGTGCGGCAAACTAATGTTTCTCTTCTCATCAATAGCTTTTGTGCTCTTGTCTTGCTGCTTTGATGTTGATTACAGCATTTTCATTAAACAAATGGTCCGCCCTATTAACTTTTTTGTCTGCATAAAATTGTATGCCCCTATATGTAGACACGTGGATGACTGTATAGACCATCAACGGTCGCTTTCTATTGTTGAAATTGTGTTCCTGATTATTGACCAGTGAACCACAGCATCAAACTGGTCCAGTCTATAGTCGACAATCGTCTCTATAGTTTGACAATGACGAAAGTAGTACAGCGAATGCGCAGCGTTAAAAAAAGGGGGGGGGACATTAACACAGCACTCGGGTGCGTATAGCGCATCATTATATACGATGCTGTTGTCTGGTTGTTGAACAAAAGTAAAAAGTTCCAACACCTTATCATTGCCAACTGCGACGACTATAAAATAGGGATTTTATAGGTGGCGAGGACGGGGTCGCTTGAAAAAAAAAAAGAAAAAATGGGAGAAAATAGAAAAACAAAAAGGGAAACCATCAATCAGTGTCGGCGCCGATCGAAATGGTAATCCATCGAAACTACCGGGATGAGCGGAACTGCTGAGCTTCTATGGCCAAGGTAAGTTTTATACAGACATATCCGCTCAGAAGAGATGAGACATCAGACTATTAAGTTGATGGCAATGGAATGACTTGGAGAGTGTAATGCTCCATATCAGGCCATGCAAAAGGATTTTTTTTTTCGTAGGCTATTGTGTGTCGGTGATTGGTGTGTTTACGTATCGCTTTTTCATAATGCAATAAAACACACAAGGGATATAATGCAGTTTTTAATTATGCCGACCTCTTTGCTTTATAGGATTATAGCCGAGGAGATGATGCCGTCAAGGCTAAAAATTGAATTGAACAAAATTGAACCTATAATTCTTTGCGCAAATAGGTTGCGTGCTAACAATGTATAATATTCAGCTATTTTTGGCCACAGTCATAAAGGGAAGGCGTACATAAATGAAGGAGCGCTATACTCATCTATACGGATCCGCTTATCGGTAACGTGGCACACCATATGGTATAGCAACAGGAGAGGCCGAACGGAGGCGATTAAAAAAAGCATGGAATATTCCTAAACTTGTTAATAGCTTGCAAAGACAATGAAAAGAAAGAGATTGAGTTCAAGGACTCAGATTTTTATTTCCGAACTTACAAATCGACATAATTAATAATTAACAGTTCAACAAACAAGTTTGCAATGCAGAGCTTTCATATATGGTAGTGACTCTTCATACTTCATGGAATGCGATCTTCCAGATTTAGCTTGCAATTCAGCTTTCCCCTTCATAATAAAGGTATTGATGATTACTCTTCCTGTAAATTGTAAATTAGGTTTTTATAGTTGAATGCCAATTACTCTCTAATTCAAAACTAGTTTATTGGTCCAATAATTGACGCCAATAATTGACGCTTCTGCGAAAAGCGTAAGTTGAAAGAATTGGCTTGTTATTACCGAACATTTTGATAACGGTGACGTCATGAAACGTAAGTGTGAAAGAAGACAAGACGGAGAACGAAGCAAACACTATAAATTGATTGAAATTTAGAAATCTTGGATCCAAAATCTGTTTATCTTTGGCCCACGTTACATGTCTATGGAAAATTTTTTTCAAAAAAATTGCCCGAAGGACATTACCGAAGGAATCTTGTCATCAACGACCTGAGTGCTACGCCACAACTTTAACCAACGTTACCAAAACCTTGTTATCTGTAGAGCAATCATGGATTTCCATCACTGATGACTCGGCCAGCAAGAAGGCAAATTATTAAGGAGGTTTTTAAAAATACCAATGCAGTGTCTGTGTGTTGGCCTTTGTTCCATCTTTATTCCAAAAAACGCCCCTAAGGTGACTCTAAACCCGTATTCAGCCGGAATCTGCGCCAGCCAACGTTTTTGGTTTTTTTTTTTATTGGGCCCATTCCAGCTCCATTGATTGCTGATTTCAATTTAGACACCGATTGCGCCAATTCCCTCTACAACATTAATTTCGTTTTGGCCACCATTCAAAATTCTTTTACACGCCAGATGGAAGCCCAGTCAAGGTCCGGTTTCGCAATCTCTGTTCTCCCTGGTTGCCCTATGTTAGCGATCAGGTGATTGTAGGTGGCGCGGTGATTCGATACAGTTGACGATGTGAAGATGCCAGCTTTTAGTAGATCGGTGATGGTTGAAAGTGAGGTAGTGAAGTATGGATGCGATGAATGGGTTGCATTAAACCTAGGCTGGGTGATTTGTGGAAGGAGGTTCTTGAGATGTGGCCCCAACCAATAAACAGTTGCAGTTCTCTCAATAGCCTCGGGGTGGATTAAAGATTTGAAAATTTGCCGAGTGAAAAGGGACAGGAAGAATGGAAAAAGTAAAGTGACACCAAGCCCACCTTGAAGCCGGGGGCGGATCAAAACATTTAGGGGTGGGTGCTCTCTTCGTTGTGCCCAAAGGAATTTGTTGCATTTTTGTTGGAGGAGAAGGGCTTGGGTTTTGTTGCAGGGAAGTACGTGGGCTATATGAACAAGTTGTGACAAAACATGTTGTTTAATGAAAAGGATGCGACCATAAAAAGTGAAATGACGGTGTGTGTTTTTGATGAGAATATTTTGGATGATGTTGAGCTGTCTTTGCCAATTGTCTTTAACTGTTTTTTTTGTTTCGGAAGAAAAAGTAATTCCGAGAACTTTTAATTCATCTACTTGAGTTATCCAATCATACGGCCATTTACTTTTAGAATATGACTGTTTAAAATTGCCTCTATGGGGAATCGAACTCTTAACCTCAGAAACCCCAGCCGACGCCGCTGCCCACTGTGTCACTACAGATCGTTGAGTTTAATGTAGGGTCCAGATGCCTAGACCAAGTAATTTTGTCTTCCCCTTGTTAATACGTGCATTTGTCCAGGCACAAAATTCCAGAATAATCTCGCATGCACGACGTACATCTTTCATTGATGAGGCAAAAACTACAAGATCATCTACATATGCACGAACTTGGATGCGTTTTCCGTAGTGTTCAATTCCGTCAATACCCCTAGACAAGCAAACTAAAAGCGGTTCAATATAGAGGGCAAACAGATGGACTGACAGAGGGCACCCCTGTCGCACGGATTGTGCATTGTCCACAGTACCGACTATGTCATTACCGTTCAATGGGCATAGTTCAGTTATACTGTACAGTGTTTTTAACCAATCAACAAACAGGGGAGGGTAGCCCATGGCTGTCATCACTTCCCACAGTACGTCTCGGTTGACAAGGTCATATGCTTTCTCCAAATCGTACGCGATAATGGCGGCCGGTTTGAGGGAAGATACTTCTTTTGATTTACGGCCTGTATTATCGATGACATCTCGAATTAAACACAAGCTGTCAAAGATATAGCGGCCAGGTACACCACCTTTTTGATGTGAATCTAGAGAGTTTTGAAGAGAATTTCTCAGACGAAAAGCCAATACTGACGCGATTAACTTGTAATCGGTATTTAACAATGAAATTGGCCGGTAATCTGTGATTTTACTCGGTGCTGGGATTTTTGGGACTAATCTAATAGCTGCCCTTCCCTGCGACGGTTGAAGTTTTCTTTTGTCGAGCACACAAATCATCATCTCTAGAAAATGAACACCAATAACATCCCAGAATTTTAAATAAAACTCAAAAGGAATGCCATCTGTACCTGGGGCCTTGTTCTTTTTAGTTGCCCTAAGTGCGTTGTTAATTTCCTCTACTGTAAATGGAGACACTAGTGGATTGTCACTCTCCGGTATCGAACCTAGTACTCCTCGATTGAACGCTTGAGCGTTTAACGACTGAGCTACTACTGATAGACCCGGGTCGTTTTTAGTGGGTTTTGTGCGGTTAAGTGCACCTCTAATCCCTTCTATAAATTTTCAGCTAAATGGGTATTAGGGGCGGGCTGGTTCTGAAAGATTCCACTGAAATGTTTAATTATTTCTAGGTTAATTTGCTCAGATTGGGTAATTTTACAGTTATCATTAGTTTTGAGTTGGGTGATCAGAGACTTCTGGAAATTACTCGTTGACTTGTTCATATGAAAGGTAGATGTCTCTTCTTCGGCTGTACTTTGAACGCGTGAACGTATTGCAAATCCCCTCAATGCTTCTCGCTCCCAGGCTAGAAACTCACGTTTCAACTCCATGTAGCGCGCATGATTGAGATTTGCATTGTTCACGGTTTCTTTTAGTTGATGTTGGAGTAATTTCCGTTTGACTCTCTGGTCACAGATTCTCTTTTACAATAATTAATTGATAAACGCCTGAGGCCAGGTTTGAAAATGTTCTCCCACCAGTGGTCTACGTTTCCAATACGGGATGTATGTTGGGACATTTCTTCAATAAAGACATGCACCAATTTTATATATTCTTCCTCCTCGAGGATTGATGTGTTAAGTTTCCATAAAACCCTTGACTTGTTTCTCACTACACGAGGAGGGGTGGTACTGTTTATATACCCTACGATTGGTCTGTGATCCCCGAGTGGTAACTCGTGCAAATTGATATCAGAAAATTTAACGTGGTGCTGACAATAAATTCGGTCTAATCTAGCCTGGCTAGTCGCACAAAAGTACGTCCAACAAGGTTCATTTTTCCGAATATCTCTCCAGACATCTGTTAATGAAAGGGCTTTTACTAAATCTCGGAGGGGTTCTAGTAGTGCTAGTCTAATTTTAGGTGGTGTTGTCTTGCTACTTTTCCGGTCATCGATCTCGTCAACGGCATTAAAATCTCCCAATATAATTGCTGGTGCCTTATACTGGGCAACATAAGCCGGAATAGTTTCCCGGAGGAAAGAATCCCTATAAGTTTTATTTTGGTCACCAGATGGGGCGTAAATACACACAAAAGCAAAACCCTTTACTTCCATGGCTATCAACCTCCCCTCCGGTTCAAACAAAATGTTGTTGACGCTCAGGCCGTGTCGTACTAGGATGGCTGTCCCATGTTTTCTAGGGCCGAGGTTTGTGTGCATCTGGTAATGGTTAGTAAATACGGTGTTATAGTGGAAAACTACTTCTTGCAAACATATAATATCAAGTTTTTGATGTAAAAAGAAATTGAGCATTATTTGAAGTTTGTCAGGTGACGATATTCTGTTGATATTATATGTCGCGATGTTAATCATGATTAAAATTTAAAATTGGGTTTTGGGGATTGGGTCTTGTTATCGTTGCCCTTTTTCCTTCTAACGACCTCCATTGCTTTGAGAGTTTTATCTGCTATAGAAGTCGATTGAGTGCTGAGGGGGACGCCCAAAGATTCCTGAGTCTCGCTCACATGACTAGCCCTCTGGCTGTCAAGTGCCCGTTGGCCTGGCTGAATACTCCCATCAGAAAAGGAAATGTCTTCCTCAGGGTTTGAAACCGAACACAGCTCGGTTGCATCCATCTCTTTTTTTTTTTATTGTAAAATTCTCTTTTATTTTCTGTTAATTTTCAATTTTCAAAAAAACAAAATAAACAAAAGCAAACAAAAACAAACAAATAATTTCGCCCTTCGGATGCAGACGTTATTAGGGCAGAGAAAAGAAAATTTGGCAATGGGGGCCTTAGAGCAAAACAGAAACAAAAACAAGCAAATGCAAGGGATCATAGGTTGTGCTAATTAAAAATAAACAAAAGTAAACAATAGCAGATGACATTGGGGTGGGATATTACAATAAACAAAAATAAACAAAGATTTTACATATTTAGGTATTAAATAAAACACAAACAAACTAAATGAACAAAATGAAAGTAAAATATGGGAAGGGATAAAAAAGAATGGTGGATTTAACTATGGGGGTAAAGTGTTTTCCATAAGCTCTCTACTTCTTCTTGATTTGGGGTACGTTGATGGTTCCTTGCCTTCCAGTTGATGAAGATGTAGGCAGCCAGAAGAGTAAACGCTTGCCGGAGATTCCCTATTGGCCCAAAATGACCACGAATCAGATCTTCTTTTGATGACTTGCAGCCCTTTTGACGCATGATTCCTTCCAACCAGCTCCAAACGGTGAGGCGTTCAGGACACTGGAACATCAGATGCTCATCGGTTTCGGGGTCTTGATGGCAGATTGGGCATTTTGCGTCCTCGTTGGGATCCAACCGATGGCATCTGGTCCTGGTAGGGAGAAGTCGCTGGTTGAACAGGAACATGGTCTCTCTGATGTTACTAGGAAGGGCTGCAGTCGCCTTCCAGATTCGTGGCCAATCCAGATTAGGCCTCAGGATCTCCAGCTTTCCCATTGTCGTCACCTCCAGGACCCAATGGTTGTAAGTTTTCCGATGAACCATTGGATTCCCCTGCACCAGGATTGAAGATGCAAAGAGTTGCTTGATTTGATGCAGGGGTTCCTGAAGGTAATAGGGCCTCTTCATGACTGCTACGGGGACGGTGTTGTCCTTGTAGAGTGGCAATAAGGTTCGGAGAGGGAAGGACATCCAATACCGAAGTAGAGAGCTTTCTGGGCTGTTTGGGCCTGTCAGGACTTTATACATGGGGCACAGGAAAAGGGAACGGTAAAAGAGGTGTGTGTTGACCATTCCCAGTCCCCCTTCTTTGACAGTACGGAAAATTACGGTTTTCTTCGGCCTTTCTACTTTTCCCATCCATAGAAATTTCATGACAGCCTTCGAAATCTGGTCAGCCATTTTTTGATTACAAGGTAATACCTGTGCAAAGTACACAGTTCCGGAGAGAGCCTTCGACTTGAGGAAAAGCACCCTCTGGTAAATATTAAACCGTCGACTGGCATTCTCTCGCAGAATACCATTTAAAGAGCTAAATGCATCATTCCAAATCCTACTAGCTGTCTCTTCTATGGAATGGGAAAATTTAATTCCTAACAGGGACAATGTTGGCGCTGACACAAGCCACTCAAGAGGCCAAATTGATCTAGAGCTCCAAGTCCCGAGTCCCAGGGCTTTTGTTTTATCCTTATTCATCCTTGCCTTTGTCCACTGACAGAACATATCAAGGATTTGTCCTGCCCTGGTAAAATCTTCGTCACAAGAAACGAAAATGGTGACGTCATCAACAAAGGCTCTGACAGTGAGTTTTTCATTAAACAATGATATACCCTTGAGAACTCGAGATAAACGCACAAGCAAAGGCTCAATGTATAGAACGAAGAGATGGACAGATAGGGGGCATCCCTGGCGAATCGACTGAATATCACTAATCACCCCAGCCACCTCCGATCCGTTGAGGATTGACATTCCTGTTACAGAATACATAATCTGTAACCAACGGACGAAAGTGGTGGGGTAACCCATGGCATCCAGAATCCTCCAGAGGACTTCCCTGTTAACCAGGTCGTAGGCCTTTTCAAAGTCAACTCCAACAATGGCAGCGCCCATACCCCGAATCAAAGAGTTGGAAGAGTCATGGCATCCCCGGTCATCAACAAATTGAATGACATCTCTGTAAAGACTTAAATTATCGAAAATCAATCTACCAGGTACCCCACCTTTTTGATGAGGCCCTATGGTAGAAGATAGTGTCTGCCTCAATCGTCTCGCTAAGACAGATGCCATGACTTTGTAGTCACAATTCAAAAGAGAAATTGGCCGAAAATTAGAAATTCCACAAAGTCCCGAAGACTTAGGAATTAGCCTGATCGCCGCTTGGCCCTGCGAAGACGTCAGAGTTTCCCTTTCCAGGATATGATTAAACATATCCAAGAAGTGGGGTGCGATCACGTCCCAAAATTCTACGTAAAACTCGTAAGGAATGCCATCGGTGCCAGGGGACTTGTTTGACTTCATTGCTATTAGAGCAGCTCTAATCTCAAGAAGGGAAATTGGTGCTGTTAGGTTTGGGGTTGGCTTAAAGCAATCTCTTACTCCTTCAAGGAACTCAGACCCTGCCAGTATGTCAGGAGAAGGTTGAGTCTTAAAAATTTTTGTAAAATGAGCAACAATTTCTGCTGAAATTTCCTCTTTGGTCGATAAGCAAGTGCCATTGGGGGCAATGATCTTATCAATGCAACATTTTCGATAATTATTCCTGGCACGATTTATGTGAAAAATACTTGCTTCCTCTACATCTGGCCCTTCGAAGCAGCGGGAACGAATCCCACACCCTTTGAGTGTTCTCTCCTCCCAAGACTTTGAAAATTTTCTCAACTGTTGAAAGGCAACCCAATCAAAGGTATCTGCTTCGGCCATTTCCTGTATGCAAGATTGATAGAAAAACTTAGTTTCTCTTATCAGCCTTGCTCTTTGCCTGAAATAATCCACCGAAATGCGCTTGATACCCGGTTTCAGGACACTCTCCCACCAATTTGCTACATTACTTTCCCTAAGAGGATGATTAGCAGATTCCTGAATAAAATTGGTTACATATTTCTGAAAACCTTCTTCTGACAATATTGAAGTATTTAGTTTCCACAATCCGGCAGGTGGTCTGCTACGATTTGGGAGATCAAGATTGCAAGTAAGTGTGGATTGTACCGACTGATGGTCACTAATCGATAAAGACTGCAAACAAATATGTAAAAATCTATCAGCAAACGATCGACTAGCATAAATCCTATCAAGCCTAGAAGAACCATCGTGGTAATGGAAAGTGTGGCCCGGATCACTATGATTTAGCTTTTTCCAGATGTCTACCAGATCAAGACCAGTAACCATCTCCTTCAAAGCATAGCTAACAACACTACTTGGGACAGGGAGGGATTGGATATTTGCCCTATCTTGGATGTCGTCAACACAATTAAAATCGCCCATCAACACGAAGGGCAGTCGAGTGGTAATCGAGTAGGCAGGAACGGTTTGACGAAGAAAATTGTTTCTCTCATTCCTTACCTGCTTACCTGACGGGGCATAGATATTAATAAACGGAAAACATTTT
Source organism: Daphnia magna (assembly GCF_020631705.1). NCBI lineage: Eukaryota > Metazoa > Arthropoda > Branchiopoda > Diplostraca > Daphniidae > Daphnia > Daphnia magna. The sequence goes on along the minus strand of NC_059190.1, from coordinate 4,597,600 downwards.
ACGTCAATGGAGATAAGCCTTCCGTCAGGTTCAAGGAGCAGTCGAGAATACTCCAGACCATGTCTAATTAGAATGGCTGTTCCTTTTTTGTTGGGACCGACATTTGCTAGCAAGTGGTAACAGCTTTCAATAATTGGGCAAGAGTGAAAGGCTACCTCTTGAAGTCCTACGATATCTAAATTACCGTCCCTGCAGAAATTTAAAAGAATTTGACGTCGCTCGACTGATCGAATACCTCCAATGTTGATAGAAGCGATTTTTAATTGTGAAGTCATGTGTTAGGTTTTTTTAGTACGGGAATGCCTGAAGTGGGTTTCAAATTTTGGGGCGTCAGGGTAGGTTTAAATCGTTTGCTTCGTGGTAACGTGGGAATTTTCAGGGGGTCCTTAGTTTTGTCTGGATCAGTGGTATCAATTTCCCCCGTGTCGGGTTCCATTGATTCCATGATAATTGTCACTGTTTCCTGGTCTTCTGTCTCTGTGTCAGGTGCTGCTATTTTGGATTTTGAAATTGGTTTCAAAGGGTTGTCTTTCGGAGGTACAGATGCGGAAGTGGTAGCAGTGTCACATTCCATGGATTCAGTTTCCAAATTATTAGTACTTTCTGAGAGTGAATCTTGCGATTCACTTTCCAGAGGTACCTGGGAAACCATGGAATTTGCTACCACGGGAATTACTACGGGTGTCTGTTTAATAGTCTCTGTCTTTTTAGTCTTTTTGGCAACAGGTTTTTGGACAATGGTGGGTTCCTGGTTTCGTTTCAAAGTTGGGCAGTCGTAGCTAAAGTGTGTCTCTTCGTCGCAAAGTCTGCAAGTGGGCTTTTGTCCCTCATACTTAACCATGGCACGATAACTGCCAATGGTAATGTATGAGGGAATGTTTTTCGTCACCGTCATTCGTACAATCATCCAAGTGGCTAGGACAGGGTATAAAACTTCATCCTCTGCCACCCGATAGCGCTCCCACCGAGCTTCAATTACATTTCCAAATTCTTTAAGACGTGTCTGAACTATTCCCAAGTCTAGGTTCTGTGGAATCCCTGCAATTCGAACAAATTTCTCTTGAATATTGCTATCCCTGATGACTACACTAACTTCTTTCCCCTCCAATTCAGTCCTGACGATACCACTGTGTTGGGACAAAAAATTTGAGGTATATGCCTCTGACGTAAACGTAATTCTAGCGACCTGGTTTCTCGTATCTAGCACAGCAACTAGGCCTAAGAGATCCTGAGCATCAACCTTCAAACTACGCACGAAACCATGAACCGTACGCATACTCAATTTCGGGAATTGAACCCCAAAATCAATATCTACACTATTGAGCCACTTGGCAGCCATTGTCCCCTAGACAATGTAAACAAACTGCCCAAAGGGGGGGGGAAGGTCCCCACACACGTAAACAAACACACAAATAAAACAATTTGGGGCAAAACACAACAAAAACAGCTAAACTATACAAAATAAACACTCAAAAACACGAATATAACAACAAAAAGTAATGAAAAATAACAAAAACTCACAAAATGATGGAAAAACGGGAGAACACAAAAAGACGTCTGCATCCGACGCAGCTTAACTTCTGGGAGCTCATCCACATCGTTATCCATCTGATCTATCATGGATGGAATAGATGGTACTCCAGGTGCAATTGTATCGAGTGGCACATCGTCCCCCCCCGAAAGGGTGGGAAAAGAATTGGTGTCCACACCCGGTATCGAAACTGAAACCTCTCGAGTCGGAGACCCGAGTTCAACCAAACGAGCTACACCAGTTTCTATTTCCTCAGCTTCCTCGACGGGGGAATGGGAAGAGGCAGTACGACTCCTTTTTTTGATTGTTTTTGTTGGTCGCGGAATTCCCTCGTCTCTTTCATTTTCTTTTTCCTTACCGAATAAGACGCCACAGACGAATCCACACAGCTAGTGTCTTCAGCGTCAGAATCAGTGTCAGAAAGAGACTCAGCTTCATCGGGTTTCGAAATTGGATCCTCCGGAGCTTTATCAAAAACGACTACAGTCGACATCGTTGACCTCTGGGCTAACTCGGGAAATGAATCAGCGTCAACAGTTGGAGCAATTGGCATTTTCCCGCCACCAGTCGGCCCTGTCTCCTGCGGCTTCCTAACAATTTTAATGGTCCCACGATTTGTTAGTACACTACTATAGCTACGTGTTCCCATGGGGCCTTTTAAAATGGTGCTGGGGGTGGTTAAACTACGGGGTTGCTTGGGGCAATTAGCTAAGACGTGGGTGGGAGAATCACACATGCGGCATGTGTGCATTTGTCCTGCATAAGACACCATTAGTGGATCCTTGTAGCTTCCAAAGGTGATAAAAGATGGGATGCCCTTGTGGATCTCCATATCCACATTGACAACTCCAGTCTTTATCCCGTTCAACCTTGGAAGCGACCTATCCTGATACGTGTCCCAAAACACCCGAGAAATCACTCCAAACTCGCGCAATCTCTTGTTTAGCAGGCTAAGGTCATCATCGAATTTGAAATGTTGAATTCTAACGCGTACGAGGTTAACTGACCTATCTCTAACTCTAATTCGGACCTCCTTGCCACTAATGACTACAGATTCTTTTGCACTAAATTTATTCAAGAATTCAATATGGTCTTTGACGGTCTTGAAACCAATTCGGAAAACGCAAAAGGCTCGCCCTGGTAGGCGAGAAACTGCATCAAAGATGCTGTCAGATTCATTACTATCATGCTCGAAACATTCGTAGAATTCATGTCTGGTCACTTCAGTATTACCAAAAGAGATTTCGGCAGTACGTGGCCAGACGTCTGGGGATTCCGTTCCCATTTTACCCACAACAAAGGGGCAAAGAGGCGGGAAAAATGCAAAAAAGAAAGAAAAAAGGCCAATACCAAAATGGCGCCTTAACAAACAAACAAGGGAAACAAACGAATTACAAGATACAATACAACCAGAAGAGAGAGAGAGAAAAAAAAAAAGGAACAAAACAGTTTTTTTTGGACTCACCGCAAGATGTCACTCTTGGGAGATCAGTTAGACACGTCTGTTAACAGCCGAACGCGCTAGCCAATTGCGCCACAGAGGCACATAAATAAATTCTTGCACAAAATCAAAATTATGGATAACATAATTAACATTTAACAGAGGTATGATTTCATTTTAGGTACAACACTATTCTCTTCAAAGACAAACTGCCAAATCGGTGGATGGGTAGATTCAGTTATGTGTGTGTTTGCTGATAACATGTGTCTGTACATGGACTCTTCCAACTACAGAATGTGATTATTTCCCTATCTCTCCGTATTAAAGCTTGTCAGGTGATGTTATTTGACGTCTAAACTAAACCACAAATCTTAAATAGAGTTTCGGACAAAGATTCTTACTACATTCATTGTTCTTAATGAAACATATAACTTAAGAAGATATATAGATTTCAATTTCAGAAGGAGAGGGAAAAGAGCGAGTCGCGGATGCCTTCTACCAGCCAAACACCGTAAGCTATTCAAGGTTGATAAGTTACAGCTTAGCAGCATGGATTACTCAAAGAAACATAAAATTTGCTTGTTAGTGTTGTTTGTTTGTTTTTTTTTTGTTTTTTTTTTGGTTTTTTGTACTTGAAAACAAGCACGAGCTTAAAATGATCGCGGTTTCTAGATGGATCCCGAAATTTTCCCTTTCTCCTTCTTTCGTGGTGAAAGAAAAAATATGCTTATCTTCTTAAAGGTTCATTCGAAGCGTAGGGATGGTTGGTAAATTAATGATTCTTTTTTAATGACTAATCTAAAATGTCAACAACAAAAAAAGTAGATTGCTGACAGAGGATTTGTTGTTTTGCACATCATTTACTTGATATTGCATGTGTGCCGACTAGCTCAGCAGTTAGAACATGAGATTCCTAATCAAAGGTTGGTAGGTTTAACCCCAACGTAAATTGGATAATACAAAGTGTTGGTTACATGACTTGCTATAATTCAATTTCAATGTAGTAATTGTTATACATGTGTTCCCATAGTGTAGTGGTTATCACGTCGGCCTAACACGCTGAAGGTCCTCAGTTCGATCCTGGGTGGGAACAACATTATTAATTCCAAATCAAATGTGAAAGTTGATTTCTATAAGATATTTCCGATTCTATGGTCAGTTGCATCGAAACCATCGCTGATGCGATGAATAAACGTTCTCATAGTGTAGCGGTTATCACGTCGGCTTTACACGCTGAAGGTCCTCAGTTCGACCCTGGGTGAGAACAGTGGTTTTTCAATTTTGCAATAAAGACTCAGATCACCGCCATCATGTACATGTGTGTGAAGCAACCAAATTTGTTTATCATCAACGACCTGAGTGCTACGCCACAACTTTAACCAACGTTACCAAAACCTTGTTATCTGTAGAGCAATCATGGATTTCCATCACTGATGACTCGGCCAGCAAGAAGGCAAATTATTAGGGAGGTTTTTAAAAATACCAATGCAGTGTCTGTGTGTTCACACCTTTGTTCAATCTTCTATTCCAACGCCCCTGGGTGGGATCGAACCACCAGCCTTCCGGTTAACAGCCGAACGCGCTAGCCAATTGCGCCACAGAGGCACATAAATAAATTCTTGCACAAAATCAAAATTATGGATAACATAATTAACATTTAACAGAGGTATGATTTCATTTTAGGTACAACACTATTCTCTTCAAAGACAAACTGCCAAATCGGTGGATGGGTAGATTCAGTTATGTGTGTGTTTGCTGATAATATGTGTCTGTACATGGACTCTTCCAACTACGGAATGTGATTATTTCCCTATCTCTCCGTATTAAAGCTTGTCAGGTCGTTGGGTTTGGTGATGAGGGCATTGGTCGTTGTTTGAAAGATTGAGACTATTGAGACGCATTTTGGTGGGAAGCTGGTTATGGTTAAAATCCCAGACCAGTTCGGCGTTTTTCCTTTGATTTTGGCCACCCAACGCCAGATGGAAGCCCAGTCAAGGTCCGGTTTCGCAATCTCTGTTCTCCCTGGTTGCCCTATGTTAGCGATCAGGTGATTGTAGGTGGCGCGGTGATTCGATACAGTTGACGATGTGAAGATGCCAGCTTTAAGTAGATCGGTGATGGTTGAAAGTGAGGTAGTGAAGTATGGATGCGATGAATGGGTTGCATTAAACCTAGGCTGGGTGATTTGTGGAAGGAGGTTCTTGAGAAGTGGCCCCAACCAATACACAGTTGCAGTTCTCTCAATAGCCTCGGGGTGGATTAAAGATTTGAAAATTTGCCGAGTGAAAAGGGACAGGAAGAATGGAAAAAGTAAAGCGTCACCAATCCCACCTTGAAGCCGGGGGCGGATCAAAACATTTAGGGGTGGGTGCTCTCTTCGTTGTGCCCAAAGGAATTTGTTGCATTTTTGTTGGAGGAGAAGGGCTTGGGTTTTGTTGCAGGGAAGTACGTGGGCTATATGAACAAGTTGTGACAAAACATGTTGTTTAATGAAAAGGATGCGACCATAAAAAGTGAAATGACGGTGTGTGTTTTTGATGAGAATATTTTGGATGATGTTGAGCTGTCTTTGCCAATTGTCTTTAACTGTTTTTTTTGTTTCGGAAGAAAAAGTAATTCCGAGAACTTTTAATTCATCTACTTGAGATATCCAATCATATGGCCATTTACTTTTAGAATATGATTGTTTTAAATTGCCTCTATGGGGAATCGAACTCCTAACCTCTGGAACCCCAGCCTACGCCGCTGCCCACTGTGTCACTACAGGTCGTTGCGTTTCATGTAGGGTCCAGATGCCTAGACCAAGTAATTTTGTCTTCCCCTTGTTAATACGTGCATTTGTCCAGGCACAAAATTCCAGAATAATCTCGCATGCACGACGTACATCTTTCATTGATGAGGCAAAAACTACCTGATCATCTACATATGCACGAACTTGGATGCGTTTTCCGTAGTGTTCAATTCCGTCAATACCCCTAGACAAGCAAACTAAAAGCGGTTCAATATAGAGGACAAACAGATGGACTGACAGAGGGCACCCCTGTCGCACGGATTGTGCATTGTCCACAGTACCGACTATGTCATTACCGTTCAATGGGCATAGTTCAGTTATACTGTACAGTGTTTTTAACCAATCAACAAACAGGGGAGGGTAGCCCATGGCTGTCATCACTTCCCACAGTACGTCTCGGTTGACAAGGTCATATGCTTTCTCCAAATCGTACGCGATAATAGCGGCCGGTTTGAGGGAAGATACTTCTTTTGATTTACGGCCTGTATTATCAATGACATCTCGAATTAAACACAAGCTGTGAAAGATATAGCGGCCAGGTACACCACCCTTTTGATGTGAATCTAGAGAGTTTTAAAGAGAATTTCTCAGACGAAAAGCCAATACTGACGCGATTAACTTGTAATCGGTATTTAACAATGAAATTGGCCGGTAATCTGTGATTTTACTCGGTGCTGGGATTTTTGGGACTAATCTAATAGCTGCCCTTCCCTGCGACGGTTGAAGTTTTCTTTTGTCGAGGACACAAATCATCATCTCTAGAAAATGAACACCAATAACATCCCAGAATTTTAAATAAAACTCAAAAGGAATGCCATCTGTACCTGGGGCCTTGTTCTTTTTAGTTGCCCTAAGTGCATTGTTAATTTCCTCTACTGTAAATGGAGACACTAGTGGATTGTCACTCTCCGGGATCGAACCTAGTACTCCTCGATTGAACGCTTGAGCGTTTAACGACTGAGCTACTACTGATAGACCCGGGTCGTTTTTAGTGGGTTTTGTGCGGTTAAGTGCACCTCTAATCCCTTCTATAAATTTTCCAGCTAAATGGGTATTAGGGGCGGGCTGGTTCTGAAAGATTCCACTGAAATGTTTAATTATTTCTAGGTTAATTTGCTCAGATTGGGTAATTTTACAGTTATCATTAGTTGTGAGTTGGGTGATCAGAGACTTCTGGAAATTACTCGTTGACTTGTTCATATGAAAGGTAGATGTCTCTTCTTCGGCTGTACTTTGAACGCGTGAACGTATTGCAAATCCCCTCAATGCTTCTCGCTCCCAGGCTAGAAACTCACGTTTCAACTCCATGTAGCGCGCATGATTGAGATTTGCATTGTTCACGGTGTCTTTTAGTTGATGTTGGAGTAATTTCCGTTTGACTCTCTGGTCACAGATTCTCTTTTTACAATAATTAATTGATAAACGCCTGAGGCCAGGTTTGAAAATGTTCTCCCACCAGTGGTCTACGTTTCCAATACGCGATGTATGTTGGGACATTTCTTCAATAAAGACATGCACCAATTTTATATATTCTTCCTCCTCGAGGATTGATGTGTTAAGTTTCCATAAAACCCTTGACTTGTTTCTCACTACACGAGGAGGGGTGGTACTGTTTATATACCCTACGATTGGTCTGTAATCCCCGAGTGGTAACTCGTGCAAATGGATATCAGAAAATTTTACGTGGTGCTGACAATAAATTCGGTCCAATCTAGCCTGGCTAGTCGCACAAAAGTACGTCCAACAAGGTTTATTTTTCCGAATATCTCTCCAGACATCTGTTAATGAAAGGGCTTTTACTAAATCTCGGAGGGGTTCTAGTAGTGCTAGTCTAATTTTAGGTGGTGTTGTCTTGCTACTTTTCCGGTCATCGATCTCGTCAACGGCATTAAAATCTCCCAATATAATTGCTGGTGCCTCATACTGGGCAACATAAGCCGGAATAGTTTCCCGGAGGAAGGAATCCCTATAAGTTTTATTTTGGTCACCAGATGGGGCGTAAATACACACAAAAGCAAAACCCTTTACTTCCATGGCTATCAACCTCCCCTCCGGTTCAAACAAAATGTTGTTGACGCTCAGGCCGTGTCGTACTAGGATGGCTGTCCCATGTTTTCTAGGGCCGAGGTTTGTGTGCATCTGGTAATGGTTAGTAAATACGGTGTTATAGTGGAATACTACTTCTTGCAAACATATAATATCAAGTTTTTGATGTAAAAAGAAATTGAGCATTATTTGAAGTTTGTCAGGTGACGATATTCTGTTGATATTATATGTCGCGATGTTAATCATGATTAAAATTTAAAATTGGGTTTTGGGGATTGGGTCTTGTTATCGTTGCCTTTTTTCCTTCTAACGACCTCCATTGCTTTGAGGGTTTTATCTGCTATTATTAGAAACGGCTGTCCATTTGGCAAACCCGCTTTACCCCCTTCCCCTCCTTTGAGCAAGTGACGACGCCAGGCTTTTCTTTTAGTCTGGCAACGTGGGTGGGAGTCATCTTAGAAAAGGGGGGGCTTCCTTTATTCTTCCTTCTTGTCCGTGATCTCGTGGAGTGTGGTAACGCTGTATGTGCTCTGTGTTTCGTATGTGTGTCTCTAATGTTGCTTTGTGTATCCATGGTGTCGCCAACAATATACACTCAGTGCATTATATCCTTTTATTTTTATTAGGTTATGGGCCCAGGACACGCCAATTAATCGACAAGAATGAATCACGAAGCCTCGAGAGAAGTCAACAGAATAACGAAGTTAAGCGGTCCGGAAAAATGGACCTCGTTTAGATATGGGTGTACACTGCTGCTGCAACGAGCACGTGTTCTCAACGTCGTCACGAGACTTGAACCTCGACCCGAACTGGTAATTATTGTCTTTCTATGTAGACGTCTTGCGAGACAAAGAACAAAGCTTGAATTTTGAGAATTTTTCTTTACAAAAGAAAATGAGAGAGACGAAAATTGTAATGATGGCGAAAGACTAAGCTTTTTTCCTGGACATAGAAGAAAGAGATTTGATTTGACGAGTAGTTGTAAGTGATGTTTCTATCCAACGGCTGCTCAGAATGAAGTCAATGACCAGTTTTTTTAAAATTATGAAACGTATTACAGTAATTGTGGGGCCAGACTTGCTTCTTTGCAGCCACGTGTTGGTATAGAAATATGACACTACCTGATGATGGAAAAACATTAAATGCTTGGCTTATTGTTCAAGTTTGCAGTCGTAAATAGTGTTTCTATCAGATAGGCAATTCACATGATACCTGTAAGCTTGACTTTGTTTTCAGCCGGCCAAAGCAGTCTGAATTAATCCTCTCACTATATAGCCTCTGTCTGAAATCGAAACACTATACTGCCATTCTAGCATGAATTGTGAAGAAATTTTATGTCGTTGTAAGTCGGGTAAACGCATTTGCTTGGGACAAATTATCGTTCACGTCACTCAGGCCTCACACACGCCACACTCGCATCTAACGAGTGGTGAAAGTCACGATCGTTTGATTAAAACAAAATATAAATATATATTTATATATAAATATATGTATGTATACATATTTTATGCGCGTACCAGGACACGACAGAGTACCACTGTTTGTTCTATTGAGAACTCACACATAATTATGCTGTTCCTTGAGAGCTCACATACGCAGACGCGGCATATTACGCACGCCAGTTAATTAACGTTATGTTCAATTATTGACAGAACCTCAATGAGAACCAGGAGGTCGCGAACCAAAATCTGATAGACGCTTGGGACATGAAGGATGCAGAGGCGAGAATTATAATATTCTGCAACGTTGAGGGGCCACAGCAAACTCTCATCGAAGGATGTGCGTCCTCCGCGGAAATGTGGGAGCGTCTGATACTGCAATACGCCAACGCTGCTCCTATCAACGGCAATTTACTGCTAGAGAAATTTTTCAACTACAAATACAATCCTGGTATACTAACTATACAGTTCATAAAGCTAAAGAATCTTGTTGACTCACACATGATTACCGTTCACAGAGCACAGAGTGCTGGATCATGTTGCAGTATACACAAACATGGCAGAAGAGCTGAGAAACTTGGAATCACCTGTCACTGAACAACAACTCGTTGTGAAAATTATCCAAACACTGCCCCCCAGTTTTCGCTTATTCCGTTCGGCTTGGGACAATCTACCAAGGAACGAGCAAACAATAGCAAACCTAACACCAAGACTGGTAAACGAAGAAGCCATCAGCAGAGCGGCCAACAACGGCGCGATGGATCCGACCGATACGGCCTTCTTTGCGTTCCACTGGCCTAAGGCAGCCGCTTTTGCCGGGGAGAGCGCTGCAAAGACACCCCCAGGGCAAAGTTTCGACAACGCAGCACACGCGCAAGGGGGATTCCGTGGCCGTGGACGAGGCCCCTACTTTACGGGCGAATGGCGAGGACGCGGCAGAGGCAGAGGAGGAAGAGGAGGTAGAGGTGGTGGCAGCTCCAATCCGCACAACCACTCATACGCACGAAAAGATGGACAACAACAAAACGATCAGCAGCAAAGCAGCCAACATGCCGGCTCAGTCGTCTGCTTCAACTGCAATGGAAACGGACACAAAGCTTATCAGTGTCCAACAAAAAGAGAAGAAGAACGTGGTCAGGCGAGACAAGAAAATTTCAACAAGAAAAGAGGTTTTGGTTGTATCTCTTCGTCATTGTGTCTGGTTGCACGGGAACACAAGGTCTGGAACGCTGATTCGGGCGCAACCAATCACATGACTGATCAACGGTCCTTCTTCACCACTTTCAAAATAATTCCACCCGGAACATGGAAAATCAATGGAATTGGTGGTGTTGAACTACAAGCCCTTGGTATAGGAAACATCGACGTCATTACAGAAGTAGATGGTGTGAAGCTTAAAGGAACATTCCACGACGTGTTATACGTTCCCGGTCTTGGAATTAATCTTTTTTCAATTGGAGCAGCCACCGACTGTAACGTCAATGTTGAGTTCACTGATACACAGGTCTTTTTCGCTAATAAGGAAACTAACGAAAAATTCATGACTGGCTCTCGTGTCGAAAACTCCCTCTACAGATTATGCGCTACGACCAAAAACCCAACGGAACTGAACGAAGAATCTTCAACAGCGCTCTACGGTGTTGGTAATGGGAGTACCAAGGCGTCCCTCGAACTTTGGCATAGAAGATTCGGCCATCTCAACTGTCAAGACATTTTAAAGATCAACAAATCTAAAGCAGTATGCGGCCTGCACCTCAACGACGTCAAAAAACCACTCATATGCGAAGGTTGCATCTTTGGAAAGCTCCACCGTAGCAAGTTCCCAACCGGATGCGGCCGCGTGGAAAATATCGGCGACTTGATCCACTCCGATGTCGGGGGTCCATTACACGTGCCAACTCCTGAAGGCCATCGCTTCTTCGTCATCTTCAAAGACGACAACAGCAGTTATACAGTAGCCAAACTCATGAAGACGAAAAATGAAGCTGGCACGCATTTCATGGAATTTGCAGAAATGATGAAAACCCAAACCGGAAGGCCAATAAAAATACTCAGGACGGACCAAGGAACCGACATCCTCGGTGGAAACTTTAGCGAATACAAAAAACGTACTGGTCTTATTCATCAAACTACTGCTAGGTACACTCCACAACAAAACTCTCGTTCCGAGAGAACGATGCGTACAGTTGTAGAGGCCGTGAGAAGTGGCCTGTACACTAACGACAACAGCAACCAACTTCCGTGCAACATCAGAAATGAAGTCAGAGAACTCTGGGGCGAATTTCTTCTGTCTATCGTTTACATATTCAACCGGACTCTCACCAGCCACACAGAAGTCACTCCGTTCGAGAAATTATTCGGCAAGAAACCATCGGTTGCCCACCTAAGGGTTCTCGGCTGCCGCGCATACGCCCACGTTCCCGACCAGCTACGCAAGAAACTAGATCCTAAAGGCGAAGCATGTTGGATGGTCGGCTACGGTGAAAATCAAAAGGCCTGGCGACTTTGGAACCCTGTTGAGAGGAAAATAATCGTTTCCCGTGATGTGACCTTCGATGAAACAATCCTGATTGGAGATCACCCACTCACAGCTGAAAAGGGCAATAGCCCAATGGAACCAATGCAACTATTAGTAGAAGTACTTAATCAGACTCAACTAATCGAAGGTGTAGATGAAAGCCAAGACACTCCCGATAATCAAGATGCATCAGTCGAAGAAGCTCCCCAAGTCGAGGCCTTAGAGGAGGAGATTGAACGGGCTCCTGGCGGCAGAAATGAAGAGGGTACGGAAGTCCTCGACGTTGCGAATGCGGAACCTGTTCACGCTGTGACTCCTGATCACGCCAACAAGAATCAAGAAGTGGATGAAGTCCCCAACGTTGACGCCCCACCAATATCGATTCACGATTCACACAATTATCGAAGACCAACAAGATCCGGCCGCGTGCCAAGATACACGGATCGATACATGGAATATATGGAATCATTCGGAAATGCAGCATCCACTGATCCAGCCCCTAAGCGCTCTTCATTTTTCGAACTAGAAGTTGATGAACCACAAACCTACAAACAAGCGGTGGAATCAAGATATGCGGAACAGTGGTTACCAGCTTTCAAGTCGGAGTATGACTCTCAGATCAAGAACAAATCGTGGGTGCTCATCCCAAAATCCCATGTACCAACTGAGTGCGCTATACTGCCTCACAAATGGGTTGGGAAATATAAGCCGGGCTATGGAGACCCACTGAAGCCAGATTTCGTGGCCCCACGCTTTAAAGGAAGATTAACAGTTGTTGGATGTCACCAGCAGTACGGCGTCGACTACGAAGAAACGTACGCACCTGTGCCACGCCTTGACTCAATTCGATCTGTTCTATCACTCACCGCATCACTCGGATACAAATCATTTCAGTTCGACGTGGCCACTGCGTTTCTGAACGCGGATGTTGACAAACCAATTTTCATGACCCAACCCGAAGGATTCGTGGTGTCTGGAAAAGAGGATCACGTGTGTAAGCTTTTGAAAGCGGTCTACGGCATAAAGCAGGCTCCCCGTCTTTGGTGCAAGACCTTCATCGCCGCCCTACTCAGATATGGTTTTAAGGCACTGGACGCAGATATGTGCGTGTTCATCCTGGTCAACAATAGCATCGTGTCATATCTCTTCATCTGGGTAGATGACGGATGGTTTTCTAGCAGTTCTGATGAGGAGTGTCAACGCTTCGCTACTTGGATCGGTAACGAATTGGAAGTAAGATGTCTCCCCCCGACCAGATTCGTTGGTATGAACATCGAGTACGACAGGGAAAATAGACAAGTATTTCTCTCGCAGCAGCACTCGATACTCAAGGTACTGGAACAGTTCGGCATGACGGATAGCCGTCCCAAGCTGACCCCAGCCGAATCCAGCGTTCACCTTTCTAGTTCGATGGTGCCACGCAACGAGGGGAAAGTGGACATGTCTTTAATCCCCTACCGTGCGGCAGTTGGATTCCTGCTCTATCTCTCATCTACCACTAGACCGGACATTGCCTACGGCGTTGGACAAGTGTCTAAATTTTGTGAAAACCCACAGCCGGCGCACTGGAACGCAGTCAAACGTATATTCGCTTATCTGAAAGGTACGCTCGACTTCGGTATATGGCTGGGTGGACGGAAGGATGAAGGAGCCGTAGTCTATACCGACGCCGACTACGCCAGTGATGTAGACGACCGAAAATCCATCTCAGGATGCATCGCTTTCTACAAGGGAGGGCCAGTGGCATGGTCGTGCAGGAGACAAGAATGTGTGTCCATCTGGACTACCGAGTCGGAATATGTGTCCTTATCAGATGGAGCGAAGACAGCTCTTTGGCTCAACGCGCTGGCTAACGGCCTAAACTCCTCTCCGGTCCCAATGGAAAAGTCTTCAGGCGACGAGGTACCACCAAATCCCGTTAAGATGTATTGCGACAATCAAAGTGCTATTTGTCTGGTCAAAAATCCGGTCCATCCGCGGCGATCAAAACACATTGACGTGAGATATCACTTTGTAAGACAGCTGCAAGAAAACAACAAGATCGCCGTCGAATTCGTTAGCTCCAAAGACCAACTGGCCGACATCTTCACGAAGGCTTTGCCAGCGCCAAGGTTCCAAGAGTTACGTGAACGCATCGGGGTAGGACCATACGAGAAGAATTGAGGAGGTACGGGTTTGAGAGAGGGTATTAGAAACGGCTGTCCATTTGGCAAACCCGCTTTACCCCCTTCCCCTCCTTTGAGCAAGTGACGACGCCAGGCTTTTCTTTTAGTCTGGCAACGTGGGTGGGAGTCATCTTAGAAAAGGGGGGGCTTCCTTTATTCTTCCTTCTTGTCCGTGATCTCGTGGAGTGTGGTAACGCTGTATGTGCTCTGTGTTTCGTATGTGTGTCTCTAATGTTGCTTTGTGTATCCATGGTGTCGCCAACAATATACACTCAGTGCATTATATCCTTTTATTTTTATTAGCTATAGAAGTCGATTGAGTGCTGAGGGGGACGCCCAAAGATTCCTGAGTCTCGCTCACATAACTAGCCTTCTGGCTGTCAAGTGACCGTTGGCCTGGCTGAAGACTCTCATCAGAAAAGGAAAAGTCTTCCTCAGGGTTTGAAACCGAACACAACTCGGTTGCATCCATCTTTTCATCCACATCGTTATCCATCTGATCTATCATGGATGGAATAGATGGTACTCTAGGTGCAATTGTATCGGCTGGCACATCGTCCCCCCCCCCGAAAGGGTGGGAAAAGAATTGGTGTCCACACTCGGTATCGAACCTGAAACCTCTAGAGTCGGAGACCCGAGTTCAACCAAACGAGCTACATCAGATTCAATTTCCTCAGCTTCCTCGACGGGGGAATGGGAAGAGGCAGTACGACTCCTTTTTTTTGATTGTTTTTGTTGGTCGCGGAATTCCCTCGTCTCTTTCATTTTCTTTTTCCTTACCGAATAAGACGCCACAGACGAATCCACACAGCTAGTGTCTTCAGCGTCAGAATCGGTGTCAGAAAGAGACTCAGCTTCATCGGGTTTCGAAATTGGATCCTCCGGAGCTTTATCAAAAACGACAACAGGCGACATCGTTGACCTCTGGGCTAACTCGGGAAATGAATCAGCGTCAACAGTTGGAGCAATTGGCATTTTCCCGCCACCAGTCGGCCCTGTCTCCTGGGGCTTCCTAACAATTTTAACTGTCCCACGATTTGTTAGTACACTACTATAGCTACGTGTTCCCATGGGGCCTTTTAAAATGGTGCTGGGGGTGGTTAAACTACGGGGTTGCTTGGGGCAATTAGCTAAGACATGGGTGGGAGAATCACACATGCGGCATGTGTGCATTTGTCCTGCATAAGACACCATTAGTGGATCCTTGTAGCTTCCAAAGGTGATAAAAGATGGGATGCCCTTGTTGATCTCCATATCCACATTGACAACTCCAGTCTTTATCCCGTTCCACCTTGGAAGCGACCTATCCTGATACGTGTCCCAAAACACCCGAGAAATCACTCCAAACTCGCGCAATCTCTTGTTTAGCAGGCTAAGGTCATCATCGAATTTGAAATGTTGGATTCTAACGCGTACGAGGTTAACTGACCTATCTCTAACTCTAATTCGGACCTCCTTGCCACTAATGACTACAGATTCTTTTGCACTAAATTTATTCAAGAATGCAATATGGTCTTTGACGGTCTTGAACCCAATTCGGAAAACGCAAAAGGCTCGCCCTGGTAGGCGAGAAACAGCATCAAAGATGCTGTCAGATTCATTATTATCATGCTCGAAACATTCGTAGAATTCATGCCTGGTCACTTCAGTATTACCAAAAGAGATTTCGGCAGTACGTGGCCAGACGTCTGGGGATTCCGTTCCCATTTTACCCACAACAAAGGGGCAAAGAGGCGGGAAAAATGCTAAAAAGAAAAAAAAAAAAAAAAAAAAGGGCCAATACCAAAATGGCGCCTTAACAAACAAAACAAGGGAAACAAAACGAATTACAAGATCCAATACAACCAGAAGAGAGAGAGAAAAAAAAGAACAAAACAGTTTCTTTGGACTCACCGCAAGATGTCACTCTTGGGAGATCAGTTAGACACGTCTGTTAACAGCCGAACGCGCTAGCCAATTGCGCCACAGAGGCACATAAATAAATTCTTGCACAAAATCAAAATTATGGATAACATAATTAACATTTAACAGAGGTATGATTTCATTTTAGGTACAACACTATTCTCTTCAAAGACAAACTGCCAAATCGGTGGATGGGTAGATTCAGTTATGTGTGTGTTTGCTGATAACATGTGTCTGTACATGGACTCTTCCAACTACAGAATGTGATTATTTCCCTATCTCTCCGTATTAAAGCTTGTCAGGTGATGTTATTTGGACGTCTAAACTAAACCACAAATCTTAAATAGAGTTTCGGACAAAGATTCTTACTACATTCATTGTTCTTAATGAAACATATAACTTAAGAAGATATATAGATTTCAATTTCAGAAGGAGAGGGAAAAGAGCGAGTTGCGGATGCCTTCTACCAGCCAAACACCGTAAGCTATTCAAGGTTGATAAGTTACAGCTTAGCAGCATGGATTACTCAAAGAAACATAAAATTTGCTTGTTAGTGTTGTTTGTTTGTTTTTTTTTTGTTTTTTTTTGTTTTTTGTACTTGAAAACAAGCACGAGCTTAAAATGATCGCGGTTTCTAGATGGATCCCGAAATTTTCCCTTTCTCCTTCTTTCGTGGTGAAAGAAAAAATATGCTTATCTTCTTTAAGGTTCATTCGAAGCGTAGGGATGGATTGGTAAATTAATGATTCTTTTTTAATGACTAATCTAAAATGTCAACAACAAAAAAAGTAGATTGCTGACAGAGGATTTGTTGTTTTGCACATCATTTACTTGATATTGTCACGTGGTCAATGACCACGTTATGTGATCCGGTATGCAATGCTACCGGACGTGTGACGTCAGTGTTTCCCCCCCATATATAGTCCCCCGTTGTCGTGTATCAAGCCCCCAGTCTTAGTCTTGTGAACCGTCAATACAACTTACTGTTACATGGTGGAGATGCAGAACCTCTGGTAAGTCTCTTTTTTTGGTTGTGTTTCTGTTCGATTCTGTGCTGCGGAGGCGGTGGCTGTCAGGGACCCCTGAGAGTCGACGACCCAACTGGTCTTAGCACCTTAAATTGTTGGGGTACGGGGTCACGGCTCCGACCGTAGGGCAATCGGGGGAAGCATAACGAAGGAGAGACGCCGGGGGGAAAACGGTGGAAAGGGCTAAAGCGGGGCAGACGGGTACATTGAGGGAACGTGGATAGCGGAAACTGTGAGCCGAAGTGGTCGGCAAGAATCGGGGCAGTGAACCGTGAGCCGAAGAATTCGGCAAGAAGCGGAGAAGTAACCGTGAGCCGAAGTATTCGGCAAGAATCGGGGCAGTGAACCGTGAGCCGAAGAGTTCGGCAAGAAGCGGAGAAGTGACCGTGAGCCGAAGTGTTCGGCAAGAATCGGGGAAGTGAACCGTGAGCCGAAGAGTTCGGCAAGAAGCGGAGAAGTAACCGTGAGCCGAAGTGTTCGGCAAGAATCGGGGAAGTGAACCGTGAGCCGAAGAGTTCGGCAAGAAGCGGAGAAGTAACCGTGAGCCGAAGTGTTCGGCAAGAATCGGGGAAGTAAACCGTGAGCCGAAGTTTACGGCAAGAATCGGGGAAGTGAACCGTGAGCCGAAGAGTTCGGCAAGAAGCGGAGAAGTAACCGTGAGCCGAAGTGTTCGGCAAGAATCGGGGAAGTAAACCGTGAGCCGAAGTTTACGGCAAGAATCGGGGAAGTGAACCGTGAGCCGAAGAGTTCGGCAAGAAGCGGAGAAGTAACCGTGAGCCGAAGTTTACGGCAAGGATCGGGGAAGTGAACCGTGAGCCGAAGAGTTCGGCAAGAAGCGGAGAAGTAACCGTGAGCCGAAGTGTTCGGCAAGAATCGGGGAAGTAAACCGTGAGCCGAAGTTTACGGCAAGAAGCGGGGAAGTGAACCGGGAGCCGAAAAGTTCGGCAAGAAACAAGCGGTGCGAGGATTGCGGGAAGTAGATGATAGGAGAGGAGGACGTAAGGAGCGGGGAGAGAATCCGAGACGCTCGGGGACGGTTCGTGGCACGGGGTAGTTGGGGGATACCCGAGATCGGGAGTGCATCCCAGGGGCGGGCGAGGACGCGCAGTCGACCGCTGAGGGAAAGCGGAACGGAAGAGCGAGGAGAAATAGAGGAAGGGGCTAACGAACCCCAACAGGGGCAGCGACCGGCATCCGTTCGGCAGGAGTATCATCTCACATTCAGTGAGGAGGAAACTGAGCGGTGGGAGGACGCCGAAGAGGAAGAAGGATCGGGAGAACACGAAGAAGAGCAGCCAGAGTGGGATTTCACGGATTTGAGAAGAAGATCATCGAATATCAGTAGCTACATCCGGGGATTCAGAGCAGCTCAACAGCAAGTGGGCGCAAGGCACGCGATGGCCGCACAGATAAAATTCCAATCCCCACCCACCTTCGGGGGGAAGGACGGGGAAGACGTCGTGCAGTGGATGCATCGATACGAAAGAATCGGGAGATATAATCGATGGGGAGTTGAAGAACTTCGCGACCACGTGGAGCTGTCGCTGTCCGGGGCAGCGCAGAAGTGGTACTCATACAAAGAGGCCGCGGGACAACTAGCAGCCGAATGGGAGGATGTTGCAGGACCGCCAATTGTACCCGGAGTTAAAACACAGCTGTTGGAGCAATTCAAGCCAGTCAATCAGAATCGATTCAATGAAGCGAATCTGAGAGAACGCAAACAAGAAATCGAGGAATCCACGATCGAGTATTTTTACGACATCCTGGATTTATGCCGCAGAGTAGACCCGAATATGACCGAAGCTACGAAATTGGCGCACCTATGGAGAGGACTCAAGCCAAGTTTACTAGAGAAGCTCTGGAGTTTGAAACCCAACTCGTGTGACGAATTCCTTCAAGAAATTAAGCGGTATCAGGAAATGACGTCCCGAGCAAGACACGAGGAATGGGCGATGGGCGTGGTCGGAAAACAAACACCAACGACGGGAGATGAGAGAATGGATCGAATGGAAAAATTGCTAGAGGGACTAATGGGAGCCGTGGCATCAAGGAACGCATCAGGGGCAGCCGCACAGCAAGGAGAAAGAGCGGAGAGTCAACAGTATCGGTCGGATAACCGATCGATACTGAAATGGACTTCGGATGGGAAACCTATCTGCAGCAGATGTAAGACGGAGGGGCACATCGGGAGAGAGTGTCCAACAAGAGAAAACGGTCAGGGAGGCCTGAGGGGTCGGACGCAGGACGGAAAGGTCGTGTGCTACGGGTGTGAAGGGATAGGACACATACGTCGCGACTGCCTGAGCTCCCAGCGAGGAGGGGGGCACCACAACAAAAACAGCATCAGCAGGTGCGATTCGCTGGAGAGGGTAAGCAAGTAATTGGTCTAGTAGGGACAGAGCATGGAGACCCGGAGGTGCTAGCATGGCCAATTCTGAAGATCGACATCCAGAGGATGGTAGTACTGGATGTGTTGTGCTGGGGAAACGGGTGGCTGCCGTGATAGACACAGGGGCGGTAGTGTCCGTGTGTTCGCCCAAATTAGTGAGGGAACTAGGGATAACAGTGACACCATGGCGCGCAAATCGTCTAGTATCAGTTGACGGCAAGGAGATTCAACCGGGAGGAGCCGCAAGGCTGTTAGTATCGGATGGGAAGATGACCGTCGAGGGGGAGGCTTTGGTTCTGGACGGCGACATCGACTTACTTCTGGGGAAGGACATGTTGGAGAAACTTGGAACGCGGATGAAGATTGGGGCGCTACCGGAGATCTTCATTGGAGACATTTCCCTCGGAGCACTGGGGGAGGAGATGATGGAGGAAGCACCGAAACTAGTAGTCCAGAAAGGATGCTGGGTCCCACCCCGATCGATGAAAGTGGTCGCAACTCAACCACTAGATTTGAAAGGGTTTGGCGAAAGTGCACTGGTGGAACCATCCCAAGCATTGCAGAGGACGAAAAGGGTGTCGACGGGAAAGGTCCTGGTTAGCGGCATGGGAACAATCGGACAGATGGCGATAACCAACTTATCGGATCACCAACAATGAATCGAAGAGGGGACGGTGTTAGGAATAATCGAGCCAGTGACCGAAATCAAGGAGGGAGACTCGCCAGTAGCCGTCGCGACAGCAGGGGCAGAGAAGAAAGCGTTTCGGGAGCACGAATTTGAAAGCAGGATTGGAGAAGGGGTAACGCCGACAGACAGAGAAAAGATCCGAGAAGTGTTAGTGGAATATGGCGACTGTTTTTCGTGGCCCGGAGACCAACTAGGACTGTGTACGGCAGCAGAGCATACAATAGATATCGGGGAAGCAAAACCAATTCGACAATCACCCCATGCGCGGGCATGGAAGGAGAGAATCATTATAGAAGCTCAGTGCAAGGAAATGGAGAAAGCAGGAGTTATCGAACCCTCGAACAGCCCATGGGGAGCGGCAGTGGTCCTGGTCAGAAAGAAGGACGGGACGTGGAGATTTTGTGTTGATTACCGGCGCCTAAATGCAGTGACGATAAGTGATGTGTATCCGCTGCCGAGGATAGAGGAGACTCTGGCACGATTGGAGGGGGCGGCGTTCTTTTCAATCATGGATTTGCAGTCAGGATACTGGCAAGTGCCCATTAAGGAAGGTGACCGTCCGAAAACGGCGTTCGTCACAGCGGATGGGCTATACCAATTTAAGGTGATGGCAATGGGGCTGTGTACAGCACCCGGAACTTTTCAAAGAATGATGGACGTGGTATTAAGTGGTCTCAGATGGACAACGTGTCTAGTTTATCTGTACGATATTGTAGTGTACTCTCGGTCGTTGGACGAACACGTGCAAGGACTGCGCGGGGTACTGGGACGTCTGAGAGGGGCAAATCTAAAAGTGAAGTTGGAAAAATGTACGTTCGCCCAGCCACAACTACGGGCGTTGGGACATATCGTGGATAAAAATGGGGTGTTACCGGATCCGAAGCAAGTGCAGGCAGTGAGAGACTTCCCGCACCCTCCGTTGGATGGTTCCAGAGCGGCAAAAGTGAAGAAAATAAGGGCGTTCCTAGGCATGTGTTCGTACTATAGAAGATTTATCGACGGATTCGCGAAAATCGCCAGACCGCTACACGATCTTGTGGGCGAAAAAAAAACATTTACCTGGGGAGCGGAGGCCATGGAAAGCTTCGAGGCTCTAAAGAACGCGCTAATGGGAGCTGCGCAGTTGGCGTACCCGGATAACACAAAGCCCTTCGAAATCCATCCCGACGCTTGCGAATACGGGATCGGGGCGGCCTTAGTACAGAAGGGGGAGACAGGGGAGAGGCCAGTTGCCTTTGCCAGCAGGCTATTATCCCGAACAGAGCGGAATTATTCCATTACGGAGAAGGAGTGCTTAGCCCTGGTTTGGGCGGTGAAGAAATTCCACAGCTACATCTGGGGGACAAAGGTGAAAGTGGTGACGGACCACCACGCCCTTTGTTGGTTAACAACAAAGAAAGATTTGGCGGGCAGATTGGCACGGTGGGCATTGTCCATACAGAACTATCAGCCCGAAATTGTGTATAAAAGTGGGCGGCTCCATGAGGACGCTGATGCACTATCTCGGTATCCGATGGATGGGATAGAAGACAATGACGACGAAGAGGACCTGCTACCGGTATACACGACAGCATGTGAGGAGGAGCGTCGTTGGACGAGAGAAATGCAAGGGGCAGTCCCGGGATGGGTGGAGGTACGCAGGCAACTGGAAAGGAGTACAGCCGTGGCCTACAAAAATTTCGTGCTGATTGATGGACTACTGCATCGCCGAACCTTGGGTAAACAAGGAATGAGGTTGCGTCTATGCGTACCCCCGGATCAACGGTTGGAGATTTTAGACGCGTACCATGGCGATCGTTGGGCTGCGCACTTAGGAGTGAAGAGGACGCTAGGGCGGATAGAGGAAAGATACTACTGGCCACGCTTACGACAGCAGGTACTAAACTACGTGCGGGCATGTCCGCAGTGTCAGGCAAGAAAAAGTCCGCCAGTAGAACCTCAGGGACACATGGAAATCATCCGCGTGGAGAGACCTTTCGAAAAAGTTGGGATGGACATATTGGGGCCTTTTCCCGTGTCGGTGGGGGGCAAGAAGAATATCATCGTTGCGGTGGATTATCTCACCAAGTGGGCAGAGACGAGGGCTGTTTCAACTGCGACGGCCCGGGACGCAGCTGAGTTCTTCGTCGAGGAGATTGTCTTACGGCATGGGGCGCCGGAGGGTGTGGTTACCGACTGTGGAAAGTGTTTCGTCGCGGAGTTCACGAAGGAAGTCATGCGTCTAATGGAGGTGGACCATAGAACGACAACTCCTTATCATCCCCAGGCCAACGGCCTGGTAGAAAGACTAAACCACACGCTGGGGGACATGCTATCGATGTATATAAACAGCACACACACTAACTGGGATGACATTCTGCCCTATATTACATTCGCGTACAACTCTAGTGTTCAGGAATCGACCGGAAAGACACCTTTTTACCTTCTCTACGGCAGAGAAGCGCGGTTGCCGGCGGATGTAGTGATGGGAGTACGCGCGACGCCTCTTGCAGAGGATCCTGATGCACTGGCCCGGAATTTGGAAGCCGCGAGAAAGATGGTGAAAGAACGATTGGTACAGGTACAAGAACGACAGAAGCGGTACTATGACGCGACTCGAAGAGCTACACCGCAATTCAGCCCAGGGGAAGAAGTACTGGTGTACAAGCCGTTCCGGAAGGTGGGGAGAGCCGAAAAGTTACTTCACCGGTGGCTGGGACCATTCGTGGTGGTACACCAGGCGTCGGCATTAAATTACGAAGTAAAGAGACCAAGTGGTCGACAGACAGAACTGGTGCACGTGGTGAAAATGAAAAAATTCGTCAGAGGGGCCGAATGGACAGTGGTAGACAAAGAAAGTACGGGAGCAGAACCGAGAAGAATAAAGCCGCAATGCAGCAACCTAATTGCCGGGGGAAAGGACATCCGTGACCGAGAGGCCGAAACTAGAGAGACTACACCCCGGGACGAGGAGGTGCAAGAAGCCCGAAATGAAAGGATTGACGATCAGGTGCGGCGATCGACACGAGCCCGGATGCCACCGGTACGATACGGACAAATGCCGCAGGAGGCAGTGGGGGCTCTTCTCCTTCTGCTAGGACTACTGGGACCGCTGATGGGGGTACAACCCAGTCAAGGACATTCCCAAGAGGCTTTTGTGAGGGATGGAGTAATATTCCAATTACAAGGGGAGGTCTTCTTTAGTGACTCGGAGTGGGTAGTAGAAACCGATGTCTCATTCAGTCCCATAGAAAACGCCCTGAACAAACTGCACCTTTGGTTCACAGACTCGGCCAAGAAGAAAGAATCGCAGGCGGAGGAAACAAGATGGAGTGCACGGTTACGGGCGCAGATGGTGGAAAGGGCGACGGACGGGTTGGAGCTATTGGGACTTGTACGTGAACGGTACGACACGCTGCGGGAGGCGGTGGTAGGAGGGCCCAGGAGGGTCAAGAGAGGTTTTATCGACGTCGGCGGTACCGCACTGCACTGGCTGTTTGGGGTGGCGACAAGTCAAGATCTAGAAGGACTTAATGGACAGCTGCAGGCCTTGGGAGGAGAAACGTCGGGGATAGTGAGTGCGGTGGCTCATCAAGCAACGTTAGTGAATGAGACATTACGAGAACTCGGGGAACATGTACTGGCCATGCAGCAGCTGGACAGAGCGCACCAATCACTGGAGAAGGAATTCAACAAATGGAGACAGAATGTGGTGAGTGCCGTGAACGCTCTAGAAAGTCAAGTGATTATGACGGCGAGGATGGACGAAGCCTTTCGAGCTGCTCAGAGAGTTCTAGACTGGGCCAGCATGACATTGGAGGACATCGGCATTGGTCTCGCCCTGTTGGCAACCGGCAACTTACCCCCGGAACTTTTCCCACCTACTCAACTGCGATCGGTTCTTAAAGAAATTCGAGCTTCTTTGGCGAGGGGTTGGGCACTGACACCTGCTTTGCAGAATGGTGACCTGTGGAGGGCATACCAGGAAGCCCGGGTCGTCGTAGCGGCCACAACAAACGGGCTTCGGCTATTCATTCATCTGCCAATAATTGAGATTACTAAGACATTTGAGTTATATCGAACATTTGTGTTGCCAGTGTTTAGTGCTGCAGGTAACGTGGGTCTTCATTACGCACCCATTCCCGCATTTCTGGCGGTAGGGCGGGATCGGCAAACATTTATTGAACTGACGGAAGCCGAGGTACGCTCTTGCCAGGGAAAGGCGAGTTCGGTATGTCCGCCCAGTAAAGCTATCTACCGAAAAAATTTTAAGAAGACTTGTGTGATGGCGCTGTTCCTGCAGGACACTGACAAAAAGAAAACGGAGTGCGATCATGTTGTAGTAGAATGGAGAGGACCTGAAGCCATTTACCTGGGCCACCGGAGATGGGCAGTATCAATGAATAATCCACGCTCTCTGGTAATGGAGTGTCCCCAACAGACAGATTCGAGGGATTCTTCGAGAGCAGAGCTGCCGTTGGTCGGTATTGTCGAAATCCCGCACGGTTGCTCCATTCAAACTGATGAGTGGATTTTGCAGGCCAGTAGGCAACACTCGTTATCATCCACTAGGAAGGGGAACGACTTTGTGCCACGTCTGAAAGGGGTGAACTGGGCTGTAGCTACAGATGCCCAACAACAAGGAAGCATGACGAGCGGGAAATCTACGAACTCATCGCTGCAGGCTTCATTAGAAGCGTCCTTGAAACGGATCGGCGGCAGTCTGACGAACGCAGCTAGTTTTGGTAAAACTATCCGTGCTTTGGAAGTAGACGATTCGGAAAGGGGAAAACGAGCGGCGGAACATCATACATATCCATTCGAGCTATGGGGTGTGGGAGCAGCGTTGTTTATGGCCAGTGTGGCTGTGTGCAGCATCCAGTGGTGCCGAGGGAGAAAAGGAGACGTTAATATGGCCGACCTTCGGGAACGCCTACGAGTGGTGGAGGAGTTCGTCGAGGAAGAAGCTAAGAAGCGACGTGCGCGGCGGTGGAGTACCATGCATTGCCTTACGGAAATAGACAACCGTATGGCAGCGCATGAAGAGACTTGCTTGACAACGCTGCGCGAGCTAGAGTCGTCCATTGAGCATCTGGCATAGGGATGATGTTTTTTTTTTGGGGGTGTCATGTGGACTGTATCATGTAGCAATGTTCCCGGTTTTCTTTCGGTCTATATTTTTTTTGTGTTGTTTGTTTTAGTAATGCATTCGGGGACGAATGCAGCTAGAGGGGGGGATGTCACGTGGTCAATGACCACGTTATGTGATCCGGTATGCAATGCTACCGGACGTGTGACGTCAGTGTTTCCCCCCCATATATAGTCCCCCGTTGTCGTGTATCAAGCCCCCAGTCTTAGTCTTGTGAACCGTCAATACAACTTACTGTTACAATATTGCATGTGTGCCGACTAGCTCAGCAGTTAGAACATGAGATTCCTAATCAAAGGTTGGTAGGTTTAACCCCAACGTAAATTGGATAATACAAAGTGTTGGTTACATGACTTGCTATAATTCAATTTCAATGTAGTAATTGTTATACATGTGTTCCCATAGTGTAGTGGTTATCACGTCGGCCTAACACGCTGAAGGTCCTCAGTTCGATCCTGGGTGGGAACAACATTATTAATTCCAAATCAAATGTGAAAGTTGATTTCTATAAGATATTACCGATTCTATGGTCAGTTGCATCGAAACCATCACTGATGCGATGAATAAACGTTCTCATAGTGTAGCGGTTATCACGTCGGCTTTACACGCTGAAGGTCCTCAGTTCGAGACCTGGGTGAGAACAGTGGTTTTTCAATTTTGCAATAAAGACTCAGATCACCGCCATCACGTACATGTGTGTGAAGCAACCAAATTTGTTTATCATCAACGACCTGAGTGCTACGCCACAACTTTAACCAACGTTACCAAAACCTTGTTATCTGTAGAGCAATCATGGATTTCCATCACTGATGACTCGGCCAGCACGAAGGCAAATTATTAGGGAGGTTTTTAAAAATACCAATGCAGTGTCTGTGTGTTCACACCTTTGTTCAATCTTCTATTCCAACGCCCCTGGGTGGGATCGAACCACCAGCCTTCTTTTTTTTTTTTTTTTGTAAAATTCTCTTTTATTTTCTGTTAATTTTCAATTTTCAAAAAACAAAACAAACAAAAGCAAACAAAAACAAACAAATAATTTCGCCCCTCGGATGCAGACGTTATTAGGGCAGAGAAAAGAAAATTTGGCAATGGGGGTCTTAGAGCAAAACAGAAACAAAAACAAGCAAATGCAAGGGATCATAGGTGGTGCTAAACAAAAATAAACAAAAGTAAACAATAGCAGATGACATTGGGGTAGGATATTACAATAAACAAAAATAAACAAAGATCTTACATATTTAGGTATTAAATAAAACACAAACAAACTAAATGAACAAAATGAAAGTAAAATATAGGAAAAGATAAAAAAGAATGGTGGATTTAACTATGGGGGTAAAGTGTTTTCCATAAGCTCTCTACTTCTTCTTGTTTTGGGGTACGTTGATGGTTCCTTGCCTTCCAGTTGATGAAGATGTAGGCAGCCAGAAGAGTAAACGCTTGCCGGAGATTCCCTATTGGCCCAAAATGACCACGAATCAGATCTTCTTTTGATGTCTTGCAGCCCTTTTGACGCATGATTCCTTCCAACCAGCTCCAAACGGTGAGGCGTTCAGGACACTGGAACATCATATGCTCATCGGTTTCGGGGTCTTGATGGCAGATTGGGCATTTTGCGTCCTTGTTGGGATCCAACCGATGGCATCTGGTCCTGGTAGGGAGAAGTCGCTGGTTGAACAGGAACATGGTCTCTCTGATGTTACTAGGAAGGGCTGCAGTCGCCTTCCAGATTCGTGGCCAATCCAGATTAGGCCTCAGGATCTCCAGCTTTCCCATTGTCGTCACCTCCAGGACCCAATGGTTGTAAGTTTTCCGATGAACCATTGGATTCCCCTGCACCAGGATTGAAGATGCAAAGAGTTGCTTGATTTGATGCAGGGG
Organism: Daphnia magna; assembly: GCF_020631705.1. Taxonomy (NCBI): domain Eukaryota; kingdom Metazoa; phylum Arthropoda; class Branchiopoda; order Diplostraca; family Daphniidae; genus Daphnia; species Daphnia magna. The sequence goes on along the minus strand of NC_059190.1, from coordinate 4,570,656 downwards.
TTCCTGAAGGTAATAGGGCCTCTTCATGACTGCTACGGGTACGGTGTTGTCCTTGTAGAGTGGCAATAAGGTTCGGAGAGGGAAGGACATCCAATACCGAAGTAGAGAGCTTTCTGGGCTGTTGGGGCCTGTCAGGACTTTATACATGGGGCACAGGAAAAGGGAACGGTAAAACAGGTGTGTGTTGACCATTCCCAGTCCCCCTTGTTTGACAGTACGGTATATTACAGTTTTCTTCGGCCTTTCTACTTTTCCCATCCATAGGAACTTCATGACAGCCTTTGAAACCTGGTCAGCTATATTTGGATTACAAGGTAATACCTGTGCAATATACACAGTTCCCGAGAGAGCCTTCGACTTGAGGAAAATCACCTTTTGGTAAATATTAAAACGTCGACAGGCATTCTCTCGCAGAATACCATTTAGAGAGCCGAATGCATCATTCCAGACCCTACCAGCTGTCTCGACTATGGAGTGAGAGAATTTAATTTCTAACAGGGACAATGTTGGTGCTGACACAAGCCACTCAAGAGGCCAAATTGATCTAGAGCTCCAAGTCCCGAGTCCCAGGGCTTTTGTTTTCTCCTTATTCATCCTTGCCTTTGTCCACTGACAGAACAAGTCAAGGACTTGTCCTGCCCTGGTAAAATCTTCGTCACATGAAACGAAAATGGTGACGTCATCCACAAAGGCTCTGACAGTGAGTTTTTCATTAAACAATGATATACCCTTGAGAGCTCGAGATAAACGCACAAGTAATGGCTCAATGTATAGAACGAAGAGATGGACAGATAGGGGGCATCCCTGGCGAATCGACTGAATATCATAAATCACCCCAGCCACCTCTGATCCGTTGAGGATTGACATTCCTGTTACAGAATACATAGTCTGTAACCAACGGACAAAAGTGGTGGGGTAACCCATAACATCCAGAATCCTCCAGAGGACTTCCCTGTTAACCAGGTCGTAGGCCTTTTCAAAGTCAACTCCAACAATGGCAGCGCCCATACCCCGAATCGAAGAGTTGGAAGAGTCATGACATCCCCGGTCATCAACGAATTGAATGACATCTCTGTAAAGACTTAAATTATCAAAAATCAATCTATCAGGTACCCCACCTTTTTGATGAGGCCCTATGGTAGAAGATAGTGTCTGCCTCAATCGTCTCGCTAAGACAGATGCCATGACTTTGTAGTCACAATTCAAAAGAGAAATTGGCCGAAAATTAGAATTTCCACAAAGTCCCGAAGACTTAGGAATTAGCCTGATCGCCGCTTGGCCCTGCGAAGACGTCAGAGTTTCCCTTTCCAGGATATGATTAAACATATCCAAGAAGTGGGGGGCGATCACGTCCCAAAATTCTACGTAAAACTCGTAAGGAATGCCATCGGTGCCAGGGGACTTGTTTGACTTCATTGCTATTAGAGCAGCTCTAATCTCAAGAAGGGAAATTGGTGCTGTTAGGTTTGGGGTTGGCTTAAAGCAATCTCTTACTCCTTCAAGGAACTCAGACCCTGCCAGTGTGTCAGGAGAAGGTTGAGTCTTAAAAATTTTTGTAAAATGAGCAACAATTTCTGCTGAAATTTCCTCTTTGGTCGATAAGCAAGTGCCATTGGGGGCAATGATCTTATCAATGCAACATTTTCGATAATTATTCCTGGCACGATTTATGTGAAAAATACTTGCTTCCTCTACATCTGGCCCTTCGAAGCAGCGGGAACGAATCCCATACCCTTTGAGTGTGCTCTCCTCCCAAGACTTTGAGAATTTTCTCAACTGTTGAAAGGCAACCCAATCAAAGGTATCTGCTTCGGCCAATTCCTGTATGCAAGATTGATAGAAAAACTTAGTTTCTCTTATCAGCCTTGCTCTTTGCCTGGAATAATCCACCGAAATACGCTTGATACCCGGTTTCAGGACACTCTCCCACCAATTTGCTACATTACTTTCCCTAAGAGGATGATTAGCAGATTCCTGAATGAAATTGGTTACGTATTTCTGAAAACCTTCTTCTGACAATATTGAAGTATTTAGTTTCCACAATCCGGCAGGTGGTCTGCTACGATTTGGGAGATCAAGATTGCAAGTAAGTGTGGATTGTACCGACTGATGGTCACTAATCGATAAAGGCTGCAAAGAAATATTTAAAAATTTATCCGCAAACGATCGACTAGCATAAATCCTATCAAGCCTAGAAGAACCGTCGTGGTAATGGAAAGTGTGGCCCGGATCACTATGATTTAGCTTTTTCCAGATGTCTACCAGATCAAGACCAGTAACCATCTCCTTCAAAGCATAGCTAACAACACTACTTGGGACAGGGAGGGATTGGATATTTGCCCTATCTTGGATGTCGTCAACACAATGAAAATCGCCCATCAACACGAAGGGCAGTCGAGTGGTAACCGAGTAGGCAGGAACGGTTTGACGAAGAAAATTGTTTCTCTCATTCTTTACCTGCTTACCTGACGGGGCATAGATATTAATAAACGTAAAACATTTTACGTCAATGGAGATAAGCCTTCCGTCAGGTTCAAGAAGCAGTCGAGAATACTCCAGACCATGTCTAATTAGAATGGCTGTTCCTTTTTTGTTGGGACCGACATTTGCTAGCAAGTGGTAACAGCTTTCAATAATTGGGCAAGAGTGAAAGGCTACCTCTTGAAGTCCTACGATATCTAAATTACCGTCCCTGCAGAAATTTAAAAGAATTTGACGTCGCTCGACTGATCGAATACCCCCAATGTTGATAGAAGCGATTTTTAATTGTGAAGTCATGTGTTAGGTTTTTTTGAGTACGGGAATGCCTGAAGTGGGTTTCGAATTTTGGGGCGTCAGGGTAGGTTTAAATCGTTTACTTCGTGGTACCGTGGGAATTTTCAGGGGGTCCTTAGTTTTGTCTGGATCAGTGGTATCAATTTCCCCCGTGTCGGGTTCCATTGATTCCATGATAATTGTCACTGTTTCCTGGTCTTCTGTCTCTGTGTGAGGTGCTGCTATTTTGGATTTCGTAATTGGTTTCAAAGGATTGTCTTTCGGAGGTACAGATGCGGGAGTGGTAGCGGTGTCACATTCCATGGTTTCAGTTTCCAAATTATTAGTACTTCCTGAGAGTGAATCTTGTGATTCACTCCCCAGAGGTACCTGGGAAACCATGGAATTTGCTACCACGGGAATTACTACGGGTGTCTGTTTAATAGTCTCTGTCTTTTTAGTCTTTTTGGCAACAGGTTTTTGGACAATGGTGGGTTCCTGGTTTCGTTTTAAAGTTGGGCAGTCGTAGCTAAAGTGTGTCTCTTCGTCGCAAAGTCTGCAAGTGGGCTTTTGTCCGTCATACTTTACCATGGCACGATAACTTCCAATGGTAATGTATGACGGAATGTTTTTCGTCACCGTCATTCTTACAATCATCCACGTTGCTAGGACAGGGTATAAAACTTCATCCTCTGCCACCCGATAGCGCTCCCACCGAGCTTCAATTACATTTCCAAATTCCTTAAGACGTGTCTGAACTACTCCCAAGTCTAAGTTCTGTGGAATCCCTGCAATTCGAACAAATTTCTCTTGGATATTGCTATCCTTTATCACTACACTAACTTCTTTCCCCTCCAATTCGGTCCTGACGATACCACTGTGTTGGGACAAAAAACTTGAGGTATATGCCTCTGACGTAAACGTAATTCTAGCGACCTGGTTTCTCGTATCTAGCACAGCAACTAGGCCTAAGAGATCCTGAGCATCAACCTTCAAACTACGCACAAAACCATGAACCGTACGCATACTCAATTTCGGGAATTGAACCCCAAAATCAATATCTACACTATTGAGCCACTTGGCAGCCATTGTCCCCTAGACAATGTAAACAAACTGCCAAAAAAAGGGGAGGGGAAGGACCCCACACACGTAAACAAACACGACAAATAAAACAATTGGCAACAAAACACTACAAAAACAGCTAAACTATACAAAATAAACACTCAAAAACACGAATATAACAACAAAAAGTAATAAAAAATAACAAAAACTCACAAAATGATGGAAAAACGGGAGAACACAAAAAGACGTCTGCATCCGACGCAGCTTAACTTCTGGGAGCCTTCCGGTTAACAGCCGAACGCGCTAGCCAATTGCGCCACAGAGGCACATAAATAAATTCTTGCACAAAATCAAAATTATGGATAACATAATTAACATTTAACAGAGGTATGATTTCATTTTAGGTACAACACTATTCTCTTCAAAGACAAACTGCCAAATCGGTGGATGGGTAGATTCAGTTATGTGTGTGTTTGCTGATAACATGTGTCTGTACATGGACTCTTCCAACTACAGAATGTGATTATTTCCCTATCTCTCCGTATTAAAGCTTGTCAGGTGATGTTATTTGACGTCTAAACTAAACCACAAATCTTAAATAGAGTTTCGGACAAAGATTCTTACTACATTCATTGTTCTTAATGAAACATATAACTTAAGAAGATATATAGATTTCAATTTCAGAAGGAGAGGGAAAAGAGCGAGTCGCGGTTGCCTTCTACCAGCCAAACACCGTAAGCTATTCAAGGTTGATAAGTTACAGCTTAGCAGCATGGATTACTCAAAGAAACATAAAATTTGCTTGTTAGTGTTGTTTGTTTGTTTTTTTTTTTGTTTTTTTGGTTTTTTGTACTTGAAAACAAGCACGAGCTTAAAATGATCGCGGTTTCTAGATGGATCCCGAAATTTTCCCTTTCTCCTTCTTTCGTGGTGAAAGAAAAAATATGCTTATCTTCTTAAAGGTTCATTCGAAGCGTAGGGATGGTTGGTAAATTAATGATTCTTTTTAATGACTAATCTAAAATGTCAACAACAAAAAAAGTAGATTGCTGACAGAGGATTTGTTGTTTTGCACATCATTTACTTGATATTGCATGTGTGCCGACTAGCTCAGCAGTTAGAACATGAGATTCCTAATCAAAGGTTGGTAGGTTTAACCCCAACGTAAATTGGATAATACAAAGTGTTGGTTACATGACTTGCTATAATTCAATTTCAATGTAGTAATTGTTATACATGTGTTCCCATAGTGTAGTGGTTATCACGTCGGCCTAACACGCTGAAGGTCCTCAGTTCGATCCTGGGTGGGAACAACATTATTAATTCCAAATCAAATGTGAAAGTTGATTTCTATATGATATTTCCGATTCTATGGTCAGTTGCATCGAAACCATCGCTGATGCGATGAATAAACGTTCTCATAGTGTAGCGGTTATCACGTCGGCTTTACACGCTGAAGGTCCTCAGTTCGACCCTGGGTGAGAACAGTGGTTTTTCAATTTTGCAATAAAGACTCAGATCACCGCCATCATGTACATGTGTGTGAAGCAACCAAATTTGTTTATCATCAACGACCTGAGTGCTACGCCACAACTTTAACCAACGTTACCAAAACCTTGTTATCTGTAGAGCAATCATGGATTTCCATCACTGATGACTCGGCCAGCACGAAGGCAAATTATTAGGGAGGTTTTTAAAAATACCAATGCAGTGTCTGTGTGTTCACACCTTTGTTCAATCTTCTATTCCAACGCCCCTGGGTGGGATCGAACCACCAGCCTTCCGGTTTTTTTTTTATATTTAAACGATTTATTGTCACAAGTAAGATTTAAATTGTTTTACAGATACGTTGGGGCATTTGTGGCATTTGTGACATAAGTTGCATGTTGTGGCAAAGGAGGAAAATTACAGTGAACTAATTACATTTCGAGGCGGAATTGATGGAGGACAAATGATTTTGGTGGAGATGAAGATTAACAATATGACATCTGGAGGGATGGGGGGGTTCCAAGAGATAATAATTATGATGGGAGAAACTTGTTGTATGAAGGAAAGAAGGTATCTGTGGAGAAAGTTTTGTAGGAATATTTAGGGTTTAGAAGGTGACGTCTGTGGAGAGTTTTTGAATGAAGGAGGCGTGACCAGAGAGACTGTATTTCCTTTATGGCTGGGGTGAAGTTTTGGCTGCGGCCAGTCCAGACGGTGATTATGTAGGATTGGATGAGGGCCAGTATTTTCTTTTTATTGGGCCCATTTCCAACGTCTCCATTGATTGCTGATTTCAATGGTTTTAGACATCCGAGTTTTGTCAATTGAATACGGAGCCATAAACTGATGTCAACTTTCTCTTTACAAAGTAACATTAGATGGTCGTCAGTTTCTTGGCCAGCATTGCATAGAGGGCATTGGTCGTTGTTTGAAAGATTGAGACTATTGAGACGCATTTTGGTGGGAAGCTGGTTATGGTTAAAATCCCAGACCAGTTCGGCGTTTTTCCCTTTGATTTTGGCCACCCAACGCCAGATGGAAGCCCAGTCAAGGTCCGGTTTCGCAATCTCTGTTCTCCCTGGTTGCCCTATATTAGCGATCAGGTGATTGTAGGTGGCGCGGTGATTCGATACAGTTGACGATGAGAAGATGCCAGCTTTTAGTAGATCGGTGATGGTTGAAAGTGAGGTAGTGAAGTATGGATGCGATGAATGGGTTGCATTAAACCTAGGCTGGGTGATTTGTGGAAGGAGGTTCTTGAGATGTGGCCCCAACCAATAAACAGTTGCAGTTCTCTCAATAGCCTCGGGGTGGATTAAAGATTTGAAAATTTGCCGAGTGAAAAGGGACAGGAAGAATGGAAAAAGTAAAGTGACACCAAGCCCACCTTGAAGCCGGGGGCGGATCAAAACATTTAGGGGTGGGTGCTCTCTTCGTTGTGCCCAAAGGAATTTGTTGCATTTTTGTTGGAGGAGAAGGGCTTGGGTTTTGTTGCAGGGAAGTACGTGGGCTATATGAACAAGTTGTGACAAAACATGTTGTTTAATGAAAAGGATGCGACCATAAAAAGTGAAATGACGATGTGTGTTTTTGATGAGAATATTTTGGATGATGTTGAGCTGTCTTTGCCAATTGTCCTTAACTGTTTTTTGGGTTTCGGAAGAAAATGTAAATCCGAGAATTTTTAATTCATCTACTTGAGTTATCCAATCATATGGCCATTTACTTTTAGAATATGATTGTTTTAAATTGCCTCTATGGGGAATCGAACTCTTAACCTCAGGAACCCCAGCCGACGCCGCTGCCCACTGTGTCACTACAGGTCGTTGAGTTTTATGTAGGGTCCAGATGCCTAGACCAAGTAATTTTGTCTTCCCCTTGTTAATACGTGCATTTGTCCAGGCACAAAATTCCAGAATAATCTCGCATGCACGACGTACATCTTTCATTGATGAGGCAAAAACTACAAGATCATCTACATATGCACGAACTTGGATGCGTTTTCCGTAGTGTTCAATTCCGTCAATACCCCTAGACAAGCAAACTAAAAGCGGTTCAATATAGAGGGCAAACAGATGGACTGACAGAGGGCACCCCTGTCGCACGGATTGTGCATTGTCCACAGTACCGACTATGTCATTACCGTTCAATGGGCATAGTTCAGTTATACTGTACAGTGTTTTTAACCAATCAACAAACAGGGGAGGGTAGCCCATGGCTGTCATCACTTCCCACAGTACGTCTCGGTTGACAAGGTCATATGCTTTCTCCAAATCGTACGCGATAATGGCGGCCGGTTTGAGGGAAGATACTTCTTTTGATTTACGGCCTATATTATCAATGACATCTCGAATTAAACACAAGCTGTCAAAGATATAGCGGCCGGGTACACCACCTTTTTGATGTGAATCTAGAGAGTTTTGAAGAGAATTTCTCAGACGAAAAGCCAATACTGACGCGATTAACTTGTAATCGGTATTTAACAATGAAATTGGCCGGTAATCTGTGATTTTACTCGGTGCTGGGATTTTTGGGACTAATCTAATAGCTGCCCTTCCCTGCGACGGTTGGAGTTTTCTTTTGTCGAGGACACAAATCATCATCTCTAGAAAATGAACACCAATAACATCCCAGAATTTTAAATAAAACTCAAAAGGAATGCCATCTGTACCTGGGGCCTTGTTCTTTTTAGTTGCCCTAAGTGCGTTGTTAATTTCCTCTACTGTAAATGGAGACACTAGAGGATTGTCACTCTCCGGGATCGAACCTAGTACTCCTCGATTGAACGCTTGAGCGTTTAACGACTGAGCTACTACTGATAGACCCGGGTCGTTTTTAGTGGGTTTTGTGCGGTTAAGTGCACCTCTAATCCCTTCTATAAATTTTCCAGCTAAATGGGTATTAGGGGCGGGCTGGTTCTGAAAGATTCCACTGAAATGTTTAATTATTTCTAGGTTAATTTGCTCAGATTGGGTAATTTTACAGTTATCATTAGTTTTGAGTTGGGTGATCAGAGACTTCTGGAAATTACTCGTTGACTTGTTCATATGAAAGGTAGATGTCTCTTCTTCGGCTGTACTTTGAACGCGTGAACGTATTGCAAATCCCCTCAATGCTTCTCGCTCCCAGGCTAGAAACTCACGTTTCAACTCCATGTAGCGCGCATGATTGAGATTTGCATTGTTCACGGTTTCTTTTAGTTGATGTTGGAGTAATTTCCGTTTGACTCTCTGGTCACATATTCTCTTTTACAATAATTAATTGATAAACGCCTGAGGCCAGGTTTGAAAATGTTCTCCCACCAGTGGTCTACGTTTCCAATACGGGATGTATGTTGGGACATTTCTTCAATAAAGACATGCACCAATTTTATATATTCTTCCTCCTCGAGGATTGATGTGTTAAGTTTCCATAAAACCCTTGACTTGTTTCTCACTACACGAGGAGGGGTGGTACTGTTTATATACCCTACGATTGGTCTGTGATCCCCGAGTGGTAACTCGTGCAAATGGATATCAGAAAATTTTACGTGGTGCTGACAATAAATTCGGTCTAATCTAGCCTGGCTAGTCGCACAAAAGTACGTCCAACAAGGTTCATTTTTCCGAATATCTCTCCAGACATCTGTTAATGAAAGGGCTTTTACTAAATCTCGGAGGGGTTCTAGTAGTGCTAGTCTAATTTTAGGTGGTGTTGTCTTGCTACTTTTCCGGTCATCGATCTCGTCAACGGCATTAAAATCTCCCAATATAATTGCTGGTGCCTTATATTGGGCAACATAAGCCGGAATAGTTTCCCGGAGGAAAGAATCCCTATAAGTTTTATTTTGGTCACCAGATGGGGCGTAAATACACACAAAAGCAAAACCCTTTACTTCCATGGCTATCAACCTCCCCTCCGGTTCAAACAAAATGTTGTTGACGCTCAGGCCGTGTCGTACTAGGATGGCTGTCCCATGTTTTCTAGGGCCGAGGTTTGTGTGCATCTGGTAATGGTTAGTAAATACGGTGTTATAGTGGAATACTACTTCTTGCAAACATATAATATCAAGTTTTGATGTAAAAAGAAATTGAGCATTATTTGAAGTTTGTCAGGTGACGATATTCTGTTGATATTATATGTCGCGATGTTAATCATGATTAAAATTTAAAATTGGGTTTTGGGGATTGGGTCTTGTTATCGTTGCCTTTTTTCCTTCTAATGACCTCCATTGCTTTGAGGGTTTTATCTGCTATAGAAGTCGATTGAGTGCTGAGGGGGACGCCCAAAGATTCCTGAGTCTCGCTCACATGACTAGCCTTCTGGCTGTCAAGTGACCGTTGGCCTGGCTGAAGACTCTCATCAGAAAAGGAAAAGTCTTCCTCAGGGTTTGAAACCGAACACAACTCGGTTGCATCCATCTTTTCATCCACATCGTTATCCATCTGATCTATCATGGATGGAATAGATGGTACTCTAGGTGCAATTGTATCGGCTGGCACATCGTCCCCCCCCCGAAAGGGTGGGAAAAGAATTGGTGTCCACACTCGGTATCGAACCTGAAACCTCTAGAGTCGGAGACCCGAGTTCAACCAAACGAGCTACATCAGATTCAATTTCCTTAGCTTCCTCGACGGGGGAATGGGAAGAGGCAGTACGACTCCTTTTTTTGATTGTTTTTGTTGGTCGCGGAATTCCCTCGTCTCTTTCATTTTCTTTTTCCTTACCGAATAAGACGCCACAGACGAATCCACACAGCTAGTGTCTTCAGCGTCAGAATCGGTGTCAGAAAGAGACTCAGCTTCATCGGGTTTCGAAATTGGATCCTCAGGAGCTTTATCAAAAACGACTACAGTCGACATCGTTGACCTCTGGGCTAACTCGGGAAATGAATCAGCGTCAACAGTTGGAGCAATTGGCATTTTCCCGCCACCAGTCGGCCCTGTCTCCTGGGGCTTCCTAACAATTTTAACGGTCCCACGATTTGTTAGTACACTACTATAGCTACGTGTTCCCATGGGGCCTTTTAAAATGGTGCTGGGGGTGGTTAAACTACGGGGTTGCTTGGGGCAATTAGCTAAGACGTGGGTGGGAGAATCACACATGCGGCATGTGTGCATTTGTCCTGCATAAGACACCATTAGTGGATCCTTGTAGCTTCCAAAGGTGATAAAAGATGGGATGCCCTTGTGGATCTCCATATCCACATTGACAACTCCAGTCTTTATCCCGTTCCACCTTGGAAGCGACCTATCCTGATACGTGTCCCAAAACACCCGAGAAATCACTCCAAACTCGCGCAATCTCTTGTTTAGCAGGATAAGGTCATCATCGAATTTGAAATGTTGAATTCTAACGCGTACGAGGTTAACTGACCTATCTCTAACTCTTATTCGGACCTCCTTGCCACTAATGACTACAGATTCTTTTGCACTAAATTTATTCAAGAATTCAATATGGTCTTTGACGGTCTTGAAACCAATTCGGAAAACGCAAAAGGCTCGCCCTGGTAGGCGAGAAACAGCATCAAAGATGCTGTCAGATTCATTACTATCATGCTCGAAACATTCGTAGAATTCATGTCTGGTCACTTCAGTATTACCAAAAGAGATTTCGGCAGTACGTGGCCAGACGTCTGGGGATTCCGTTCCCATTTTACCCACAACAAAGGGGCAAAGAGGCGGGAAAAATGCAAAAAAGAAAGAAAAAAGGCCAATACCAAAATGGCGCCTTAACAAACAAACAAGGGAAACAAACGAATTACAAGATACAATACAACCAGAAGAGAGAGAGAGCAAAAAAAAAGGAACAAAACAGTTTTTTTGGATTCACCGCAAGATGTCACTCTTGGGAGATCAGTTAGACACGTCTGTTAACAGCCGAACGCGCTAGCCAATTGCGCCACAGAGGCACATAAATAAATTCTTGCACAAAATCAAAATTATGGATAACATAATTAACATTTAACAGAGGTATGATTTCATTTTAGGTACAACACTATTCTCTTCAAAGACAAACTGCCAAATCGGTGGATGGGTAGATTCAGTTATGTGTGTGTTTGCTGATAACATGTGTCTGTACATGGACTCTTCCAACTACAGAATGTGATTATTTCCCTATCTCTCCGTATTAAAGCTTGTCAGGTGATGTTATTTGACGTCTAAACTAAACCACAAATCTTAAATAGAGTTTCGGACAAAGATTCTTACTACATTCATTGTTCTTAATGAAACATATAACTTAAGAAGATATATAGATTTCAATTTCAGAAGGAGAGGAAAAAGAGCGAGTCGCGGATGCCTTCTACCAGCCAAACACCGTAAGCTATTCAAGGTTGATAAGTTACAGCTTAGCAGCATGGATTACTCAAAGAAACATAAAATTTGCTTGTTAGTGTTGTTTGTTTGTTTTTTTTTTTTTTTGGTTTTTTGTACTTGAAAACAAGCACGAGCTTAAAATGATCGCGGTTTCTAGATGGATCCCGAAATTTTCCCTTTCTCCTTCTTTCGTGGTGAAAGAAAAAATATGCTTATCTTCTTAAAGGTTCATTCGAAGCGTAGGGATGGTTGGTAAATTAATGATTCTTTTTTAATGACTAATCTAAAATGTCAACAACAAAAAAAGTAGATTGCTGACAGAGGATTTGTTGTTTTGCACATCATTTACTTGATATTGCATGTGTGCCGACTAGCTCAGCAGTTAGAACATGAGATTCCTAATCAAAGGTTGGTAGGTTTAACCCCAACGTAAATTGGATAATACAAAGTGTTGGTTACATGACTTGCTATAATTCAATTTCAATGTAGTAATAGTTATACATGTGTTCCCATAGTGTAGTGGTTATCACGTCGGCCTAACACGCTGAAGGTCCTCAGTTCGATCCTGGGTGGGAACAACATTATTAATTCCAAATCAAATGTGAAAGTTGATTTCTATAAGATATTTCCGATTCTATGGTCAGTTGCATCGAAACTATCGCTGATGCGATGAATAAACGTTCTCATAGTGTAGCGGTTATCACGTCGGCTTTACACGCTGAAGGTCCTCAGTTCGACCCTGGGTGAGAACAGTGGTTTTTCAATTTTGCAATAAAGACTCAGATCACCGCCATCATGTACATGTGTGTGAAGCAACCAAATTTGTTTATCATCAACGACCTGAGTGCTACGCCACAACTTTAACCAACGTTACCAAAACCTTGTTATCTGTAGAGCAATCATGGATTTCCATCACTGATGACTCGGCCAGCACGAAGGCAAATTATTAGGGAGGTTTTTAAAAATACCAATGCAGTGTCTGTGTGTTCACACCTTTATTCAATCTTTTATTCCAACGCCCCTGGGTGGGATCGAACCACCAGCCTTCCGGTTAACAGCCGAACGCGCTAGCCAATTGCGCCACAGAGGCACATAAATAAATTCTTGCACAAAATCAAAATTATGGATAACATAATTAACATTTAACAGAGGTATGATTTCATTTTAGGTACAACACTATTCTCTTCAAAGACAAACTGCCAAATCGGTGGATGGGTAGATTCAGTTATGCGTGTGTTTGCTGATAACATGTGTCTGTACATGGACTCTTCCAACTACAGAATGTGATTATTTCCCTATCTCTCCGTATTAAAGCTTGTCAGGTGATGTTATTTGACGTCTAAACTAAACCACAAATCTTAAATAGAGTTTCGGACAAAGATTCTTACTACATTCATTGTTCTTAATGAAACATATAACTTAAGAAGATATATAGATTTCAATTTCAGAAGGAGAGGGAAAAAAACGAGTCGCGGATGCCTTCTACCAGCCAAACACCGTAAGCTATTCAAGGTTGATAAGTTACAGCTTAGCAGCATGGATTACTCAAAGAAACATAAAATTTGCTTGTTAGTGTTGTTTGTTTGTTTTTTTTTTTTTTTTTTTTGGTTTTTTGTACTTGAAAACAAGCACGAGCTTAAAATGATCGCGGTTTCTAGATGGATCCCGAAATTTTCCCTTTCTCCTTCTTTCGTGGTGAAAGAAAAAATATGCTTATCTTCTTAAAGGTTCATTCGAAGCGTAGGGATGGTTGGTAAATTAATGATTCTTTTTTAATGACTAATCTAAAATGTCAACAACAAAAAAAGTAGATTGCTGACAGAGGATTTGTTGTTTTGCACATCATTTACTTGATATTGCATGTGTGCCGACTAGCTCAGCAGTTAGAACATGAGATTCCTAATCAAAGGTTGGTAGGTTTAACCCCAACGTAAATTGGATAATACAAAGTGTTGGTTACATGACTTGCTATAATTCAATTTCAATGTAGTAATTGTTATACATGTGTTCCCATAGTGTAGTGGTTATCACGTCGGCCTAACACGCTGAAGGTCCTCATTTCGATCCTGGGTGGGAACAACATTATTAATTCCAAATCAAATGTGAAAGTTGATTTCTATAAGATATTTCCGATTCTATTGTCAGTTGCATCGAAACCATCGCTGATGCGATGAATAAACGTTCTCATAGTGTAGCGGTTATCACGTCGGCTTTACACGCTGAAGGTCCTCAGTTCGACCCTGGGTGAGAACAGTGGTTTTTCAATTTTTCAATAAAGACTCAGATCACCGCCATCATGTACATGTGTGTGAAGCAACCAAATTTGTTTATCATCAACGACCTGAGTGCTACGCCACAACTTTAACCAACGTTACCAAAACCTTGTTATCTGTAGAGCAATCATGGATTTCCATCACTGATGACTCGGCCAGCACGAAGGCAAATTATTAGGGAGGTTTTTAAAAATACCAATGCAGTGTCTGTGTGTTCACACCTTTGTTCAATCTTCTATTCCAACGCCCCTGGGTGGGATCGAACCACCAGCCTTCCGGTTAACAGCCGAACGCGCTAGCCAATTGCGCCACAGAGGCACATAAATAAATTCTTGCACAAAATCAAAATTATGGATAACATAATTAACATTTAACAGAGGTATGATTTCATTTTAGGTACAACACTATTCTCTTCAAAGACAAACTGCCAAATCGGTGGATGGGTAGATTCAGTTATGTGTGTGTTTGCTGATAACATGTGTCTGTACATGGACTCTTCCAACTACAGAATGTGATTATTTCCCTATCTCTCCGTATTAAAGCTTGTCAGGTGATGTTATTTGACGTCTAAACTAAACCACAAATCTTAAATAGAGTTTCGGACAAAGATTCTTACTACATTCATTGTTCTTAATGAAACATATAACTTAAGAAGATATATAGATTTCAATTTCAGAAGGAGAGGGAAAAGAGCGAGTCGCGGATGCCTTCTACCAGCCAAACACCGTAAGCTATTCAAGGTTGATAAGTTACAGCTTAGCAGCATGGATTACTCAAAGAAACATAAAATTTGCTTGTTAGTGTTGTTTGTTTGTTTGTTTTTTTGGTTTTTTTTTGGTTTTTTGTACTTGAAAACAAGCACGAGCTTAAAATGATCGCGGTTTCTAGATGGATCCCGAAATTTTCCCTTTCTCCTTCTTTCGTGGTGAAAGAAAAAATATGCTTATCTTCTTAAAGGTTCATTCGAAGCGTAGGGATGGTTGGTAAATTAATGATTCTTTTTTAATGACTAATCTAAAATGTCAACAACAAAAAAAGTAGATTGCTGACAGAGGATTTGTTGTTTTGCACATCATTTACTTGATATTGCATGTGTGCCGACTAGCTCAGCAGTTAGAACATGAGATTCCTAATCAAAGGTTGGTAGGTTTAACCCCAACGTAAATTGGATAATACAAAGTGTTGGTTACATGACTTGCTATAATTCAATTTCAATGTAGTAATTGTTATACATGTGTTCCCATAGTGTAGTGGTTATCACGTCGGCCTAACACGCTGAAGGTCCTCAGTTCGATCCTGGGTGGGAACAACATTATTAATTCCAAATCAAATGTGAAAGTTGATTTCTATAAGATATTTCCGATTCTATGGTCAGTTGCATCGAAACCATCGCTGATGCGATGAATAAACGTTCTCATAGTGTAGCGGTTATCACGTCGGCTTTACACGCTGAAGGTCCTCAGTTCGACCCTGGGTGAGAACAGTGGTTTTTCAATTTTGCAATAAAGACTCAGATCACCGCCATCATGTACATGTGTGTGAAGCAACCAAATTCGTTTATCATCAACGACCTGAGTGCTACGCCACAACTTTAACCAACGTTACCAAAACCTTGTTATCTGTAGAGCAATCATGGATTTCCATCACTGATGACTCGGCCAGCACGAAGGCAAATTATTAGGGAGGTTTTTAAAAATACCAATGCAGTGTCTGTGTGTTCACACCTTTGTTCAATCTTCTATTCCAACGCCCCTGGGTGGGATCGAACCACCAGCCTTCCGGGTTTTTTTTTATATATTTAAACGATTTATTGTCACAAGTAAGATTTAAATTGTTTTACAGATACGTTGAGGCATTTGTGGCATTTGTGATATAAGTTGCATGTTGTGGCAAAGGAGGAAAATTACAGCGAACTAATTACATTTCGAGGCGGAATTGAAGGAGGACAAATGATTTTGGTGGAGATGAAGATTAACAATATGACATCTGGAGGGGGGGGTTCCAAGAGATAATAATTATGATGGGAGAAACTTGTTGTATGAAGGAAAGAAGGTATCTGTGTAGAAAGTTTTGTAGGAATATTTAGGGTTTAGAAGGTGACGTCTGTGGAGAGTTTTTGAATGAAGGAGGCGTGACCAGAGAGACTGTAATTCGGTTATGGCTGGGGTGAAGTTTTGGCTGCGGCCAGTCCAGACGGTGATTATGTAGGATTGGATGAGGGCCAGTATTTTCTTTTTATTGGGCCCATTTCCAACGTCTCAATTGATTGCTGATTTCAATGGTTTTAGACATCAGAGTTTTGTCAATTGAATACGGAGCCATAAACTGATGTCAACTTTCTCTTTACAAAGTAACATTAGATGGTCGTCAGTTTCTTGGCCAGCATTGCATAGAGGGCATTGGTCGTTGTTTGAAAGATGGAGACTATTGAGACGCATTTTGGTGGGAAGCTGGTTATGGTTGAAATCCCAGACCACTTCGGCGTTTTTCCCTTTGATTTTGGCCACCCAACGCCAGATGGAAGCCCAGTCAAGGTCTGGTTTCGCAATCTCTGTTCTCCCTGGTTGCCCTATGTTAGCGATCAGGTGATTGTAGGTGGCGCGGTGATTCGATACAGTTGACGATGAGAAGATGCCAGCTTTTAAGTAGATCGGTGATGGTTGAAAGTGAGGTAGTGAAGTATGGATGCGATGAATGGGTTGCATTAAACCTAGGCTGGGTGATTTGTGGAAGGAGGTTCTTGAGATGTGGCCCCAACCAATAAACAGTTGCAGTTCTCTCAATAGCCTCGGGGTGGATTAAAGATTTGAAAATTTGCCGAGTGAAAAGGGACAGGAAGAATGGAAAAAGTAAAGTGACACCAAGCCCACCTTGAAGCCGGGGGCGGATCAAAACATTTAGGGGTGGGTGCTCTCTTCGTTGTGCCCAAAGGAATTTGTTGCATTTTTGTTGGAGGAGAAGGGCTTGGGTTTTGTTGCAGGGAAGTACGTGGGCTATATGAACAAGTTGTGACAAAACATGTTGTTTAATGAAAAGGATGCGACCATAAAAAGTGAAATGACGGTGTGTGTTTTTGATGAGAATATTTTGGATGATGTTGAGCTGTCTTTGCCAATTGTCTTTAACTGTTTTTTTGGGTTTCGGAAGAAAAAGTAATTCCGAGAATTTTTAATTCATCTACTTGAGTTATCCAATCATATGGCCATTTACTTTTAGAATATGATTGTTTTAAATTGCCTCTATGGGGAATCGAACTCTTAACCTCAGGAACCCCAGCCGACGCCGCTGCCCACTGTGTCACTACAGGTCGTTGAGTTTTATGTAGGGTCCAGATGCCTAGACCAAGTAATTTTGTCTTCCCCTTGTTAATACGTGCATTTGTCCAGGCACAAAATTCCAGAATAATCTCGCATGCACGACGTACATCTTTCATTGATGAGGCAAAAACTACAAGATCATCTACATATGCACGAACTTGGATGCGTTTTCCGTAGTGTTCAATTCCGTCAATACCCCTAGACAAGCAAACTAAAAGCGGTTCAATATAGAGGGCAAACAGATGGACTGACAGAGGGCACCCCTGTCGCACGGATTGTGCATTGTCCACAGTACCGACTATGTCATTACCGTTCAATGGGCATAGTTCAGTTATACTGTACAGTGTTTTTAACCAATCAACAAACAGGGGAGGGTAGCCCATGGCTGTCATCACTTCCCACAGTACGTCTCGGTTGACAAGGTCATATGCTTTCTCCAAATCGTACGCGATAATGGCGGCCGGTTTGAGGGAAGATACTTCTTTTGATTTACGGCCTGTATTATCGATGACATCTCGAATTAAACACAAGCTGTCAAAGATATAGCGGCCGGGTACACCACCTTTTTGATGTGAATCTAGAGAGTTTTGAAGAGAATTTCTCAGACGAAAAGCCAATACTGACGCGATTAACTTGTAATCGGTATTTAACAATGAAATTGGCCGGTAATCTGTGATTTTACTCGGTGCTAATATTTTTGGGACTAATCTAATAGCTGCCCTTCCCTGCGACGGTTGAAGTTTTCTTTTGTCGAGGACACAAATCATCATCTCTAGAAAATGAACACCAATAACATCCCAGAATTTTAAATAAAACTCAAAGGGAATGCCATCTGTACCTGGGGCCTTGTTCTTTTTAGTTGCCCTAAGTGCTTTGTTAATTTCCTCTACTGTAAATGGAGACACTAGAGGACTGTCACTCTCCGGGATCGAACCTAGTACTCCTCGATTGAACGCTTGAGCATTTAACGACTGAGCTACTACTGATACACCCAGGTCGTTTTTAGTGGGTTTTATGCGGTTAAGTGCACCTCTAATCCCTTCTATAAATTTTCCAGCTAATTGGTTATTAGGGGCGGGCTGATTCTGAAAGATTCCACTGAAATGTTTAATTATTTCTAGGTTAATTTGCTCAGATTGGGTAATTTTACAGTTATCATTAGTTTTGAGCTGGGTGATCAGAGACTTCTGGAAATTACTCGTTGACTTGTTCATATGAAAGGTAGATGTCTCTTCTTCGGCTGTACTTTGAACGCGTGAACGTATTGCAAATCCCCTCAATGCTTCTCGCTCCCAGGCTAGAAACTCACGTTTCAACTCCATGTAGCGCGCATGATTGAGATTTGCATTGTTCACGGTTTCTTTTAGTTGATGTTGGAGTAATTTCCGTTTGACTCTCTGGTCACAGATTCTCTTTTACAATAATTAATTGATAAACGCCTGAGGCCAGGTTTGAAAATGTTCTCCCACCAGTGGTCTACGTTTCCAATACGGGATGTATGTTGGGACATTTCTTCAATAAAGACGTGCACCAATTTTATATATTCTTCCTCCTCGAGGATTGATGTGTTGAGTTTCCATAAAACCCTTGACTTGTTTCTCACTACACGAGGAGGGGTGGTACTGTTTATATACCCTACGATTGGTCTGTGATCCCCGAGTGGTAACTCGTGCAAATGGATATCAGAAAATTTAACGTGGTGCTGACAATAAATTCGGTCTAATCTAGCCTGGCTAGTCGCACAAAAGTACGTCCAACAAGGTTCATTTTTCCGAATATCTCTCCAGACATCTGTTAATGAAAGGGCTTTTACTAAATCTCGGAGGGGTTCTAGTAGTGCTAGTCTAATTTTAGGTGGTGTTGTCTTGCTACTTTTCCGGTCATCGATCTCGTCAACGGCATTAAAATCTCCCAATATAATTGCTGGTGCCTTATACTGGGCAACATAAGCCGGAATAGTTTCCCGGAGGAAAGAATCCCTATAAGTTTTATTTTGGTCACCAGATGGGGCGTAAATACACACAAAAGCAAAACCCTTTACTTCCATGGCTATCAACCTCCCCTCCGGTTCAAACAAAATGTTGTTGACGCTCAGGCCGTGTCGTACTAGGATGGCTGTCCCATGTTTTCTAGGGCCGAGGTTTGTGTGCATCTGGTAATGGTTAGTAAATACGGTGTTATAGTGGAAAACTACTTCTTGCAAACATATAATATCAAGTTTTTGATGTAAAAAGAAATTGAGCATTATTTGAAGTTTGTCAGGTGACGATATTCTGTTGATATTATATGTCGCGATGTTAATCATGATTAAAATTTAAAATTGGGTTTTGGGGATTGGGTCTTGTTATCGTTGCCTTTTTTCCTTCTAACGACCTCCATTGCTTTGAGGGTTTTATCTGCTATAGAAGTCGATTGAGTGCTGAGGGGGACGCCCAAAGATTCCTGAGTCTCGCTCACATGACTAGCCTTCTGGCTGTCAAGTGACCGTTGGCCTGGCTGAATACTCCCATCAGAAAAGGAAAAGTCTTCCTCAGGGTTTGAAACCGAACACAGCTCGGTTGCATCCATCTCTTCATCCACATCGTTATCCATCTGATCTATCATGGATGGAATAGATGGTACTCTAGGTGCAATTGTATCGGGTGGCACATCGTCCCCCCCGAAAGGGTGGGAAAAGAATTGGTGTTCACACCCGGTATCGAACCTGAAACCTCTCGAGTCGGAGACCCGAGTTCAACCAAACGAGCTACATCAGATTCAATTTCCTTAGCTTCCTCGACGGGGGAATGGGAAGAGGCAGTACGACTCCTTTTTTTGATTGTTTTTGTTGGTCGCGGAATTCCCTCGTCTCTTTCATTTTCTTTTTCCTTACCGAATAAGACGCCACAGACGAATCCACACAGCTAGTGTCTTCAGCGTCAGAATCGGTGTCAGAAAGAGACTCAGCTTCATCGGGTTTCGAAATTGGATCCTCCGGAGCTTTATCAAAAACGACTACAGTCGACATCGTTGACCTCTGGGCTAACTCGGGAAATGAATCAGCGTCAACAGTTGGAGCAATTGGCATTTTCCCGCCACCAGTCGGCCCTGTCTCCTGGGGCTTCCTAACAATTTTAACTGTCCCACGATTTGTTAGTACACTACTATAGCTACGTGTTCCCATGGGGCCTTTTAAAATGGTGCTGGGGGTGGTTAAACTACGGGGTTGCTTGGGGCAATTAGCTAAGACATGGGTGGGAGAATCACACATGCGGCATGTGTGCATTTGTCCTGCATAAGACACCATTAGTGGATCCTTGTAGCTTCCAAAGGTGATAAAAGATGGGATGCCCTTGTGGATCTCCATATCCACATTGACAACTCCAGTCTTTATCCCGTTCCACCTTGGAAGCGACCTATCCTGATACGTGTCCCAAAACACCCGAGAAATCACTCCAAACTCGCGCAATCTCTTGTTTAGCAGGCTAAGGTCATCATCGAATTTGAAATGTTGAATTCTAACGCGTACGAGGTTAACTGACTTATCTCTAACTCTAATTCGGACCTCCTTGCCACTAATGACTACAGATTCTTTTGCACTAAATTTATTCAAGAATTCAATATGGTCTTTGACGGTCTTGAACCCAATTCGGAAAACGCAAAAGGCTCGCCCTGGTAGACGAGAAACAGCATCAAAGATGCTGTCAGATTCATTACTATCATGCTCGAAACATTCGTAGAATTCATGCCTGGTCACTTCAGTATTACCAAAAGAGATTTCGGCAGTACGTGGCCAGACGTCTGGGGATTCCGTTCCCATTTTACCCACAACAAAGGGGCAAAGAGGCGGGAAAAATGCAAAAAAGAAAAAAAAAAGGCCAATACCAAAATGGCGCCTTAACAAACAAACAAGGGAAACAAACGAATTACAAGATACAATACAAACCAGAAAAGAGAGAGAAAAAAAAAGCAAAACAAAACAGTTTCTTTGGACTCACCGCAAGATGTCACTCTTGGGAGATCAGAAAGACACGTCTGTTAACAGCCGAACGCGCTAGCCAATTGCGCCACAGAGGCACATAAATAAATTCTTGCACAAAATCAAAATTATGGATAACATAATTAACATTTAACAGAGGTATGATTTCATTTTAGGTACAACACTATTCTCTTCAAAGACAAACTGCCAAATCGGTGGATGGGTAGATTCAGTTATGTGTGTGTTTGCTGATAACATGTGTCTGTACATGGACTCTTCCAACTACAGAATGTGATTATTTCCCTATCTCTCCGTATTAAAGCTTGTCAGGTGATGTTATTTGACGTCTAAACTAAACCACAAATCTTAAATAGAGTTTCGGACAAAGATTCTTACTACATTCATTGTTCTTAATGAAACATATAACTTAAGAAGATATATAGATTTCAATTTCAGAAGGAGAGGGAAAAGAGCGAGTCGCGGATGCCTTCTACCAGCCAAACACCGTAAGCTATTCAAGGTTGATAAGTTACAGCTTAGCAGCATGGATTACTCAAAGAAACATAAAATTTGCTTGTTAGTGTTGTTTGTTTGTTTTTTTTTTTTTTTTTTGGTTTTTTGTACTTGAAAACAAGCACGAGCTTAAAATGATCGCGGTTTCTAGATGGATCCCGAAATTTTCCCTTTCTCCTTCTTTCGTGGTGAAAGAAAAAATATGCTTATCTTCTTAAAGGTTCATTCGAAGCGTAGGGATGGTTGGTAAATTAATGATTCTTTTTTAATGACTAATCTAAAATGTCAACAACAAAAAAAGTAGATTGCTGACAGAGGATTTGTTGTTTTGCACATCATTTACTTGATATTGCATGTGTGCCGACTAGCTCAGCAGTTAGAACATGAGATTCCTAATCAAAGGTTGGTAGGTTTAACCCCAACGTAAATTGGATAATACAAAGTGTTGGTTACATGACTTGCTATAATTCAATTTCAATGTAGTAATTGTTATACATGTGTTCCCATAGTGTAGTGGTTATCACGTCGGCCTAACACGCTGAAGGTCCTCAGTTCGATCCTGGGTGGGAACAACATTATTAATTCCAAATCAAATGTGAAAGTTGATTTCTATAAGATATTTCCGATTCTATGGTCAGTTGCATCGAAACCATCGCTGATGCGATGAATAAACGTTCTCATAGTGTAGCGGTTATCACGTCGGCTTTACACGCTGAAGGTCCTCAGTTCGACCCTGGGTGAGAACAGTGGTTTTTCAATTTTGCAATAAAGACTCAGATCACCGCCATCATGTACATGTGTGTGAAGCAACCAAATTTGTTTATCATCAACGACCTGAGTGCTACGCCACAACTTTAACCAACGTTACCAAAACCTTGTTATCTGTAGAGCAATCATGGATTTCCATCACTGATGACTCGGCCAGCACGAAGGCAAATTATTAGGGAGGTTTTTAAAAATACCAATGCAGTGTCTGTGTGTTCACACCTTTGTTCAATCTTCTATTCCAACGCCCCTGGGTGGGATCGAACCACCAGCCTTCCGGTTTTTTTTAATATTTAAACGATTTATTGCCACAAGTAAGATTTAAATTGTTTTACAGATACGTTGGGGCATTTGTGGCATTTGTGACATAAGTTGCATGTTGTGGCAAAGGAGGAAAATTACAGTGAACTAATTACATTTCGAGGCGGAATTGATGGAGGACAAATGATTTTGGTGGAGATGAAGATTAACAATATGACATCTGGAGGGATGGGGGGTTCCAAGAGATAATAATTATGATGGGAGAAACTTGTTGTATGAAGGAAAGAAGGTATCTGTGGAGAAAGTTTTGTAGGAATATTTAGGGTTTAGAAGGTGACGTCTGTGGAGAGTTTTTTGAATGAAGGAGGCGTGACCAGAGAGACTGTATTTCCTTTAAGGCTGGGGTGAAGTTTTGGCTGCGGCCAGTCCAGACGGTGATTATGTAGGATTGGATGAGGGCCAGTATTTTCTTTTTATTGGGCCCATTTCCAACGTCTCCATTGATTGCTGATTTCAATGGTTTTAGACATCCGAGTTTTGTCAATTGAATACGGAGCCATAAGCTAATGTCAACTTTCTCTTTACAAAGTAACATTAGATGGTCGTCAGTTTCTTGGCCAGCATTGCATAGAGGGCATTGGTCGTTGTTTGAAAGATTGAGACTATTGAGACGCATTTTGGTGGGAAGCTGGTTATGGTTAAAATCCCAGACCAGTTCGGCGTTTTTCCCTTTGATTTTGGCCACCCAACGCCAGATGGAAGCCCAGTCAAGGTCCGGTTTCGCAATCTCTGTTCTCCCTGGTTGCCCTATGTTAGCGATCAGGTGATTGTAGGTGGCGCGGTGATTCGATACAGTTGACGATGTGAAGATGCCAGCTTTTAGTAGATCGGTGATGGTTGAAAGTGAGGTAGTGAAGTATGGATGCGATGAATGGGTTGCATTAAACCTAGGCTGGGTGATTTGTGGAAGGAGGTTCTTGAGATGTGGCCCCAACCAATAAACAGTTGCAGTTCTCTCAATAGCCTCGGGGTGGATTAAAGATTTGAAAATTTGCCGAGTGAAAAGGGACAGGAAGAATGGAAAAAGTAAAGTGACACCAAGCCCACCTTGAAGCCGGGGGCGGATCAAAACATTTAGGGGTGGGTGCTCTCTTCGTTGTGCCCAAAGGAATTTGTTGCATTTTTGTTGGAGGAGAAGGTCTTGGGTTTTGTTGCAGGGAAGTACGTGGGCTATATGAACAAGTTGTGACAAAACATGTTGTTTAATGAAAAGGATGCGACCATAAAAAGTGAAATGACGGTGTGTGTTTTTGATGAGAATATTTTGGATGATGTTGAGCTGTCTTTGCCAATTGTCTTTAACGGTTTTTTTTGTTTCGGAAGAAAAAGTAATTCCGAGAACTTTTAATTCATCTACTTGAGTTATCCAATCATATGGCAATTTACTTTTAGAATATGACTGTTTTAAATTGCCTCTATGGGGAATCGAACTCTTAACCTCAGAAACCCCAGCCGACGCCGCTGCCCACTGTGTCACTACAGATCGTTGAGTTTTATGTAGGGTCCAGATGCCTAGACCAAGTAATTTTGTCTTCCCCTTGTTAATACGTGCATTTGTCCAGGCACAAAATTCCAGAATAATCTCGCATGCACGACGTACATCTTTCATTGATGAGGCAAAACCTACAAGATCATCTACATATGCACGAACTTGGATGCGTTTTCCGTAGTGTTCAATTCCGTCAATACCCCTAGACAAGCAAACTAAAAGCGGTTCAATATAGAGGGCAAACAGATGGACTGACAGAGGGCACCCCTGTCGCACGGATTGTGCATTGTCCACAGTACCGACTATGTCATTACCGTTCAATGGGCATAGTTCAGTTATACTGTACAGTGTTTTTAACCAATCAACAAACAGGGGAGGGTAGCCCATGGCTGTCATCACTTCCCACAGTACGTCTCGGTTGACAAGGTCATATGCTTTCTCCAAATCGTACGCGATAATGGCGGCCGGTTTGAGGGAAGATACTTCTTTTGATTTACGGCCTGTATTATCGATGACATCTCGAATTAAACACAAGCTGTCAAAGATATAGCGGCCAGGCACACCACCTTTTTGATGTGAATCTAGAGAGTTTTGAAGAGAATTTCTCAGACGAAAAGCCAATACTGACGCGATTAACTTGTAATCGGTATTTAACAATGAAATTGGCCGGTAATCTGTGATTTTACTCGGTGCTGGGATTTTTGGGACTAATCTAATAGCTGCCCTTCCCTGCGACGGTTGAAGTTTTCTTTTGTCGAGGACACAAATCATCATCTCTAGAAAATGAACACCAATAACATCCCAGAATTTTAAATAAAACTCAAAGGGAATGCCATCTGTACCTGATGCCTTGTTCTTTTTAGTTGCCCTAAGTGCGTTGTTAATTTCCTCTACTGTAAATGGAGACACTAGAGGATTGTCACTCTCCGGAATCGAACCTAGTACTCCTCGATTGAACGCTTGAGCGTTTAACGACTGAGCTACTACTGATACACCCGGGTCGTTTTTAGTGGGTTTTATGCGGTTAAGTGCACCTCTAATCCCTTCTATAAATTTTCCAGCTAATTGGTTATTAGGGGCGGGCTGATTCTGAAAGATTCCACTGAAATGTTTAATTATTTCTAGGTTAATTTGCTCAGATTGGGTAATTTTACAGTTATCATTAGTTTTGAGCTGGGTGATCAGAGACTTCTGGAAATTACTCGTTGACTTGTTCATATGAAAGGTAGATGTCTCTTCTTCGGCTGTACTTTGAACGCGTGAACGTATTGCAAATCCCCTCAATGTTTCTCGCTCCCAGGCTAGAAACTCACGTTTCAACTCCATGTAGCGCGCATGATTGAGATTTGCATTGTTCACGGTTTCTTTTAGTTGATGTTGGAGTAATTTCCGTTTGACTCTCTGGTCACAGATTCTCTTTTTACAATAATTAATTGATAAACGCCTGAGGCCAGGTTTGAAAATGTTCTCCCACCAGTGGTCTACGTTTCCAATACGGGATGTATGTTGGGACATTTCTTCAATAAAGACGTGCACCAATTTTATATATTCTTCCTCCTCGAGGATTGGTTGAGTTTCCATAAAACCCTTGACTTGTTTCTCACTACACGAGGAGGGGTGGTACTGTTTATATACCCTACGATTGGTCTGTGATCCCCGAGTGGTAACTCGTGCAAATGGATATCAGAAAATTTAACGTGGTGCTGACAATAAATTCGGTCTAATCTAGCCTGGCTAGTCGCACAAAAGTACGTCCAACAAGGTTCATTTTTCCGAATATCTCTCCAGACATCTGTTAATGAAAGGGCTTTTACTAAATCTCGGAGGGGTTCTAGTAGTGCTAGTCTAATTTTAGGTGGTGTTGTCTTGCTACTTTTCCGGTCATCGATCTCGTCAACGGCATTAAAATCTCCCAATATAATTGCTGGTGCCTTATACTGGGCAACATAAGCCGGAATAGTTTCCCGGAGGAAAGAATCCCTATAAGTTTTATTTTGGTCACCAGATGGGGCGTAAATACACACAAAAGCAAAACCCTTTACTTCCATGGCTATCAACCTCCCCTCCGGTTCAAACAAAATGTTGTTGACGCTCAGGCCGTGTCGTACTAGGATGGCTGTCCCATGTTTTCTAGGGCCGAGGTTTGTGTGCATCTGGTAATGGTTAGTAAATACGGTGTTATAGTGGAAAACTACTTCTTGCAAACATATAATATCAAGTTTTTGATGTAAAAAGAAATTGAGCATTATTTGAAGTTTGTCAGGTGACGATATTCTGTTGATATTATATGTCGCGATGTTAATCATGATTAAAATTTAAAATTGGGTTTTGGGGATTGGGTCTTGTTATCGTTTCCCTTTTTCCTTCTAACGACCTCCATTGCTTTGAGAGTTTTATCTGCTATAGAAGTCGATTGAGTGCTGAGGGGGACGCCCAAAGATTCCTGAGTTTCACTCACATGACTAGCCTTCTGGCTGTCAAGTGACCGTTGGCCAGGCTGAATACTCCCATCAGAAAAGGAAAAGTCTTCCTCAGGGTTTGAAACCGAACACAGCTCGGTTGCATCCATCTCTTCATCCACATCGTTATCCATCTGATCTATCATGGATGGAATAGATGGTACTCCAGGTGCAATTGTATCGGGTGGCACATCGTCCCCCCCCCGTAAAGGTGGGAAAAGAATTGGTGTCCACGCCCGGTATCGAAACTGAAACCTCTCGAGTCGGAGACCCGAGTTCAACCAAACGAGCTACATCAGATTCAATTTCCTCAGCTTCCTCGACGGGGGAATGGGAAGAGGCAGTACGACTCCTTTTTTTTATTGTTTTTGTTGGTCACGGAATTCCCTCGTCTCTTTCATTTTCTTTTTCCTTACCGAATAAGACACCACAGACGAATCCACACAGCTAGTGTCTTCAGCGTCAGAATCGGTGTCAGAAAGAGACTCAGCTTCATCGGGTTTCGAAATTGGATCCTCCGGAGCTTTATCAAAAACGACAACAGGCGACATCGTTGACCTCTGGGCTAACTCGGGAAATGAATCAGCGTCAACAGTTGGAGCAATTGGCATTTTCCCGCCACCAGTCGGCCCTGTCTCCTGGGGCTTCCTAACAATTTTAACGGTCCCACGATTTGTTAGTACACTACTATAGCTACGTGTTCCCATGGGGCCTTTTAAAATGGTGCTGGGGGTGGTTAAACTACGGGGTTGCTTGGGGCAATTAGCTAAGACGTGGGTGGGAGAATCACACATGCGGCATGTGTGCATTTGTCCTGCATAAGACACCATTAGTGGATCCTTGTAGCTTCCAAAGGTGATAAAAGATGGGATGCTCTTGTGGATCTCCATATCCACATTGACAACTCCAGTCTTTATCCCGTTCCACCTTGGAAGCGACCTATCCTGATACGTGTCCCAAAACACCCGAGAAATCACTC
The DNA here is from genome assembly GCF_020631705.1 of Daphnia magna. Lineage (NCBI taxonomy): Eukaryota > Metazoa > Arthropoda > Branchiopoda > Diplostraca > Daphniidae > Daphnia > Daphnia magna. The sequence goes on along the minus strand of NC_059190.1, from coordinate 4,542,982 downwards.
CAAACTCGCGCAATCTCTTGTTTAGCAGGCTAAGGTCATCATCGAATTTGAAATGTTGAATTCTAACGCGTACGAGGTTAACTGACCTATCTCTAACTCTTATTCGGACCTCCTTGCCACTAATGACTACAGATTCTTTTGCACTAAATTTATTCAAGAATTCAATATGGTCTTTGACGGTCTTGAAACCAATTCGGAAAACGCAAAAGGCTCGCCCTGGTAGGCGAGAAACAGCATCAAAGATGCTGTCAGATTCATTACTATCATGCTCGAAACATTCGTAGAATTCATGTCTGGTCACTTCAGTATTACCAAAAGAGATTTCGGAAGTACGTGGCCAGACGTCTGGGGATTCCGTTCCCATTTTACCCACAACAAAGGGGCAAAGAGGCGGGAAAAATGCAAAAAGAAAGAAAAAGGCCAATACCAAAATGGCGCCTTAACAAACAAACAAGGGAAACAAACGAATTACAAGATACAATACAACCAGAAGAGAGAGAGAGCAAAAAAAAAGGAACAAAACAGTTTTTTTGGACTCACCGCAAGATGTCACTCTTGGGAGATCAGTTAGACACGTCTGTTAACAGCCGAACGCGCTAGCCAATTGCGCCACAGAGGCACATAAATAAATTCTTGCACAAAATCAAAATTATGGATAACATAATTAACATTTAACAGAGGTATGATTTCATTTTAGGTACAACACTATTCTCTTCAAAGACAAACTGCCAAATCGGTGGATGGGTAGATTCAGTTATGTGTGTGTTTGCTGATAACATGTGTCTGTACATGGACTCTTCCAACTACAGAATGTGATTATTTCCCTATCTCTCCGTATTAAAGCTTGTCAGGTGATGTTATTTGACGTCTAAACTAAACCACAAATCTTAAATAGAGTTTCGGACAAAGATTCTTACTACATTCATTGTTCTTAATGAAACATATAACTTAAGAAGATATATAGATTTCAATTTCAGAAGGAGAGGGAAAAGAGCGAGTCGCGGATGCCTTCTACCAGCCAAACACCGTAAGCTATTCAAGGTTGATAAGTTACAGCTTAGCAGCATGGATTACTCAAAGAAACATAAAATTTGCTTGTTAGTGTTGTTTGTTTGTTTTTTTTTTTGGTTTTTTTTTTTGGTTTTTTGTACTTGAAAACAAGCACGAGCTTAAAATGATCGCGGTTTCTAGATGGATCCCGAAATTTTCCCTTTCTCCTTCTTTCGTGGTGAAAGAAAAAATATGCTTATCTTCTTAAAGGTTCATTCGAAGCGTAGGGATGGTTGGTAAATTAATGATTCTTTTTTAATGACTAATCTAAAATGTCAACAACAAAAAAAGTAGATTGCTGACAGAGGATTTGTTGTTTTGCACATCATTTACTTGATATTGCATGTGTGCCGACTAGCTCAGCAGTTAGAACATGAGATTCCTAATGAAAGGTTGGTAGGTTTAACCCCAACGTAAATTGGATAATACAAAGTGTTGGTTACATGACTTGCTATAATTCAATTTCAATGTAGTAATTGTTGTACATGTGTTCCCATAGTGTAGTGGTTATCACGTCGGCCTAACACGCTGAAGGTCCTCAGTTCGATCCTGGGTGGGAACAACATTATTAATTCCAAATCAAATGTGAAAGTTGATTTCTATAAGATATTTCCGATTCTATGGTCAGTTGCATCGAAACCATCGCTGATGCGATGAATAAACGTTCTCATAGTGTAGCGGTTATCACGTCGGCTTTACACGCTGAAGGTCCTCAGTTAGACCCTGGGTGAGAACAGTGGTTTTTCAATTTTGCAATAAAGACTCAGATCACCGCCATCATGTACATGTGTGTGAAGCAACCAAATTTGTTTATCATCAACGACCTGAGTGCTACGCCACAACTTTAACCAACGTTACCAAAACCTTGTTATCTGTAGAGTAATCATGGATTTCCCTCACTGATGACTCGGCCAGCACGAAGGCAAATTATTAGGGAGGTTTTTAAAAATACCAATGCAGTGTCTGTGTGTTCACACCTTTCTTCAATCTTCTATTCCAACGCCCCTGGGTGGGATCGAACCACCAGCCTTCCGGTTAACAGCCGAACGCGCTAGCCAATTGCGCCACAGAGGCACATAAATAAATTCTTGCACAAAATCAAAATTATGGATAACATAATTAACATTTAACAGAGGTATGATTTCATTTTAGGTACAACACTATTCTCTTCAAAGACAAACTGCCAAATCGGTGGATGGGTAGATTCAGTTATGTGTGTGTTTGCTGATAACATGTGTCTGTACATGGACTCTTCCAACTACACAATGTGATTATTTCCCTATCTCTCCGTATTAAAGCTTGTCAGGTGATGTTATTTGACGTCTAAACTAAACCACAAATCTTAAATAGAGTTTCGGACAAAGATTCTTACTACATTCATTGTTCTTAATGAAACATATAACTTAAGAAGATATATAGATTTCAATTTCAGAAGGAGAGGGAAAAGAGCGAGTCGCGGATGCCTTCTACCAGCCAAACACCGTAAGCTATTCAAGGTTGATAAGTTACAGCTTAGCAGCATGGATTACTCAAAGAAACATAAAATTTGCTTGTTAGTGTTGTTTGTTTGTTTTTTTTTTTGGTTTTTTTTTTTTGGTTTTTTGTACTTGAAAACAAGCACGAGCTTAAAATGATCGCGGTTTCTAGATGGATCCCGAAATTTTCCCTTTCTCCTTCTTTCGTGGTGAAAGAAAAAATATGCTTATCTTCTTAAAGGTTCATTCGAAGCGTAGGGATGGTTGGTAAATTAATGATTCTTTTTTAATGACTAATCTAAAATGTCAACAACAAAAAAAGTAGATTGCTGACAGAGGATTTGTTGTTTTGCACATCATTTACTTGATATTGCATGTGTGCCGACTAGCTCAGCAGTTAGAACATGAGATTCCTAATCAAAGGTTGGTAGGTTTAACCCCAACGTAAATTGGATAATACAAAGTGTTGGTTACATGACTTGCTATAATTCAATTTCAATGTAGTAATTGTTATACATGTGTTCCCATAGTGTAGTGGTTATCACGTCGGCCTAACACGCTGAAGGTCCTCAGTTCGATCCTGGGTTGGAACAACATTATTAATTCCAAATCAAATGTGAAAGTTGATTTCTATAAGATATTTCCGATTCTATGGTCAGTTGCATCGAAACCATCGCTGATGCGATGAATAAACGTTCTCATAGTGTAGCGGTTATCACGTCGGCTTTACACGCTGAAGGTCCTCAGTTAGACCCTGGGTGAGAACAGTGGTTTTTCAATTTTGCAATAAAGACTCAGATCACCGCCATCATGTACATGTGTGTGAAGCAACCAAATTTGTTTATCATCAACGACCTGAGTGCTACGCCACAACTTTAACCAACGTTACCAAAACCTTGTTATCTGTAGAGCAATCATGGATTTCCCTCACTGATGACTCGGCCAGCACGAAGGCAAATTATTAGGGAGGTTTTTAAAAATACCAGTGCAGTGTCTGTGTGTTCACACCTTTCTTCAATCTTCTATTCCAACGCCCCTGGGTGGGATCGAACCACCAGCCTTCCGGTTAACAGCCGAACGCGCTAGCCAATTGCGCCACAGAGGCACATAAATAAATTCTTGCACAAAATCAAAATTATGGATAACATAATTAACATTTAACAGAGGTATGATTTCATTTTAGGTACAACACTATTCTCTTCAAAGACAAACTGCCAAATCGGTGGATGGGTAGATTCAGTTATGTGTGTGTTTGCTGATAACATGTGTCTGTACATGGACTCTTCCAACTACAGAATGTGATTATTTCCCTATCTCTCCGTATTAAAGCTTGTCAGGTGATGTTATTTGACGTCTAAACTAAACCACAAATCTTAAATAGAGTTTCGGACAAAGATTCTTACTACATTCATTGTTCTTAATGAAACATATAACTTAAGAAGATATATAGATTTCAATTTCAGAAGGAGAGGGAAAAGAGCGAGTCGCGGATGCCTTCTACCAGCCAAACACCGTAAGCTATTCAAGGTTGATAAGTTACAGCTTAGCAGCATGGATTACTCAAAGAAACATAAAATTTGCTTGTTAGTGTTGTTTGTTTGTTTTTTTTTTGTTTTTTTTGGTTTTTTGTACTTGAAAACAAGCACGAGCTTAAAATGATCGCGGTTTCTAGATGGATCCCGAAATTTTCCCTTTCTCCTTCTTTCGTGGTGAAAGAAAAAATATGCTTATCTTCTTAAAGGTTCATTCGAAGCGTAGGGATGGTTGGTAAATTAATGATTCTTTTTTAATGACTAATCTAAAATGTCAACAACAAAAAAAGTAGATTGCTGACAGAGGATTTGTTGTTTTGCACATCATTTACTTGATATTGCATGTGTGCCGACTAGCTCAGCAGTTAGAACATGAGATTCCTAATCAAAGGTTGGTAGGTTTAACCCCAACGTAAATTGGATAATACAAAGTGTTGGTTACATGACTTGCTATAATTCAATTTCAATGTAGTAATTGTTATACATGTGTTCCCATAGTGTAGTGGTTATCACGTCGGCCTAACACGCTGAAGGTCCTCAGTTCGATCCTGGGTGGGAACAACATTATTAATTCCAAATCAAATGTGAAAGTTGATTTATATAAGATATTTCCGATTCTATGGTCAGTTGCATCGAAACCATCGCTGATGCGATGAATAAACGTTCTCATAGTGTAGCGGTTATCACGTCGGCTTTACACGCTGAAGGTCCTCAGTTCGACCCTGGGTGAGAACAGTGGTTTTTCAATTTTGCAATAAAGACTCAGATCACCGCCATCATGTACATGTGTGTGAAGCAACCAAATTTGTTTATCATCAACGACCTGAGTGCTACGCCACAACTTTAACCAACGTTACCAAAACCTTGTTATCTGTAGAGCAATCATGGATTTCCATCACTGATGACTCGGCCAGCACGAAGGCAAATTATTAGGGAGGTTTTTAAAAATACCAATGCAGTGTCTGTGTGTTCACACCTTTGTTCAATCTTCTATTCCAACGCCCCTGGGTGGGATCGAACCACCAGCCTTCCGGTTAACAGCCGAACGCGCTAGCCAATTGCGCCACAGAGGCACATAAATAAATTCTTGCACAAAATCAAAATTATGGATAACATAATTAACATTTAACAGAGGTATGATTTCATTTTAGGTACAACACTATTCTCTTCAAAGACAAACTGCCAAATCGGTGGATGGGTAGATTCAGTTATGTGTGTGTTTGCTGATAACATGTGTCTGTACATGGACTCTTCCAACTACAGAATGTGATTATTTCCCTATCTCTCCGTATTAAAGCTTGTCAGGTGATGTTATTTGACGTCTAAACTAAACCACAAATCTTAAATAGAGTTTCGGACAAAGATTCTTACTACATTCATTGTTCTTAATGAAACATATAACTTAAGAAGATATATAGATTTCAATTTCAGAAGGAGAGGGAAAAGAGCGAGTCGCGGATGCCTTCTACCAGCCAAACACCGTAAGCTATTCAAGGTTGATAAGTTACAGCTTAGCAGCATGGATTACTCAAAGAAACATAAAATTTGCTTGTTAGTGTTGTTTGTTTGTTTTTTTTTTTTTGTTTTTTTTTGGTTTTTTGTACTTGAAAACAAGCACGAGCTTAAAATGATCGCGGTTTCTAGATGGATCCCGAAATTTTCCCTTTCTCCTTCTTTCGTGGTGAAAGAAAAAATATGCTTATCTTCTTAAAGGTTCATTCGAAGCGTAGGGATGGTTGGTAAATTAATGATTCTTTTTTAATGACTAATCTAAAATGTCAACAACAAAAAAGTAGATTGCTGACAGAGGATTTGTTGTTTTGCACATCATTTACTTGATATTGCATGTGTGCCGACTAGCTCAGCAGTTAGAACATGAGATTCCTAATCAAAGGTTGGTAGGTTTAACCCCAACGTAAATTGGATAATACAAAGTGTTGGTTACATGACTTGCTATAATTCAATTTCAATGTAGTAATTGTTATACATGTGTTCCCATAGTGTAGTGGTTATCACGTCGGCCTAACACGGTGAAGGTCCTCAGTTCGATCCTGGGTGGGAACAACATTATTAATTCCAAATCAAATGTGAAAGTTGATTTCTATAAGATATTTCCGATTCTATGGTCAGTTGCATCGAAACCATCGCTGATGCGATGAATAAACGTTCTCATAGTGTAGCGGTTATCACGTCGGCTTTACACGCTGAAGGTCCTCAGTTCGACCCTGGGTGAGAACAGTGGTTTTTCAATTTTGCAATAAAGACTCAGATCACCGCCATCATGTACATGTGTGTGAAGCAACCAAATTTGTTTATCATCAACGACCTGAGTGCTACGCCACAACTTTAACCAACGTTACCAAAACCTTGTTATCTGTAGAGCAATCATGGATTTCCATCACTGATGACTCGGCCAGCACGAAGGCAAATTATTAGGGAGGTTTTTAAAAATACCAATGCAGTGTCTGTGTGTTCACACCTTTGTTCAATCTTCTATTCCAACGCCCCTGGGTGGGATCGAACCACCAGCCTTCCGGTTAACAGCCGAACGCGCTAGCCAATTGCGCCACAGAGGCACATAAATAAATTCTTGCACAAAATCAAAATTATGGATAACATAATTAACATTTAACAGAGGTATGATTTCATTTTAGGTACAACACTATTCTCTTCAAAGACAAACTGCCAAATCGGTGGATGGGTAGATTCAGTTATGTGTGTGTTTGCTGATAACATGTGTCTGTACATGGACTCTTCCAACTACAGAATGTGATTATTTCCCTATCTCTCCGTATTAAAGCTTGTCAGGTGATGTTATTTGACGTCTAAACTAAACCACAAATCTTAAATAGAGTTTCGGACAAAGATTCTTACTACATTCATTGTTCTTAATGAAACATATAACTTAAGAAGATATATAGATTTCAATTTCAGAAGGAGAGGGAAAAGAGCGAGTCGCGGATGCCTTCTACCAGCCAAACACCGTAAGCTATTCAAGGTTGATAAGTTACAGCTTAGCAGCATGGATTACTCAAAGAAACATAAAATTTGCTTGTTAGTGTTGTTTGTTTGTTTTTTTTTTTTTTTTTTTTTGGTTTTTTGTACTTGAAAACAAGCACGAGCTTAAAATGATCGCGGTTTCTAGATGGATCCCGAAATTTTCCCTTTCTCCTTCTTTCGTGGTGAAAGAAAAAATATGCTTATCTTCTTAAAGGTTCATTCGAAGCGTAGGGATGGTTGGTAAATTAATGATTCTTTTTTAATGACTAATCTAAAATGTCAACAACAAAAAAAGTAGATTGCTGACAGAGGATTTGTTGTTTTGCACATCATTTACTTGATATTGCATGTGTGCCGACTAGCTCAGCAGTTAGAACATGAGATTCCTAATCAAAGGTTGGTAGGTTTAACCCCAACGTAAATTGGATAATACAAAGTGTTGGTTACATGACTTGCTATAATTCAATTTCAATGTAGTAATTGTTATACATGTGTTCCCATAGTGTAGTGGTTATCACGTCGGCCTAACACGGTGAAGGTCCTCAGTTCGATCCTGGGTGGGAACAACATTATTAATTCCAAATCAAATGTGAAAGTTGATTTCTATAAGATATTTCCGATTCTATGGTCAGTTGCATCGAAACCATCGCTGATGTGATGAATAAACGTTCTCATAGTGTAGTGGTTATCACGTCGGGTTTACACGCTGAAGGTCCTCAGTTCGACCCTGGGTGAGAACAGTGGTTTTTCAATTTTGCAATAAAGACTCAGATCACCGCCATCATGTACAGTATCCTGCACAAAAATCCGAACACCGATTTAATTTTTTTAAGCCACCTATTGGCGGGGTAAAGGGTTTTTTGTTTGTTTTTCTTTAAGAGGGAGGGTAGACGGGGTGATGGACACATAGGGCAGGGTTGGGTAAGTCTAGACATTTTTTTTAATACCTTAAGGTATTACGCTTTAAGGCAAGTAACAGGTCGGGACATTTTTGCAACCCCCAGGGTGGTGTGTTTTTTTAAACGACAGTTGGAAATGTTGGACTTAGGCTGTGTAATACTCCTTACCCAAATTAATTATATAGCTGCCAATGCACAGTTATATCGATACCGATGGCATATGTGTAGAGCCTCTGATTGCGACGCCGTAGATCACTGTCCGATTCCCAATAAGGAATTGCAAAATATTTGGTATCGTTATAATATTCTTTATTCGAATTTGCTGGGAATAATTTCTCTAGAACGAAGGAGATTATTATTTTTAAAATTATTTAATAAACAAAAAAAGAACATATTGCTCGATGAAAATTTGTTTTATATATAGATGCGAAGTTCTAGTAAGTTAACCATATTAACTCATCACCTCATCTGGGATCGAACACCGATCTCCAGCATCACATTCAGAAACGCTACACCTACGCCATTAACCACGATGTAAAGATTTACAGGCAGCTGGAACATAAGCTAAATTGTTTCGGTAAGCAACATTACCAAGCCCAAGCCCTAAATTTCCAACTTTCGTTTAAAAAAACACACCACCCTGGGGGTTGCAAAAATGTCCCGATCTGTAACTTGCCTTAAAGCGTAATACCTTAAGGCACCTTTTTAAAATGTCTAGACTTACCCAACCCTACCCTGTCGTGTCCATCACCCCGTCTACCCTCCCCCTTAAAGAAAAACAAACAAAAAACCCACTACCCCGCCAATAGGTGGCTTTAAAAAATTAAATCGGTGTTCGGATTTTTGTGCAGGATACTGTACATGTGTGTGAAGCAACCAAATTTGTTTATCATCAACGACCTGAGTGCTACGCCACAACTTTAACCAACGTTACCAAAACCTTGTTATCTGTAGAGCAATCATGGATTTCCATCACTGATGACTCGGCCAGCACGAAGGCAAATTATTAGGGAGGTTTTTAAAAATACCAATGCAGTGTCTGTGTGTTCACACCTTTGTTCAATCTTCTATTCCAACGCCCCTGGGTGGGATCGAACCACCAGCCTTCCGGTTTTTTTTTATATTTAAACGATTTATTGTCACAAGTAAGATTTAAATTGTTTTACAGATACGTTGGGACATTTGTGGCATTTGTGACATAAGTTGCATGTTGTGGCAAAGGAGGAAAATTACAGTGAACTAATTACATTTCGAGGCGGAATTGATGGAGGACAAATGATTTTGGTGGAGATGAAGATTAACAATATGACATCTTGAGGGATGGGGGGGTTCCAAGAGATAATAATTATGATGGGAGAAACTTGTTGTATGAAGGAAAGAAGGTATCTGTGGAGAAAGTTTTGTAGGAATATTTAGGGTTTAGAAGGTGACGTCTGTGGAGAGTTTTTTGAATGAAGGAGGCGTGACCAGAGAGACTGTATTTCCTTTAAGGCTGGGGTGAAGTTTTGGCTGCGGCCAGTCCAGACGGTGATTATGTAGGATTGGATGAGGGCCAGTATTTTCTTTTTAAAAAGAAAAAGTAGGCTGGCCTCAGGTGATAAACGCCTGAGGCCAGGTTTGAAAATGTTCTCCCACCAGTGGTCTACGTTTCCAATACGGGATGTATGTTGGGACATTTCTTCAATAAAGACGTGCACCAATTTTATATATTCTTCCTCCTCGAGGATTGGTTGAGTTTCCATAAAACCCTTGACTTGTTTCTCACTACACGAGGAGGGGTGGTACTGTTTATATACCCTACGATTGGTCTGTGATCCCCGAGTGGTAACTCGTGCAAATGGATATCAGAAAATTTAACGTGGTGCTGACAATAAATTCGGTCTAATCTAGCCTGGCTAGTCGCACAAAAGTACGTCCAACAAGGTTCATTTTTCCGAATATCTCTCCAGACATCTGTTAATGAAAGGGCTTTTACTAAATCTCGGAGGGGTTCTAGTAGTGCTAGTCTAATTTTAGGTGGTGTTGTCTTGCTACTTTTCCGGTCATCGATCTCGTCAACGGCATTAAAATCTCCCAATATAATTGCTGGTGCCTTATACTGGGCAACATAAGCCGGAATAGTTTCCCGGAGGAAAGAATCCCTATAAGTTTTATTTTGGTCACCAGATGGGGCGTAAATACACACAAAAGCAAAACCCTTTACTTCCATGGCTATCAACCTCCCCTCCGGTTCAAACAAAATGTTGTTGACGCTCAGGCCGTGTCGTACTAGGATGGCTGTCCCATGTTTTCTAGGGCCGAGGTTTGTGTGCATCTGGTAATGGTTAGTAAATACGGTGTTATAGTGGAAAACTACTTCTTGCAAACATAATATCAAGTTTTTGATGTAAAAAGAAATTGAGCATTATTTGAAGTTTGTCAGGTGACGATATTCTGTTGATATTATATGTCGCGATGTTAATCATGATTAAAATTTAAAATTGGGTTTTGGGGATTGGGTCTTGTTATCGTTTCCCATTTTCCTTCTAACGACCTCCATTGCTTTGAGAGTTTTATCTGCTATAGAAGTCGATTGAGTGCTGAGGGGGACGCCCAAAGATTCCTGAGTTTCACTCACATGACTAGCCTTCTGGCTGTCAAGTGACCGTTGGCCAGGCTGAATACTCCCATCAGAACAGAAAAAGTCTTCCTCAGGGTTTGAAACCGAACACAGCTCGGTTGCATCCATCTCTTCATCCACATCGTTATCCATCTGATCTATCATGGATGGAATAGATGGTACTCCAGGTGCAATTGTATCGGGTGGCACATCGTCCCCCCCGTAAAGGTGGGAAAAGAATTGGTGTCCACGCCCGGTATCGAAACTGAAACCTCTCGAGTCGGAGACCCGAGTTCAACCAAACGAGCTACATCAGATTCAATTTCCTCAGCTTCCTCGACGGGGGAATGGGAAGAGGCAGTACGACTCCTTTTTTTTGATTGTTTTTGTTGGTCACGGAATTCCCTCGTCTCTTTCATTTTCTTTTTCCTTACCGAATAAGACACCACAGACGAATCCACACAGCTAGTGTCTTCAGCGTCAGAATCGGTGTCAGAAAGAGACTCAGCTTCATCGGGTTTCGAAATTGGATCCTCCGGAGCTTTATCAAAAACGACAACAGGCGACATCGTTGACCTCTGGGCTAACTCGGGAAATGAATCAGCGTCAACAGTTGGAGCAATTGGCATTTTCCCGCCACCAGTCGGCCCTGTCTCCTGGGGCTTCCTAACAATTTTAACGGTCCCACGATTTGTTAGTACACTACTATAGCTACGTGTTCCCATGGGGCCTTTTAAAATGGTGCTGGGGGTGGTTAAACTACGGGGTTGCTTGGGGCAATTAGCTAAGACGTGGGTGGGAGAATCACACATGCGGCATGTGTGCATTTGTCCTGCATAAGACACCATTAGTGGATCCTTGTAGCTTCCAAAGGTGATAAAAGATGGGATGCTCTTGTGGATCTCCATATCCACATTGACAACTCCAGTCTTTATCCCGTTCCACCTTGGAAGCGACCTATCCTGATACGTGTCCCAAAACACCCGAGAAATCACTCCAAACTCGCGCAATCTCTTGTTTAGCAGGCTAAGGTCATCATCGAATTTGAAATGTTGAATTCTAACGCGTACGAGGTTAACTGACCTATCTCTAACTCTTATTCGGACCTCCTTGCCACTAATGACTACAGATTCTTTTGCACTAAATTTATTCAAGAATTCAATATGGTCTTTGACGGTCTTGAAACCAATTCGGAAAACGCAAAAGGCTCGCCCTGGTAGGCGAGAAACAGCATCAAAGATGCTGTCAGATTCATTACTATCATGCTCGAAACATTCGTAGAATTCATGTCTGGTCACTTCAGTATTACCAAAAGAGATTTCGGCAGTACGTGGCCAGACGTCTGGGGATTCCGTTCCCATTTTACCCACAACAAAGGGGCAAATAGGCGGGAAAAATGCAAAAAAGAAAGAAAAAAGGCCAATACCAAAATGGCGCCTTAACAAACAAACAAGGGAAACAAACGAATTACAAGATACAATACAACCAGAAGAGAGAGGCAAAAAAAAGGAACAAAACAGTTTTTTTGGACTCACCGCAAGATGTCACTCTTGGGAGATCAGTTAGACACGTCTGTTAACAGCCGAACGCGCTAGCCAATTGCGCCACAGAGGCACATAAATAAATTCTTGCACAAAATCAAAATTATGGATAACATAATTAACATTTAACAGAGGTATGATTTCATTTTAGGTACAACACTATTCTCTTCAAAGACAAACTCCCAAATCGGTGGATGGGTAGATTCAGTTATGTGTGTGTTTGCTGATAACATGTGTCTGTACATGGACTCTTCCAACTACAGAATGTGATTATTTCCCTATCTCTCCGTATTAAAGCTTGTCAGGTGATGTTATTTGACGTCTAAACTAAACCACAAATCTTAAATAGAGTTTCGGACAAAGATTCTTACTACATTCATTGTTCTTAATGAAACATATAACTTAAGAAGATATATAGATTTCAATTTCAGAAGGAGAGGGAAAAGAGCGAGTCGCGGATGCCTTCTACCAGCCAAACACCGTAAGCTATTCAAGGTTGATAAGTTACAGCTTAGCAGCATGGATTACTCAAAGAAACATAAAATTTGCTTGTTAGTGTTGTTTGTTTGTTTTTTTTTTTTGGTTTTTTTTTTTGGTTTTTTGTACTTGAAAACAAGCACGAGCTTAAAATGATCGCGGTTTCTAGATGGATCCCGAAATTTTCCCTTTCTCCTTCTTTCGTGGTGAAAGAAAAAATATGCTTATCTTCTTAAAGGTTCATTCGAAGCGTAGGGATGGTTGGTAAATTAATGATTCTTTTTTAATGACTAATCTAAAATGTCAACAACAAAAAAAGTAGATTGCTGACAGAGGATTTGTTGTTTTGCACATCATTTACTTGATATTGCATGTGTGCCGACTAGCTCAGCAGTTAGAACATGAGATTCCTAATCAAAGGTTGGTAGGTTTAACCCCAACGTAAATTGGATAATACAAAGTGTTGGTTACATGACTTGCTATAATTCAATTTCAATGTAGTAATTGTTATACATGTGTTCCCATAGTGTAGTGGTTATCACGTCGGCCTAACACGCTGAAGGTCCTCAGTTCGATCCTGGGTGGGAACAACATTATTAATTCCAAATCAAATGTGAAAGTTGATTTCTATAATTTCCGATTCTATGGTCAGTTGCATCGAAACCATCGCTGATGCGATGAATAAACGTTCTCATAGTGTAGCGGTTATCACGTCGGCTTTACACGCTGAAGGTCCTCAGTTCGACCCTGGGTGAGAACAGTGGTTTTTCAATTTTGCAATAAAGACTCAGATCACCGCCATCATGTACATAGGTGTGAAGCAACCAAATTTGTTTATCATCAACGACCTGAGTGCTACGCCACAACTTTAACCAACGTTACCAAAACCTTGTTATCTGTAGAGCAATCATGGATTTCCATCACTGATGACTCGGCCAGCACGAAGGCAAATTATTAGGGAGGTTTTTAAAAATACCAATGCAGTGTCTGTGTGTTCACACCTTTGTTCAATCTTCTATTCCAACGCCCCTGGGTGGGATCGAACCACCAGCCTTCCGGTTAACAGCCGAACGCGCTAGCCAATTGCGCCACAGATGCACATAAATAAATTCTTGCACAAAATCAAAATTATGGATAACATAATTAACATTTAACAGAGGTATGATTTCATTTTAGGTACAACACTATTCTCTTCAAAGACAAACTGCCAAATCGGTGGATGGGTAGATTCAGTTATGTGTGTGTTTGCTGATAACATGTGTCTGTACATGGACTCTTCCAACTACAGAATGTGATTATTTCCCTATCTCTCCGTATTAAAGCTTGTCAGGTGATGTTATTTGACGTCTAAACTAAACCACAAATCTTAAATAGAGTTTCGGACAAAGATTCTTACTACATTCATTGTTCTTAATGAAACATATAACTTAAGAAGATATATAGATTTCAATTTCAGAAGGAGAGGGAAAAGAGCGAGTCGCGGATGCCTTCTACCAGCCAAACACCGTAAGCTATTCAAGGTTGATAAGTTACAGCTTAGCAGCATGGATTACTCAAAGAAACATAAAATTTGCTTGTTAGTGTTGTTTGTTTGTTTTTTTTTTATGTTTTTTTTTGGTTTTTTGTACTTGAAAACAAGCACGAGCTTAAAATGATCGCGGTTTCTAGATGGATCCCGAAATTTTCCCTTTCTCCTTCTTTCGTGGTGAAAGAAAAAATATGCTTATCTTCTTAAAGGTTCATTCGAAGCGTAGGGATGGTTGGTAAATTAATGATTCTTTTTTAATGACTAATCTAAAATGTCAACAACAAAAAAAGTAGATTGCTGACAGAGGATTTGTTGTTTTGCACATCATTTACTTGATATTGCATGTGTGCCGACTAGCTCAGCAGTTAGAACATGAGATTCCTAATCAAAGGTTGGTAGGTTTAACCCCAACGTAAATTGGATAATACAAAGTGTTGGTTACATGACTTGCTATAATTCAATTTCAATGTAGTAATTGTTATACATGTGTTCCCATAGTGTAGTGGTTATCACGTCGGCCTAACACGCTGAAGGTCCTCAGTTCGATCCTGGGTGGGAACAACATTATTAATTCCAAATCAAATGTGAAAGTTGATTTCTATAAGATATTTCCGATTCTATGGTCAGTTGCATCGAAACCATCGCTGATGCGATGAATAAACGTTCTCATAGTGTAGCGGTTATCACGTCGGCTTTACACGCTGAAGGTCCTCAGTTCGACCCTGGGTGAGAACAGTGGTTTTTCAATTTTGCAATAAAGACTCAGATCACCGCCATCATGTACATGTGTGTGAAGCAACCAAATTTGTTTATCATCAACGACCTGAGTGCTACGCCACAACTTTAACCAACGTTACCAAAACCTTGTTATCTGTAGAGCAATCATGGATTTCCATCACTGATGACTCGGCCAGCACGAAGGCAAATTATTAGGGAGGTTTTTAAAAATACCAATGCAGTGTCTGTGTGTTCACACCTTTGTTCAATCTTCTATTCCAACGCCCCTGGGTGGGATCGAACCACCAGCCTTCCGGTTTTTTTTTATATTTAAACGATTTATTGTCACAAGTAAGATTTAAATTGTTTTACAGATACGTTGAGGCATTTGTGGCATTTGTGATATAAGTTGCATGTTGTGGCAAAGGAGGAAAATTACAGCGAACTAATTACATTTCGAGGCGGAATTGAAGGAGGACAAATGATTTTGGTGGAGATGAAGATTAACAATATGACATCTGGAGGGGGGGGTTCCAAGAGATAATAATTATGATGGGAGAAACTTGTTGTATGAAGGAAAGAAGGTATCTGTGTAGAAAGTTTTGTAGGAATATTTAGGGTTTAGAAGGTGACGTCTGTGGAGAGTTTTTTGAATGAAGGAGGCGTGACCAGAGAGACTGTAATTCGGTTATGGCTGGGGTGAAGTTTTGGCTGCGGCCAGTCCAGACGGTGATTATGTAGGATTGGATGAGGGCCAGTATTTTCTTTTTATTGGGCCCATTTCCAACGTCTCAATTGATTGCTGATTTCAATGGTTTTAGACATCAGAGTTTTGTCAATTGAATACGGAGCCATAAACTGATGTCAACTTTCTCTTTACAAAGTAACATTAGATGGTCGTCAGTTTCTTGGCCAGCATTGCATAGAGGGCATTGGTCGTTGTTTGAAAGATTGAGACTATTGAGACGCATTTTGGTGGGAAGCTGGTTATGGTTAAAATCCCAGACCAGTTCGGCGTTTTTCCCTTTGATTTTGGCCACCCAACGCCAGATGGAAGCCCAGTCAAGGTCCGGTTTCGCAATCTCTGTTCTCCCTGGTTGCCCTATGTTAGCGATCAGGTGATTGTAGGTGGCGCGGTGATTCGATACAGTTGACGATGTGAAGATGCCAGCTTTTAGTAGATCGGTGATGGTTGAAAGTGAGGTAGTGAAGTATGGATGCGATGAATGGGTTGCATTAAACCTAGGCTGGGTGATTTGTGGAAGGAGGTTCTTGAGATGTGGCCCCAACCAATAAACAGTTGCAGTTCTCTCAATAGCCTCGGGGTGGATTAAAGATTTGAAAATTTGCCGAGTGAAAAGGGACAGAAAGAATGGAAAAAGTAAAGTGACACCAAGCCCACCTTGAAGCCGGGGGCGGATCAAAACATTTAGGGGTGGGTGCTCTCTTCGTTGTGCCCAAAGGAATTTGTTGCATTTTTGTTGGAGGAGAAGGGCTTGGGTTTTGTTGCAGGGAAGTACGTGGGCTATATGAACAAGTTGTGACAAAACATGTTGTTTAATGAAAAGGATGCGACCATAAAAAGTGAAATGACGGTGTGTGTTTTTGATGAGAATATTTTGGATGATGTTGAGCTGTCTTTGCCAATTGTCTTTAACTGTTTTTTGGGTTTCGGAAGAAAATGTAATTCCGAGAATTTTTAATTCATCTACTTGAGTTATCCAATCATATGGCCATTTACTTTTAGAATATGATTGTTTTAAATTGCCACTACGGGGAATCGAACTCTTATGCTCAGGAACCCCAGCCGACGCCGCTGCCCAATGTGTCACTACAGGTCGTTGAATTTTATGTAGGGTCCAGATGCCTAGACCAAGTTATTTTGTCTTCCCCTTGTTAATACGTGCATTTGTCCAGGCACAAAATTCCAGAATAATCTCGCATGCACGACGTACATCTTTCATTGATGAGGCAAAAACTGCAAGATCATCTACATATGCACGAACTTGGATGCGTTTTCCGTAGTGTTCAATTCCGTCAATACCCCTAGACAAGCAAACTAAAAGCGGTTCAATATAGAGGGCAAACAGATGGACTGACAGAGGGCACCCCTGTCGCACGGATTGTGCATTGTCCACAGTACCGACTATGTCATTACCATTCAATGGGCATAGTTCAGTTATACTGTACAGTGTTTTTAACCAATCAACAAACAGGGGAGGGTAGCCCATGGCTGTCATCACTTCCCACAGTACGTCTCGGTTGACAAGGTCATATGCTTTCTCCAAATCGTACGCGATAATGGCGGCCGGTTTGAGGGAAGATACTTCTTTTGATTTACGGCCTGTATTATCAATGACATCTCGAATTAAACACAAGCTGTCAAAGATATAGCGGCCACACCACCTTTTTGATGTGAATCTAGAGAGTTTTGAAGAGAATTTCTCAGACGAAAAGCCAATACTGACGCGATTAACTTGTAATCAGTATTTAACAATGAAATTGGCCGGTAATCTGTGATTTTACTCGGTGCTGGGATTTTTGGGACTAATCTAATAGCTGCCCTTCCCTGCGACGGTTGGAGTTTTCTTTTGTCGAGGACACAAATCATCATCTCTAGAAAATGAACACCAATAACATCCCAGAATTTTAAATAAAACTCAAAAGGAATGCCATCTGTACCTGGGGCCTTGTTCTTTTAGTTAGTTGCCCTAAGTGCGTTGCTAATTTCCTCTACTGTAAATGGAGACACTAGAGGATTGTCACTCTCCGGGATCGAACCTAGTACTCCTCGATTGAACGCTTGAGCGTTTAACGACTGAGCTACTACTGATAGACCCGGGTCGTTTTTAGTGGGTTTTGGGCGGTTAAGTGCACCTCTAATCCCTTCTATAAATTTTCCAGCTAAATGGGTATTAGGGGCGGGCTGGTTCTGAAAGATTCCACTGAAATGTTTAATTATTTCTAGGTTAATTTGCTCAGATTGGGTAATTTTACAGTTATCATTAGTTTTGAGTTGGGTGATCAGAGACTTCTGGAAATTACTCGTTGACTTGTTCATATGAAAGGTAGATGTCTCTTCTTCGGCTGTACTTTGAACGCGTGAACGTATTGCAAATCCCCTCAATGCTTCTCGCTCCCAGGCTAGAAACTCACGTTTCAACTCCATGTAGCGCGCATGATTGAGATTTGCATTGTTCACGGTTTCTTTTAGTTGATGTTGGAGTAATTTCCGTTTGACTCTCTGGTCACATATTCTCTTTTACAATAATTAATTGATAAACGCCTGAGGCCAGGTTTGAAAATGTTCTCCCACCAGTGGTCTACGTTTCCAATACGGGATGTATGTTGGGACATTTCTTCAATAAAGACATGCACCAATTTTATATATTCTTCCTCCTCGAGGATTGATGTGTTAAGTTTCCATAAAACCCTCGACTTGTTTCTCACTACACGAGGAGGGGTGGTACTGTTTATATACCCTACGATTGGTCTGTGATCCCCGAGTGGTAACTCGTGCAAATGGATATCAGAAAATTTTACGTGGTGCTGACAATAAATTCGGTCTAATCTAGCCTGGCTAGTCGCACAAAAGTACGTCCAACAAGGTTCATTTTTCCGAATATCTCTCCAGACATCTGTTAATGAAAGGGCTTTTACTAAATCTCGGAGGGGTTCTAGTAGTGCTAGTCTAATTTTAGGTGGTGTTGTCTTGCTACTTTTCCGGTCATCGATCTCGTCAACGGCATTAAAATCTCCCAATATAATTGCTGGTGCCTTATATTGGGCAACATAAGCCGGAATAGTTTCCCGGAGGAAAGAATCCCTATAAGTTTTATTTTGGTCACCAGATGGGGCGTAAATACACACAAAAGCAAAACCCTTTACTTCCATGGCTATCAACCTCCCCTCCGGTTCAAACAAAATGTTGTTGACGCTCAGGCCGTGTCGTACTAGGATGGCTGTCCCATGTTTTCTAGGGCCGAGGTTTGTGTGCATCTGGTAATGGTTAGTAAATACGGTGTTATAGTGGAATACTACTTCTTGCAAACATATAATATCAAGTTTTTGATGTAAAAAGAAATTGAGCATTATTTGAAGTTTGTCAGGTGACGATATTCTGTTGATATTATATGTCGCGATGTTAATCATGATTAAAATTTAAAATTGGGTTTGGGGGATTGGGTCTTGTTATCGTTGCCTTTTTTCCTTCTAACGACCTCCATTGCTTTGAGAGTTTTATCTGCTATAGAAGTCGATTGAGTGCTGAGGGGGACGCCCAAAGATTCCTGAGTCTCGCTCACATGACTAGCCCTCTGGCTGTCAAGTGACCGTTGGCCTGGCTGAATACTCCCATCAGAAAAGGAAATGTCTTCCTCAGGGTTTGAAACCGAACACAGCTCGGTTGCATCCATCTCTTCATCCACATCGTTATCCATCTGATCTATCATGGATGGAATAGATGGTACTCCAGGTGCAATTGTATCGGGTGGCACATCGTCCCCCCTTTTTTTTTTTTTTTTTTTTTATTTATTATTTAGGGCATTCAAACAAAATAAAGCAAAACAATTAGGCTGTCGGATACAGACGTAAGCAAGGGGAAAAAATCGAAATCTGGCAATGGTGGGGATCATAATATTAACAAACAAAACAAAAACAAACAAATGCAATTTACGGTGGTGGGATAATTCAAGAAAAATAAACAAAAGAAAAACAAAGCAGAAGACAATGGTGGTGTGAAATAAAAACAAAACAAAACAAAACAAAACATAAACAAAGGCCAATAAAACTGGGAATGGGAAATTCAAAACAAACAAAAATAAACAAAATGTACTAAAATTTATGATTAAAATTAAACAGGGAATTGGGATCTAGATTTACGAAGGAATTTAGGAATGGAAGGAATGGCTCTCTACTTCTTCTTGACATGGTGTGCGTAGGTTATTCCTTGCCTTCCAGTTGATGTAGAGATAAGCAGCCAGAAGAGTGAATGAAAGCTGGAGATTTCCTACTGGACCAAGATGGCCACGTATCAAATCTTCGTTTGACGAACTGCAGCCCATCTGACGCATAGTTCCTTCCAACCAGCTCCAAACGGTGAGTCGTTCAGGACACTGGTACATCAGATGCTCATCGGTTTCCGGGTCTTGATTGCAGATTAGACATGTTGCATCCTTGGTGGGGTCCAACCGATGGCATCTGGTCCTGGTAGGGAGAAGTCGCTGGTTGAACAGGAACATGGTCTCTCTGATGTTAGTTGGAAGGGCTGCAGTCTCCTTCCAGATTCGTGGCCAATCCAGATTAGGCCTCAGGATCTCCAGCTTTCCCATTGTCGTTACCTCCAGGATCCAATGGTTATATGTTTTCCGATGTACCATTGGATTCCCCTGCACCAGAATGGAAGATGCGAAAAGTTGCTTGATTTGATGCAGGGGTTCCTGAAGGTAATATGGTCTCTTCATGACTGCTACAGGTGTGGTGTTGTCCTTGTAGAGTGGCAATAAGGTTCGGAGAGGAAAGGACATCCAATACCGAAGTAGAGAGCTTTCTGGGCTGTTGGGGCCTATCAGGACTTTGTACAAGGGGCACAAGAAAAGGGAACGGTAAAAGAGGTGTGTGTTGACCATTCCCAGACCCCCTTCTTTGACAGTACGGAAAATTACGGTTTTCTTCGGCCTTTCTACTTTTCCCATCCATAGAAATTTCATGACAGCCTTCGAAATCTGGTCAGCCATTTTTTTATTACAAGGTAATACCTGTGCAATATACACAGTTCCGGAGAGAGCCTTCGACTTGAGGAAAAGCACCCTCTGGTAAATATTAAACCGTCGACTGGCATTCTCTCGCAGAATACCATTTAAAGAGCTAAATGCATCATTCCAAATCCTACTAGCTGTCTCTTCTATGGAATGGGAAAATTTAATTCCTAACAGGGACAATGTTGGCGCTGACACAAGCCACTCAAGAGGCCAAATTGATCTAGAGCTCCAAGTCCCGAGTCCCAGGGCTTTTGTTTTCTCCTTATTCATCCTTGCCTTTGTCCACTGACAGAACATATCAAGGATTTGTCCTGCCCTGGTAAAATCTTCGTCACAAGAAACGAAAATGGTGACGTCATCAACAAAGGCTCTGACAGTGAGTTTTTCATTAAACAATGATATACCCTTGAGAACTCGAGATAAACGCACAAGCAAAGGCTCAATGTATAGAACGAAGAGATGGACAGATAGGGGGCATCCCTGGCGAATCGACTGAATATCACTAATCACCCCAGCCACCTCCGATCCGTTGAGGATTGACATTCCTGTTACAGAATACATAATCTGTAACCAACGGACGAAAGTGGTGGGGTAACCCATGACATCCAGAATCCTCCAGAGGACTTCCCTGTTAACCAGGTCGTAGGCCTTTTCAAAGTCAACTCCAACAATGGCAGCGCCCATACCCCGAATCAAAGAGTTGGAAGAGTCATGGCATCCCCGGTCATCAACAAATTGAATGACATCTCTGTAAAGACTTAAATTATCAAAAATCAATCTACCAGGTACCCCACCTTTTTGATGAGGCCCTATGGTAGAAGATAGTGTCTGCCTCAATCGTCTCGCTAAGACAGATGCCATGACTTTGTAGTCACAATTCAAAAGAGAAATTGGCCGAAAATTAGAAATTCCACAAAGTCCCGAAGACTTAGGAATTAGCCTGATCGCCGCTTGGCCCTGCGAAGACGTCAGAGTTTCCCTTTCCAGGATATGATTAAACATATCCAAGAAGTGGGGTGCGATCACGTCCCAAAATTCTACGTAAAACTCGTAAGGAATGCCATCGGTGCCAGGGGACTTGTTTGACTTCATTGCTATTAGAGCAGCTCTAATCTCAAGAAGGGAAATTGGTGCTGTTAGGTTCGGGGTTGGCTTAAAGCAATCTCTTACTCCTTCAAGGAACTCAGACCCTGCCAGTATGTCAGGAGAAGGTTGAGTCTTAAAAATTTTTGTAAAATGAGCAACAATTTCTGCTGAAATTTCCTCTTTGGTCGATAAGCAAGTGCCATTGGGGGCAATGATCTTATCAATGCAACATTTTCGATAATTATTCCTGGCACGATTTATGTGAAAAATACTTGCTTCCTCTACATCTGGCCCTTCGAAGCAGCGGGAACGAATCCCATACCCTTTGAGTGTGCTCTCCTCCCAAGACTTTGAGAATTTTCTCAACTGTTGAAAGGCAACCCAATCAAAGGTATCTGCTTCGGCCATTTCCTGTATGCAAGATTGATAGAAAAACTTAGTTTCTCTTATCAGCCTTGCTCTTTGCCTGGAATAATCCACCGAAATACGCTTGATACCCGGTTTCAGGACACTCTCCCACCAATTTGCTACATTACTTTCCCTAAGAGGATGATTAGCAGATTCCTGAATGAAATTGGTTACGTATTTCTGAAAACCTTCTTCTGACAATATTGAAGTATTTAGTTTCCACAATCCGGCAGGTGGTCTGCTACGATTTGGGAGATCAAGATTGCAAGTAAGTGTGGATTGTACCGACTGATGGTCACTAATCGATAAAGGCTGCAAACAAATATTTAAAAATTTATCCGCAAACGATCGACTAGCATAAATCCTATCAAGCCTAGAAGAACCGTCGTGGTAATGGAAAGTGTGGCCCGGATCACTATGATTTAGCTTTTTCCAGATGTCTACCAGATCAAGACCAGTAACCATCTCCTTCAAAGCATAGCTAACAACACTACTTGGGACAGGGAGGGATTGGATATTTGCCCTATCTTGGATGTTGTCAACACAATTAAAATCGCCCATCAACACGAAGGGCAGTCGAGTGGTAACTGAGTAGGCAGGAACGGTTTGACGAAGAAAATTGTTTCTCTCATTCTTTACCTGCTTACCTGACGGGGCATAGATATTAATAAACGTAAAACATTTTACGTCAATGGAGATAAGCCTTCCGTCAGGTTCAAGAAGCAGTCGAGAATACTCCAGACCATGTCTAATTAGAATGGCTGTTCCTTTTTTGTTGGGACCGACATTTGCTAGCAAGTGGTAACAGCTTTCAATAATTGGGCAAGAGTGAAAGGCTACCTCTTGAAGTCCTACGATATCTAAATTACCGTCCCTGCAGAAATTTAAAAGAATTTGACGTCGCTCGACTGATCGAATACCTCCAATGTTGATAGAAGCGATTTTTAATTGTGAAGTCATGTGTTAGGTTTTTTGAGTACGGGAATGCCTGAAGTGGGTTTCGAATTTTGGGGCGTCAGGGTAGGTTTAAATCGTTTACTTCGTGGTACCGTGGGAATTTTCAGGGGGTCCTTAGTTTTGTCTGGATCAGTGGTATCAATTTCCCCCGTGTCGGGTTCCATTGATTCCATGATAATTGTCACTGTTTCCTGGTCTTCTGTCTCTGTGTGAGGTGCTGCTATTTTGGATTTCGTAATTGGTTTTAAAGGGTTGTCTTTCGGAGGTACAGATGCGGGAGTGGTAGCGGTGTCACATTCCATGGTTTCAGTTTCCAAATTATTAGTACTTCCTGAGAGTGAATCTTGTGATTCACTCCCCAGAGGTACCTGGGAAACCATGGAATTTGCTACCACGGGAATTACTACGGGTGTCTGTTTAATAGTCTCTGTCTTTTTAGTCTTTTTGGCAACAGGTTTTTGGACAATGGTGGGTTCCTGGTTACGTTTTAAAGTTGGGCAGTCGTAGCTAAAGTGTGTCTCTTCGTCGCAAAGTCTGCAAGTGGGCTTTTGTCCGTCATACTTTACCATGGCACGATAACTGCCAATGGTAATGTATGAGGGAATGTTTTTCGTCACCGTCATTCTTACAATCATCCAAGTTGCTAGGACAGGGTATAAAACTTCATCCTCTGCCACCCGATAGCGCTCCCACCGAGCTTCAATTACATTTCCAAATTCCTTAAGACGTGTCTGAACTACTCCCAAGTCTAGGTTCTGTGGAATCCCTGCAATTCGAACAAATTTCTCTTGGACATTGCTATCCTTTATCACTACACTAACTTCTTTCCCCTCCAATTCGGTCCTGACGATACCACTGTGTTGGGACAAAAAACTTGAGGTATATGCCTCTGACGTAAACGTAATTCTAGCGACCTGGTTTCTCGTATCTAGCACAGCAACTAGGCCTAAGAGATCCTGAGCATCAACCTTCAAACTACGCACAAAACCATGAACCGTACGCATACTCAATTTCGGGAATTGAACCCCAAAATCAATATCTACACTATTGAGCCACTTGGCAGCCATTGTCCCCTAGACAATGTAAACAAACTGCCAAAAAAAGGGGAGGGGAAGGACCCCACACACGTAAACAAACACGACAAATAAAACAATTGGCAACAAAACACTACAAAAACAGCTAAACTATACAAAATAAACACTCAAAAACAGGAATATAACAACAAAAAGTAATAAAAAATAACAAAAACTCACAAAATGATGGAAAAACGGGAGAACACAAAAAAACGTCTGCATCCGACGCAGCTTAACTTCTGGCTGGCTGGCTGGCTTAACTTCCATCTGATCTATCATGGATGGAATAGATGGTACTCCAGGTGCAATTGTATCGAGTGGTACATCGTCACCCCCCGAAAGGGTGGGAAAAGAATTGGTGTCCACACCCGGTATCGAAACTGAAACCTCTCGAGTCGGAGACCCGAGTTCAACCAAACGAGCTACACCGGTTTCTATTTCCTCAGCTTCCTCGACGGGGGAATGGGAAGAGGCAGTACGACTCCTTTTTTTTGATTGTTTTTGTTGGTCGCGGAATTCCCTCGTCTCTTTCATTTTCTTTTTCCTTACCGAATAAGACGCCACAGACGAATCCACACAGCTAGTGTCTTCAGCGTCAGAATCGGTGTCAGAAAGAGACTCAGATTCATCGGGTTTCGAAATTGGATCCTCCGGAGCTTTATCAAAAACGACTACAGTCGACATCGTTGACCTCTGGGCTAACTCGGGAAATGAATCAGCGTCAACAGTTGGAGCAATTGGCATTTTCCCGCCACCAGTTGGCCCTGTCTCCTGGGGCTTCCTAACAATTTTAACGGTCCCACGATTTGTTAGTACACTACTATAGCTACGTGTTCCCATGGGGCCTTTTAAAATGGTGCTGGGGGTGGTTAAACTACGGGGTTGCTTGGGGCAATTAGCTAAGACATGGGTGGGAGAATCACACATGCGGCGTGTGTGCATTTGTCCTGCATAAGACACCATTAGTGGATCCTTGTAGCTTCCAAAGGTGATAAAAGATGGGATGCCCTTGTGGATCTCCATATCCACATTGACAACTCCAGTCTTTATCCCGTTCCACCTTGGAAGCGACCTATCCTGATACGTGTCCCAAAACACCCGAGAAATCACTCCAAACTCGCGCAATCTCTTGTTTAGCAGGCTAAGGTCATCATCGAATTTGAAATGTTGAATTCTAACGCGTACGAGGTTAACTGACCTATCTCTAACTCTAATTCGGACCTCCTTGCCACTAATGACTACAGATTCTTTTGCACTAAATTTATTCAAAAATTCAATATGGTCTTTGACGGTCTTGAACCCAATTCGGAAAACGCAAAAGGCTCGCCCTGGTAGGCGAGAAACAGCATCAAAGATGCTGTCAGATTCATTACTATCATGCTCGAAACATTCGTAGAATTCATGCCTGGTCACTTCAGTATTACCAAAAGAGATTTCGGCAGTACGTGGCCAGACGTCTGGGGATTCCGTTCCCATTTTACCCACAACAAAGGGGCAAAGAGGCGGGAAAAATGCAAAAAGGAAAAAAAAGAAGCCAATACCAAAATGGCGCCTTAACAAACAAACAAGGGAAACAAACGAATTACAAGATACAATACAACCAGAAGAGAGAGAGAGAAAAAAAAGGAAACAAAACAGTTTTTTTTGTACTCACCGCAAGATGTCACTCTTGGAAGATCAGTTAGACACGTCTGTTAACAGCCGAACGCGCTAGCCAATTGCGCCACAGAGGCACATAAATAAATTCTTGCACAAAATCAAAATTATGGATAACATAATTAACATTTAACAGAGGTATGATTTCATTTTAGGTACAACACTATTCTCTTCAAAGACAAACTGCCAAATCGGTGGATGGGTAGATTCAGTTATGTGTGTGTTTGCTGATAACATGTGTCTGTACATGGACTCTTCCAACTACAGAATGTGATTATTTCCCTATCTCTCCGTATTAAAGCTTGTCAGGTGATGTTATTTGACGTCTAAACTAAACCACAAATCTTAAATAGAGTTTCGGACAAAGATTCTTACTACATTCATTGTTCTTAATGAAACATATAACTTAAGAAGATATATAGATTTCAATTTCAGAAGGAGAGGGAAAAGAGCGAGTCGCGGATGCCTTCTACCAGCCAAACACCGTAAGCTATTCAAGGTTGATAAGTTACAGCTTAGCAGCATGGATTACTCAAAGAAACATAAAATTTGCTTGTTAGTGTTGTTTGTTTGTTTGTTTTTTTTGTTTTTTTTTTTGGTTTTTTGTACTTGAAAACAAGCACGAGCTTAAAATGATCGCGGTTTCTAGATGGATCCCGAAATTTTCCCTTTCTCCTTCTTTCGTGGTGAAAGAAAAAATATGCTTATCTTCTTAAAGGTTCATTCGAAGCGTAGGGATGGTTGGTAAATTAATGATTCTTTTTTAATGACTAATCTAAAATGTCAACAACAAAAAAAGTAGATTGCTGACAGAGGATTTGTTGTTTTGCACATCATTTACTTGATATTGCATGTGTGCCGACTAGCTCAGCAGTTAGAACATGAGATTCCTAATCAAAGGTTGGTAGGTTTAACCCCAACGTAAATTGGATAATACAAAGTGTTGGTTACATGACTTGCTATAATTCAATTTCAATGTAGTAATTGTTATACATGTGTTCCCATAGTGTAGTGGTTATCACGTCGGCCTAACACGCTGAAGGTCCTCAGTTCGATCGTGGGTGGGAACAACATTATTAATTCCAAATCAAATGTGAAAGTTGATTTCTATAAGATATTTCCGATTCTATGGTCAGTTGCATCGAAACCATCGCTGATGCGATGAATAAACGTTCTCATAGTGTAGCGGTTATCACGTCGGCTTTACACGCTGAAGGTCCTCAGTTCGACCCTGGGTGAGAACAGTGGTTTTTCAATTTTGCAATAAAGACTCAGATCACCGCCATCATGTACATGTGGGTGAAGCAACCAAATTTGTTTATCATCAACGACCTGAGTGCTACGCCACAACTTTAACCAACGTTACCAAAACCTTGTTATCTGTAGAGCAATCATGGATTTCCATCACTGATGACTCGGCCAGCACGAAGGCAAATTATTAGGGAGGTTTTTAAAAATACCAATGCAGTGTCTGTGTGTTCACACCTTTGTTCAATCTTCTATTCCAACGCCCCTGGGTGGGATCGAACCACCAGCCTTCCGGTTAACAGCCGAACGCGCTAGCCAATTGCGCCACAGAGGCACATAAATAAATTCTTGCACAAAATCAAAATTATGGATAACATAATTAACATTTAACAGAGGTATGATTTCATTTTAGGTACAACACTATTCTCTTCAAAGACAAACTGCCAAATCGGTGGATGGGTAGATTCAGTTATGTGTGTGTTTGCTGATAACATGTGTCTGTACATGGACTCTTCCAACTACAGAATGTGATTATTTCCCTATCTCTCCGTATTAAAGCTTGTCAGGTGATGTTATTTGACGTCTAAACTAAACCACAAATCTTAAATAGAGTTTCGGACAAAGATTCTTACTACATTCATTGTTCTTAATGAAACATATAACTTAAGAAGATATATAGATTTCAATTTCAGAAGGAGAGGGAAAAGAGCGAGTCGCGGATGCCTTCTACCAGCCAAACACCGTAAGCTATTCAAGGTTGATAAGTTACAGCTTAGCAGCATGGATTACTCAAAGAAACATAAAATTTGCTTGTTAGTGTTGGTTGTTTGTTTGTTTTTTTGGTTTTTTTTTTTGGTTTTTTGTACTTGAAAACAAGCACGAGCTTAAAATGATCGCGGTTTCTAGATGGATCCCGAAATTTTCCCTTTCTCCTTCTTTCGTGGTGAAAGAAAAAATATGCTTATCTTCTTAAAGGTTCATTCGAAGCGTAGGGATGGTTGGTAAATTAATGATTCTTTTTTAATGACTAATCTAAAATGTCAACAACAAAAAAAGTAGATTGCTGACAGAGGATTTGTTGTTTTGCACATCATTTACTTGGTATTGCATGTGTGCCGACTAGCTCAGCAGTTAGAACATGAGATTCCTAATCAAAGGTTGGTAGGTTTAACCCCAACGTAAATTGGATAATACAAAGTGTTGGTTACATGACTTGCTATAATTCAATTTCAATGTAGTAATTGTTATACATGTGTTCCCATAGTGTAGTGGTTATCACGTCGGCCTAACACGCTGAAGGTCCTCAGTTCGATCCTGGGTGGGAACAACATTATTAATTCCAAATCAAATGTGAAAGTTGATTTCTATAAGATATTTCCGATTCTATGGTCAGTTGCATCGAAACCATCGCTGATGCGATGAATAAACGTTCTCATAGTGTAGCGGTTATCACGTCGGCTTTACACGCTGAAGGTCCTCAGTTCGACCCTGGGTGAGAACAGTGGTTTTTCAATTTTGCAATAAAGACTCAGATCACCGCCATCATGTACATGTGTGTGAAGCAACCAAATTTGTTTATCATCAACGACCTGAGTGCTACGCCACAACTTTAACCAACGTTACCAAAACCTTGTTATCTGTAGAGCAATCATGGATTTCCATCACTGATGACTCGGCCAGCACGAAGGCAAATTATTAGGGAGGTTTTTAAAAATACCAATGCAGTGTCTGTGTGTTCACACCTTTGTTCAATCTTCTATTCCAACGCCCCTGGGTGGGATCGAACCACCAGCCTTCCGGTTAACAGCCGAACGCGCTAGCCAATTGCGCCACAGAGGCACATAAATAAATTCTTGCACAAAATCAAAATTATGGATAACATAATTAACATTTAACAGAGGTATGATTTCATTTTAGGTACAACACTATTCTCTTCAAAGACAAACTGCCAAATCGGTGGATGGGTAGATTCAGTTATGTGTGTGTTTGCTGATAACATGTGTCTGTACATGGACTCTTCCAACTACAGAATGTGATTATTTCCCTATCTCTCCGTATTAAAGCTTGTCAGGTGATGTTATTTGACGTCTAAACTAAACCACAAATCTTAAATAGAGTTTCGGACAAAGATTCTTACTACATTCATTGTTCTTAATGAAACATATAACTTAAGAAGATATATAGATTTCAATTTCAGAAGGAGAGGGAAAAGAGCGAGTCGCGGATGCCTTCTACCAGCCAAACACCGTAAGCTATTCAAGGTTGATAAGTTACAGCTTAGCAGCATGGATTACTCAAAGAAACATAAAATTTGCTTGTTAGTGTTGTTTGTTTGTTTGTTTTTTTGGTTTTTTTTTGGTTTTTTGTACTTGAAAACAAGCACGAGCTTAAAATGATCGCGGTTTCTAGATGGATCCCGAAATTTTCCCTTTCTCCTTCTTTCGTGGTGAAAGAAAAAATATGCTTATCTTCTTAAAGGTTCATTCGAAGCGTAGGGATGGTTGGTAAATTAATGATTCTTTTTTAATGACTAATCTAAAATGTCAACAACAAAAAAAGTAGATTGCTGACAGAGGATTTGTTGTTTTGCACATCATTTACTTGATATTGCATGTGTGCCGACTAGCTCAGCAGTTAGAACATGAGATTCCTAATCAAAGGTTGGTAGGTTTAACCCCAACGTAAATTGGATAATACAAAGTGTTGGTTACATGACTTGCTATAATTCAATTTCAATGTAGTAATTGTTATACATGTGTTCCCATAGTGTAGTGGTTATCACGTCGGCCTAACACGCTGAAGGTCCTCATTTCGATCCTGGGTGGGAACAACATTATTAATTCCAAATCAAATGTGAAAGTTGATTTCTATAAGATATTTCCGATTCTATGGTCAGTTGCATCGAAACCATCGCTGATGCGATGAATAAACGTTCTCATAGTGTAGCGGTTATCACGTCGGCTTTACACGCTGAAGGTCCTCAGTTCGACCCTGGGTGAGAACAGTGGTTTTTCAATTTTGCAATAAAGACTCAGATCACCGCCATCATGTACATGTGTGTGAAGCAACCAAATTTGTTTATCATCAACGACCTGAGTGCTACGCCACAACTTTAACCAACGTTACCAAAACCTTGTTATCTGTAGAGCAATCATGGATTTCCATCACTGATGACTCGGCCAGCACGAAGGCAAATTATTAGGGAGGTTTTTAAAAATACCAATGCAGTGTCTGTGTGTTCACACCTTTGTTCAATCTTCTATTCCAACGCCCCTGGGTGGGATCGAACCACCAGCCTTCCGGTTAACAGCCGAACGCGCTAGCCAATTGCGCCACAGAGGCACATAAATAAATTCTTGCACAAAATCAAAATTATGGATAACATAATTAACATTTAACAGAGGTATGATTTCATTTTAGGTACAACACTATTCTCTTCAAAGACAAACTGCCAAATCGGTGGATGGGTAGATTCAGTTATGTGTGTGTTTGCTGATAACATGTGTCTGTACATGGACTCTTCCAACTACACAATGTGATTATTTCCCTATCTCTCCGTATTAAAGCTTGTCAGGTGATGTTATTTGACGTCTAAACTAAACCACAAATCTTAAATAGAGTTTCGGACAAAGATTCTTACTACATTCATTGTTCTTAATGAAACATATAACTTAAGAAGATATATAGATTTCAATTTCAGAAGGAGAGGGAAAAGAGCGAGTCGCGGATGCCTTCTACCAGCCAAACACCGTAAGCTATTCAAGGTTGATAAGTTACAGCTTAGCAGCATGGATTACTCAAAGAAACATAAAATTTGCTTGTTAGTGTTGTTTGTTTGTTTGTTTTTTTTGGTTTTTTTTTTGGTTTTTTGTACTTGAAAACAAGCACGAGCTTAAAATGATCGCGGTTTCTAGATGGATCCCGAAATTTTCCCTTTCTCCTTCTTTCGTGGTGAAAGAAAAAATATGCTTATCTTCTTAAAGGTTCATTCGAAGCGTAGGGATGGTTGGTAAATTAATGATTCTTTTTTAATGACTAATCTAAAATGTCAACAACAAAAAAAGTAGATTGCTGACAGAGGATTTGTTGTTTTGCACATCATTTACTTGATATTGCATGTGTGCCGACTAGCTCAGCAGTTAGAACATGAGATTCCTAATCAAAGGTTGGTAGGTTTAACCCCAACGTAAATTGGATAATACAAAGTGTTGGTTACATGACTTGCTATAATTCAATTTCAATGTAGTAATTGTTATACATGTGTTCCCATAGTGTAGTGGTTATCACGTCGGCCTAACACGCTGTAGGTCCTCAGTTCGATCCTGGGTGGGAACAACATTATTAATTCCAAATCAAATGTGAAAGTTGATTTCTATAAGATATTTCCGATTCTATGGTCAGTTGCATCGAAACCATCGCTGATGCGATGAATAAACGTTCTCATAGTGTAGCGGTTATCACGTCGGCTTTACACGCTGAAGGTCCTCAGTTCGACCCTGGGTGAGAACAGTGGTTTTTCAATTTTGCAATAAAGACTCAGATCACCGCCATCATGTACATGTGTGTGAAGCAACCAAATTTGTTTATCATCAACGACCTGAGTGCTACGCCACAACTTTAACCAACGTTACCAAAACCTTGTTATCTGTAGAGCAATCATGGATTTCCATCACTGATGACTCGGCCAGCACGAAGGCAAATTATTAGGGAGGTTTTTAAAAATACCAATGCAGTGTCTGTGTGTTCACACCTTTGTTCAATCTTCTATTCCAACGCCCCTGGGTGGGATCGAACCACCAGCCTTCCGGTTAACAGCCGAACGCGCTAGCCAATTGCGCCACAGAGGCACATAAATAAATTCTTGCACAAAATCAAAATTATGGATAACATAATTAACATTTAACAGAGGTATGATTTCATTTTAGGTACAACACTATTCTCTTCAAAGACAAACTGCCAAATCGGTGGATGGGTAGATTCAGTTATGTGTGTGTTTGCTGATAACATGTGTCTGTACATGGACTCTTCCAACTACAGAATGTGATTATTTCCCTATCTCTCCGTATTAAAGCTTGTCAGGTGATGTTATTTGACGTCTAAACTAAACCACAAATCTTAAATAGAGTTTCGGACAAAGATTCTTACTACATTCATTGTTCTTAATGAAACATATAACTTAAGAAGATATATAGATTTCAATTTCAGAAGGAGAGGGAAAAGAGCGAGTCGCGGATGCCTTCTACCAGCCAAACACCGTAAGCTATTCAAGGTTGATAAGTTACAGCTTAGCAGCATGGATTACTCAAAGAAACATAAAATTTGCTTGTTAGTGTTGTTTGTTTGTTTGTTTTTTTGGTTTTTTTTTTGGTTTTTTGTACTTGAAAACAAGCACGAGCTTAAAATGATCGCGGTTTCTAGATGGATCCCGAAATTTTCCCTTTCTCCTTCTTTCGTGGTGAAAGAAAAAATATGCTTATCTTCTTAAAGGTTCATTCGAAGCGTAGGGATGGTTGGTAAATTAATGATTCTTTTTTAATGACTAATCTAAAATGTCAACAACAAAAAAAGTAGATTGCTGACAGAGGATTTGTTGTTTTGCACATCATTTACTTGATATTGCATGTGTGCCGACTAGCTCAGCAGTTAGAACATGAGATTCCTAATCAAAGGTTGGTAGGTTTAACCCCAACGTAAATTGGATAATACAAAGTGTTGGTTACATGACTTGCTATAATTCAATTTCAATGTAGTAATTGTTATACATGTGTTCCCATAGTGTAGTGGTTATCACGTCGGCCTAACACGCTGAAGGTCCTCAGTTCGATCCTGGGTGGGAACAACATTATTAATTCCAAATCAAATGTGAAAGTTGATTTCTATAAGATATTTCCGATTCTATGGTCAGTTGCATCGAAACCATCGCTGATGCGATGAATAAACGTTCTCATAGTGTAGCGGTTATCACGTCGGCTTTACACGCTGAAGGTCCTCAGTTCGACCCTGGGTGAGAACAGTGGTTTTTCAATTTTGCAATAAAGACTCAGATCACCGCCATCATGTACATGTGTGTGAAGCAA
The DNA here is from genome assembly GCF_020631705.1 of Daphnia magna. Classification (NCBI taxonomy): domain Eukaryota; kingdom Metazoa; phylum Arthropoda; class Branchiopoda; order Diplostraca; family Daphniidae; genus Daphnia; species Daphnia magna. The sequence goes on along the minus strand of NC_059190.1, from coordinate 4,509,900 downwards.
CCAAATTTGTTTATCATCAACGACCTGAGTGCTACGCCACAACTTTAACCAACGTTACCAAAACCTTGTTATCTGTAGAGCAATCATGGATTTCCATCACTGATGACTCGGCCAGCACGAAGGCAAATTATTAGGGAGGTTTTTAAAAATACCAATGCAGTGTCTGTGTGTTCACACCTTTGTTCAATCTTCTATTCCAACGCCCCTGGGTGGGATCGAACCACCAGCCTTCCGGTTAACAGCCGAACGCGCTAGCCAATTGCGCCACAGAGGCACATAAATAAATTCTTGCACAAAATCAAAATTATGGATAACATAATTAACATTTAACAGAGGTATGATTTCATTTTAGGTACAACACTATTCTCTTCAAAGACAAACTGCCAAATCGGTGGATGGGTAGATTCAGTTATGTGTGTGTTTGCTGATAACATGTGTCTGTACATGGACTCTTCCAACTACACAATGTGATTATTTCCCTATCTCTCCGTATTAAAGCTTGTCAGGTGATGTTATTTGACGTCTAAACTAAACCACAAATCTTAAATAGAGTTTCGGACAAAGATTCTTACTACATTCATTGTTCTTAATGAAACATATAACTTAAGAAGATATATAGATTTCAATTTCAGAAGGAGAGGGAAAAGAGCGAGTCGCGGATGCCTTCTACCAGCCAAACACCGTAAGCTATTCAAGGTTGATAAGTTACAGCTTAGCAGCATGGATTACTCAAAGAAACATAAAATTTGCTTGTTAGTGTTGTTTGTTTGTTTTTTTTTTTGTTTTTTTTTTTGGTTTTTTGTACTTGAAAACAAGCACGAGCTTAAAATGATCGCGGTTTCTAGATGGATCCCGAAATTTTCCCTTTCTCCTTCTTTCGTGGTGAAAGAAAAAATATGCTTATCTTCTTAAAGGTTCATTCGAAGCGTAGGGATGGTTGGTAAATTAATGATTCTTTTTTAATGACTAATCTAAAATGTCAACAACAAAAAAAGTAGATTGCTGACAGAGGATTTGTTGTTTTGCACATCATTTACTTGATATTGCATGTGTGCCGACTAGCTCAGCAGTTAGAACATGAGATTCCTAATCAAAGGTTGGTAGGTTTAACCCCAACGTAAATTGGATAATACAAAGTGTTGGTTACATGACTTGCTATAATTCAATTTCAATGTAGTAATTGTTATACATGTGTTCCCATAGTGTAGTGGTTATCACGTCGGCCTAACACGCTGAAGGTCCTCAGTTCGATCCTGGGTGGGAACAACATTATTAATTCCAAATCAAATGTGAAAGTTGATTTCTATAAGATATTTCCGATTCTATGGTCAGTTGCATCGAAACCATCGCTGATGCGATGAATAAACGTTCTCATAGTGTAGCGGTTATCACGTCGGCTTTACACGCTGAAGGTCCTCAGTTCGACCCTGGGTGAGAACAGTGGTTTTTCAATTTTGCAATAAAGACTCAGATCACCGCCATCATGTACATGTGTGTGAAGCAACCAAATTTGTTTATCATCAACGACCTGAGTGCTACGCCACAACTTTAACCAACGTTACCAAAACCTTGTTATCTGTAGAGCAATCATGGATTTCCATCACTGATGACTCGGCCAGCACGAAGGCAAATTATTAGGGAGGTTTTTAAAAATACCAATGCAGTGTCTGTGTGTTCACACCTTTGTTCAATCTTCTATTCCAACGCCCCTGGGTGGGATCGAACCACCAGCCTTCCGGTTAACAGCCGAACGCGCTAGCCAATTGCGCCACAGAGGCACATAAATAAATTCTTGCACAAAATCAAAATTATGGATAACATAATTAACATTTAACAGAGGTATGATTTCATTTTAGGTACAACACTATTCTCTTCAAAGACAAACTGCCAAATCGGTGGATGGGTAGATTCAGTTATGTGTGTGTTTGCTGATAACATGTGTCTGTACATGGACTCTTCCAACTACACAATGTGATTATTTCCCTATCTCTCCGTATTAAAGCTTGTCAGGTGATGTTATTTGACGTCTAAACTAAACCACAAATCTTAAATAGAGTTTCGGACAAAGATTCTTACTACATTCATTGTTCTTAATGAAACATATAACTTAAGAAGATATATAGATTTCAATTTCAGAAGGAGAGGGAAAAGAGCGAGTCGCGGATGCCTTCTACCAGCCAAACACCGTAAGCTATTCAAGGTTGATAAGTTACAGCTTAGCAGCATGGATTACTCAAAGAAACATAAAATTTGCTTGTTAGTGTTGTTTGTTTGTTTGTTTTTTTTGGTTTTTTTTTTTGGTTTTTTGTACTTGAAAACAAGCACGAGCTTAAAATGATCGCGGTTTCTAGATGGATCCCGAAATTTTCCCTTTCTCCTTCTTTCGTGGTGAAAGAAAAAATATGCTTATCTTCTTAAAGGTTCATTCGAAGCGTAGGGATGGTTGGTAAATTAATGATTCTTTTTTAATGACTAATCTAAAATGTCAACAACAAAAAAAGTAGATTGCTGACAGAGGATTTGTTGTTTTGCACATCATTTACTTGATATTGCATGTGTGCCGACTAGCTCAGCAGTTAGAACATGAGATTCCTAATCAAAGGTTGGTAGGTTTAACCCCAACGTAAATTGGATAATACAAAGTGTTGGTTACATGACTTGCTATAATTCAATTTCAATGTAGTAATTGTTATACATGTGTTCCCATAGTGTAGTGGTTATCACGTCGGCCTAACACGCTGAAGGTCCTCAGTTCGATCCTGGGTGGGAACAACATTATTAATTCCAAATCAAATGTGAAAGTTGATTTCTATAAGATATTTCCGATTCTATGGTCAGTTGCATCGAAACCATCGCTGATGCGATGAATAAACGTTCTCATAGTGTAGCGGTTATCACGTCGGCTTTACACGCTGAAGGTCCTCAGTTCGACCCTGGGTGAGAACAGTGGTTTTTCAATTTTGCAATAAAGACTCAGATCACCGCCATCATGTACATGTGTGTGAAGCAACCAAATTTGTTTATCATCAACGACCTGAGTGCTACGCCACAACTTTAACCAACGTTACCAAAACCTTGTTATCTGTAGAGCAATCATGGATTTCCATCACTGATGACTCGGCCAGCACGAAGGCAAATTATTAGGGAGGTTTTTAAAAATACCAATGCAGTGTCTGTGTGTTCACACCTTTGTTCAATCTTCTATTCCAACGCCCCTGGGTGGGATCGAACCACCAGCCTTCCGGTTAACAGCCGAACGCGCTAGCCAATTGCGCCACAGAGGCACATAAATAAATTCTTGCACAAAATCAAAATTATGGATAACATAATTAACATTTAACAGAGGTATGATTTCATTTTAGGTACAACACTATTCTCTTCAAAGACAAACTGCCAAATCGGTGGATGGGTAGATTCAGTTATGTGTGTGTTTGCTGATAACATGTGTCTGTACATGGACTCTTCCAACTACAGAATGTGATTATTTCCCTATCTCTCCGTATTAAAGCTTGTCAGGTGATGTTATTTGACGTCTAAACTAAACCACAAATCTTAAATAGAGTTTCGGACAAAGATTCTTACTACATTCATTGTTCTTAATGAAACATATAACTTAAGAAGATATATAGATTTCAATTTCAGAAGGAGAGGGAAAAGAGCGAGTCGCGGATGCCTTCTACCAGCCAAACACCGTAAGCTATTCAAGGTTGATAAGTTACAGCTTAGCAGCATGGATTACTCAAAGAAACATAAAATTTGCTTGTTAGTGTTGTTTGTTTGTTTGTTTTTTTGGTTTTTTTTTTGGTTTTTTGTACTTGAAAACAAGCACGAGCTTAAAATGATCGCGGTTTCTAGATGGATCCCGAAATTTTCCCTTTCTCCTTCTTTCGTGGTGAAAGAAAAAATATGCTTATCTTCTTAAAGGTTCATTCGAAGCGTAGGGATGGTTGGTAAATTAATGATTCTTTTTTAATGACTAATCTAAAATGTCAACAACAAAAAAAGTAGATTGCTGACAGAGGATTTGTTGTTTTGCACATCATTTACTTGATATTGCATGTGTGCCGACTAGCTCAGCAGTTAGAACATGAGATTCCTAATCAAAGGTTGGTAGGTTTAACCCCAACGTAAATTGGATAATACAAAGTGTTGGTTACATGACTTGCTATAATTCAATTTCAATGTAGTAATTGTTATACATGTGTTCCCATAGTGTAGTGGTTATCACGTCGGCCTAACACGCTGAAGGTCCTCAGTTCGATCCTGGGTGGGAACAACATTATTAATTCCAAATCAAATGTGAAAGTTGATTTCTATAAGATATTTCCGATTCTATGGTCAGTTGCATCGAAACCATCGCTGATGCGATGAATAAACGTTCTCATAGTGTAGCGGTTATCACGTCGGCTTTACACGCTGAAGGTCCTCAGTTCGACCCTGGGTGAGAACAGTGGTTTTTCAATTTTGCAATAAAGACTCAGATCACCGCCATCATGTACATGTGTGTGAAGCAACCAAATTTGTTTATCATCAACGACCTGAGTGCTACGCCACAACTTTAACCAACGTTACCAAAACCTTGTTATCTGTAGAGCAATCATGGATTTCCATCACTGATGACTCGGCCAGCACGAAGGCAAATTATTAGGGAGGTTTTTAAAAATACCAATGCAGTGTCTGTGTGTTCACACCTTTGTTCAATCTTCTATTCCAACGCCCCTGGGTGGGATCGAACCACCAGCCTTCCGGTTAACAGCCGAACGCGCTAGCCAATTGCGCCACAGAGGCACATAAATAAATTCTTGCACAAAATCAAAATTATGGATAACATAATTAACATTTAACAGAGGTATGATTTCATTTTAGGTACAACACTATTCTCTTCAAAGACAAACTGCCAAATCGGTGGATGGGTAGATTCAGTTATGTGTGTGTTTGCTGATAACATGTGTCTGTACATGGACTCTTCCAACTACAGAATGTGATTATTTCCCTATCTCTCCGTATTAAAGCTTGTCAGGTGATGTTATTTGACGTCTAAACTAAACCACAAATCTTAAATAGAGTTTCGGACAAAGATTCTTACTACATTCATTGTTCTTAATGAAACATATAACTTAAGAAGATATATAGATTTCAATTTCAGAAGGAGAGGGAAAAGAGCGAGTCGCGGATGCCTTCTACCAGCCAAACACCGTAAGCTATTCAAGGTTGATAAGTTACAGCTTAGCAGCATGGATTACTCAAAGAAACATAAAATTTGCTTGTTAGTGTTGTTTGTTTGTTTGTTTTTTTGGTTTTTTTTTTTGGTTTTTTGTACTTGAAAACAAGCACGAGCTTAAAATGATCGCGGTTTCTAGATGGATCCCGAAATTTTCCCTTTCTCCTTCTTTCGTGGTGAAAGAAAAAATATGCTTATCTTCTTAAAGGTTCATTCGAAGCGTAGGGATGGTTGGTAAATTAATGATTCTTTTTTAATGACTAATCTAAAATGTCAACAACAAAAAAAGTAGATTGCTGACAGAGGATTTGTTGTTTTGCACATCATTTACTTGATATTGCATGTGTGCCGACTAGCTCAGCAGTTAGAACATGAGATTCCTAATCAAAGGTTGGTAGGTTTAACCCCAACGTAAATTGGATAATACAAAGTGTTGGTTACATGACTTGCTATAATTCAATTTCAATGTAGTAATTGTTATACATGTGTTCCCATAGTGTAGTGGTTATCACGTCGGCCTAACACGCTGAAGGTCCTCAGTTCGATCCTGGGTGGGAACAACATTATTAATTCCAAATCAAATGTGAAAGTTGATTTCTATAAGATATTTCCGATTCTATGGTCAGTTGCATCGAAACCATCGCTGATGCGATGAATAAACGTTCTCATAGTGTAGCGGTTATCACGTCGGCTTTACACGCTGAAGGTCCTCAGTTCGACCCTGGGTGAGAACAGTGGTTTTTCAATTTTGCAATAAAGACTCAGATCACCGCCATCATGTACATGTGTGTGAAGCAACCAAATTTGTTTATCATCAACGACCTGAGTGCTACGCCACAACTTTAACCAACGTTACCAAAACCTTGTTATCTGTAGAGCAATCATGGATTTCCATCACTGATGACTCGGCCAGCACGAAGGCAAATTATTAGGGAGGTTTTTAAAAATACCAATGCAGTGTCTGTGTGTTCACACCTTTGTTCAATCTTCTATTCCAACGCCCCTGGGTGGGATCGAACCACCAGCCTTCCGGTTAACAGCCGAACGCGCTAGCCAATTGCGCCACAGAGGCACATAAATAAATTCTTGCACAAAATCAAAATTATGGATAACATAATTAACATTTAACAGAGGTATGATTTCATTTTAGGTACAACACTATTCTCTTCAAAGACAAACTGCCAAATCGGTGGATGGGTAGATTCAGTTATGTGTGTGTTTGCTGATAACATGTGTCTGTACATGGACTCTTCCAACTACAGAATGTGATTATTTCCCTATCTCTCCGTATTAAAGCTTGTCAGGTGATGTTATTTGACGTCTAAACTAAACCACAAATCTTAAATAGAGTTTCGGACAAAGATTCTTACTACATTCATTGTTCTTAATGAAACATATAACTTAAGAAGATATATAGATTTCAATTTCAGAAGGAGAGGGAAAAGAGCGAGTCGCGGATGCCTTCTACCAGCCAAACACCGTAAGCTATTCAAGGTTGATAAGTTACAGCTTAGCAGCATGGATTACTCAAAGAAACATAAAATTTGCTTGTTAGTGTTGTTTGTTTGTTTGTTTTTTTTGGTTTTTTTTTTTGGTTTTTTGTACTTGAAAACAAGCACGAGCTTAAAATGATCGCGGTTTCTAGATGGATCCCGAAATTTTCCCTTTCTCCTTCTTTCGTGGTGAAAGAAAAAATATGCTTATCTTCTTAAAGGTTCATTCGAAGCGTAGGGATGGTTGGTAAATTAATGATTCTTTTTTAATGACTAATCTAAAATGTCAACAACAAAAAAAGTAGATTGCTGACAGAGGATTTGTTGTTTTGCACATCATTTACTTGATATTGCATGTGTGCCGACTAGCTCAGCAGTTAGAACATGAGATTCCTAATCAAAGGTTGGTAGGTTTAACCCCAACGTAAATTGGATAATACAAAGTGTTGGTTACATGACTTGCTATAATTCAATTTCAATGTAGTAATTGTTATACATGTGTTCCCATAGTGTAGTGGTTATCACGTCGGCCTAACACGCTGAAGGTCCTCAGTTCGATCCTGGGTGGGAACAACATTATTAATTCCAAATCAAATGTGAAAGTTGATTTCTATAAGATATTTCCGATTCTATGGTCAGTTGCATCGAAACCATCGCTGATGCGATGAATAAACGTTCTCATAGTGTAGCGGTTATCACGTCGGCTTTACACGCTGAAGGTCCTCAGTTCGACCCTGGGTGAGAACAGTGGTTTTTCAATTTTGCAATAAAGACTCAGATCACCGCCATCATGTACATGTGTGTGAAGCAACCAAATTTGTTTATCATCAACGACCTGAGTGCTACGCCACAACTTTAACCAACGTTACCAAAACCTTGTTATCTGTAGAGCAATCATGGATTTCCATCACTGATGACTCGGCCAGCACGAAGGCAAATTATTAGGGAGGTTTTTAAAAATACCAATGCAGTGTCTGTGTGTTCACACCTTTGTTCAATCTTCTATTCCAACGCCCCTGGGTGGGATCGAACCACCAGCCTTCCGGTTAACAGCCGAACGCGCTAGCCAATTGCGCCACAGAGGCACATAAATAAATTCTTGCACAAAATCAAAATTATGGATAACATAATTAACATTTAACAGAGGTATGATTTCATTTTAGGTACAACACTATTCTCTTCAAAGACAAACTGCCAAATCGGTGGATGGGTAGATTCAGTTATGTGTGTGTTTGCTGATAACATGTGTCTGTACATGGACTCTTCCAACTACAGAATGTGATTATTTCCCTATCTCTCCGTATTAAAGCTTGTCAGGTGATGTTATTTGACGTCTAAACTAAACCACAAATCTTAAATAGAGTTTCGGACAAAGATTCTTACTACATTCATTGTTCTTAATGAAACATATAACTTAAGAAGATATATAGATTTCAATTTCAGAAGGAGAGGGAAAAGAGCGAGTCGCGGATGCCTTCTACCAGCCAAACACCGTAAGCTATTCAAGGTTGATAAGTTACAGCTTAGCAGCATGGATTACTCAAAGAAACATAAAATTTGCTTGTTAGTGTTGTTTGTTTGTTTGTTTTTTTGGTTTTTTTTTTTGGTTTTTTGTACTTGAAAACAAGCACGAGCTTAAAATGATCGCGGTTTCTAGATGGATCCCGAAATTTTCCCTTTCTCCTTCTTTCGTGGTGAAAGAAAAAATATGCTTATCTTCTTAAAGGTTCATTCGAAGCGTAGGGATGGTTGGTAAATTAATGATTCTTTTTAATGACTAATCTAAAATGTCAACAACAAAAAAAGTAGATTGCTGACAGAGGATTTGTTGTTTTGCACATCATTTACTTGATATTGCATGTGTGCCGACTAGCTCAGCAGTTAGAACATGAGATTCCTAATCAAAGGTTGGTAGGTTTAACCCCAACGTAAATTGGATAATACAAAGTGTTGGTTACATGACTTGCTATAATTCAATTTCAATGTAGTAATTGTTATACATGTGTTCCCATAGTGTAGTGGTTATCACGTCGGCCTAACACGCTGAAGGTCCTCAGTTCGATCCTGGGTGGGAACAACATTATTAATTCCAAATCAAATGTGAAAGTTGATTTCTATAAGATATTTCCGATTCTATGGTCAGTTGCATCGAAACCATCGCTGATGCGATGAATAAACGTTCTCATAGTGTAGCGGTTATCACGTCGGCTTTACACGCTGAAGGTCCTCAGTTCGACCCTGGGTGAGAACAGTGGTTTTTCAATTTTGCAATAAAGACTCAGATCACCGCCATCATGTACATGTGTGTGAAGCAACCAAATTTGTTTATCATCAACGACCTGAGTGCTACGCCACAACTTTAACCAACGTTACCAAAACCTTGTTATCTGTAGAGCAATCATGGATTTCCATCACTGATGACTCGGCCAGCACGAAGGCAAATTATTAGGGAGGTTTTTAAAAATACCAATGCAGTGTCTGTGTGTTCACACCTTTGTTCAATCTTCTATTCCAACGCCCCTGGGTGGGATCGAACCACCAGCCTTCCGGTTAACAGCCGAACGCGCTAGCCAATTGCGCCACAGAGGCACATAAATAAATTCTTGCACAAAATCAAAATTATGGATAACATAATTAACATTTAACAGAGGTATGATTTCATTTTAGGTACAACACTATTCTCTTCAAAGACAAACTGCCAAATCGGTGGATGGGTAGATTCAGTTATGTGTGTGTTTGCTGATAACATGTGTCTGTACATGGACTCTTCCAACTACAGAATGTGATTATTTCCCTATCTCTCCGTATTAAAGCTTGTCAGGTGATGTTATTTGACGTCTAAACTAAACCACAAATCTTAAATAGAGTTTCGGACAAAGATTCTTACTACATTCATTGTTCTTAATGAAACATATAACTTAAGAAGATATATAGATTTCAATTTCAGAAGGAGAGGGAAAAGAGCGAGTCGCGGATGCCTTCTACCAGCCAAACACCGTAAGCTATTCAAGGTTGATAAGTTACAGCTTAGCAGCATGGATTACTCAAAGAAACATAAAATTTGCTTGTTAGTGTTGTTTGTTTGTTTGTTTTTTTGTGGTTTTTTTGGTTTTTTGTACTTGAAAACAAGCACGAGCTTAAAATGATCGCGGTTTCTAGATGGATCCCGAAATTTTCCCTTTCTCCTTCTTTCGTGGTGAAAGAAAAAATATGCTTATCTTCTTAAAGGTTCATTCGAAGCGTAGGGATGGTTGGTAAATTAATGATTCTTTTTTAATGACTAATCTAAAATGTCAACAACAAAAAAAGTAGATTGCTGACAGAGGATTTGTTGTTTTGCACATCATTTACTTGATATTGCATGTGTGCCGACTAGCTCAGCAGTTAGAACATGAGATTCCTAATCAAAGGTTGGTAGGTTTAACCCCAACGTAAATTGGATAATACAAAGTGTTGGTTACATGACTTGCTATAATTCAATTTCAATGTAGTAATTGTTATACATGTGTTCCCATAGTGTAGTGGTTATCACGTCGGCCTAACACGCTGAAGGTCCTCAGTTCGATCCTGGGTGGGAACAACATTATTAATTCCAAATCAAATGTGAAAGTTGATTTCTATAAGATATTTCCGATTCTATGGTCAGTTGCATCGAAACCATCGCTGATGCGATGAATAAACGTTCTCATAGTGTAGCGGTTATCACGTCGGCTTTACACGCTGAAGGTCCTCAGTTCGACCCTGGGTGAGAACAGTGGTTTTTCAATTTTGCAATAAAGACTCAGATCACCGCCATCATGTACATGTGTGTGAAGCAACCAAATTTGTTTATCATCAACGACCTGAGTGCTACGCCACAACTTTAACCAACGTTACCAAAACCTTGTTATCTGTAGAGCAATCATGGATTTCCATCACTGATGACTCGGCCAGCACGAAGGCAAATTATTAGGGAGGTTTTTAAAAATACCAATGCAGTGTCTGTGTGTTCACACCTTTGTTCAATCTTCTATTCCAACGCCCCTGGGTGGGATCGAACCACCAGCCTTCCGGTTAACAGCCGAACGCGCTAGCCAATTGCGCCACAGAGGCACATAAATAAATTCTTGCACAAAATCAAAATTATGGATAACATAATTAACATTTAACAGAGGTATGATTTCATTTTAGGTACAACACTATTCTCTTCAAAGACAAACTGCCAAATCGGTGGATGGGTAGATTCAGTTATGTGTGTGTTTGCTGATAACATGTGTCTGTACATGGACTCTTCCAACTACAGAATGTGATTATTTCCCTATCTCTCCGTATTAAAGCTTGTCAGGTGATGTTATTTGACGTCTAAACTAAACCACAAATCTTAAATAGAGTTTCGGACAAAGATTCTTACTACATTCATTGTTCTTAATGAAACATATAACTTAAGAAGATATATAGATTTCAATTTCAGAAGGAGAGGGAAAAGAGCGAGTCGCGGATGCCTTCTACCAGCCAAACACCGTAAGCTATTCAAGGTTGATAAGTTACAGCTTAGCAGCATGGATTACTCAAAGAAACATAAAATTTGCTTGTTAGTGTTGTTTGTTTGTTTGTTTTTTTTGGTTTTTTTTTTGGTTTTTTGTACTTGAAAACAAGCACGAGCTTAAAATGATCGCGGTTTCTAGATGGATCCCGAAATTTTCCCTTTCTCCTTCTTTCGTGGTGAAAGAAAAAATATGCTTATCTTCTTAAAGGTTCATTCGAAGCGTAGGGATGGTTGGTAAATTAATGATTCTTTTTTAATGACTAATCTAAAATGTCAACAACAAAAAAAGTAGATTGCTGACAGAGGATTTGTTGTTTTGCACATCATTTACTTGATATTGCATGTGTGCCGACTAGCTCAGCAGTTAGAACATGAGATTCCTAATCAAAGGTTGGTAGGTTTAACCCCAACGTAAATTGGATAATACAAAGTGTTGGTTACATGACTTGCTATAATTCAATTTCAATGTAGTAATTGTTATACATGTGTTCCCATAGTGTAGTGGTTATCACGTCGGCCTAACACGCTGAAGGTCCTCAGTTCGATCCTGGGTGGGAACAACATTATTAATTCCAAATCAAATGTGAAAGTTGATTTCTATAAGATATTTCCGATTCTATGGTCAGTTGCATCGAAACCATCGCTGATGCGATGAATAAACGTTCTCATAGTGTAGCGGTTATCACGTCGGCTTTACACGCTGAAGGTCCTCAGTTCGACCCTGGGTGAGAACAGTGGTTTTTCAATTTTGCAATAAAGACTCAGATCACCGCCATCATGTACATGTGTGTGAAGCAACCAAATTTGTTTATCATCAACGACCTGAGTGCTACGCCACAACTTTAACCAACGTTACCAAAACCTTGTTATCTGTAGAGCAATCATGGATTTCCATCACTGATGACTCGGCCAGCACGAAGGCAAATTATTAGGGAGGTTTTTAAAAATACCAATGCAGTGTCTGTGTGTTCACACCTTTGTTCAATCTTCTATTCCAACGCCCCTGGGTGGGATCGAACCACCAGCCTTCCGGTTAACAGCCGAACGCGCTAGCCAATTGCGCCACAGAGGCACATAAATAAATTCTTGCACAAAATCAAAATTATGGATAACATAATTAACATTTAACAGAGGTATGATTTCATTTTAGGTACAACACTATTCTCTTCAAAGACAAACTGCCAAATCGGTGGATGGGTAGATTCAGTTATGTGTGTGTTTGCTGATAACATGTGTCTGTACATGGACTCTTCCAACTACAGAATGTGATTATTTCCCTATCTCTCCGTATTAAAGCTTGTCAGGTGATGTTATTTGACGTCTAAACTAAACCACAAATCTTAAATAGAGTTTCGGACAAAGATTCTTACTACATTCATTGTTCTTAATGAAACATATAACTTAAGAAGATATATAGATTTCAATTTCAGAAGGAGAGGGAAAAGAGCGAGTCGCGGATGCCTTCTACCAGCCAAACACCGTAAGCTATTCAAGGTTGATAAGTTACAGCTTAGCAGCATGGATTACTCAAAGAAACATAAAATTTGCTTGTTAGTGTTGTTTGTTTGTTTGTTTTTTTGGTTTTTTTTTTGGTTTTTTGTACTTGAAAACAAGCACGAGCTTAAAATGATCGCGGTTTCTAGATGGATCCCGAAATTTTCCCTTTCTCCTTCTTTCGTGGTGAAAGAAAAAATATGCTTATCTTCTTAAAGGTTCATTCGAAGCGTAGGGATGGTTGGTAAATTAATGATTCTTTTTTAATGACTAATCTAAAATGTCAACAACAAAAAAAGTAGATTGCTGACAGAGGATTTGTTGTTTTGCACATCATTTACTTGATATTGCATGTGTGCCGACTAGCTCAGCAGTTAGAACATGAGATTCCTAATCAAAGGTTGGTAGGTTTAACCCCAACGTAAATTGGATAATACAAAGTGTTGGTTACATGACTTGCTATAATTCAATTTCAATGTAGTAATTGTTATACATGTGTTCCCATAGTGTAGTGGTTATCACGTCGGCCTAACACGCTGAAGGTCCTCAGTTCGATCCTGGGTGGGAACAACATTATTAATTCCAAATCAAATGTGAAAGTTGATTTCTATAAGATATTTCCGATTCTATGGTCAGTTGCATCGAAACCATCGCTGATGCGATGAATAAACGTTCTCATAGTGTAGCGGTTATCACGTCGGCTTTACACGCTGAAGGTCCTCAGTTCGACCCTGGGTGAGAACAGTGGTTTTTCAATTTTGCAATAAAGACTCAGATCACCGCCATCATGTACATGTGTGTGAAGCAACCAAATTTGTTTATCATCAACGACCTGAGTGCTACGCCACAACTTTAACCAACGTTACCAAAACCTTGTTATCTGTAGAGCAATCATGGATTTCCATCACTGATGACTCGGCCAGCACGAAGGCAAATTATTAGGGAGGTTTTTAAAAATACCAATGCAGTGTCTGTGTGTTCACACCTTTGTTCAATCTTCTATTCCAACGCCCCTGGGTGGGATCGAACCACCAGCCTTCCGGTTAACAGCCGAACGCGCTAGCCAATTGCGCCACAGAGGCACATAAATAAATTCTTGCACAAAATCAAAATTATGGATAACATAATTAACATTTAACAGAGGTATGATTTCATTTTAGGTACAACACTATTCTCTTCAAAGACAAACTGCCAAATCGGTGGATGGGTAGATTCAGTTATGTGTGTGTTTGCTGATAACATGTGTCTGTACATGGACTCTTCCAACTACAGAATGTGATTATTTCCCTATCTCTCCGTATTAAAGCTTGTCAGGTGATGTTATTTGACGTCTAAACTAAACCACAAATCTTAAATAGAGTTTCGGACAAAGATTCTTACTACATTCATTGTTCTTAATGAAACATATAACTTAAGAAGATATATAGATTTCAATTTCAGAAGGAGAGGGAAAAGAGCGAGTCGCGGATGCCTTCTACCAGCCAAACACCGTAAGCTATTCAAGGTTGATAAGTTACAGCTTAGCAGCATGGATTACTCAAAGAAACATAAAATTTGCTTGTTAGTGTTGTTTGTTTGTTTGTTTTTTTGGTTTTTTTTTTGGTTTTTTGTACTTGAAAACAAGCACGAGCTTAAAATGATCGCGGTTTCTAGATGGATCCCGAAATTTTCCCTTTCTCCTTCTTTCGTGGTGAAAGAAAAAATATGCTTATCTTCTTAAAGGTTCATTCGAAGCGTAGGGATGGTTGGTAAATTAATGATTCTTTTTTAATGACTAATCTAAAATGTCAACAACAAAAAAAGTAGATTGCTGACAGAGGATTTGTTGTTTTGCACATCATTTACTTGATATTGCATGTGTGCCGACTAGCTCAGCAGTTAGAACATGAGATTCCTAATCAAAGGTTGGTAGGTTTAACCCCAACGTAAATTGGATAATACAAAGTGTTGGTTACATGACTTGCTATAATTCAATTTCAATGTAGTAATTGTTATACATGTGTTCCCATAGTGTAGTGGTTATCACGTCGGCCTAACACGCTGAAGGTCCTCAGTTCGATCCTGGGTGGGGAACAACATTATTAAATCCAAATTACAAATGTGAAAGTTGCTTTCTATAAATATTTCCGATTCTATGGTCAGTTGCAGTTGATCGAAACCATCGCTGATGCGATGAATAAACGTTCTCATAGTGTAGCGGTTATCACGTCGGCTTTACACGCTGAAGGTCCTCAGTTCGACCCTGGGTGAGAACAGTGGTTTTTCAATTTTGCAATAAAGACTCAGATCACCGCCATCATGTACATGTGTGTGAAGCAACCAAATTTGTTTATCATCAACGACCTGAGTGCTACGCCACAACTTTAACCAACGTTACCAAAACCTTGTTATCTGTAGAGCAATCATGGATTTCCATCACTGATGACTCGGCCAGCACGAAGGCAAATTATTAGGGAGGTTTTTAAAAATACCAATGCAGTGTCTGTGTGTTCACACCTTTGTTCAATCTTCTATTCCAACGCCCCTGGGTGGGATCGAACCACCAGCCTTCCGGTTAACAGCCGAACGCGCTAGCCAATTGCGCCACAGAGGCACATAAATAAATTCTTGCACAAAATCAAAATTATGGATAACATAATTAACATTTAACAGAGGTATGATTTCATTTTAGGTACAACACTATTCTCTTCAAAGACAAACTGCCAAATCGGTGGATGGGTAGATTCAGTTATGTGTGTGTTTGCTGATAACATGTGTCTGTACATGGACTCTTCCAACTACAGAATGTGATTATTTCCCTATCTCTCCGTATTAAAGCTTGTCAGGTGATGTTATTTGACGTCTAAACTAAACCACAAATCTTAAATAGAGTTTCGGACAAAGATTCTTACTACATTCATTGTTCTTAATGAAACATATAACTTAAGAAGATATATAGATTTCAATTTCAGAAGGAGAGGGAAAAGAGCGAGTCGCGGATGCCTTCTACCAGCCAAACACCGTAAGCTATTCAAGGTTGATAAGTTACAGCTTAGCAGCATGGATTACTCAAAGAAACATAAAATTTGCTTGTTAGTGTTGTTTGTTTGTTTGTTTTTTTTGGTTTTTTTTTTGGTTTTTTGTACTTGAAAACAAGCACGAGCTTAAAATGATCGCGGTTTCTAGATGGATCCCGAAATTTTCCCTTTCTCCTTCTTTCGTGGTGAAAGAAAAAATATGCTTATCTTCTTAAAGGTTCATTCGAAGCGTAGGGATGGTTGGTAAATTAATGATTCTTTTTTAATGACTAATCTAAAATGTCAACAACAAAAAAAGTAGATTGCTGACAGAGGATTTGTTGTTTTGCACATCATTTACTTGATATTGCATGTGTGCCGACTAGCTCAGCAGTTAGAACATGAGATTCCTAATCAAAGGTTGGTAGGTTTAACCCCAACGTAAATTGGATAATACAAAGTGTTGGTTACATGACTTGCTATAATTCAATTTCAATGTAGTAATTGTTATACATGTGTTCCCATAGTGTAGTGGTTATCACGTCGGCCTAACACGCTGAAGGTCCTCAGTTCGATCCTGGGTGGGAACAACATTATTAATTCCAAATCAAATGTGAAAGTTGATTTCTATAAGATATTTCCGATTCTATGGTCAGTTGCATCGAAACCATCGCTGATGCGATGAATAAACGTTCTCATAGTGTAGCGGTTATCACGTCGGCTTTACACGCTGAAGGTCCTCAGTTCGACCCTGGGTGAGAACAGTGGTTTTTCAATTTTGCAATAAAGACTCAGATCACCGCCATCATGTACATGTGTGTGAAGCAACCAAATTTGTTTATCATCAACGACCTGAGTGCTACGCCACAACTTTAACCAACGTTACCAAAACCTTGTTATCTGTAGAGCAATCATGGATTTCCATCACTGATGACTCGGCCAGCACGAAGGCAAATTATTAGGGAGGTTTTTAAAAATACCAATGCAGTGTCTGTGTGTTCACACCTTTGTTCAATCTTCTATTCCAACGCCCCTGGGTGGGATCGAACCACCAGCCTTCCGGTTAACAGCCGAACGCGCTAGCCAATTGCGCCACAGAGGCACATAAATAAATTCTTGCACAAAATCAAAATTATGGATAACATAATTAACATTTAACAGAGGTATGATTTCATTTTAGGTACAACACTATTCTCTTCAAAGACAAACTGCCAAATCGGTGGATGGGTAGATTCAGTTATGTGTGTGTTTGCTGATAACATGTGTCTGTACATGGACTCTTCCAACTACAGAATGTGATTATTTCCCTATCTCTCCGTATTAAAGCTTGTCAGGTGATGTTATTTGACGTCTAAACTAAACCACAAATCTTAAATAGAGTTTCGGACAAAGATTCTTACTACATTCATTGTTCTTAATGAAACATATAACTTAAGAAGATATATAGATTTCAATTTCAGAAGGAGAGGGAAAAGAGCGAGTCGCGGATGCCTTCTACCAGCCAAACACCGTAAGCTATTCAAGGTTGATAAGTTACAGCTTAGCAGCATGGATTACTCAAAGAAACATAAAATTTGCTTGTTAGTGTTGTTTGTTTGTTTGTTTTTTTTGGTTTTTTTTTTGGTTTTTTGTACTTGAAAACAAGCACGAGCTTAAAATGATCGCGGTTTCTAGATGGATCCCGAAATTTTCCCTTTCTCCTTCTTTCGTGGTGAAAGAAAAAATATGCTTATCTTCTTAAAGGTTCATTCGAAGCGTAGGGATGGTTGGTAAATTAATGATTCTTTTTTAATGACTAATCTAAAATGTCAACAACAAAAAAAGTAGATTGCTGACAGAGGATTTGTTGTTTTGCACATCATTTACTTGATATTGCATGTGTGCCGACTAGCTCAGCAGTTAGAACATGAGATTCCTAATCAAAGGTTGGTAGGTTTAACCCCAACGTAAATTGGATAATACAAAGTGTTGGTTACATGACTTGCTATAATTCAATTTCAATGTAGTAATTGTTATACATGTGTTCCCATAGTGTAGTGGTTATCACGTCGGCCTAACACGCTGAAGGTCCTCAGTTCGATCCTGGGTGGGAACAACATTATTAATTCCAAATCAAATGTGAAAGTTGATTTCTATAAGATATTTCCGATTCTATGGTCAGTTGCATCGAAACCATCGCTGATGCGATGAATAAACGTTCTCATAGTGTAGCGGTTATCACGTCGGCTTTACACGCTGAAGGTCCTCAGTTCGACCCTGGGTGAGAACAGTGGTTTTTCAATTTTGCAATAAAGACTCAGATCACCGCCATCATGTACATGTGTGTGAAGCAACCAAATTTGTTTATCATCAACGACCTGAGTGCTACGCCACAACTTTAACCAACGTTACCAAAACCTTGTTATCTGTAGAGCAATCATGGATTTCCATCACTGATGACTCGGCCAGCACGAAGGCAAATTATTAGGGAGGTTTTTAAAAATACCAATGCAGTGTCTGTGTGTTCACACCTTTGTTCAATCTTCTATTCCAACGCCCCTGGGTGGGATCGAACCACCAGCCTTCCGGTTAACAGCCGAACGCGCTAGCCAATTGCGCCACAGAGGCACATAAATAAATTCTTGCACAAAATCAAAATTATGGATAACATAATTAACATTTAACAGAGGTATGATTTCATTTTAGGTACAACACTATTCTCTTCAAAGACAAACTGCCAAATCGGTGGATGGGTAGATTCAGTTATGTGTGTGTTTGCTGATAACATGTGTCTGTACATGGACTCTTCCAACTACAGAATGTGATTATTTCCCTATCTCTCCGTATTAAAGCTTGTCAGGTGATGTTATTTGACGTCTAAACTAAACCACAAATCTTAAATAGAGTTTCGGACAAAGATTCTTACTACATTCATTGTTCTTAATGAAACATATAACTTAAGAAGATATATAGATTTCAATTTCAGAAGGAGAGGGAAAAGAGCGAGTCGCGGATGCCTTCTACCAGCCAAACACCGTAAGCTATTCAAGGTTGATAAGTTACAGCTTAGCAGCATGGATTACTCAAAGAAACATAAAATTTGCTTGTTAGTGTTGTTTGTTTGTTTGTTTTTTTTGGTTTTTTTTTTGGTTTTTTGTACTTGAAAACAAGCACGAGCTTAAAATGATCGCGGTTTCTAGATGGATCCCGAAATTTTCCCTTTCTCCTTCTTTCGTGGTGAAAGAAAAAATATGCTTATCTTCTTAAAGGTTCATTCGAAGCGTAGGGATGGTTGGTAAATTAATGATTCTTTTTTAATGACTAATCTAAAATGTCAACAACAAAAAAAGTAGATTGCTGACAGAGGATTTGTTGTTTTGCACATCATTTACTTGATATTGCATGTGTGCCGACTAGCTCAGCAGTTAGAACATGAGATTCCTAATCAAAGGTTGGTAGGTTTAACCCCAACGTAAATTGGATAATACAAAGTGTTGGTTACATGACTTGCTATAATTCAATTTCAATGTAGTAATTGTTATACATGTGTTCCCATAGTGTAGTGGTTATCACGTCGGCCTAACACGCTGAAGGTCCTCAGTTCGATCCTGGGTGGGAACAACATTATTAATTCCAAATCAAATGTGAAAGTTGATTTCTATAAGATATTTCCGATTCTATGGTCAGTTGCATCGAAACCATCGCTGATGCGATGAATAAACGTTCTCATAGTGTAGCGGTTATCACGTCGGCTTTACACGCTGAAGGTCCTCAGTTCGACCCTGGGTGAGAACAGTGGTTTTTCAATTTTGCAATAAAGACTCAGATCACCGCCATCATGTACATGTGTGTGAAGCAACCAAATTTGTTTATCATCAACGACCTGAGTGCTACGCCACAACTTTAACCAACGTTACCAAAACCTTGTTATCTGTAGAGCAATCATGGATTTCCATCACTGATGACTCGGCCAGCACGAAGGCAAATTATTAGGGAGGTTTTTAAAAATACCAATGCAGTGTCTGTGTGTTCACACCTTTGTTCAATCTTCTATTCCAACGCCCCTGGGTGGGATCGAACCACCAGCCTTCCGGTTAACAGCCGAACGCGCTAGCCAATTGCGCCACAGAGGCACATAAATAAATTCTTGCACAAAATCAAAATTATGGATAACATAATTAACATTTAACAGAGGTATGATTTCATTTTAGGTACAACACTATTCTCTTCAAAGACAAACTGCCAAATCGGTGGATGGGTAGATTCAGTTATGTGTGTGTTTGCTGATAACATGTGTCTGTACATGGACTCTTCCAACTACAGAATGTGATTATTTCCCTATCTCTCCGTATTAAAGCTTGTCAGGTGATGTTATTTGACGTCTAAACTAAACCACAAATCTTAAATAGAGTTTCGGACAAAGATTCTTACTACATTCATTGTTCTTAATGAAACATATAACTTAAGAAGATATATAGATTTCAATTTCAGAAGGAGAGGGAAAAGAGCGAGTCGCGGATGCCTTCTACCAGCCAAACACCGTAAGCTATTCAAGGTTGATAAGTTACAGCTTAGCAGCATGGATTACTCAAAGAAACATAAAATTTGCTTGTTAGTGTTGTTTGTTTGTTTGTTTTTTTTGGTTTTTTTTTTGGTTTTTTGTACTTGAAAACAAGCACGAGCTTAAAATGATCGCGGTTTCTAGATGGATCCCGAAATTTTCCCTTTCTCCTTCTTTCGTGGTGAAAGAAAAAATATGCTTATCTTCTTAAAGGTTCATTCGAAGCGTAGGGATGGTTGGTAAATTAATGATTCTTTTTTAATGACTAATCTAAAATGTCAACAACAAAAAAAGTAGATTGCTGACAGAGGATTTGTTGTTTTGCACATCATTTACTTGATATTGCATGTGTGCCGACTAGCTCAGCAGTTAGAACATGAGATTCCTAATCAAAGGTTGGTAGGTTTAACCCCAACGTAAATTGGATAATACAAAGTGTTGGTTACATGACTTGCTATAATTCAATTTCAATGTAGTAATTGTTATACATGTGTTCCCATAGTGTAGTGGTTATCACGTCGGCCTAACACGCTGAAGGTCCTCAGTTCGATCCTGGGTGGGAACAACATTATTAATTCCAAATCAAATGTGAAAGTTGATTTCTATAAGATATTTCCGATTCTATGGTCAGTTGCATCGAAACCATCGCTGATGCGATGAATAAACGTTCTCATAGTGTAGCGGTTATCACGTCGGCTTTACACGCTGAAGGTCCTCAGTTCGACCCTGGGTGAGAACAGTGGTTTTTCAATTTTGCAATAAAGACTCAGATCACCGCCATCATGTACATGTGTGTGAAGCAACCAAATTTGTTTATCATCAACGACCTGAGTGCTACGCCACAACTTTAACCAACGTTACCAAAACCTTGTTATCTGTAGAGCAATCATGGATTTCCATCACTGATGACTCGGCCAGCACGAAGGCAAATTATTAGGGAGGTTTTTAAAAATACCAATGCAGTGTCTGTGTGTTCACACCTTTGTTCAATCTTCTATTCCAACGCCCCTGGGTGGGATCGAACCACCAGCCTTCCGGTTAACAGCCGAACGCGCTAGCCAATTGCGCCACAGAGGCACATAAATAAATTCTTGCACAAAATCAAAATTATGGATAACATAATTAACATTTAACAGAGGTATGATTTCATTTTAGGTACAACACTATTCTCTTCAAAGACAAACTGCCAAATCGGTGGATGGGTAGATTCAGTTATGTGTGTGTTTGCTGATAACATGTGTCTGTACATGGACTCTTCCAACTACAGAATGTGATTATTTCCCTATCTCTCCGTATTAAAGCTTGTCAGGTGATGTTATTTGACGTCTAAACTAAACCACAAATCTTAAATAGAGTTTCGGACAAAGATTCTTACTACATTCATTGTTCTTAATGAAACATATAACTTAAGAAGATATATAGATTTCAATTTCAGAAGGAGAGGGAAAAGAGCGAGTCGCGGATGCCTTCTACCAGCCAAACACCGTAAGCTATTCAAGGTTGATAAGTTACAGCTTAGCAGCATGGATTACTCAAAGAAACATAAAATTTGCTTGTTAGTGTTGTTTGTTTGTTTGTTTTTTTGGTTTTTTTTTTGGTTTTTTGTACTTGAAAACAAGCACGAGCTTAAAATGATCGCGGTTTCTAGATGGATCCCGAAATTTTCCCTTTCTCCTTCTTTCGTGGTGAAAGAAAAAATATGCTTATCTTCTTAAAGGTTCATTCGAAGCGTAGGGATGGTTGGTAAATTAATGATTCTTTTTTAATGACTAATCTAAAATGTCAACAAAAAAAAAGTAGATTGCTGACAGAGGATTTGTTGTTTTGCACATCATTTACTTGATATTGCATGTGTGCCGACTAGCTCAGCAGTTAGAACATGAGATTCCTAATCAAAGGTTGGTAGGTTTAACCCCAACGTAAATTGGATAATACAAAGTGTTGGTTACATGACTTGCTATAATTCAATTTCAATGTAGTAATTGTTATACATGTGTTCCCATAGTGTAGTGGTTATCACGTCGGCCTAACACGCTGAAGGTCCTCAGTTCGATCCTGGGTGGGAACAACATTATTAATTCCAAATCAAATGTGAAAGTTGATTTCTATAAGATATTTCCGATTCTATGGTCAGTTGCATCGAAACCATCGCTGATGCGATGAATAAACGTTCTCATAGTGTAGCGGTTATCACGTCGGCTTTACACGCTGAAGGTCCTCAGTTCGACCCTGGGTGAGAACAGTGGTTTTTCAATTTTGCAATAAAGACTCAGATCACCGCCATCATGTACATGTGTGTGAAGCAACCAAATTTGTTTATCATCAACGACCTGAGTGCTACGCCACAACTTTAACCAACGTTACCAAAACCTTGTTATCTGTAGAGCAATCATGGATTTCCATCACTGATGACTCGGCCAGCACGAAGGCAAATTATTAGGGAGGTTTTTAAAAATACCAATGCAGTGTCTGTGTGTTCACACCTTTGTTCAATCTTCTATTCCAACGCCCCTGGGTGGGATCGAACCACCAGCCTTCCGGTTAACAGCCGAACGCGCTAGCCAATTGCGCCACAGAGGCACATAAATAAATTCTTGCACAAAATCAAAATTATGGATAACATAATTAACATTTAACAGAGGTATGATTTCATTTTAGGTACAACACTATTCTCTTCAAAGACAAACTGCCAAATCGGTGGATGGGTAGATTCAGTTATGTGTGTGTTTGCTGATAACATGTGTCTGTACATGGACTCTTCCAACTACAGAATGTGATTATTTCCCTATCTCTCCGTATTAAAGCTTGTCAGGTGATGTTATTTGACGTCTAAACTAAACCACAAATCTTAAATAGAGTTTCGGACAAAGATTCTTACTACATTCATTGTTCTTAATGAAACATATAACTTAAGAAGATATATAGATTTCAATTTCAGAAGGAGAGGGAAAAGAGCGAGTCGCGGATGCCTTCTACCAGCCAAACACCGTAAGCTATTCAAGGTTGATAAGTTACAGCTTAGCAGCATGGATTACTCAAAGAAACATAAAATTTGCTTGTTAGTGTTGTTTGTTTGTTTGTTTTTTTTGGTTTTTTTTTTGGTTTTTTGTACTTGAAAACAAGCACGAGCTTAAAATGATCGCGGTTTCTAGATGGATCCCGAAATTTTCCCTTTCTCCTTCTTTCGTGGTGAAAGAAAAAATATGCTTATCTTCTTAAAGGTTCATTCGAAGCGTAGGGATGGTTGGTAAATTAATGATTCTTTTTTAATGACTAATCTAAAATGTCAACAACAAAAAAAGTAGATTGCTGACAGAGGATTTGTTGTTTTGCACATCATTTACTTGATATTGCATGTGTGCCGACTAGCTCAGCAGTTAGAACATGAGATTCCTAATCAAAGGTTGGTAGGTTTAACCCCAACGTAAATTGGATAATACAAAGTGTTGGTTACATGACTTGCTATAATTCAATTTCAATGTAGTAATTGTTATACATGTGTTCCCATAGTGTAGTGGTTATCACGTCGGCCTAACACGCTGAAGGTCCTCAGTTCGATCCTGGGTGGGAACAACATTATTAATTCCAAATCAAATGTGAAAGTTGATTTCTATAAGATATTTCCGATTCTATGGTCAGTTGCATCGAAACCATCGCTGATGCGATGAATAAACGTTCTCATAGTGTAGCGGTTATCACGTCGGCTTTACACGCTGAAGGTCCTCAGTTCGACCCTGGGTGAGAACAGTGGTTTTTCAATTTTGCAATAAAGACTCAGATCACCGCCATCATGTACATGTGTGTGAAGCAACCAAATTTGTTTATCATCAACGACCTGAGTGCTACGCCACAACTTTAACCAACGTTACCAAAACCTTGTTATCTGTAGAGCAATCATGGATTTCCATCACTGATGACTCGGCCAGCACGAAGGCAAATTATTAGGGAGGTTTTTAAAAATACCAATGCAGTGTCTGTGTGTTCACACCTTTGTTCAATCTTCTATTCCAACGCCCCTGGGTGGGATCGAACCACCAGCCTTCCGGTTAACAGCCGAACGCGCTAGCCAATTGCGCCACAGAGGCACATAAATAAATTCTTGCACAAAATCAAAATTATGGATAACATAATTAACATTTAACAGAGGTATGATTTCATTTTAGGTACAACACTATTCTCTTCAAAGACAAACTGCCAAATCGGTGGATGGGTAGATTCAGTTATGTGTGTGTTTGCTGATAACATGTGTCTGTACATGGACTCTTCCAACTACAGAATGTGATTATTTCCCTATCTCTCCGTATTAAAGCTTGTCAGGTGATGTTATTTGACGTCTAAACTAAACCACAAATCTTAAATAGAGTTTCGGACAAAGATTCTTACTACATTCATTGTTCTTAATGAAACATATAACTTAAGAAGATATATAGATTTCAATTTCAGAAGGAGAGGGAAAAGAGCGAGTCGCGGATGCCTTCTACCAGCCAAACACCGTAAGCTATTCAAGGTTGATAAGTTACAGCTTAGCAGCATGGATTACTCAAAGAAACATAAAATTTGCTTGTTAGTGTTGTTTGTTTGTTTGTTTTTTTTGGTTTTTTTTGTTTTTGTACTTGAAAACAAGCACGAGCTTAAAATGATCGCGGTTTCTAGATGGATCCCGAAATTTTCCCTTTCTCCTTCTTTCGTGGTGAAAGAAAAAATATGCTTATCTTCTTAAAGGTTCATTCGAAGCGTAGGGATGGTTGGTAAATTAATGATTCTTTTTTAATGACTAATCTAAAATGTCAACAACAAAAAAAGTAGATTGCTGACAGAGGATTTGTTGTTTTGCACATCATTTACTTGATATTGCATGTGTGCCGACTAGCTCAGCAGTTAGAACATGAGATTCCTAATCAAAGGTTGGTAGGTTTAACCCCAACGTAAATTGGATAATACAAAGTGTTGGTTACATGACTTGCTATAATTCAATTTCAATGTAGTAATTGTTATACATGTGTTCCCATAGTGTAGTGGTTATCACGTCGGCCTAACACGCTGAAGGTCCTCAGTTCGATCCTGGGTGGGAACAACATTATTAATTCCAAATCAAATGTGAAAGTTGATTTCTATAAGATATTTCCGATTCTATGGTCAGTTGCATCGAAACCATCGCTGATGCGATGAATAAACGTTCTCATAGTGTAGCGGTTATCACGTCGGCTTTACACGCTGAAGGTCCTCAGTTCGACCCTGGGTGAGAACAGTGGTTTTTCAATTTTGCAATAAAGACTCAGATCACCGCCATCATGTACATGTGTGTGAAGCAACCAAATTTGTTTATCATCAACGACCTGAGTGCTACGCCACAACTTTAACCAACGTTACCAAAACCTTGTTATCTGTAGAGCAATCATGGATTTCCATCACTGATGACTCGGCCAGCACGAAGGCAAATTATTAGGGAGGTTTTTAAAAATACCAATGCAGTGTCTGTGTGTTCACACCTTTGTTCAATCTTCTATTCCAACGCCCCTGGGTGGGATCGAACCACCAGCCTTCCGGTTAACAGCCGAACGCGCTAGCCAATTGCGCCACAGAGGCACATAAATAAATTCTTGCACAAAATCAAAATTATGGATAACATAATTAACATTTAACAGAGGTATGATTTCATTTTAGGTACAACACTATTCTCTTCAAAGACAAACTGCCAAATCGGTGGATGGGTAGATTCAGTTATGTGTGTGTTTGCTGATAACATGTGTCTGTACATGGACTCTTCCAACTACAGAATGTGATTATTTCCCTATCTCTCCGTATTAAAGCTTGTCAGGTGATGTTATTTGACGTCTAAACTAAACCACAAATCTTAAATAGAGTTTCGGACAAAGATTCTTACTACATTCATTGTTCTTAATGAAACATATAACTTAAGAAGATATATAGATTTCAATTTCAGAAGGAGAGGGAAAAGAGCGAGTCGCGGATGCCTTCTACCAGCCAAACACCGTAAGCTATTCAAGGTTGATAAGTTACAGCTTAGCAGCATGGATTACTCAAAGAAACATAAAATTTGCTTGTTAGTGTTGTTTGTTTGTTTGTTTTTTTGTTTTTTTTTTGGTTTTTTGTACTTGAAAACAAGCACGAGCTTAAAATGATCGCGGTTTCTAGATGGATCCCGAAATTTTCCCTTTCTCCTTCTTTCGTGGTGAAAGAAAAAATATGCTTATCTTCTTAAAGGTTCATTCGAAGCGTAGGGATGGTTGGTAAATTAATGATTCTTTTTTAATGACTAATCTAAAATGTCAACAACAAAAAAAGTAGATTGCTGACAGAGGATTTGTTGTTTTGCACATCATTTACTTGATATTGCATGTGTGCCGACTAGCTCAGCAGTTAGAACATGAGATTCCTAATCAAAGGTTGGTAGGTTTAACCCCAACGTAAATTGGATAATACAAAGTGTTGGTTACATGACTTGCTATAATTCAATTTCAATGTAGTAATTGTTATACATGTGTTCCCATAGTGTAGTGGTTATCACGTCGGCCTAACACGCTGAAGGTCCTCAGTTCGATCCTGGGTGGGAACAACATTATTAATTCCAAATCAAATGTGAAAGTTGATTTCTATAAGATATTTCCGATTCTATGGTCAGTTGCATCGAAACCATCGCTGATGCGATGAATAAACGTTCTCATAGTGTAGCGGTTATCACGTCGGCTTTACACGCTGAAGGTCCTCAGTTCGACCCTGGGTGAGAACAGTGGTTTTTCAATTTTGCAATAAAGACTCAGATCACCGCCATCATGTACATGTGTGTGAAGCAACCAAATTTGTTTATCATCAACGACCTGAGTGCTACGCCACAACTTTAACCAACGTTACCAAAACCTTGTTATCTGTAGAGCAATCATGGATTTCCATCACTGATGACTCGGCCAGCACGAAGGCAAATTATTAGGGAGGTTTTTAAAAATACCAATGCAGTGTCTGTGTGTTCACACCTTTGTTCAATCTTCTATTCCAACGCCCCTGGGTGGGATCGAACCACCAGCCTTCCGGTTAACAGCCGAACGCGCTAGCCAATTGCGCCACAGAGGCACATAAATAAATTCTTGCACAAAATCAAAATTATGGATAACATAATTAACATTTAACAGAGGTATGATTTCATTTTAGGTACAACACTATTCTCTTCAAAGACAAACTGCCAAATCGGTGGATGGGTAGATTCAGTTATGTGTGTGTTTGCTGATAACATGTGTCTGTACATGGACTCTTCCAACTACAGAATGTGATTATTTCCCTATCTCTCCGTATTAAAGCTTGTCAGGTGATGTTATTTGACGTCTAAACTAAACCACAAATCTTAAATAGAGTTTCGGACAAAGATTCTTACTACATTCATTGTTCTTAATGAAACATATAACTTAAGAAGATATATAGATTTCAATTTCAGAAGGAGAGGGAAAAGAGCGAGTCGCGGATGCCTTCTACCAGCCAAACACCGTAAGCTATTCAAGGTTGATAAGTTACAGCTTAGCAGCATGGATTACTCAAAGAAACATAAAATTTGCTTGTTAGTGTTGTTTGTTTGTTTGTTTTTTTTGGTTTTTTTTTGGTTTTTTGTACTTGAAAACAAGCACGAGCTTAAAATGATCGCGGTTTCTAGATGGATCCCGAAATTTTCCCTTTCTCCTTCTTTCGTGGTGAAAGAAAAAATATGCTTATCTTCTTAAAGGTTCATTCGAAGCGTAGGGATGGTTGGTAAATTAATGATTCTTTTTTAATGACTAATCTAAAATGTCAACAACAAAAAAAGTAGATTGCTGACAGAGGATTTGTTGTTTTGCACATCATTTACTTGATATTGCATGTGTGCCGACTAGCTCAGCAGTTAGAACATGAGATTCCTAATCAAAGGTTGGTAGGTTTAACCCCAACGTAAATTGGATAATACAAAGTGTTGGTTACATGACTTGCTATAATTCAATTTCAATGTAGTAATTGTTATACATGTGTTCCCATAGTGTAGTGGTTATCACGTCGGCCTAACACGCTGAAGGTCCTCAGTTCGATCCTGGGTGGGAACAACATTATTAATTCCAAATCAAATGTGAAAGTTGATTTCTATAAGATATTTCCGATTCTATGGTCAGTTGCATCGAAACCATCGCTGATGCGATGAATAAACGTTCTCATAGTGTAGCGGTTATCACGTCGGCTTTACACGCTGAAGGTCCTCAGTTCGACCCTGGGTGAGAACAGTGGTTTTTCAATTTTGCAATAAAGACTCAGATCACCGCCATCATGTACATGTGTGTGAAGCAACCAAATTTGTTTATCATCAACGACCTGAGTGCTACGCCACAACTTTAACCAACGTTACCAAAACCTTGTTATCTGTAGAGCAATCATGGATTTCCATCACTGATGACTCGGCCAGCACGAAGGCAAATTATTAGGGAGGTTTTTAAAAATACCAATGCAGTGTCTGTGTGTTCACACCTTTGTTCAATCTTCTATTCCAACGCCCCTGGGTGGGATCGAACCACCAGCCTTCCGGTTAACAGCCGAACGCGCTAGCCAATTGCGCCACAGAGGCACATAAATAAATTCTTGCACAAAATCAAAATTATGGATAACATAATTAACATTTAACAGAGGTATGATTTCATTTTAGGTACAACACTATTCTCTTCAAAGACAAACTGCCAAATCGGTGGATGGGTAGATTCAGTTATGTGTGTGTTTGCTGATAACATGTGTCTGTACATGGACTCTTCCAACTACAGAATGTGATTATTTCCCTATCTCTCCGTATTAAAGCTTGTCAGGTGATGTTATTTGACGTCTAAACTAAACCACAAATCTTAAATAGAGTTTCGGACAAAGATTCTTACTACATTCATTGTTCTTAATGAAACATATAACTTAAGAAGATATATAGATTTCAATTTCAGAAGGAGAGGGAAAAGAGCGAGTCGCGGATGCCTTCTACCAGCCAAACACCGTAAGCTATTCAAGGTTGATAAGTTACAGCTTAGCAGCATGGATTACTCAAAGAAACATAAAATTTGCTTGTTAGTGTTGTTTGTTTGTTTGTTTTTTTTTTTTTTTTGGTTTTTTGTACTTGAAAACAAGCACGAGCTTAAAATGATCGCGGTTTCTAGATGGATCCCGAAATTTTCCCTTTCTCCTTCTTTCGTGGTGAAAGAAAAAATATGCTTATCTTCTTAAAGGTTCATTCGAAGCGTAGGGATGGTTGGTAAATTAATGATTCTTTTTTAATGACTAATCTAAAATGTCAACAACAAAAAAAGTAGATTGCTGACAGAGGATTTGTTGTTTTGCACATCATTTACTTGATATTGCATGTGTGCCGACTAGCTCAGCAGTTAGAACATGAGATTCCTAATCAAAGGTTGGTAGGTTTAACCCCAACGTAAATTGGATAATACAAAGTGTTGGTTACATGACTTGCTATAATTCAATTTCAATGTAGTAATTGTTATACATGTGTTCCCATAGTGTAGTGGTTATCACGTCGGCCTAACACGCTGAAGGTCCTCAGTTCGATCCTGGGTGGGAACAACATTATTAATTCCAAATCAAATGTGAAAGTTGATTTCTATAAGATATTTCCGATTCTATGGTCAGTTGCATCGAAACCATCGCTGATGCGATGAATAAACGTTCTCATAGTGTAGCGGTTATCACGTCGGCTTTACACGCTGAAGGTCCTCAGTTCGACCCTGGGTGAGAACAGTGGTTTTTCAATTTTGCAATAAAGACTCAGATCACCGCCATCATGTACATGTGTGTGAAGCAACCAAATTTGTTTATCATCAACGACCTGAGTGCTACGCCACAACTTTAACCAACGTTACCAAAACCTTGTTATCTGTAGAGCAATCATGGATTTCCATCACTGATGACTCGGCCAGCACGAAGGCAAATTATTAGGGAGGTTTTTAAAAATACCAATGCAGTGTCTGTGTGTTCACACCTTTGTTCAATCTTCTATTCCAACGCCCCTGGGTGGGATCGAACCACCAGCCTTCCGGTTAACAGCCGAACGCGCTAGCCAATTGCGCCACAGAGGCACATAAATAAATTCTTGCACAAAATCAAAATTATGGATAACATAATTAACATTTAACAGAGGTATGATTTCATTTTAGGTACAACACTATTCTCTTCAAAGACAAACTGCCAAATCGGTGGATGGGTAGATTCAGTTATGTGTGTGTTTGCTGATAACATGTGTCTGTACATGGACTCTTCCAACTACAGAATGTGATTATTTCCCTATCTCTCCGTATTAAAGCTTGTCAGGTGATGTTATTTGACGTCTAAACTAAACCACAAATCTTAAATAGAGTTTCGGACAAAGATTCTTACTACATTCATTGTTCTTAATGAAACATATAACTTAAGAAGATATATAGATTTCAATTTCAGAAGGAGAGGGAAAAGAGCGAGTCGCGGATGCCTTCTACCAGCCAAACACCGTAAGCTATTCAAGGTTGATAAGTTACAGCTTAGCAGCATGGATTACTCAAAGAAACATAAAATTTGCTTGTTAGTGTTGTTTGTTTGTTTGTTTTTTTTGGTTTTTTTTTTGGTTTTTTGTACTTGAAAACAAGCACGAGCTTAAAATGATCGCGGTTTCTAGATGGATCCCGAAATTTTCCCTTTCTCCTTCTTTCGTGGTGAAAGAAAAAATATGCTTATCTTCTTAAAGGTTCATTCGAAGCGTAGGGATGGTTGGTAAATTAATGATTCTTTTTTAATGACTAATCTAAAATGTCAACAACAAAAAAAGTAGATTGCTGACAGAGGATTTGTTGTTTTGCACATCATTTACTTGATATTGCATGTGTGCCGACTAGCTCAGCAGTTAGAACATGAGATTCCTAATCAAAGGTTGGTAGGTTTAACCCCAACGTAAATTGGATAATACAAAGTGTTGGTTACATGACTTGCTATAATTCAATTTCAATGTAGTAATTGTTATACATGTGTTCCCATAGTGTAGTGGTTATCACGTCGGCCTAACACGCTGAAGGTCCTCAGTTCGATCCTGGGTGGGAACAACATTATTAATTCCAAATCAAATGTGAAAGTTGATTTCTATAAGATATTTCCGATTCTATGGTCAGTTGCATCGAAACCATCGCTGATGCGATGAATAAACGTTCTCATAGTGTAGCGGTTATCACGTCGGCTTTACACGCTGAAGGTCCTCAGTTCGACCCTGGGTGAGAACAGTGGTTTTTCAATTTTGCAATAAAGACTCAGATCACCGCCATCATGTACATGTGTGTGAAGCAACCAAATTTGTTTATCATCAACGACCTGAGTGCTACGCCACAACTTTAACCAACGTTACCAAAACCTTGTTATCTGTAGAGCAATCATGGATTTCCATCACTGATGACTCGGCCAGCACGAAGGCAAATTATTAGGGAGGTTTTTAAAAATACCAATGCAGTGTCTGTGTGTTCACACCTTTGTTCAATCTTCTATTCCAACGCCCCTGGGTGGGATCGAACCACCAGCCTTCCGGTTAACAGCCGAACGCGCTAGCCAATTGCGCCACAGAGGCACATAAATAAATTCTTGCACAAAATCAAAATTATGGATAACATAATTAACATTTAACAGAGGTATGATTTCATTTTAGGTACAACACTATTCTCTTCAAAGACAAACTGCCAAATCGGTGGATGGGTAGATTCAGTTATGTGTGTGTTTGCTGATAACATGTGTCTGTACATGGACTCTTCCAACTACAGAATGTGATTATTTCCCTATCTCTCCGTATTAAAGCTTGTCAGGTGATGTTATTTGACGTCTAAACTAAACCACAAATCTTAAATAGAGTTTCGGACAAAGATTCTTACTACATTCATTGTTCTTAATGAAACATATAACTTAAGAAGATATATAGATTTCAATTTCAGAAGGAGAGGGAAAAGAGCGAGTCGCGGATGCCTTCTACCAGCCAAACACCGTAAGCTATTCAAGGTTGATAAGTTACAGCTTAGCAGCATGGATTACTCAAAGAAACATAAAATTTGCTTGTTAGTGTTGTTTGTTTGTTTGTTTTTTTTGGTTTTTTTTTTGGTTTTTTGTACTTGAAAACAAGCACGAGCTTAAAATGATCGCGGTTTCTAGATGGATCCCGAAATTTTCCCTTTCTCCTTCTTTCGTGGTGAAAGAAAAAATATGCTTATCTTCTTAAAGGTTCATTCGAAGCGTAGGGATGGTTGGTAAATTAATGATTCTTTTTTAATGACTAATCTAAAATGTCAACAACAAAAAAAGTAGATTGCTGACAGAGGATTTGTTGTTTTGCACATCATTTACTTGATATTGCATGTGTGCCGACTAGCTCAGCAGTTAGAACATGAGATTCCTAATCAAAGGTTGGTAGGTTTAACCCCAACGTAAATTGGATAATACAAAGTGTTGGTTACATGACTTGCTATAATTCAATTTCAATGTAGTAATTGTTATACATGTGTTCCCATAGTGTAGTGGTTATCACGTCGGCCTAACACGCTGAAGGTCCTCAGTTCGATCCTGGGTGGGAACAACATTATTAATTCCAAATCAAATGTGAAAGTTGATTTCTATAAGATATTTCCGATTCTATGGTCAGTTGCATCGAAACCATCGCTGATGCGATGAATAAACGTTCTCATAGTGTAGCGGTTATCACGTCGGCTTTACACGCTGAAGGTCCTCAGTTCGACCCTGGGTGAGAACAGTGGTTTTTCAATTTTGCAATAAAGACTCAGATCACCGCCATCATGTACATGTGTGTGAAGCAACCAAATTTGTTTATCATCAACGACCTGAGTGCTACGCCACAACTTTAACCAACGTTACCAAAACCTTGTTATCTGTAGAGCAATCATGGATTTCCATCACTGATGACTCGGCCAGCACGAAGGCAAATTATTAGGGAGGTTTTTAAAAATACCAATGCAGTGTCTGTGTGTTCACACCTTTGTTCAATCTTCTATTCCAACGCCCCTGGGTGGGATCGAACCACCAGCCTTCCGGTTAACAGCCGAACGCGCTAGCCAATTGCGCCACAGAGGCACATAAATAAATTCTTGCACAAAATCAAAATTATGGATAACATAATTAACATTTAACAGAGGTATGATTTCATTTTAGGTACAACACTATTCTCTTCAAAGACAAACTGCCAAATCGGTGGATGGGTAGATTCAGTTATGTGTGTGTTTGCTGATAACATGTGTCTGTACATGGACTCTTCCAACTACAGAATGTGATTATTTCCCTATCTCTCCGTATTAAAGCTTGTCAGGTGATGTTATTTGACGTCTAAACTAAACCACAAATCTTAAATAGAGTTTCGGACAAAGATTCTTACTACATTCATTGTTCTTAATGAAACATATAACTTAAGAAGATATATAGATTTCAATTTCAGAAGGAGAGGGAAAAGAGCGAGTCGCGGATGCCTTCTACCAGCCAAACACCGTAAGCTATTCAAGGTTGATAAGTTACAGCTTAGCAGCATGGATTACTCAAAGAAACATAAAATTTGCTTGTTAGTGTTGTTTGTTTGTTTGTTTTTTTTGGTTTTTTTTTTTGGTTTTTTGTACTTGAAAACAAGCACGAGCTTAAAATGATCGCGGTTTCTAGATGGATCCCGAAATTTTCCCTTTCTCCTTCTTTCGTGGTGAAAGAAAAAATATGCTTATCTTCTTAAAGGTTCATTCGAAGCGTAGGGATGGTTGGTAAATTAATGATTCTTTTTTAATGACTAATCTAAAATGTCAACAACAAAAAAAGTAGATTGCTGACAGAGGATTTGTTGTTTTGCACATCATTTACTTGATATTGCATGTGTGCCGACTAGCTCAGCAGTTAGAACATGAGATTCCTAATCAAAGGTTGGTAGGTTTAACCCCAACGTAAATTGGATAATACAAAGTGTTGGTTACATGACTTGCTATAATTCAATTTCAATGTAGTAATTGTTATACATGTGTTCCCATAGTGTAGTGGTTATCACGTCGGCCTAACACGCTGAAGGTCCTCAGTTCGATCCTGGGTGGGAACAACATTATTAATTCCAAATCAAATGTGAAAGTTGATTTCTATAAGATATTTCCGATTCTATGGTCAGTTGCATCGAAACCATCGCTGATGCGATGAATAAACGTTCTCATAGTGTAGCGGTTATCACGTCGGCTTTACACGCTGAAGGTCCTCAGTTCGACCCTGGGTGAGAACAGTGGTTTTTCAATTTTGCAATAAAGACTCAGATCACCGCCATCATGTACATGTGTGTGAAGCAACCAAATTTGTTTATCATCAACGACCTGAGTGCTACGCCACAACTTTAACCAACGTTACCAAAACCTTGTTATCTGTAGAGCAATCATGGATTTCCATCACTGATGACTCGGCCAGCACGAAGGCAAATTATTAGGGAGGTTTTTAAAAATACCAATGCAGTGTCTGTGTGTTCACACCTTTGTTCAATCTTCTATTCCAACGCCCCTGGGTGGGATCGAACCACCAGCCTTCCGGTTAACAGCCGAACGCGCTAGCCAATTGCGCCACAGAGGCACATAAATAAATTCTTGCACAAAATCAAAATTATGGATAACATAATTAACATTTAACAGAGGTATGATTTCATTTTAGGTACAACACTATTCTCTTCAAAGACAAACTGCCAAATCGGTGGATGGGTAGATTCAGTTATGTGTGTGTTTGCTGATAACATGTGTCTGTACATGGACTCTTCCAACTACAGAATGTGATTATTTCCCTATCTCTCCGTATTAAAGCTTGTCAGGTGATGTTATTTGACGTCTAAACTAAACCACAAATCTTAAATAGAGTTTCGGACAAAGATTCTTACTACATTCATTGTTCTTAATGAAACATATAACTTAAGAAGATATATAGATTTCAATTTCAGAAGGAGAGGGAAAAGAGCGAGTCGCGGATGCCTTCTACCAGCCAAACACCGTAAGCTATTCAAGGTTGATAAGTTACAGCTTAGCAGCATGGATTACTCAAAGAAACATAAAATTTGCTTGTTAGTGTTGTTTGTTTGTTTGTTTTTTTTGGTTTTTTTTTTGGTTTTTTGTACTTGAAAACAAGCACGAGCTTAAAATGATCGCGGTTTCTAGATGGATCCCGAAATTTTCCCTTTCTCCTTCTTTCGTGGTGAAAGAAAAAATATGCTTATCTTCTTAAAGGTTCATTCGAAGCGTAGGGATGGTTGGTAAATTAATGATTCTTTTTTAATGACTAATCTAAAATGTCAACAACAAAAAAAGTAGATTGCTGACAGAGGATTTGTTGTTTTGCACATCATTTACTTGATATTGCATGTGTGCCGACTAGCTCAGCAGTTAGAACATGAGATTCCTAATCAAAGGTTGGTAGGTTTAACCCCAACGTAAATTGGATAATACAAAGTGTTGGTTACATGACTTGCTATAATTCAATTTCAATGTAGTAATTGTTATACATGTGTTCCCATAGTGTAGTGGTTATCACGTCGGCCTAACACGCTGAAGGTCCTCAGTTCGATCCTGGGTGGGAACAACATTATTAATTCCAAATCAAATGTGAAAGTTGATTTCTATAAGATATTTCCGATTCTATGGTCAGTTGCATCGAAACCATCGCTGATGCGATGAATAAACGTTCTCATAGTGTAGCGGTTATCACGTCGGCTTTACACGCTGAAGGTCCTCAGTTCGACCCTGGGTGAGAACAGTGGTTTTTCAATTTTGCAATAAAGACTCAGATCACCGCCATCATGTACATGTGTGTGAAGCAACCAAATTTGTTTATCATCAACGACCTGAGTGCTACGCCACAACTTTAACCAACGTTACCAAAACCTTGTTATCTGTAGAGCAATCATGGATTTCCATCACTGATGACTCGGCCAGCACGAAGGCAAATTATTAGGGAGGTTTTTAAAAATACCAATGCAGTGTCTGTGTGTTCACACCTTTGTTCAATCTTCTATTCCAACGCCCCTGGGTGGGATCGAACCACCAGCCTTCCGGTTAACAGCCGAACGCGCTAGCCAATTGCGCCACAGAGGCACATAAATAAATTCTTGCACAAAATCAAAATTATGGATAACATAATTAACATTTAACAGAGGTATGATTTCATTTTAGGTACAACACTATTCTCTTCAAAGACAAACTGCCAAATCGGTGGATGGGTAGATTCAGTTATGTGTGTGTTTGCTGATAACATGTGTCTGTACATGGACTCTTCCAACTACAGAATGTGATTATTTCCCTATCTCTCCGTATTAAAGCTTGTCAGGTGATGTTATTTGACGTCTAAACTAAACCACAAATCTTAAATAGAGTTTCGGACAAAGATTCTTACTACATTCATTGTTCTTAATGAAACATATAACTTAAGAAGATATATAGATTTCAATTTCAGAAGGAGAGGGAAAAGAGCGAGTCGCGGATGCCTTCTACCAGCCAAACACCGTAAGCTATTCAAGGTTGATAAGTTACAGCTTAGCAGCATGGATTACTCAAAGAAACATAAAATTTGCTTGTTAGTGTTGTTTGTTTGTTTTTTTTTTTGGTTTTTTTTTGGTTTTTTGTACTTGAAAACAAGCACGAGCTTAAAATGATCGCGGTTTCTAGATGGATCCCGAAATTTTCCCTTTCTCCTTCTTTCGTGGTGAAAGAAAAAATATGCTTATCTTCTTAAAGGTTCATTCGAAGCGTAGGGATGGTTGGTAAATTAATGATTCTTTTTTAATGACTAATCTAAAATGTCAACAACAAAAAAAGTAGATTGCTGACAGAGGATTTGTTGTTTTGCACATCATTTACTTGATATTGCATGTGTGCCGACTAGCTCAGCAGTTAGAACATGAGATTCCTAATCAAAGGTTGGTAGGTTTAACCCCAACGTAAATTGGATAATACAAAGTGTTGGTTACATGACTTGCTATAATTCAATTTCAATGTAGTAATTGTTATACATGTGTTCCCATAGTGTAGTGGTTATCACGTCGGCCTAACACGCTGAAGGTCCTCAGTTCGATCCTGGGTGGGAACAACATTATTAATTCCAAATCAAATGTGAAAGTTGATTTCTATAAGATATTTCCGATTCTATGGTCAGTTGCATCGAAACCATCGCTGATGCGATGAATAAACGTTCTCATAGTGTAGCGGTTATCACGTCGGCTTTACACGCTGAAGGTCCTCAGTTCGACCCTGGGTGAGAACAGTGGTTTTTCAATTTTGCAATAAAGACTCAGATCACCGCCATCATGTACATGTGTGTGAAGCAACCAAATTTGTTTATCATCAACGACCTGAGTGCTACGCCACAACTTTAACCAACGTTACCAAAACCTTGTTATCTGTAGAGCAATCATGGATTTCCATCACTGATGACTCGGCCAGCACGAAGGCAAATTATTAGGGAGGTTTTTAAAAATACCAATGCAGTGTCTGTGTGTTCACACCTTTGTTCAATCTTCTATTCCAACGCCCCTGGGTGGGATCGAACCACCAGCCTTCCGGTTAACAGCCGAACGCGCTAGCCAATTGCGCCACAGAGGCACATAAATAAATTCTTGCACAAAATCAAAATTATGGATAACATAATTAACATTTAACAGAGGTATGATTTCATTTTAGGTACAACACTATTCTCTTCAAAGACAAACTGCCAAATCGGTGGATGGGTAGATTCAGTTATGTGTGTGTTTGCTGATAACATGTGTCTGTACATGGACTCTTCCAACTACAGAATGTGATTATTTCCCTATCTCTCCGTATTAAAGCTTGTCAGGTGATGTTATTTGACGTCTAAACTAAACCACAAATCTTAAATAGAGTTTCGGACAAAGATTCTTACTACATTCATTGTTCTTAATGAAACATATAACTTAAGAAGATATATAGATTTCAATTTCAGAAGGAGAGGGAAAAGAGCGAGTCGCGGATGCCTTCTACCAGCCAAACACCGTAAGCTATTCAAGGTTGATAAGTTACAGCTTAGCAGCATGGATTACTCAAAGAAACATAAAATTTGCTTGTTAGTGTTGTTTGTTTGTTTGTTTTTTTTGGTTTTTTTTGTTTTTGTACTTGAAAACAAGCACGAGCTTAAAATGATCGCGGTTTCTAGATGGATCCCGAAATTTTCCCTTTCTCCTTCTTTCGTGGTGAAAGAAAAAATATGCTTATCTTCTTAAAGGTTCATTCGAAGCGTAGGGATGGTTGGTAAATTAATGATTCTTTTTTAATGACTAATCTAAAATGTCAACAACAAAAAAAGTAGATTGCTGACAGAGGATTTGTTGTTTTGCACATCATTTACTTGATATTGCATGTGTGCCGACTAGCTCAGCAGTTAGAACATGAGATTCCTAATCAAAGGTTGGTAGGTTTAACCCCAACGTAAATTGGATAATACAAAGTGTTGGTTACATGACTTGCTATAATTCAATTTCAATGTAGTAATTGTTATACATGTGTTCCCATAGTGTAGTGGTTATCACGTCGGCCTAACACGCTGAAGGTCCTCAGTTCGATCCTGGGTGGGAACAACATTATTAATTCCAAATCAAATGTGAAAGTTGATTTCTATAAGATATTTCCGATTCTATGGTCAGTTGCATCGAAACCATCGCTGATGCGATGAATAAACGTTCTCATAGTGTAGCGGTTATCACGTCGGCTTTACACGCTGAAGGTCCTCAGTTCGACCCTGGGTGAGAACAGTGGTTTTTCAATTTTGCAATAAAGACTCAGATCACCGCCATCATGTACATGTGTGTGAAGCAACCAAATTTGTTTATCATCAACGACCTGAGTGCTACGCCACAACTTTAACCAACGTTACCAAAACCTTGTTATCTGTAGAGCAATCATGGATTTCCATCACTGATGACTCGGCCAGCACGAAGGCAAATTATTAGGGAGGTTTTTAAAAATACCAATGCAGTGTCTGTGTGTTCACACCTTTGTTCAATCTTCTAT
The DNA here is from genome assembly GCF_020631705.1 of Daphnia magna. Classification (NCBI taxonomy): domain Eukaryota; kingdom Metazoa; phylum Arthropoda; class Branchiopoda; order Diplostraca; family Daphniidae; genus Daphnia; species Daphnia magna. The sequence goes on along the minus strand of NC_059190.1, from coordinate 4,470,591 downwards.
TCCAACGCCCCTGGGTGGGATCGAACCACCAGCCTTCCGGTTAACAGCCGAACGCGCTAGCCAATTGCGCCACAGAGGCACATAAATAAATTCTTGCACAAAATCAAAATTATGGATAACATAATTAACATTTAACAGAGGTATGATTTCATTTTAGGTACAACACTATTCTCTTCAAAGACAAACTGCCAAATCGGTGGATGGGTAGATTCAGTTATGTGTGTGTTTGCTGATAACATGTGTCTGTACATGGACTCTTCCAACTACAGAATGTGATTATTTCCCTATCTCTCCGTATTAAAGCTTGTCAGGTGATGTTATTTGACGTCTAAACTAAACCACAAATCTTAAATAGAGTTTCGGACAAAGATTCTTACTACATTCATTGTTCTTAATGAAACATATAACTTAAGAAGATATATAGATTTCAATTTCAGAAGGAGAGGGAAAAGAGCGAGTCGCGGATGCCTTCTACCAGCCAAACACCGTAAGCTATTCAAGGTTGATAAGTTACAGCTTAGCAGCATGGATTACTCAAAGAAACATAAAATTTGCTTGTTAGTGTTGTTTGTTTGTTTGTTTTTTTGGTTTTTTTTTTGGTTTTTTGTACTTGAAAACAAGCACGAGCTTAAAATGATCGCGGTTTCTAGATGGATCCCGAAATTTTCCCTTTCTCCTTCTTTCGTGGTGAAAGAAAAAATATGCTTATCTTCTTAAAGGTTCATTCGAAGCGTAGGGATGGTTGGTAAATTAATGATTCTTTTTTAATGACTAATCTAAAATGTCAACAACAAAAAAGTAGATTGCTGACAGAGGATTTGTTGTTTTGCACATCATTTACTTGATATTGCATGTGTGCCGACTAGCTCAGCAGTTAGAACATGAGATTCCTAATCAAAGGTTGGTAGGTTTAACCCCAACGTAAATTGGATAATACAAAGTGTTGGTTACATGACTTGCTATAATTCAATTTCAATGTAGTAATTGTTATACATGTGTTCCCATAGTGTAGTGGTTATCACGTCGGCCTAACACGCTGAAGGTCCTCAGTTCGATCCTGGGTGGGAACAACATTATTAATTCCAAATCAAATGTGAAAGTTGATTTCTATAAGATATTTCCGATTCTATGGTCAGTTGCATCGAAACCATCGCTGATGCCGAATGAATAAACTGTTCTCATAGTGTAGCGGTTATCACGTCGGCTTTACACGCTGAAGGTCCTCAGTTCGACCCTGGGTGAGAACAGTGGTTTTTCAATTTTGCAATAAAGACTCAGATCACCGCCATCCATGTACATGTGTGATGTAAAACAACAAATTTTTGTTTAGGCTCAACCACCACTGAGTGCTACGGCCACTAAAATTTTTTCCCAGCACGAAGGCAAATTATTAGGGAGGTTTTTAAAAATACCAATGCAGTGTCTGTGTGTTCACACCTTTGTTCAATCTTCTATTCCAACGCCCCTGGGTGGGATCGAACCACCAGCCTTCCGGTTAACAGCCGAACGCGCTAGCCAATTGCGCCACAGAGGCACATAAATAAATTCTTGCACAAAATCAAAATTATGGATAACATAATTAACATTTAACAGAGGTATGATTTCATTTTAGGTACAACACTATTCTCTTCAAAGACAAACTGCCAAATCGGTGGATGGGTAGATTCAGTTATGTGTGTGTTTGCTGATAACATGTGTCTGTACATGGACTCTTCCAACTACAGAATGTGATTATTTCCCTATCTCTCCGTATTAAAGCTTGTCAGGTGATGTTATTTGACGTCTAAACTAAACCACAAATCTTAAATAGAGTTTCGGACAAAGATTCTTACTACATTCATTGTTCTTAATGAAACATATAACTTAAGAAGATATATAGATTTCAATTTCAGAAGGAGAGGGAAAAGAGCGAGTCGCGGATGCCTTCTACCAGCCAAACACCGTAAGCTATTCAAGGTTGATAAGTTACAGCTTAGCAGCATGGATTACTCAAAGAAACATAAAATTTGCTTGTTAGTGTTGTTTGTTTGTTTGTTTTTTTGGTTTTTTTTTTTGGTTTTTTGTACTTGAAAACAAGCACGAGCTTAAAATGATCGCGGTTTCTAGATGGATCCCGAAATTTTCCCTTTCTCCTTCTTTCGTGGTGAAAGAAAAAATATGCTTATCTTCTTAAAGGTTCATTCGAAGCGTAGGGATGGTTGGTAAATTAATGATTCTTTTTTAATGACTAATCTAAAATGTCAACAACAAAAAAAGTAGATTGCTGACAGAGGATTTGTTGTTTTGCACATCATTTACTTGATATTGCATGTGTGCCGACTAGCTCAGCAGTTAGAACATGAGATTCCTAATCAAAGGTTGGTAGGTTTAACCCCAACGTAAATTGGATAATACAAAGTGTTGGTTACATGACTTGCTATAATTCAATTTCAATGTAGTAATTGTTATACATGTGTTCCCATAGTGTAGTGGTTATCACGTCGGCCTAACACGCTGAAGGTCCTCAGTTCGATCCTGGGTGGGAACAACATTATTAATTCCAAATCAAATGTGAAAGTTGATTTCTATAAGATATTTCCGATTCTATGGTCAGTTGCATCGAAACCATCGCTGATGCGATGAATAAACGTTCTCATAGTGTAGCGGTTATCACGTCGGCTTTACACGCTGAAGGTCCTCAGTTCGACCCTGGGTGAGAACAGTGGTTTTTCAATTTTGCAATAAAGACTCAGATCACCGCCATCATGTACATGTGTGTGAAGCAACCAAATTTGTTTATCATCAACGACCTGAGTGCTACGCCACAACTTTAACCAACGTTACCAAAACCTTGTTATCTGTAGAGCAATCATGGATTTCCATCACTGATGACTCGGCCAGCACGAAGGCAAATTATTAGGGAGGTTTTTAAAAATACCAATGCAGTGTCTGTGTGTTCACACCTTTGTTCAATCTTCTATTCCAACGCCCCTGGGTGGGATCGAACCACCAGCCTTCCGGTTAACAGCCGAACGCGCTAGCCAATTGCGCCACAGAGGCACATAAATAAATTCTTGCACAAAATCAAAATTATGGATAACATAATTAACATTTAACAGAGGTATGATTTCATTTTAGGTACAACACTATTCTCTTCAAAGACAAACTGCCAAATCGGTGGATGGGTAGATTCAGTTATGTGTGTGTTTGCTGATAACATGTGTCTGTACATGGACTCTTCCAACTACAGAATGTGATTATTTCCCTATCTCTCCGTATTAAAGCTTGTCAGGTGATGTTATTTGACGTCTAAACTAAACCACAAATCTTAAATAGAGTTTCGGACAAAGATTCTTACTACATTCATTGTTCTTAATGAAACATATAACTTAAGAAGATATATAGATTTCAATTTCAGAAGGAGAGGGAAAAGAGCGAGTCGCGGATGCCTTCTACCAGCCAAACACCGTAAGCTATTCAAGGTTGATAAGTTACAGCTTAGCAGCATGGATTACTCAAAGAAACATAAAATTTGCTTGTTAGTGTTGTTTGTTTGTTTGTTTTTTTTGGTTTTTTTTTGGTTTTTTGTACTTGAAAACAAGCACGAGCTTAAAATGATCGCGGTTTCTAGATGGATCCCGAAATTTTCCCTTTCTCCTTCTTTCGTGGTGAAAGAAAAAATATGCTTATCTTCTTAAAGGTTCATTCGAAGCGTAGGGATGGTTGGTAAATTAATGATTCTTTTTTAATGACTAATCTAAAATGTCAACAACAAAAAAAGTAGATTGCTGACAGAGGATTTGTTGTTTTGCACATCATTTACTTGATATTGCATGTGTGCCGACTAGCTCAGCAGTTAGAACATGAGATTCCTAATCAAAGGTTGGTAGGTTTAACCCCAACGTAAATTGGATAATACAAAGTGTTGGTTACATGACTTGCTATAATTCAATTTCAATGTAGTAATTGTTATACATGTGTTCCCATAGTGTAGTGGTTATCACGTCGGCCTAACACGCTGAAGGTCCTCAGTTCGATCCTGGGTGGGAACAACATTATTAATTCCAAATCAAATGTGAAAGTTGATTTCTATAAGATATTTCCGATTCTATGGTCAGTTGCATCGAAACCATCGCTGATGCGATGAATAAACGTTCTCATAGTGTAGCGGTTATCACGTCGGCTTTACACGCTGAAGGTCCTCAGTTCGACCCTGGGTGAGAACAGTGGTTTTTCAATTTTGCAATAAAGACTCAGATCACCGCCATCATGTACATGTGTGTGAAGCAACCAAATTTGTTTATCATCAACGACCTGAGTGCTACGCCACAACTTTAACCAACGTTACCAAAACCTTGTTATCTGTAGAGCAATCATGGATTTCCATCACTGATGACTCGGCCAGCACGAAGGCAAATTATTAGGGAGGTTTTTAAAAATACCAATGCAGTGTCTGTGTGTTCACACCTTTGTTCAATCTTCTATTCCAACGCCCCTGGGTGGGATCGAACCACCAGCCTTCCGGTTAACAGCCGAACGCGCTAGCCAATTGCGCCACAGAGGCACATAAATAAATTCTTGCACAAAATCAAAATTATGGATAACATAATTAACATTTAACAGAGGTATGATTTCATTTTAGGTACAACACTATTCTCTTCAAAGACAAACTGCCAAATCGGTGGATGGGTAGATTCAGTTATGTGTGTGTTTGCTGATAACATGTGTCTGTACATGGACTCTTCCAACTACAGAATGTGATTATTTCCCTATCTCTCCGTATTAAAGCTTGTCAGGTGATGTTATTTGACGTCTAAACTAAACCACAAATCTTAAATAGAGTTTCGGACAAAGATTCTTACTACATTCATTGTTCTTAATGAAACATATAACTTAAGAAGATATATAGATTTCAATTTCAGAAGGAGAGGGAAAAGAGCGAGTCGCGGATGCCTTCTACCAGCCAAACACCGTAAGCTATTCAAGGTTGATAAGTTACAGCTTAGCAGCATGGATTACTCAAAGAAACATAAAATTTGCTTGTTAGTGTTGTTTGTTTGTTTGTTTTTTTTTTTTTTTTTGGTTTTTGTACTTGAAAACAAGCACGAGCTTAAAATGATCGCGGTTTCTAGATGGATCCCGAAATTTTCCCTTTCTCCTTCTTTCGTGGTGAAAGAAAAAATATGCTTATCTTCTTAAAGGTTCATTCGAAGCGTAGGGATGGTTGGTAAATTAATGATTCTTTTTTAATGACTAATCTAAAATGTCAACAACAAAAAAAGTAGATTGCTGACAGAGGATTTGTTGTTTTGCACATCATTTACTTGATATTGCATGTGTGCCGACTAGCTCAGCAGTTAGAACATGAGATTCCTAATCAAAGGTTGGTAGGTTTAACCCCAACGTAAATTGGATAATACAAAGTGTTGGTTACATGACTTGCTATAATTCAATTTCAATGTAGTAATTGTTATACATGTGTTCCCATAGTGTAGTGGTTATCACGTCGGCCTAACACGCTGAAGGTCCTCAGTTCGATCCTGGGTGGGAACAACATTATTAATTCCAAATCAAATGTGAAAGTTGATTTCTATAAGATATTTCCGATTCTATGGTCAGTTGCATCGAAACCATCGCTGATGCGATGAATAAACGTTCTCATAGTGTAGCGGTTATCACGTCGGCTTTACACGCTGAAGGTCCTCAGTTCGACCCTGGGTGAGAACAGTGGTTTTTCAATTTTGCAATAAAGACTCAGATCACCGCCATCATGTACATGTGTGTGAAGCAACCAAATTTGTTTATCATCAACGACCTGAGTGCTACGCCACAACTTTAACCAACGTTACCAAAACCTTGTTATCTGTAGAGCAATCATGGATTTCCATCACTGATGACTCGGCCAGCACGAAGGCAAATTATTAGGGAGGTTTTTAAAAATACCAATGCAGTGTCTGTGTGTTCACACCTTTGTTCAATCTTCTATTCCAACGCCCCTGGGTGGGATCGAACCACCAGCCTTCCGGTTAACAGCCGAACGCGCTAGCCAATTGCGCCACAGAGGCACATAAATAAATTCTTGCACAAAATCAAAATTATGGATAACATAATTAACATTTAACAGAGGTATGATTTCATTTTAGGTACAACACTATTCTCTTCAAAGACAAACTGCCAAATCGGTGGATGGGTAGATTCAGTTATGTGTGTGTTTGCTGATAACATGTGTCTGTACATGGACTCTTCCAACTACAGAATGTGATTATTTCCCTATCTCTCCGTATTAAAGCTTGTCAGGTGATGTTATTTGACGTCTAAACTAAACCACAAATCTTAAATAGAGTTTCGGACAAAGATTCTTACTACATTCATTGTTCTTAATGAAACATATAACTTAAGAAGATATATAGATTTCAATTTCAGAAGGAGAGGGAAAAGAGCGAGTCGCGGATGCCTTCTACCAGCCAAACACCGTAAGCTATTCAAGGTTGATAAGTTACAGCTTAGCAGCATGGATTACTCAAAGAAACATAAAATTTGCTTGTTAGTGTTGTTTGTTTGTTTGTTTTTTTTGGTTTTTTTTGGTTTTTTGTACTTGAAAACAAGCACGAGCTTAAAATGATCGCGGTTTCTAGATGGATCCCGAAATTTTCCCTTTCTCCTTCTTTCGTGGTGAAAGAAAAAATATGCTTATCTTCTTAAAGGTTCATTCGAAGCGTAGGGATGGTTGGTAAATTAATGATTCTTTTTTAATGACTAATCTAAAATGTCAACAACAAAAAAAGTAGATTGCTGACAGAGGATTTGTTGTTTTGCACATCATTTACTTGATATTGCATGTGTGCCGACTAGCTCAGCAGTTAGAACATGAGATTCCTAATCAAAGGTTGGTAGGTTTAACCCCAACGTAAATTGGATAATACAAAGTGTTGGTTACATGACTTGCTATAATTCAATTTCAATGTAGTAATTGTTATACATGTGTTCCCATAGTGTAGTGGTTATCACGTCGGCCTAACACGCTGAAGGTCCTCAGTTCGATCCTGGGTGGGAACAACATTATTAATTCCAAATCAAATGTGAAAGTTGATTTCTATAAGATATTTCCGATTCTATGGTCAGTTGCATCGAAACCATCGCTGATGCGATGAATAAACGTTCTCATAGTGTAGCGGTTATCACGTCGGCTTTACACGCTGAAGGTCCTCAGTTCGACCCTGGGTGAGAACAGTGGTTTTTCAATTTTGCAATAAAGACTCAGATCACCGCCATCATGTACATGTGTGTGAAGCAACCAAATTTGTTTATCATCAACGACCTGAGTGCTACGCCACAACTTTAACCAACGTTACCAAAACCTTGTTATCTGTAGAGCAATCATGGATTTCCATCACTGATGACTCGGCCAGCACGAAGGCAAATTATTAGGGAGGTTTTTAAAAATACCAATGCAGTGTCTGTGTGTTCACACCTTTGTTCAATCTTCTATTCCAACGCCCCTGGGTGGGATCGAACCACCAGCCTTCCGGTTAACAGCCGAACGCGCTAGCCAATTGCGCCACAGAGGCACATAAATAAATTCTTGCACAAAATCAAAATTATGGATAACATAATTAACATTTAACAGAGGTATGATTTCATTTTAGGTACAACACTATTCTCTTCAAAGACAAACTGCCAAATCGGTGGATGGGTAGATTCAGTTATGTGTGTGTTTGCTGATAACATGTGTCTGTACATGGACTCTTCCAACTACAGAATGTGATTATTTCCCTATCTCTCCGTATTAAAGCTTGTCAGGTGATGTTATTTGACGTCTAAACTAAACCACAAATCTTAAATAGAGTTTCGGACAAAGATTCTTACTACATTCATTGTTCTTAATGAAACATATAACTTAAGAAGATATATAGATTTCAATTTCAGAAGGAGAGGGAAAAGAGCGAGTCGCGGATGCCTTCTACCAGCCAAACACCGTAAGCTATTCAAGGTTGATAAGTTACAGCTTAGCAGCATGGATTACTCAAAGAAACATAAAATTTGCTTGTTAGTGTTGTTTGTTTGTTTGTTTTTTTGGTTTTTTTTTTGGTTTTTGTACTTGAAAACAAGCACGAGCTTAAAATGATCGCGGTTTCTAGATGGATCCCGAAATTTTCCCTTTCTCCTTCTTTCGTGGTGAAAGAAAAAATATGCTTATCTTCTTAAAGGTTCATTCGAAGCGTAGGGATGGTTGGTAAATTAATGATTCTTTTTTAATGACTAATCTAAAATGTCAACAACAAAAAAAGTAGATTGCTGACAGAGGATTTGTTGTTTTGCACATCATTTACTTGATATTGCATGTGTGCCGACTAGCTCAGCAGTTAGAACATGAGATTCCTAATCAAAGGTTGGTAGGTTTAACCCCAACGTAAATTGGATAATACAAAGTGTTGGTTACATGACTTGCTATAATTCAATTTCAATGTAGTAATTGTTATACATGTGTTCCCATAGTGTAGTGGTTATCACGTCGGCCTAACACGCTGAAGGTCCTCAGTTCGATCCTGGGTGGGAACAACATTATTAATTCCAAATCAAATGTGAAAGTTGATTTCTATAAGATATTTCCGATTCTATGGTCAGTTGCATCGAAACCATCGCTGATGCGATGAATAAACGTTCTCATAGTGTAGCGGTTATCACGTCGGCTTTACACGCTGAAGGTCCTCAGTTCGACCCTGGGTGAGAACAGTGGTTTTTCAATTTTGCAATAAAGACTCAGATCACCGCCATCATGTACATGTGTGTGAAGCAACCAAATTTGTTTATCATCAACGACCTGAGTGCTACGCCACAACTTTAACCAACGTTACCAAAACCTTGTTATCTGTAGAGCAATCATGGATTTCCATCACTGATGACTCGGCCAGCACGAAGGCAAATTATTAGGGAGGTTTTTAAAAATACCAATGCAGTGTCTGTGTGTTCACACCTTTGTTCAATCTTCTATTCCAACGCCCCTGGGTGGGATCGAACCACCAGCCTTCCGGTTAACAGCCGAACGCGCTAGCCAATTGCGCCACAGAGGCACATAAATAAATTCTTGCACAAAATCAAAATTATGGATAACATAATTAACATTTAACAGAGGTATGATTTCATTTTAGGTACAACACTATTCTCTTCAAAGACAAACTGCCAAATCGGTGGATGGGTAGATTCAGTTATGTGTGTGTTTGCTGATAACATGTGTCTGTACATGGACTCTTCCAACTACAGAATGTGATTATTTCCCTATCTCTCCGTATTAAAGCTTGTCAGGTGATGTTATTTGACGTCTAAACTAAACCACAAATCTTAAATAGAGTTTCGGACAAAGATTCTTACTACATTCATTGTTCTTAATGAAACATATAACTTAAGAAGATATATAGATTTCAATTTCAGAAGGAGAGGGAAAAGAGCGAGTCGCGGATGCCTTCTACCAGCCAAACACCGTAAGCTATTCAAGGTTGATAAGTTACAGCTTAGCAGCATGGATTACTCAAAGAAACATAAAATTTGCTTGTTAGTGTTGTTTGTTTGTTTGTTTTTTTGGTTTTTTTTTTGGTTTTTTGTACTTGAAAACAAGCACGAGCTTAAAATGATCGCGGTTTCTAGATGGATCCCGAAATTTTCCCTTTCTCCTTCTTTCGTGGTGAAAGAAAAAATATGCTTATCTTCTTAAAGGTTCATTCGAAGCGTAGGGATGGTTGGTAAATTAATGATTCTTTTTTAATGACTAATCTAAAATGTCAACAACAAAAAAAGTAGATTGCTGACAGAGGATTTGTTGTTTTGCACATCATTTACTTGATATTGCATGTGTGCCGACTAGCTCAGCAGTTAGAACATGAGATTCCTAATCAAAGGTTGGTAGGTTTAACCCCAACGTAAATTGGATAATACAAAGTGTTGGTTACATGACTTGCTATAATTCAATTTCAATGTAGTAATTGTTATACATGTGTTCCCATAGTGTAGTGGTTATCACGTCGGCCTAACACGCTGAAGGTCCTCAGTTCGATCCTGGGTGGGAACAACATTATTAATTCCAAATCAAATGTGAAAGTTGATTTCTATAAGATATTTCCGATTCTATGGTCAGTTGCATCGAAACCATCGCTGATGCGATGAATAAACGTTCTCATAGTGTAGCGGTTATCACGTCGGCTTTACACGCTGAAGGTCCTCAGTTCGACCCTGGGTGAGAACAGTGGTTTTTCAATTTTGCAATAAAGACTCAGATCACCGCCATCATGTACATGTGTGTGAAGCAACCAAATTTGTTTATCATCAACGACCTGAGTGCTACGCCACAACTTTAACCAACGTTACCAAAACCTTGTTATCTGTAGAGCAATCATGGATTTCCATCACTGATGACTCGGCCAGCACGAAGGCAAATTATTAGGGAGGTTTTTAAAAATACCAATGCAGTGTCTGTGTGTTCACACCTTTGTTCAATCTTCTATTCCAACGCCCCTGGGTGGGATCGAACCACCAGCCTTCCGGTTAACAGCCGAACGCGCTAGCCAATTGCGCCACAGAGGCACATAAATAAATTCTTGCACAAAATCAAAATTATGGATAACATAATTAACATTTAACAGAGGTATGATTTCATTTTAGGTACAACACTATTCTCTTCAAAGACAAACTGCCAAATCGGTGGATGGGTAGATTCAGTTATGTGTGTGTTTGCTGATAACATGTGTCTGTACATGGACTCTTCCAACTACAGAATGTGATTATTTCCCTATCTCTCCGTATTAAAGCTTGTCAGGTGATGTTATTTGACGTCTAAACTAAACCACAAATCTTAAATAGAGTTTCGGACAAAGATTCTTACTACATTCATTGTTCTTAATGAAACATATAACTTAAGAAGATATATAGATTTCAATTTCAGAAGGAGAGGGAAAAGAGCGAGTCGCGGATGCCTTCTACCAGCCAAACACCGTAAGCTATTCAAGGTTGATAAGTTACAGCTTAGCAGCATGGATTACTCAAAGAAACATAAAATTTGCTTGTTAGTGTTGTTTGTTTGTTTGTTTTTTTGGTTTTTTTTTTGGTTTTTTGTACTTGAAAACAAGCACGAGCTTAAAATGATCGCGGTTTCTAGATGGATCCCGAAATTTTCCCTTTCTCCTTCTTTCGTGGTGAAAGAAAAAATATGCTTATCTTCTTAAAGGTTCATTCGAAGCGTAGGGATGGTTGGTAAATTAATGATTCTTTTTTAATGACTAATCTAAAATGTCAACAACAAAAAAAGTAGATTGCTGACAGAGGATTTGTTGTTTTGCACATCATTTACTTGATATTGCATGTGTGCCGACTAGCTCAGCAGTTAGAACATGAGATTCCTAATCAAAGGTTGGTAGGTTTAACCCCAACGTAAATTGGATAATACAAAGTGTTGGTTACATGACTTGCTATAATTCAATTTCAATGTAGTAATTGTTATACATGTGTTCCCATAGTGTAGTGGTTATCACGTCGGCCTAACACGCTGAAGGTCCTCAGTTCGATCCTGGGTGGGAACAACATTATTAATTCCAAATCAAATGTGAAAGTTGATTTCTATAAGATATTTCCGATTCTATGGTCAGTTGCATCGAAACCATCGCTGATGCGATGAATAAACGTTCTCATAGTGTAGCGGTTATCACGTCGGCTTTACACGCTGAAGGTCCTCAGTTCGACCCTGGGTGAGAACAGTGGTTTTTCAATTTTGCAATAAAGACTCAGATCACCGCCATCATGTACATGTGTGTGAAGCAACCAAATTTGTTTATCATCAACGACCTGAGTGCTACGCCACAACTTTAACCAACGTTACCAAAACCTTGTTATCTGTAGAGCAATCATGGATTTCCATCACTGATGACTCGGCCAGCACGAAGGCAAATTATTAGGGAGGTTTTTAAAAATACCAATGCAGTGTCTGTGTGTTCACACCTTTGTTCAATCTTCTATTCCAACGCCCCTGGGTGGGATCGAACCACCAGCCTTCCGGTTAACAGCCGAACGCGCTAGCCAATTGCGCCACAGAGGCACATAAATAAATTCTTGCACAAAATCAAAATTATGGATAACATAATTAACATTTAACAGAGGTATGATTTCATTTTAGGTACAACACTATTCTCTTCAAAGACAAACTGCCAAATCGGTGGATGGGTAGATTCAGTTATGTGTGTGTTTGCTGATAACATGTGTCTGTACATGGACTCTTCCAACTACAGAATGTGATTATTTCCCTATCTCTCCGTATTAAAGCTTGTCAGGTGATGTTATTTGACGTCTAAACTAAACCACAAATCTTAAATAGAGTTTCGGACAAAGATTCTTACTACATTCATTGTTCTTAATGAAACATATAACTTAAGAAGATATATAGATTTCAATTTCAGAAGGAGAGGGAAAAGAGCGAGTCGCGGATGCCTTCTACCAGCCAAACACCGTAAGCTATTCAAGGTTGATAAGTTACAGCTTAGCAGCATGGATTACTCAAAGAAACATAAAATTTGCTTGTTAGTGTTGTTTGTTTGTTTGTTTTTTTGGTTTTTTTTTGGTTTTTTGTACTTGAAAACAAGCACGAGCTTAAAATGATCGCGGTTTCTAGATGGATCCCGAAATTTTCCCTTTCTCCTTCTTTCGTGGTGAAAGAAAAAATATGCTTATCTTCTTAAAGGTTCATTCGAAGCGTAGGGATGGTTGGTAAATTAATGATTCTTTTTTAATGACTAATCTAAAATGTCAACAACAAAAAAAGTAGATTGCTGACAGAGGATTTGTTGTTTTGCACATCATTTACTTGATATTGCATGTGTGCCGACTAGCTCAGCAGTTAGAACATGAGATTCCTAATCAAAGGTTGGTAGGTTTAACCCCAACGTAAATTGGATAATACAAAGTGTTGGTTACATGACTTGCTATAATTCAATTTCAATGTAGTAATTGTTATACATGTGTTCCCATAGTGTAGTGGTTATCACGTCGGCCTAACACGCTGAAGGTCCTCAGTTCGATCCTGGGTGGGAACAACATTATTAATTCCAAATCAAATGTGAAAGTTGATTTCTATAAGATATTTCCGATTCTATGGTCAGTTGCATCGAAACCATCGCTGATGCGATGAATAAACGTTCTCATAGTGTAGCGGTTATCACGTCGGCTTTACACGCTGAAGGTCCTCAGTTCGACCCTGGGTGAGAACAGTGGTTTTTCAATTTTGCAATAAAGACTCAGATCACCGCCATCATGTACATGTGTGTGAAGCAACCAAATTTGTTTATCATCAACGACCTGAGTGCTACGCCACAACTTTAACCAACGTTACCAAAACCTTGTTATCTGTAGAGCAATCATGGATTTCCATCACTGATGACTCGGCCAGCACGAAGGCAAATTATTAGGGAGGTTTTTAAAAATACCAATGCAGTGTCTGTGTGTTCACACCTTTGTTCAATCTTCTATTCCAACGCCCCTGGGTGGGATCGAACCACCAGCCTTCCGGTTAACAGCCGAACGCGCTAGCCAATTGCGCCACAGAGGCACATAAATAAATTCTTGCACAAAATCAAAATTATGGATAACATAATTAACATTTAACAGAGGTATGATTTCATTTTAGGTACAACACTATTCTCTTCAAAGACAAACTGCCAAATCGGTGGATGGGTAGATTCAGTTATGTGTGTGTTTGCTGATAACATGTGTCTGTACATGGACTCTTCCAACTACAGAATGTGATTATTTCCCTATCTCTCCGTATTAAAGCTTGTCAGGTGATGTTATTTGACGTCTAAACTAAACCACAAATCTTAAATAGAGTTTCGGACAAAGATTCTTACTACATTCATTGTTCTTAATGAAACATATAACTTAAGAAGATATATAGATTTCAATTTCAGAAGGAGAGGGAAAAGAGCGAGTCGCGGATGCCTTCTACCAGCCAAACACCGTAAGCTATTCAAGGTTGATAAGTTACAGCTTAGCAGCATGGATTACTCAAAGAAACATAAAATTTGCTTGTTAGTGTTGTTTGTTTGTTTTTTTGTTTTTTTTTTTGGTTTTTTGTACTTGAAAACAAGCACGAGCTTAAAATGATCGCGGTTTCTAGATGGATCCCGAAATTTTCCCTTTCTCCTTCTTTCGTGGTGAAAGAAAAAATATGCTTATCTTCTTAAAGGTTCATTCGAAGCGTAGGGATGGTTGGTAAATTAATGATTCTTTTTTAATGACTAATCTAAAATGTCAACAACAAAAAAAGTAGATTGCTGACAGAGGATTTGTTGTTTTGCACATCATTTACTTGATATTGCATGTGTGCCGACTAGCTCAGCAGTTAGAACATGAGATTCCTAATCAAAGGTTGGTAGGTTTAACCCCAACGTAAATTGGATAATACAAAGTGTTGGTTACATGACTTGCTATAATTCAATTTCAATGTAGTAATTGTTATACATGTGTTCCCATAGTGTAGTGGTTATCACGTCGGCCTAACACGCTGAAGGTCCTCAGTTCGATCCTGGGTGGGAACAACATTATTAATTCCAAATCAAATGTGAAAGTTGATTTCTATAAGATATTTCCGATTCTATGGTCAGTTGCATCGAAACCATCGCTGATGCGATGAATAAACGTTCTCATAGTGTAGCGGTTATCACGTCGGCTTTACACGCTGAAGGTCCTCAGTTCGACCCTGGGTGAGAACAGTGGTTTTTCAATTTTGCAATAAAGACTCAGATCACCGCCATCATGTACATGTGTGTGAAGCAACCAAATTTGTTTATCATCAACGACCTGAGTGCTACGCCACAACTTTAACCAACGTTACCAAAACCTTGTTATCTGTAGAGCAATCATGGATTTCCATCACTGATGACTCGGCCAGCACGAAGGCAAATTATTAGGGAGGTTTTTAAAAATACCAATGCAGTGTCTGTGTGTTCACACCTTTGTTCAATCTTCTATTCCAACGCCCCTGGGTGGGATCGAACCACCAGCCTTCCGGTTAACAGCCGAACGCGCTAGCCAATTGCGCCACAGAGGCACATAAATAAATTCTTGCACAAAATCAAAATTATGGATAACATAATTAACATTTAACAGAGGTATGATTTCATTTTAGGTACAACACTATTCTCTTCAAAGACAAACTGCCAAATCGGTGGATGGGTAGATTCAGTTATGTGTGTGTTTGCTGATAACATGTGTCTGTACATGGACTCTTCCAACTACAGAATGTGATTATTTCCCTATCTCTCCGTATTAAAGCTTGTCAGGTGATGTTATTTGACGTCTAAACTAAACCACAAATCTTAAATAGAGTTTCGGACAAAGATTCTTACTACATTCATTGTTCTTAATGAAACATATAACTTAAGAAGATATATAGATTTCAATTTCAGAAGGAGAGGGAAAAGAGCGAGTCGCGGATGCCTTCTACCAGCCAAACACCGTAAGCTATTCAAGGTTGATAAGTTACAGCTTAGCAGCATGGATTACTCAAAGAAACATAAAATTTGCTTGTTAGTGTTGTTTGTTTGTTTGTTTTTTTGGTTTTTTTTTTTGGTTTTTTGTACTTGAAAACAAGCACGAGCTTAAAATGATCGCGGTTTCTAGATGGATCCCGAAATTTTCCCTTTCTCCTTCTTTCGTGGTGAAAGAAAAAATATGCTTATCTTCTTAAAGGTTCATTCGAAGCGTAGGGATGGTTGGTAAATTAATGATTCTTTTTTAATGACTAATCTAAAATGTCAACAACAAAAAAAGTAGATTGCTGACAGAGGATTTGTTGTTTTGCACATCATTTACTTGATATTGCATGTGTGCCGACTAGCTCAGCAGTTAGAACATGAGATTCCTAATCAAAGGTTGGTAGGTTTAACCCCAACGTAAATTGGATAATACAAAGTGTTGGTTACATGACTTGCTATAATTCAATTTCAATGTAGTAATTGTTATACATGTGTTCCCATAGTGTAGTGGTTATCACGTCGGCCTAACACGCTGAAGGTCCTCAGTTCGATCCTGGGTGGGAACAACATTATTAATTCCAAATCAAATGTGAAAGTTGATTTCTATAAGATATTTCCGATTCTATGGTCAGTTGCATCGAAACCATCGCTGATGCGATGAATAAACGTTCTCATAGTGTAGCGGTTATCACGTCGGCTTTACACGCTGAAGGTCCTCAGTTCGACCCTGGGTGAGAACAGTGGTTTTTCAATTTTGCAATAAAGACTCAGATCACCGCCATCATGTACATGTGTGTGAAGCAACCAAATTTGTTTATCATCAACGACCTGAGTGCTACGCCACAACTTTAACCAACGTTACCAAAACCTTGTTATCTGTAGAGCAATCATGGATTTCCATCACTGATGACTCGGCCAGCACGAAGGCAAATTATTAGGAGGTTTTTAAAAAATACCAATGCAGTGTCTGTGTGTTCACACCTTTGTTCAATCTTCTATTCCAACGCCCCTGGGTGGGATCGAACCACCAGCCTTCCGGTTAACAGCCGAACGCGCTAGCCAATTGCGCCACAGAGGCATCAGATTTAATTGGGGGAGACGGGAGCTTTGTGCTTCTTTACGACTGAGAGAAACGTAATGTGTTCATTCTCCAACCCTTTTGGTAATCCCAGAAACAACAATTGGGCGCCATTTATCTAGTTAATGATGCTACTATCAGTGACAGGATACAAATGTTTAGTAAATAAAACCGGAAACAGACAGATTCTTCCAGACGTCAGATGGCGCTGATCTTTTTAAATATTTTGTTCCTTCGGTACCACCATGAAGTTTACCAGGAGTAGAAATGGAAGTACTCTTCTCACGGAAGAAATTGAGCTACACTCGTTCTGCTCCAGAGATGGCGTCGCGGCTGGTAAGTTCCAAACTAACAAATATTTTAGGTTTTATCGAATCAAATAATTTACATTTTATTCGTATCACTGAGACGAATCCAATGCTCATTTGGGAAATATTCGTTTACAATTCATCGTTGGAGAAATTTAGGGTAAAAGTTTGTATCACGTGATCTACCTTATGGACACGTGTGATAAAGAGGAAGGGCTAGTTCGGAAACGTTTACTTTCATTACCTTTACCCTTGAATCTTTGCTTTCTTTCTCTCATTCCCTCTCTTCACAAATTCCAACTAACCAGCCGCAAACGCTATCTCTGGAGCTTAACACGCGTAGCTCAACTGATTCTGCAGCCGTTACTACTCCCGATATACATCATGGTCTAACCCACCTCCTTTCCATATGTGGAGGCAGCTGTTTCATGTCTTGCTGGAAATCAAACGTATGAATCACACAAAAAAAAATGTATTTAGGTTGTTATTTTTCTTTAGGACTCCACCGTTCCTTTGACAGAAGAAATACTGAATTGATGGTTGGGATCGTTTCTGTTTGCGTTAACCGTTAACATGTGCCTGGCTAGCTCAGTCGGTAGAGCATGAGACTCTTAATCTCAGGGTCGTGGGTTCGAGCCCCACGTTGGGCGTTTAATTCCATGTGGTCTTAATCGAAACTTGGTATCAATCGATCCGTAAAATTTCAGTTCCTATAGTGTAGTGGTTATCACGTCGGCCTAACACGCTGAAGGTCCTCAGTTCGATCCTGGGTGAGAACAGTCGGTTTTTGAAGTTTATCAATTTCACTGCAATCTGCGTGTCTGAGTAGTAACCGAAGGGCACGCCAAGTAGGGAGTCGGGTGAATTTTTCATATGGTCCCGCACAAGGTTTATAACTAGCTGATTACCACCAGAAGGCTCCCGAAAATAAAGCACACATGTTGTTTTTAGAGTAGTTTTGTTGTTTTGACGATTCAAAATTCCTTTAATTTGCTATTTTACGCGTCCCAAGTTTACTCATCATCAATGAAAGGAGTGCAAAGTAGCGTAACTAATAAAGTTAACCATAATCTGTTTAACTGTAGAGTTATCATGGTTGTACACCACTGATGACTAGGCAACGATGTATACGGAAAAGTTACAGATGATTCTTAACCTATCATAAGGAGTCTCTGAGGATAAAAAAGAATAAGTAAAAACTCCTACGCTACGCCCCTGGGTGGGATCGAACCACCAGCCTTCCGGTTAACAGCCGAACGCGCTAGCCAATTGCGCCACAGAGGCATCATATTTAATTGGGGGAGACGGGAGCTTTGTGCTTCTTTACGACTGAGAGAAACGTAATGTGTTCATTCTCCAACCCTTTTGGTAATCCCAGAAACAACAATTGGGCGCCATTTATCTAGTTAATGATGCTACTATCAGTGACAGGATACAAATGTTTAGTAAATAAAACCGGAAACAGACAGATTCTTCCAGACGTCAGATGGCGCTGATCTTTTTAAATATTTTGTTCCTTCGGTACCACCATGAAGTTTACCAGGAGTAGAAATGGAAGTACTCTTCTCACGGAAGAAATTGAGCTACACTCGTTCTGCTCCAGAGATGGCGTCGCGGCTGGTAAGTTCCAAACTAACAAATATTTTAGGTTTTATCGAATCAAATAATTTACATTTTATTCGTATCACTGAGACGAATCCAATGCTCATTTGGGAAATATTCGTTTACAATTCATCGTTGGAGAAATTTAGGGTAAAAGTTTGTATCACGTGATCTACCTTATGGACACGTGTGATAAAGAGGAAGGGCTAGTTCGGAAACGTTTACTTTCATTACCTTTACCCTTGAATCTTTGCTTTCTTTCTCTCATTCCCTCTCTTCACAAATTCCAACTAACCAGCCGCAAACGCTATCTCTGGAGCTTAACACGCGTAGCTCAACTGATTCTGCAGCCGTTACTACTCCCGATATACATCATGGTCTAACCCACCTCCTTTCCATATGTGGAGGCAGCTGTTTCATGTCTTGCTGGAAATCAAACGTATGAATCACACAAAAAAATGTATTTAGGTTGTTATTTTTCTTTAGGACTCCACCGTTCCTTTGACAGAAGAAATACTGAATTGATGGTTGGGATCGTTTCTGTTTGCGTTAACCGTTAACATGTGCCTGGCTAGCTCAGTCGGTAGAGCATGAGACTCTTAATCTCAGGGTCGTGGGTTCGAGCCCCACGTTGGGCGTTTAATTCCATGTGGTCTTAATCGAAACTTGGTATCAATCGATCCGTAAAATTTCAGTTCCTATAGTGTAGTGGTTATCACGTCGGCCTAACACGCTGAAGGTCCTCAGTTCGATCCTGGGTGAGAACAGTCGGTTTTTGAAGTTTATCAATTTCACTGCAATCTGCGTGTCTGAGTAGTAACCGAAGGGCACGCCAAGTAGGGAGTCGGGTGAATTTTTCATATGGTCCCGCACAAGGTTTATAACTAGCTGATTACCACCAGAAGGCTCCCGAAAATAAAGCACACATGTTGTTTTTAGAGTAGTTTTGTTGTTTTGACGATTCAAAATTCCTTTAATTTGCTATTTTACGCGTCCCAAGTTTACTCATCATCAATGAAAGGAGTGCAAAGTAGCGTAACTAATAAAGTTAACCATAATCTGTTTAACTGTAGAGTTATCATGGTTGTACACCACTGATGACTAGGCAACGATGTATACGGAAAAGTTACAGATGATTCTTAACCTATCATAAGGAGTCTCTGAGGATAAAAAAGAATAAGTAAAAACTCCTACGCTACGCCCCTGGGTGGGATCGAACCACCAGCCTTCCGGTTAACAGCCGAACGCGCTAGCCAATTGCGCCACAGAGGCATCAGATTTAATTGGGGGAGACGGGAGCTTTGTGCTTCTTTACGACTGAGAGAAACGTAATGTGTTCATTCTCCAACCCTTTTGGTAATCCCAGAAACAACAATTGGGCGCCATTTATCTAGTTAATGATGCTACTATCAGTGACAGGATACAAATGTTTAGTAAATAAAACCGGAAACAGACAGATTCTTCCAGACGTCAGATGGCGCTGATCTTTTTAAATATTTTGTTCCTTCGGTACCACCATGAAGTTTACCAGGAGTAGAAATGGAAGTACTCTTCTCACGGAAGAAATTGAGCTACACTCGTTCTGCTCCAGAGATGGCGTCGCGGCTGGTAAGTTCCAAACTAACAAATATTTTAGGTTTTATCGAATCAAATAATTTACATTTTATTCGTATCACTGAGACGAATCCAATGCTCATTTGGGAAATATTCGTTTACAATTCATCGTTGGAGAAATTTAGGGTAAAAGTTTGTATCACGTGATCTACCTTATGGACACGTGTGATAAAGAGGAAGGGCTAGTTCGGAAACGTTTACTTTCATTACCTTTACCCTTGAATCTTTGCTTTCTTTCTCTCATTCCCTCTCTTCACAAATTCCAACTAACCAGCCGCAAACGCTATCTCTGGAGCTTAACACGCGTAGCTCAACTGATTCTGCAGCCGTTACTACTCCCGATATACATCATGGTCTAACCCACCTCCTTTCCATATGTGGAGGCAGCTGTTTCATGTCTTGCTGGAAATCAAACGTATGAATCACACAAAAAAAAATGTATTTAGGTTGTTATTTTTCTTTAGGACTCCACCGTTCCTTTGACAGAAGAAATACTGAATTGATGGTTGGGATCGTTTCTGTTTGCGTTAACCGTTAACATGTGCCTGGCTAGCTCAGTCGGTAGAGCATGAGACTCTTAATCTCAGGGTCGTGGGTTCGAGCCCCACGTTGGGCGTTTAATTCCATGTGGTCTTAATCGAAACTTGGTATCAATCGATCCGTAAAATTTCAGTTCCTATAGTGTAGTGGTTATCACGTCGGCCTAACACGCTGAAGGTCCTCAGTTCGATCCTGGGTGAGAACAGTCGGTTTTGAAGTTTATCAATTTCACTGCAATCTGCGTGTCTGAGTAGTAACCGAAGGGCACGCCAAGTAGGGAGTCGGGTGAATTTTTCATATGGTCCCGCACAAGGTTTATAACTAGCTGATTACCACCAGAAGGCTCCCGAAAATAAAGCACACATGTTGTTTTTAGAGTAGTTTTGTTGTTTTGACGATTCAAAATTCCTTTAATTTGCTATTTTACGCGTCCCAAGTTTACTCATCATCAATGAAAGGAGTGCAAAGTAGCGTAACTAATAAAGTTAACCATAATCTGTTTAACTGTAGAGTTATCATGGTTGTACACCACTGATGACTAGGCAACGATGTATACGGAAAAGTTACAGATGATTCTTAACCTATCATAAGGAGTCTCTGAGGATAAAAAGAATAAGTAAAAACTCCTACGCTACGCCCCTGGGTGGGATCGAACCACCAGCCTTCCGGTTAACAGCCGAACGCGCTAGCCAATTGCGCCACAGAGGCATCAGATTTAATTGGGGGAGACGGGAGCTTTGTGCTTCTTTACGACTGAGAGAAACGTAATGTGTTCATTCTCCAACCCTTTTGGTAATCCCAGAAACAACAATTGGGCGCCATTTATCTAGTTAATGATGCTACTATCAGTGACAGGATACAAATGTTTAGTAAATAAAACCGGAAACAGACAGATTCTTCCAGACGTCAGATGGCGCTGATCTTTTTAAATATTTTGTTCCTTCGGTACCACCATGAAGTTTACCAGGAGTAGAAATGGAAGTACTCTTCTCACGGAAGAAATTGAGCTACACTCGTTCTGCTCCAGAGATGGCGTCGCGGCTGGTAAGTTCCAAACTAACAAATATTTTAGGTTTTATCGAATCAAATAATTTACATTTTATTCGTATCACTGAGACGAATCCAATGCTCATTTGGGAAATATTCGTTTACAATTCATCGTTGGAGAAATTTAGGGTAAAAGTTTGTATCACGTGATCTACCTTATGGACACGTGTGATAAAGAGGAAGGGCTAGTTCGGAAACGTTTACTTTCATTACCTTTACCCTTGAATCTTTGCTTTCTTTCTCTCATTCCCTCTCTTCACAAATTCCAACTAACCAGCCGCAAACGCTATCTCTGGAGCTTAACACGCGTAGCTCAACTGATTCTGCAGCCGTTACTACTCCCGATATACATCATGGTCTAACCCACCTCCTTTCCATATGTGGAGGCAGCTGTTTCATGTCTTGCTGGAAATCAAACGTATGAATCACACAAAAAAAAATGTATTTAGGTTGTTATTTTTCTTTAGGACTCCACCGTTCCTTTGACAGAAGAAATACTGAATTGATGGTTGGGATCGTTTCTGTTTGCGTTAACCGTTAACATGTGCCTGGCTAGCTCAGTCGGTAGAGCATGAGACTCTTAATCTCAGGGTCGTGGGTTCGAGCCCCACGTTGGGCGTTTAATTCCATGTGGTCTTAATCGAAACTTGGTATCAATCGATCCGTAAAATTTCAGTTCCTATAGTGTAGTGGTTATCACGTCGGCCTAACACGCTGAAGGTCCTCAGTTCGATCCTGGGTGAGAACAGTCGGTTTTTGAAGTTTATCAATTTCACTGCAATCTGCGTGTCTGAGTAGTAACCGAAGGGCACGCCAAGTAGGGAGTCGGGTGAATTTTTCATATGGTCCCGCACAAGGTTTATAACTAGCTGATTACCACCAGAAGGCTCCCGAAAATAAAGCACACATGTTGTTTTTAGAGTAGTTTTGTTGTTTTGACGATTCAAAATTCCTTTAATTTGCTATTTTACGCGTCCCAAGTTTACTCATCATCAATGAAAGGAGTGCAAAGTAGCGTAACTAATAAAGTTAACCATAATCTGTTTAACTGTAGAGTTATCATGGTTGTACACCACTGATGACTAGGCAACGATGTATACGGAAAAGTTACAGATGATTCTTAACCTATCATAAGGAGTCTCTGAGGATAAAAAAGAATAAGTAAAAACTCCTACGCTACGCCCCTGGGTGGGATCGAACCACCAGCCTTCCGGTTAACAGCCGAACGCGCTAGCCAATTGCGCCACAGAGGCATCAGATTTAATTGGGGGAGACGGGAGCTTTGTGCTTCTTTACGACTGAGAGAAACGTAATGTGTTCATTCTCCAACCCTTTTGGTAATCCCAGAAACAACAATTGGGCGCCATTTATCTAGTTAATGATGCTACTATCAGTGACAGGATACAAATGTTTAGTAAATAAAACCGGAAACAGACAGATTCTTCCAGACGTCAGATGGCGCTGATCTTTTTAAATATTTTGTTCCTTCGGTACCACCATGAAGTTTACCAGGAGTAGAAATGGAAGTACTCTTCTCACGGAAGAAATTGAGCTACACTCGTTCTGCTCCAGAGATGGCGTCGCGGCTGGTAAGTTCCAAACTAACAAATATTTTAGGTTTTATCGAATCAAATAATTTACATTTTATATAGCCGCAAACGCTAGCTCTGGAGCTCAACACGAGTAGCTCTTCTTCTTCTTCTTCTTCTTCTTCTTCTTCTTCTTCTTCTTCTTCTTCTTCTTCTTCTTCTTCTTCTTCTTCTTCTTCTTCTTCTTCTTCTTCTTCTTCTTCTTCTTCTTCTTCTTCTTCTTAGCTCTCATTAAGAGCTTTCGATTTCCGTAAAAAAAAAATTAAAATATTAATATTAATAGGGAAAGAAATCCTATCATGATGAAAAAATTTCCGTTTTATCGGCTAGACCGAGATATGCGTTACAGCGAAAAAACGGAAATTTTTTCATCATGATAAGATTTCTTTCCATATTAATATTTTAATTTTTTTTTACGAAATGAAAGCTCTTAATAAACTATCGATTACCATAAAATTCATAATGATGGCACCTTTCGTTTGGATACAATAAATTATTCAATTTTGCCAACTTTGGGGGAGGAGGGGGGATGACGTAGATACACACCCAACTTTTCGTACACCGTTCGGATAATTTTCTTGACTTAAACTAATATACAATGTACAGTATCCTGCACAAAAATCCGAACACCGATTTAATTTTTTAAAGCCACCTATTGGCGGGGTAGTGGGTTTTTTGTTTGTTTTTCTTTAAGGGGGAGGGTAGACGGGGTGATGGACACGACAGGGTAGGGTTGGGTAAGTCTAGACATTTTAAAAAGGTGCCTTAAGGTATTATGCTTTAAGGCAAGTTACAGGTCGGGACATTTTTGCAACCCCCAGGGTGGTGTGTTTTTTAAAACGACAGTTGGAAATTTAGGGCTTGGGCTTGGTAATGTTGCTGAAACAATTTAGCTTATCTTCCAGCTGCCTGTAAATGTTTACGTCGCTGTCAATGGCGTAGGTGTAGCGTTTGTGAATGTGATGCTGGAGATCGGCGTTCGATTCCAGATGAGGTGCTGAGTAAATATGGTTAACTTACGAGAAATTCTCGTTTATATATAAAACAAATTTTCATCGAGCAATATGTGCTTTTTTTGTTTATTAAATAATTTAAAAAATAATAATCTCCTTCGTTCTAGAAAAATTAATATTTCCAGCAAATTCGAATGAAGAATATTATAACGATACCAAATATTTTGCAATTCCTTTTTGGGAATCGAACTCTGATCTACGGCGTCGCAATCAGAGGCTATACACATATGCCATCGGTATCGAGATAATTGTGCACAGGCAGCTATCTAATTTATTTGGGTAAGGAGTATTACACAGCCTAAGTCCAACATTTCCAACTATCGTTTAAAAAAAACACACCACCCTGGGGGTTGCAAAAATGTCCCGACCTGTTACTTGCCTTAAAGCGTAATACCTTAATGCATAAAAAAAATATCTAGACTTACCCAACCCTGCCCTATGTGTCCATCACCCCGTCTACCCTCCCTCTTAAAGAAAAACAAACAAAAAACCCTTTACCCCGCCAATAGGTGGCTTTAAAAAATTAAATCGGTGTTCGGATTTTTGTGCAGGATACTGTACTTTTCGTGATCCTCTTATCACGAGGAACACGATGACACTTAGAAAAACGTCATTAAACATAGTTTTATATTAGGAATAAGCAAATATGTATGAACCAATCGTGAAAGAGCACGACGGCGGCCATCATTTTTTGGCGCCGGTTAAAATTTCGTCTTTTTCCATTGAAAACTAAACGTAAAACACTAAACTATTATTGATTATTAATAATTAATAATTCAGTATTAAGTAAATAACACTAAATGGCATTATTTCAGTAATTATCAGTTCAGTCATTCAGTTCTTCAAATTTCTTGTTGTTAATCATGCAAAACTTAAATATTAATTAATACACGTAAAACTGTTGTACTGCAAATCTGTTTTATTTCCTTAAGCTCTTCCGATAAAAGCATTTTAATCCAAAAGAAAACCAACTGTTGGAGAAAACAACAATTCAATCAATATTAATTAAGTAGTTTTAAGTGGTTAATGAAAATTAAGAATTAGGCACGTGTATAAATAAGGTAAACAATCCGTAAACGGAAACAAATCCTGTAAACATTGTAATACTTGTAATACAAATTTTACACTGAAAATTTAAATACAATCCGTGAACGGAAATTCAACATTCAAACTCTGAAAAAAGGAAACATTACTTTATACTTCCGTGAATGGATTCAAATCTGAGTGCCTTCGAACTATTATACTCACATGTACGGAGGAAAGGTGGCGCGATTACTTGCCCATCAGTGAAGGGAAACGAATCCGTTGGTCACCACTCGCGGCATCCGTTTTCATGGAATAACGTACTTGGATCTGAATCCGTTCACGGGTGAAGACTGTGTTGCCCGAGACCATGTTGGTTTCTTCTCGAATCAAATTTTTCAGGTGTCGTCTGTTCGGTTCGTTTCCTTATCACTGTTGTGATTGGCTGTTGAATTTTTCAAACACGTTTCCTGATTGGTACATTCTCACACACCCGCTGAAGGCTCTGACTGCTATTTCCGAAATTAACACGACAGACGATTTTCCACATGTCGTGAAACAACCAGGTTTCCATGACTCTGCCAATACTAATTTCACAGGACATGAGTTCCAAGGGGAATCCGCATCCATTTGTTTATTGGGCTCAAAATAGTTCACGTATATTGCTCCGTGTGGATTTAAAAGATGTGAAGGTAAACATGGTTGAAATGTATTGCAATCATTTGCAGCCATTTTCTAATTTTCACTATTGTCGATATTTTGGATTTGTAACTTTTAAGGATCCTGATGTGCAAGTTAATGAAAATCATATAAAGTTTATGGCAACAGGCGTGGGAGCAAGAGGAATAGAACTATATGATTTTGAATTGGAACTCAGTGCAAATATAGTCCCTATGGTAGGGAAATATGTTTCAGTAATAATCATCCTAATTGTCTAAATCGAATATTATTTGGTAGTCAAGCCAGTATAGGGTTACTGCTCGACAGATAGAAATCAGCTTAAAAAAACAGAGTGATGGCTGGTGGCCAAAACTTAATGGTTCTAGTTTAAAACCATCGTGGCTCAAGGTTTACCAATTATAGAAATTGCCTAAAGGTAGTTGCACATGTATTTATTTGTTTTAGATTGATTTTGACAAGTGGAGATCTGAAGATGATGAAGATGAAACAGAATTGGGAACAACCCAATTGGATGAGCATAACAGTGAACATATTGTTGTGGATCACATGAATTTTAATTTAGAAAATCTCAGGAAGACTTACTTGTTTGTCTATAATCTATGGCAGTTTCTTGGATTCACATACATTTTTTCAATTTTAGTTTTCAAGTATTCAAGAATTGGATTGGGTGAGTTCTATTTTGATGCAATGCTGCCAAAAGTTGTCCAATATGGATTTTGTCTGTTACCTATACCTATCCATATATGATGTATGCATCCATTGCTAAATCACTTAAAAACTTATATATTGATACAGTTTTGGGTGAAAGTGTCTTTCACAGTTTCTTTTTTCAGTGCTCTTTTATCATGCTTTTTTTTACTAGCATGTCTTAGCCGTCAAGAATTTGAGCTATGGTACCTCTCCTTTCCTCATTTTAGGCCAGTTTGTTATAGTAGTAGACAAAGCACGATTAAAGAACGGTGAAGCAAGCAACCGTAAAATCTACTTTCACCTATCAATATCAATATATATTTATACATATACATTAAAGTTTCTAATTGCATTCTTTCGATTCCCCCCATTCTTCTCTTACCAGATTTCATACCAACGGCATATCAATCCGTTCACTATCCTCTAAAGTTTTGTCAGCTCATGCAAGCATTAGAAATTTTCCATCCTTTATTTGGCTACACGAAAGGAAGTGTTATGGAGCCCACTGTGCAAGTTGGTGGAAGATCTATTATTTTGTTTTGTTTAATTGAAGCCGAAGAAAGAATACAAAACAAGCCCGTCATATTCTACCTGATCCTATGTTGGTCAGTTATAGAGCTCTTTAGGTATAATTAGTTTACGTGCTATTCTGTATGTAACCCATGATATTAAATTGTGATTTACGCAGATATCCTTACTACATGACGCGAGTATACAACAGAGACTTTGGGATTATTA
The DNA here is from genome assembly GCF_020631705.1 of Daphnia magna. Lineage (NCBI taxonomy): Eukaryota > Metazoa > Arthropoda > Branchiopoda > Diplostraca > Daphniidae > Daphnia > Daphnia magna. The sequence goes on along the minus strand of NC_059190.1, from coordinate 4,443,180 downwards.
CCTGGTTGCGATACACAGTTTGGATTCCTCTTTACCCACTAGGATTTTTGTGTGAAGGAATTGTTATATTGCGGTATGGAGCGGCATATAATTGATTAATTTTTCATCTGATTCAATTGTAATATTATTTCTTAGAAACATTCCATATTTCGAAGAAACCGAAAAGTTTTCTGTTGGATTGCCGAACAAATGGAATTTTTCCTTCCATTTTCCGACGCTAATGAGAATGTATCTTTTGTTTTTCTTTCTACCAGCAATGTATACAATGATGTCGTACATGTCGAAGCAGCGCCAAAAAAAACTAAAATCCCCTAAAAAAACTGAAGATCCTCAACTCAGAAAAACTAAAATGAACTAATTACCTGTCTCGTCGGCGATGTAAAAGTTATGCATAGCAATTAAAAATGTGTATTTCGAATGATACTTGAAAAGGCAGAATAATACAACTGGTAATTCATATCATTACTAACATTCCGGAATCTTGGCACAATATTTTTTTTTTTTTGCAGTAGAACGACCTTTAAATCTTTTCAAAATGTAGTTAACATGTGAATTGATTATTATTATTTCTTACCTATATAAAGATTAAATGGAAAAAATTCGTGTTTAAACAGGAAAATTAGAATGATGGTTTCGACTTAATTAATAGAAGTATTTAAAATGTGTGCTTTCTTTGTGTTTTTTAAAATGCCACTATTAAATTTCCATCATTCATTTTTTACGACTCAGAGTCCCCAGCAAGTTGGTAATGCTGTTTTCGTAGAGCCGATAATCGAAGACGTTCTTTTTCCAGTGAAGACTCGAATTCTAACACTTTAACTTGCGACTCCATTTCCAATCGTTTCGCTTGATGTAAAGTTAAATGTGCGAAGTCCAATACCGCTGGATACAGAGAAAAACTTGTTAGCGTTACGTTTCATTCAAGAAATTTTTATGATAGTTACTTGACTCCTCAACAAGTTGTGCACAATGTTTGGCTGTTGCAACAACTCCACCGGTGGCAAGCGAAACAGCCTTAGATGATTCAGTCAACATTTGAAGATTTTTACTTTGGAGTTCTGCTTTGACACGACTAGCAAATACGAGCTGAGCTGTTGATGCGGCTATTTCTTGAGATGCCACCGTTAACTGCTCAAATTTAGCTTGGCCTTTAACCACATTGTCTGCTGCGTCTCTGTGACAAAATTAATTCCTTACAATGCAGAATAATTTATGAATGTTAGTAGTTCACTACGTTAATAGTTTTGCTCCAAAGCCGACGGCCTTCGCTGCGGACAGCAGACCTTCCGTCCAACGATGATTTCGTTTGTAAAAATCTCGTGCAGATGCAGATCCTGTAGTAGTAGACATTCATGCTTCATACTTAAGAACATCCTTACAGCGAATATTCCATTGTGTTTTTACCTTTGCCACGTGCCACTATTTCTTCTTGCAGCACTTTGGCATTTCGGATCAATTCGACAATTGCCTTCATTAAAGCGGTACACGAATCTAGAACCTTTTCATTCACTTCTAACTTTACTCCGGTATGAGATTGTTTAGAATTATCCCAAAGTTTAGCGATTCGCGCAGCTGCCTCTTCTATAGCACGTTCCATAGCTCCTAATTCGGTTTCCAGTTCTTCGCCAACGTTTCCTTGCTCGGCACTGTTCTTCGATGATTCCGTTACGAACTCCATTTCTTTCTCGAGATCTCGCAACGCATCTCTGACCTTTTAAGAATTTCCACGTAAAATCGCTGAACGCCAAATTAGCGAACAAAGGTACAAACCTTGTTTGAATTCAAGTTGATTTCCTCAATTTCAAAGGGTTGTTGTAGGACTCCAAAGAAGAGTACCGCTACTTTTCCTGCGGCGACACACTTTTTAAGTAAATTATCAACTTTGTCGATATCTGATAGACTATGAGCTAGCTGCTGTCCATGAAGAAGCATGCAGTCAACGGACTGGACGAAAGGGAATATCAGAGGAATTGTGAGGCATGCTTTTTCTTCACTTTTGTTGCTTGAACAATAAGAACGCAAAGACTGCGACAATGTTTCCAATAAAGATTTTGCTCCGGCCATGGTAAATCCGCCATGATCTGAAATTGAATTGGATTTAGTTGAATTGAATTTTGTTTTTGATAGTTTTAATTGACTACGGCATTTAGGGTTACTTCAATTCATCAAATACATACCTTGAATGTTTAAAGCAAAAACGGGAGGTTTCGATAAGTCCGTAACACATTTGTCCAAATATTGCTCGGCCTTTAGGCAGCAATTTACTATTTAGTTTCGATAAAGAATCATATAAAAACGAGGAAATGTTGATCAAGTAAAAAATTTGCGCTTTGACAACTATTTACTCAATAGCTGATGAAATAAATTGATGGATTCCAGTTTGCTAGTATGAAGCGCCGATTTGTAATGAGCGGTTAACAAATCTTTCTGATTTAATAATTTCTGGTTTTCCTCCTGCAATTGGGCTTTTTCACTTTCTAAATTTTGCACGTGGTGTTCCAACTTGGAAACGCTTTCCTAAAAAACAAACAAAAACCTAACCACCGGCACATAACACCATTACACAAATAAATGTTAAAAGAAGAATTCCACGTCGCTAGTTTAAACGGGCGATACCTACTTTCATGTCGGTGGCACACGTTTTCAACTTCTCTTTTTCAGCAGTAACTTCAAGTATGACAGCTTCTTTGGTGATTTTATAATTACTGTACTCTTGCTCCATTTTCTCGCTACTTTGGATTGATTGGTTCAATGCTTCTTTTAAATCAATTGATGTCTTGTTCCTAAGCTCCAATTCCTTCTTCAGCTCAACAGTCAACAATGCTAAAACTTGCTTTTCTTCTTGGACATCATTAATTTGTTTATTCACCACGTGGTTGCATTTTTCAAGATTCTCAGATTTTTCCTAAAAACATTCCAAGTGTTAAAAACAGGTAATGGTAAAAAAATTAAAAAACTGTTTTTCTTTGTACCTGCCAATTAATTTTATCCGCAGATAATTCTTCATTTTCTTTCATAAGCTGAAGAATTCTGGCATCTTGAGAAGTTCTGAATGCTGAAAACTCAACGTCAATATTCACTGCCCTTACCTTCAGCTGTTCAAAATTTTCCTCTATTTCCTCCCGTTCCTTGGTCGTCAACTCTACCATAGCATTCAGTTGTTGTACCTCAGTTACGAGCTTATTATTTTGTTCCCGAAATTCTGAAAGCAAATTTTCGGCCTCTGCAATTTTTTGCTTAGCGGTTGACAGCGACGTCTAAAGAAAATTTCGATGTATGATTTAATTCGCTTCCACTCTTCAAAAAGAGAGCATATTACATTTAATTGGCTGTTGATCTCTTGAAGCGCTACTTTTTCATTATCAAGTTGTTGGATCTTTGCAGCATCCATCGTTTTCAACACATTAAGCTCGTTTTCTGTTTCCTTGATACTAGCCTTCGACAACTGAAGTGAATCTTGAAGTTCGCACTGTATTTTTTGGCTTTGCTCAAGCGCCATGTTGGTGACTGAAAATTTTTTGTCTATTTCAGCCTTATGACGTAGAAGTTTAATGTGCTCATCGCGCAGATTTTGATAAACTTCTTTCAGTTTCACAAACTTGTCTTCCCATCCTTTAGCTCGTTTTTCCGTCTCCTGAAAAAAAAAAGGCAGAGTAGATAACTTGTTGCAATGACACAATGACAGCTACGTAGATTTCTATGGTTACGTCTAACTGTAATTGGACGACGGATCCCATCTGCGCCGATTTTGCTGCCTCGCTCAATTTTCGTTCAATAGTTTTTTTATCTTTCATAGCCTCTTCGATTTCGTTTTCTTTTTCAGCTAACCGAATTTCCAAATTAAGTAACTCTTGCCGTAGAAGCCCAGTCTCCTGATTATAGTCGGCACGAACCTTCCTCAGTTCTGCCGATAATTGTTCCAGTTGATGTAAAAGATGTTCTATATACCGATCTCTACAAAAGGATGAAGAAGTGATCAATTTAATTTGCTTCAAATTGAATCTGATTATGGAACCTTTCAAGCAATAAATCAGGAGAACAGTCGTTTCTTTCTGGTAGATCAGATTCCAGTTGAACTAGTGTTTCATCGACATGCGATGGCTGAAAGGTTTCGTTAGGTAATATAACAACTGGTGTGACGTGACGACTTAGCTCACTGGATATCAAAAAGTTCGGTGGGTTCTATGGTTAAATAGAAAGTGATTAATTTAAGAACTGTTTTAATGCAATCGTCACACTACTAAAATAAATAACCGGTATGATTTTGCCAAGATAAATTTACCTCATCCAAGTTAGGCACCTGGATAAGTGATTTGAAATATTGGAGAGTGCTGGATTGTAAATAAAACTGCCGCAAAGCCTTAAATTGTTTTTGAAATCGGAGACGGTGACCTTCCAACGTGTCGGGAGGAAGACCTATATAGGTAATCTTGATACAAATTTTTTGGGTCTTGGATAGTAAAATAGTACAGCGTACAATTGTGCAGTTTAAAAAGAAGCTTCACGATGAAATCGTAAACTTGGGAAGAATCTTGAATGCAAGGAATGAGAGGAGCTAGACGGCATTGCCCGGCATTCGTCATAGAATTAGATCGTGACATATCCAAAGAACCAAACACTATTAACCGAAAGGAAAAGAAAAACAAGAGAAAAAGAGAAAAAAAAGAGAAAAAAAGAAAAAAATAGAGGAAAAAAAGAAAAAAGGAGAAAAAGAAAAAAGGAGAAAAAAACAGAAAAAACAAAAAAGGGAAAAAGAAAAAAGGAAAAAAGGAAAAAAAGAGAAAGAAAGAAAGAAAAGAGAAAGAAAAGAGAGAGAAAAAGAGAGAAAAAGAGAGAGAAAAAAAAGAGAAAAAATGAGAAAAAAATAGAGGAAAAAAAGAAAAAGAGAAAAAAAAAATTAGCAGATGAAGTTCTTTAAAAATTTTTGAACAATTTGAAATGCCGTACCAGCTGTTTGGAGAGAAAGAATTTCATCCATATAATCCAGTAGCTCAACAGACAACTGAAAACTAGGCAACACAAATGAATTAGTTAATGAAATCACCTTCAAACTTGTGCTCAATCTTTCTGTCACCGACAGCGTCGTATTTTTTTTAATGCACGAAAGAATTATTGACTTACTACAAGTTAATGTCTTGTTCACAGACCAAATCAATTTCTTCATCTTTTAACATCAGATTGCCAGGAAATTTTGGATTCCTTCTGTGGAAATCAAGCTTGACCACAAGTAGGCGACAGTACAAATATATCAACTTTCCATATCCTTCTTTAAAATGTCCCTTTTAGAAAAGAATGCCATAAAAACATTTGCAAATATTATCACACCATCTGAAAGATAACCAACCCATAACTTCCCCTTGTCTACTAAAAAATCTCTGTGTTGTTGGGAATCTTTCTACAAAAATCAAATATCAACATAAATATTTTTCTTTTACAGGAAACCTTATTAATATTTTACCAAAACATTTGGATGCCCCTCTCGCAAAATCTTATGTAAAGTATGGCAAAATTTCCATGCAATAATTGGATTTGAATGTATTGGTAACCTCAGGATAACAGACCAAAAGACCTTGCTCCCTTTACCTTGAAAGGTACCAATAATAGCACCTGCAAAATTTATAAACATGATTAGGTTGAACAAATGATTCGAAACATATTTGTTTTCAACTTACTGCGAACATGCTTGGATTTAACAGGTACCTCAGATTCATTCACCGCCTTACAGATAGCCAATGTCTATAACACATAGAAGTGTAAATAATTTTGGTTTCATACAACAATGGTTTAAATGAACGAACTTGGGTTTTTTCAAAATTTTCTCTTTCCTGATCTAAAATGAGAATAAAACCAGATGACTGATTTTGCTAAATCATAAAATTTTTAATAAATATATTCTTATTTTACCAAGTGAAGTACGGGAGCGGTTTGGAGGCAAAGTGCGACCAGCCATATTATTTTGATATGGCGTTTAGCTGGAAGTACTGTACTTTAATCAGTGCAACTTCTTAGTGACCCACCCAAGAATCACCAAACGATGACAAATACTACAGATAACTAACTTTAGTTTGAAGATGAAGGGAGATATACACAGTAAACGTCCAACCTAACTCAGGAAGTTACCTGTCATTTCTTAAAGTGTATACACACCATACAGCGCAGGGTCTCTATATTACCGGTTATCAGTAAAAAATAAAAAAACCGCCAACAATGCTGCGACCTAGCGGTCAGCTTGCCATTCTCAGTAACGACAAAAAATCTACAACATTAATAAAGAAATCTGATAATTAGATTGGAAAAAGTACCAGAGGCAAGCAAAGAAAAAATATTTTATGGATTTCCTTCAACTACATTCATTTGTAGACTACATAAGAAGTAAAAAGATTACAAAGAAAATTATAACAAAAAAGTAAAATAAATTCAGAGTTGAAATTAATATAATATAATCACCTGATAACTAAGCAATCTAATAGTATGAAGAATGTGTAGGAAAACGAGAGAAATAAAGGACAAAGAATTATTTAACATACGAGACTCGTCAAAAATCTCCCTACCATGCAAAACTAGGGCTCGGTCCCGCGTTGATCGGGGAGCTTTTCATCGATTCGGTGCGGGGATAATTTTTCTTTGTTTTTTTTTTTGTTTTTGTGTTGATTTCTAGTCCGGTCGGGCTAGGTTTTAACCCCAAACAAATAGTAATAAGTTTTTTTTTACATGAGCTGTGTTTATATCCCTTTGATCTATGCCCTGTTAAAAAGCTCCCGAAAAATATTAATATTTAGTGTACTTATTTTAATTTTTAAAATATGCGTGTTTTTGTGAATCGATTAAAACTTTAAAAATACAAGAAAATAGAAATTTGAAAAAATGAACTTTGTTAGTTATTCCCTCATTTATATTCTGGCAAAATTTTGTTTACATAACTTTAAAAGTGTGAAATTGACAGCCACTTTTAGCTGGTCACCTCCTTTTTTTCCCCCTTAAAAAAGCGTCCGTGTTTTACACGGCTCTTATGTAAAAAAGCATGACAACGAAAATCGTTGCCGATAGTGAACTAGAGTTCGCTGCTCATCCGTTAAGGTCTCATTTTAATCGGCGGTTTATCTTTTACCACCCCAATAAATGATTCCCGGGAGCTAGTTTTACTTTTCAAGTTATTTTATGAAATATAAACCCAATTTTCCCCAAATTTTCTTACTACACGTTCTAGTTTCCGTCACACCCGCAGTAGGCGCTGTGACGTTCTGTTTTGTTTACATTTTTTGAAATTCAAAAATGGCACCAGATATCTTTAAATGTGTGATATGCAATTTGAGTGATGGTGAAGAAAATTGTGAAAATTAGTGTGAAAATTAGTGAAGAAAAAGAAAAAGAAAAAACAAAACAGAACGCCACAGCGCTCACTGCGGGTGTGACGGAAACTAGAACGTGGAGTAAGAAAATTTGGGGAAAATTGGGTTTATATTTCATGAAATAACTTGAAAAGTAAAACTAGCTCCAGGGAATCATTTATTGGGGTGGTAAAAGATAAACCGCCGATTAAAATGAGACCTTAACGGATGAGCAGCGAACTCTAGTTCACTATCGGCAACGATTTTCGTTGTCATGCTTTTTACATAAGAGCCGTGTAAAACACGGACGCTTTTTTAAGGGGGAAAAAAAGGAGGTGACCAGCTAAAAGTGGCTGTCAATTTCACACTTTTAAAGTTATGTAAACAAAATTTTGCCAGAATATAAATGAGGGAATAACTAACAAAGTTCATTTTTTCAAATTTCTATTTTCTTGTATTTTAATAGTTTTAATCGATTCACAAAAACACGCATATTTTAAAAATTAAAATAAGTACACTAAATATTAATATTTTTCGGGAGCTTTTTAACAGGGCATAGATCAAAGGGATATAAACACAGCTCATGTAAAAAAAAACTTATTACTATTTGTTTGGGGTTCAACATACACTTTTTGCTAGCCCGACCGGACTATTCGGTGCTCGGTGTAGTCCCAGATTTCAATGTAAGGACATCCCCGATTACAATCCCCGATTTCAATCCCCGATTAACCCTTTCTAGCATCGCTTTCTTCATTGAATGTTTCCTATTTCTTCTACGAATTTTTTTTCTTGACTTTTTCCGTAAGATTATTTTTTTCCCTGTTCTAAGATAATTTTCCAAAAGGTCAGTACTTAAGAAAAATGTATGACATATCTATTGGTAATATCATACATTATTACCATTATTTTATTCCCTCTTGGTTTACCAAGCTACAGGACCTTTATTCCACTCCCTTTTTCTGACTTGATAGCATTTTCCACTAATATGGGTGCGTTTTATCGTCAACTTGTAGTTGAGCTGCTAAACTTTTTGGTGGACCATAAAATGCTTTTTCGGTTGGTGGAGTTGAACTTTTTAGTTGAACTATTGTATTAACCATAAAACGAAAATTGAGCGCAAGTTGAAAAAAGCTCCTCCTCCTTTCTCATCCCTTTCATGAACGTTAAATTTAAATTTTTATTAAAGTACTGAAAAATAGTGGTTTTCAGATATTTCAGTGTTTTAAAATTTTTACAAATTTTAATATTATCACAGACTACGAAGTAAAGACTGAAATCGGTCCCATAAGCCTGAGAGGAACCGTTGGGGCGATGCTTGAGCTTGCCGCTAGGGCACAGCTCATATGCGATGGAGATTTTTTTCAGCAATTTTCCTATTTCAGTACGGATTACGTGCTTCACACACACGGGATTTGCGGGTTATCTACTTAGTGTAATTTCTTGAATCTAGCACCGTAATTTTCCTTTGCCCTTCCTGATGACCCATGAATTATTTCATAATTTTCGAAGAACTCTACGGTTAGTTTAAAAAATGTCCCATTTCTTCTCGTTTCTTGGATCTTTAGAATCAATCGTGAAACACTGTTTGTTGTCAAAACACAAAACGGAAGGCACCGCGTATAAAATGTATAGTACACAGTTGAGATAGAATTGGTGTAGCCGACTAATATTGATATTTAGACATTATAATATCAGTTTGTTGTCATTATTCGTTCATCCCCTTGAAACAGACGAATTTCTGGCAGCAAACGAAATTCTTCGGCTAAAAGAGACGAGCAACTTACCAAAAATAAAATAAAATAAAGTAGATAGAACTGGAGCTAGAAAAAAAAATTGGGAAATGAAAAGATGAAAAGGGTACCCACTGCTAGGAAGAAAAGGGAGAAATCTAAATTATAGTTATGAAAACTTAATTTTTAACGTGAAGAAGATGGTTTCTCCATAAGACGCTGCAGCCGCAGCAGACCAACTTGGACACAAATGAGATTTTTGCATTGGTGGAAAACGCGCAACACAGGATGTTTTACTGCTCTATAGACAAGAAGTAAATAAAAATAAAATAAATCTGGTTAAAATATCTGTATTTTGGCAGTATTTAATTTGAATTCAATTTGAATTCTATCGCAATATTATCACATCACACATCACAATATCAAGCACATGATTGCAGTATGGTAAATATCACATGGTAACAGTATAAAGAAACTGTAACTCATTTTCTAGCAAATTTTCTTAATTTTTTCATCTTCATCCTTGCGTGTGCTTCACCGCGTTTCTTTTCGAGAATATGAACAAACCTTTTCTTGCCAAAGCATCGAAATCTTAAAGTGAGATATTGAAAAATGACGTCCGAAATTAGACTCTTTCGATACATCACACATCCAATCAATGAAAGTTTGGCCCCAGATATTAACAGTAGTATTGCTTCATATGAGTTTTTCATAAAAATACGATCATGCTTAGCTAATTTAAGGAAATTCTCCTCTACAACGCAAATAAGTTGGAAAATTTTGTATGAGGAGAAAATCAGATAACCACGCTTTTTGATTTCGGTCAGTTGACAAGCTGTGAAATTCACTGGTAGTTCTTCTGGACTGATGTTTACGGTTGCGAGACAACTTTGACAAAAGGAAGAGTTCACCCGTCTACCCTTCTGCCTGAATGAATGTACCATATACCCACAAAAATAGTAGATGATGTTGCAATCAAGAACATCTATTTTGGAGGAAGCAGGAGTCTGTGTGGTAGTAGAGGTGTCATCATTTTCGGTAGAGAGGTCTTCATTTTCCGCACTGTCTACGAGATCCATTTCACGCATGATACCCTGTAATAGGATATCACGGATATAGTCTGGTTTTTCTTTCATCAGCTTCTTATTATTGCTGAATCGTTTCTTAATGCATGAGCTGTATGATGTCAAGACAACACTTCTTTCCTCGCCGCCGCAGTTGGCCCCACGCAACACCTGCTTGGTTGTGTAATATAGTGTCAGCAGCCGAAATAGTTCGAGGATTGATGCCGCAGTTGGTTTATCACCACAGCGACCGCTCATTCGGATAATTAAAAAAAAACGCTACGGAGATAATTTAATATTAGAAAATAAATGATGATTCATAGAACTAAAAAATATAGTTACCTCGATGCAGTCTTGGTTCAGTTTTTCTGTTAGAACGTATCTGTAGTTCTCACGAAGATGAAGCTCGACCACGTCTATAGTACTCATTATTGTCACTCTCAAACCATTTAGAGTAATATTGGAGAGAAATTACTCATACACCACTTTAGTAACATGTTCTGATTCAGTCTGAGACGAAGAATTGGCATCATACAGTCATGCGTGCAAGTTTCTTTAGCAGGCAAATGGTTCTATATCCTTTCATTTTGTTTGGACGGAAGGGATACTATGATGCCTACCGTACCCTCGTTTTCTTTCCATTCTTCTCTTCCTCTACGTTTCAGTCAATTTTCCTACTTTTAATGTTGCACCTTTTTCGCGGGTTGCAAAGAAAGAGAAATAGGGATAGCATAAAAGGGTACGGTAGGCACCAAACTATCCCCTCCATCAAAAAGAAATGAAAGGATATAGACCCATTTGCCTGCTAAAGAAACTTCCACGTATGACTGTATACTGTGGCAGCCCAAGAACCCCATTCCAAATCGATGTCAACGACGGGCGGCTTCTTAATCAAGCTGAGTTGCTCCTCTGATTTACTATGAAAATCGTCCTGGGAATCTCCACACAATAGAACTTTGTCTTCCAACTCGTTACTTGGCGAAATACCACAGGCAGCTATTTTTGTCTCTTCTAGACACTGATATAAATTACTCAAAACCTAGAATGTAAGGCAATAATTACTATATATATCACTAGTACTGTAACCGAATATTCACACTTCGCGACGACCATCTGCACCATTCCAATTTGTCTCTGTGATTCCATCGGCGGGTCGCCAAGCGTTCATGACGTCGAATGAGTTGTTCAGTAGCCTTATCAGATCTTCCAGTGCTTCACAATCCTTAAAATGGTGGTAATCGGGTATTATAAACTACTCTAACTATTATAAACCCAAACTCAGTGGAAAGGCAGCTTCATAACTTCCTTAATGTTTCCTGGCATGGCAGTGGAAGTATGTTGTTATCTTAGGTGTTCATATACAGCAGGGCTCTTAATTCTTATCAGAAGACATTCTAACAACCACTCCACTTCATACCGCATATCCTTGTGGTGTTTCGTCTTACATCTTGAGCAACAATAGTTTAAACAACTAGTTTTGCCTATATGAATAAATGATTGATTAGGTAATATACATATATGCGAAGCCATTCATTGAAAACTAAGTGCTTTTTAAAGAATAGTCAAAAATGGGAAAGTCATCACGTTTGTTGAAACTAAATGGTTACATAGTTATACCTTATCATCTAGATCGTTCAACAGAAATTCAAGTCGATCGTTCTTCAAACTGGCCATGTTCACTCGCAGTCCATGAATCTCAGCTTTTAGTTCCTGAAATGTACGAAAAACATATCACTATTCGTATGATGGCTTACTTGGAATAGTTACCTTTAGAGCTGCGTTTTTCTTCTCCACTTGAATGTTTAGTTTGGAAACCTTTTTCACCTTTGCAGCAATCTTTTGCGACAGTTGTTGCATGCTCAAATACTTATGGTTCAATTTGGTATGCATTTGAATAGTCTTGTGGCGTTTAAACTGTACCTTCTATGCTTTGTCAATCAATTTGCAGAATTTACAAGGTTCAATTCACCACCGGATTGGATAAGGAGACTATATCTGCGAGTCAAAATAAGAAATTGGAATAAATGATTAAAGTCGGGATATTTTAATGCTATTAACGATTCATACTTATTAGAACGCCAAACGCCATTCACTAATTTTCCATTGCTAACAAAAGTGTTTTGGTCCTGTCGATGTTTTTCCGGATTATTGATAATTCCTGGGCAGATTTTGGCTTCATGCTGTTTTCTCAACATTTCTCCTACTTCCAGTAATGTTGTAAACAATCGATTATTTTCTTGTTGTTCAGAAAGTTCACGTTAAAGTATTGTTTGCTGAATCGTTCTGTTATGAAAATCAACTGTAGTTATTTTCTGGATGGCAACACTACATTTCTTGACAACCACTGGAAAGTAATTTACACAGGCACTATCATCAGGTAGTTGTTCTCTGCGCCATGACGATTCAGGGAGTTTTATTGTGTCGATGTCACTTTGAAGGATTTCATCTTGTTCTTCGTTTGTTGTATTGGTAGTGTAACGAAACGCCAAGCGAAGTCTCTTCTTGCCCCTTTTATTTTGCTTAATTAAACTAAGACCTTATTTCTTAAACTCTCCTTAACTTAACCCTACTAGCACACTTACCTAATTAGAATATAACATGTATGTACATGAATGGATGTGCGACATAGATTTCGTACGTTCTGTTCACATAGAATAAACATCCAATTTACCCCTCCGTTCGATGTGGGCTGCGTACGTTGTATGTATGTAGTAAGAAGAACTATGACCATAGGGATAAATTGACCATAAACGTACGTCAATGTACATCGGATTCCTATATGAATGGGATGTACAGTATCCTGCACAAAAATCCGAACACCGATTTAATTTTTTAAAGCCACCTATTGGCAAGGTAGTGGGTTTTTTGTTTGTATTTCTTTAAGGGGGAGGTTAGACGGGGTGATGGACACGTCAGGGCAGGGTTGGGTAAGTCTAGACATTTTAAAAAAGTGCCTTAAGGTATTACGCTTTAAGGCAAGTTACAGGTCGGGACATTTTTGCAACCCCCAGGGTGGTGTTTTTTTTTAAACGACAGTTGGAAACTTAGGGCTTGGGCTTAGTAATGTTTCTTACCGAAACAATTTAGCTTATGTTTCAGCTGCCTGTGAACATTTACGTCGTTGTCAATGGCGTAGGCGTAGCGTTTCTGAGTGTGATGCTGGAGATCGGTGTTCGATTCCCGATGAGGTGTTAAATAATTGTGGTTACCTTACGAGAAATTATCGATTATATATGAAACAAATTTTTATCAAGCAATATGTGCTTTTTTTTATATTTTATAATTAAAAAATAATAAACCCCTTCGTTTTAAAGTAATTAATATTGTCACACGAGTTGTATTAGAACAAGAACAAGCGAATACAACAAGTGATGACTTAAATTCTAAACAATGGTTTAACTCAAACAAAAGGGATAACCATTACCAAAAGTTGGAGAAGCGTCTGAAGACCTCTTGGGAAACCAGGGAGCTCCTCTTACGGAGCCCAGCTTCGGGAGCTCACCCGATGGAGACTCCTTTAACGCAGATTCGGGGAAGCGTTTTATACCGTCGCGCGAATTATTCCCCTTCCGGACTGCATATCTGCGTTTCTTTCTTAGAGCGGACTTCTCCCGATAATTTCTTCACCATGATCGCAGCGTTGTCCAAGGAGCGGAGGACTCATCTCTGTGAAGAGATAACCAATCTCCCTTTTCACCCGCGACAGGTCCCCCTTCTTCAAGACAGGCGACCCGACTGTACTAATCTTCTGCGATCCACGAAGGTTGATGAGACTAAAAAAAATCAGTTTGCGTCCTCTTGGCAAATAAGGGACTTTTACTCCTTCGTTTTTTTTCTTTCCGGTTGCGCTTACTTGTTTAAATGTTTCTTGTATTTCCCGTATAGTCTTAAGGATTTTCCTTTTTTTTTTAAATTTTAACCGCCTGCCTTCGGCCACGGAAGAGGCGCTGCAATCGCATATCTTCCGGCCGTTTGAGATTTACCATTTACTCGTTCGGGAGCCTTGCACAATTGAACCAGTTTCTTGCAGTATCGTCCAAGTACATATTGAAATTATTACGTTTTTCGGCGTCACCCCATCCATTATGGGAGTAAATTGTCTCGTAATGCTCCATCCATTGGCGCGCATCTTCATCCAGACTAACTCGAAAGATAGGCGGGCTAATAAATTTTCTGACAGCTGCCATAGCTTGTCTTTGTGGCTGCACAATATGCCCTGATGGCACTATAAATTGTTGTCCACTGACTCGAACAACTGGACTTGCAGTTCTCAAAACGACCTCGGTTTCTGAATCCGAGTCTGAATCTCTTCCAGTCTCGACTGATTCACCCTGACTGTCAGCTTCTTCGGTCAAATGGTCCTTTGGAATAGGACCTTCAAAATTTAGGGCTTCACCAACAAAGGAAGTTCCACTCTCCAACGATGAGGCTGGGGTAGGTGAAGTTTCTACCGGAACGCTTGACAGTTCTCGAAGCGGATGTAATCGTCGGCTGGGGTCTCTTGGGCAACTAGGTAGCCGTGGGTTTGTCCTCTTCGGCATCGGCTAACAATGACTGCAGCACGACTTCGTTTACTCTCAGGCAACGAGCTGCGTCTTCAATAATTGCCACACCGCAGCAAAAAATTCGTTACTTATTGGTAACGAGCTGCGTCTCAAAAATTAAAACTCTGCAGCACTAATTCGTCACTTACGGGTAACGAGCTGCGTCTCCACCAATTGTCACACGAGTTGTATTGGGACAAAGAATACACGAATACAACAAGTGATGACTTAAATTCTAGACAATTATTCACTTTTAACTAATAACAATAAGGGATGACCATACCAAACTCGGAGAGCGTCTGAAGACTCCAGGGAACTACTCCTACGGAGCCTAGCTCCGGGAGCTCACCCGATGGAGACTCCTTTAACGCAGATTCGGGGAAGCGTTTTATACCGTCGCGCGAATTATTCCCCTTCCGGACTGCATATCTGCGTTTCTTTCTTAGAGCGGACTTCTCCCGATAATTTCTTCACCATGATCGCAGCGTTGTCCAAGTAGCGGAGGACTCATCTCTGTGAAGAGATAACCAATCTCCCTTTTCACCCGCGACAATATTCCCAGCAAATTCGAATGAAGAATGTTATAACGATACCAAATATTTTCGCAATTCCGTATCGGGAATCGAACACTGATCTACGGCGTCGCAATCAGAGCCTCTACACATATGCCATCGGTATTGACAACATTGTGCACAGGCAGCTATCTAATTTATTTGGGTATAGAATATAACACAGCCTAAGTCCAACATTTCCAACTGTCGTTTAAAAAAACACACCACCCTGGGGGTTGCAAAAATGTCCCAACCTGTTACTTGCCTTAAAGCGTAATACCTTAAGGCATAAAAAAAATGTCTAGACTTACCCAACCCTGCCCTATGTGTCCATACCCCGTCTACCCTCCCTCTTAAAGAAAAACAAACCAAAAACCCTTTACCCCGCCAATAGGTGGCTTTAAAAAATTAATTCGGTGTTCGGATTTTTGTGCAGGATACTGTACATTGAATCATACAGATTGGGATTCAAAAATAACGATTTGATTTTTAGGATATTCGGATGTAAATTGTATGCTACAATATTGGTGCACACGGTGCATTAAATGTGTATGTACTATTGATACCAAAATTGCTTTAGAAATAATAAATCCAAACGCTGATTAAATCCGGTTAAAAAACTTTATTGTTTAAGCACCGACATGTTATTGGTAAACACGTGAAACTAATAAAGTTAAACTAGGGGTTTCGGAACGGCACGGCACGCCGGCGTGCAAACTTGACATGGTTTGTTCTTGAACATTGAAGTATGTCTTGACTCTTGGTTTTGGATTTTAAATAATCCATGAGAAGGAGTAATTCTTGATTTAACAATGTTTAAATTGAATTTGAGAACGTGGGTAAAGGCATGATTGTCCTTCACACATCAACTACATCGACATTATTCAATCCACATCATCAGTGGGACGTCCATGGGTGCTTGCTGAGCGCTTAGTCTTATTTCGAACTTTTTCAGGAGCACGAATGAACAATTTTTTAGTCTCAAATTCGAACACCGCATCTGTGAGATTTTGTAAGTAGCGTTCATTTTTGATTCCCTCTGTAACGATAAACAAAATGAATATAAAAAAGCGAAAAAGTTTATAAAAACGCTTACTGAAAACGGCATCCGTGACCGATGACAATTCGAGTCCATGTTTTTGGTGATTCCCTCTTTTTACACCCTTCCAATTACAGGCTGCGCGACACTCAACTGAAGTTATTTTAATCCAAGCACGACAAATCGCATCTGATTCTGACTGACCACCGCAAGACTTCACCAACTGAGACTAAAAAAGTTTAACATTTCAATATTTTGTAATGTGTAACTTCAGGTAAACTATTACCACAATGCGTCCTTTAGATTGGTCTTCTTGAAGTAATTCTTCAAGATTAATAAATTCTGTAACGCTGGAAACAGGAAAATTGGTTGGAAAATTTTCCACGTCATCAGCTTCAACACTTCCTGTCTGATTGTCGACCTTCTTGTCGATTGCTAAAATCTTACGATCCATCTCCTTCATTGTAGCGTTAACTTGCTTCAGGGCACGAAGAATTTCAAAATCTTTTTGGGATACCACAAAACGTGTAGACGTTTCCTGCAAGATAAACACTATTATTTAGAAGTACATCATGAGAAAATTCAAATGTAATTGGAAAATACCGCTGTCTCAGATAAACCAGCAACGACCATCAGTCTATCACTTGAGCCAGGAGCGACCAGCTGTGGTCCACATGGTCTACGAGCTGCCAAAGTCTCACGTGGTATTTGTTCAGAAAGACGCCAAGAATTATTATTATCGCCAGCATCACTGCCAGACTGTGGTGAATTGGCTGGTAGACGTGTACACGTTCCCTGCAAGATGAACACCATTATTATAAAGTATATCATGAGAGAATTAAAATGAAATCGGTAACTACCGCTGTCCCAGATGAACCAGCAACGACCATCTGTCTATCACTTGAGCCAGGAGCGACCAGCTGTGGTCCACATGGTCTACGAGCTGCCAAAGTCTCACGTGGTATTTGTTCAGGAAGACGCCAAGAATTATTATTATCGCCAGCATCACTGCCAGACTGTGGTAAATTGGCTGGTAGACGTGTACACGTTCTCTGCAAGATGAACACTATTAGTCTATTACTATAAAGAACATCATGAGAGAATTAAAATGAAATCGGTAACTACCAATGTCCCAGATGAACCAGCAACGACCATATCACTTGAGCCAGGAGCGACCAGCTGCTGTACACATGATCTACCAGCGGCCAAAGTCTCACGTGGTATTTGTTCACGGAGACGCAAAGAAGAATAATACTCGCCAGGATCACTGCCAGACTATGGTGAATCGGTTGGTATAGCTGAAATTAAAATACAGCACATAAATTTAAAAAAAAAGTAAAGCTCTGCATTTAACTCAACGCGGAAACTTACATTCAGTAAGGACTTGACCACATATCTCTTGGGCTTTTGACATGCTTTCAATGTCATTGGTTGGTAGTGAACTGTAAAATCCTGGTGAACTTTCATCATTTACTAATAGGACAAGTGTAATGTAATACCATAGGCTTAATAACTTTTAAAAATGAAATTACGTGAAGTTGACTGGGCGACCGGCAATGTCAAGTACGGGGCAGGTGGTAACCCATTTTCAAGAAGTTGTGTAGCAGATAACTCTTCATCTTCGCTAGACATGTCTTGATGGTTGGCAGTTACAGGAGAAAATGGTCTCGTCACCCTGCGAATCCGCTTACCCCTTCCAAGATCTTCTGGTTCGGAAGCAAAATCAGTGTTTTCAGTGGCAGGAATTTCTTTGGCTCTTGCTTCGTTGTAACTTTCTAAATAAAGAAAAGAAGGCATTAGAAAATAATGAAAATTTTAATAGAAACAAGGAATTCTTTCACTTACCAAAAGTTTTTCGCAGATTTGCATAAAATGTGCCCCACTGTTTATTGGGTTGCGTCCTGTTCTTACTTTGCTTTGTTGGTTGAAACTGTGGCCACACACAGCATAATCTATCTTCTAGGTAGTAACACCAGATATCTGGCACCACACATACTTGCAATCCAACAGGTGTGTGTAAGTCTACAATGTAGAACTCCCCTTTCTGAAAACAGAATGAATGGCTTTAAATAAAGTAGCACAGAGAAATTTAAAATGAAAAAAAAATAATACATCTTTGAAGAACATTGATGTATTTTACACTGCCTAAAATAAGATCGAGAAAATAAGATCTTCAGTAGACTAGAAAGCTGGACAATGGCGACCGGCCCATGCTTTAAGAATGACGCTTGGCTTTTTTTTACAGTGAAGGCATTTATGGTTGCCAGGTTTATAAAATAAATTTGATTGAAAAACTGGAAAAACATTTTAATCTGTTTACGACAATAAAAGAGTTTCAACACAAAAATAAAAGGTTATAATATTACAATATTCCAAATATTTTTCCAAATATTTCTTTACAAGGAGTTAATTGTAAAATAAATCTAAATAAACCCCACTTCACGTCATGCAACGCCGTTGAGTAGACGCCATTGACAGATTCGTGACGTTATTTTAACGCAGCTAACCATCTAGATAGTAAAGTTTTGACAAATAAAAAGTGATAATTAGAAATATTTCAATTGATTGTGTTAAAATGAGTGTTCCGATCGAACTAAAACGTAAGCGGAGGCAGAAAGATGTAGTGTCCAATAGGCAAACTAGAAATAGAATCAATGCTGAAATGAAAAGTTACTCGACCCAATCGAAAGTTACGATATCTGAAGCAATGTCGCCACAAGCTGCTTCTATGTAAGGTTTACATAACACAACTTTTAATTATTACCAGTTTTTTTATATTTTCTTCTTTGTATCAACAGTACAGAAGGACCTTGTGGGAAAAATGACATCCCTTCGTTCAATGTTGATCAAGAAAACATAAGGATTTTAAATCCTGACACTTCTGCTGCTACAGTGCTGAACTATCTGGATTACGTAGATGAAATTGTTGATCCTGAAATGTGTTTTAATCCCTCCAAAGGAAATACTTGCTATATTTCTGTTCCATCAGCAGGTACTGTTAAAATTCATTATCAAAGTTTGACGTAACATGAAATGTGAACTAAATGTCCTTTTCTTCTTAGATGTTGATCAAATTTTTGAGAAAGACCCTAGCAGTGAAGATGAATTTGATGACGCTGTTTCTCAAATAATATTGTCGGATGACGAAGAAGATGAAGTGGGCTTAGAATACCAAAGTGCAATTGATTGGGATTCTTACTCTGATAGTGAAGAAGAAGATGATTCATCATTCCAAACGAAACCAGTTGCTGTTGAAGACGGTGAAACTGCAGTGAAAAACAAGATCGCAGAATGGGTCGTCAGTTGTCGAATTCCTCATCTTCATGTGAATTCTCTGTTGAGAATTTTAAAAACTGAAGCGAACCTACAATACCTTCCTCTTGATACAAGGACTCTGCTAAAGTCGAAGAGAGGAAAGCTAACATTCATTGATGTGCCCCCCGGAAAGTATTATCACATAGGAGTCGAACAATTGTTGATTTCATTTCTGCTGCAACTGAAATCACAAGGAATACCCATTCCAAATCACATATGTTTATTCTTCAATGTTGATGGCATTCCATTGAGTAGTAGTAGTTCCAGTGAATTCTGGCCTATTCTTTCCCGTGTAGTCGGTGAGTGTGAACATAATAACAATTTATGCACAAAACTTATTTAATTGACAAATGTTTTATAACTAGGATTCCCTAACGTATTTGTTGCCGGCATCTACCATGGCCCCGGAAAACCTAAGGATGTTAATCAATTTCTTTCGTCGTTTTGGAAGGACATTATGGACTTGAAATCAAGAGGCCTCACCTTTATGGGTACACGAGTTGCAGTTTCAGTAACCGGTATGTCTTGTGATGCCCCTGCCACTACGTTCTTGCTAAATATTGCCACTCACAATGCGTATTATGGTTGTCGGAAGTGTACAACAAAGGGCAGTTGGGTTCGTAACGTATATAAAGATTTAGCACCCAAAAGGGGAGGTAGAGTAACATACCCGGATATTGATGCAATTCTACGAACAGATTGCTCTTTTCGTAATAGATCGCAGATTCAACATCACGATAAAAATGGTATTCGTTCTATTATTGAAGACATTTTTTATGATATCGTTAAAGCTGTCGTCATAGATCCAATGCACTGCGTGTACATTGGTGTGCACAAGAAGCTGGTGGGAATATGGTTTAACGATCCTTTTGATAACGTAAGAATGTCAGCAGAACAACTTTCAAAGATTTCAATGTTTCGTGAATGGCTTTGCCAATATGTTCCATCTGACTTTGTTCGAAAACCTAGATCCGTTAAAGATTTTCCACGCTGGAAAGCATAGCTTGAACACGCTGCTGCAACGCACGCTGGAACATAGACTTGATCTGAATTATCTAGGACCTATAGTATATAAATTTTACCTTAATCAAAAGTGCTACGACCATTTCATCTTGCTTCACGTAGCCATTCGTTTGTTGTCCAATAAGGATTTTTGTCATAAATATGCGAACTACGCCAATGATCTCTTGCGACTCTTCGTAAGAGCTAGCTCAAAAATTTATGGTGATAAATTTGTTTCATTCAATGTGCACTGTCTTATTCATTTGGTGGAAGACGTAAAAAATCTCGGTTCTCTTGATGAATTCAGTGCCTTTTGTTATGAAAATAAATTACAAGTATTAAAAACATGTTGAAAAAGAGCGGTAGACCGTTACAGCAAATCGTGCGTAGGTTGGACGAGGAGAATCGCGTTTTATCGTCATTAAGACAATCACAGTGCATTAATCTAGATCGGTTTACACTACAAGACAGTCATTGTTGCGGTGCAATGGTGGAAGGTTTGACTTGTGTGGAACAATTTAAAAAACTTTCTTTCAAAAATACTTTTATTAGTTCCTGCATACCAGATAACTGCGTGTTTATCGATGATGCTAGTAATTCATTCAAAGTTGTTTTAGTACAAAACTGGATAAGAACAAGTGACAGGGAGATTCTTTTATTGGGAAGGAGATACTTGAAACATGAAGACTTGTATACTTATCCGCTTCCCTCATCGCAATTTCACGAAATAGTGGTTTCTCGTCTGTCAAATGCTCTGGAATGTTACTCGTTAACATCTGTAAAATTTAAAGCCGTTCACGTTCCAACCACTTTCCCAGAAACTGGATCGTTCTTGGTAAATCCTTTAATGAATATTAATGTAAATTGAATTTGTAATAAAATGTTTATCTGCTTTATATAAATGCAAATCGTGATTTAAAAAAAAGTGTGTACTTTTTACAGTTTCTAAATAATGGCTCACGCTATTTAAACAACTAAGCCCATGCATGTTTTTTTTAGGAATTCTTATATACTGGCGTCATCCAACTATAAATTAGTCTAGTATGAACCAGACTACATACTGGTGTGTATGTACACTAAATATTCGTTCCCTGTCCTAAACAGGATTACAAGAGCTATTTTCATGTCGGAGTTGGTACGTAAAATGATACTAAAACCACATATCCAAACAATATAACAAGGATATACAAACTGGATTAATCGGGTGATCGAATCATAATCCGATTTCGTACATAACGAGAATGTACTATAGTAATACCATCGGATTCATTGTTTTATAATCCAGGTTTGTATGCATCCATCACGTGGATTGTTGGATGACAAAATAGGTTAAAACTACATCCGCCCTTTTACATTCATTTAACGTACTACGAATGTACAAAGTAGAACGTCCGTTATTTATTTCATTTCGTTCAATTTTTTACATTTCTGTTATATACCGTGGCCATCATACACGGATGAGTATGGAAAACGGATGAAAGAACATTCATATTATGTTATTTGGATCCTCTGTGTTAGTAGGGAATACCCCACTAGTTGACCTAGTTATTAGACTTTCTAGGAAATATAACAAGCGGAGAGAACAAGTCTCGGCACGCCCGTTATAAATAGAAACTTTTATGATTTGTCCAAAGCCGCCCAAAACGGCCTTAACCTGCCGTAGCTAAAAATAGATATATTTTTGTCTGTTGGGAATTGCCCGAAACGGCCCGAAACTGCCCGGCCTATTTTTAAAAATCGTCCAAATTCGCCCGATACTGCTCGAATTTGTCCGCCTATACCTCTTCGTGACGTCCAAAATCGCCCGATGCCACCCGATTTTGTCCGCCTATACCTTAACATTGTCCCGTATGTCCCCGACGGGATGATGACTGACATATAAAAAGCCACCGCAAACTCCCAAAAGTCAGTCAGATCTACTCTGCCTGCTCCGTGTGCCAACTTAGGCCTCTGCAGCTCTCCCGCCGAGCCCGCTACCGTAACTCTTGCAAGCCGCAGAATAAGTACCCTTTAAGTAATCGCTAAGTAGCTGATTGACTATTACTTTATTACGTCTATGCCTTGAAGTTAGTGCCCATTGGTAACCTTAAGGTGTCATGAGTCTTCTTCTCTCAATTTACGAGCTTGTTTAATTATTCTACGGCTACCTGTTGCAAATTGGTTTATAATACACGGCTTTTTATTTATTGCGTGCGTGTTGTTTTACACTTGCTAAGTATACAAGACATTGTGAGTAAAGACGCCGCATTAAATTAAACTTTTCCGTATTGGAGACAACATGACAACGTCGTGTACTCCTTTACATCTGGTGGCAGCGGTTTTCGAACTCACTTACAATGTCGCTGTATACGGATGCTAAGCCTAAAACTGGACGTACCTTCTTCCAAAAATCTAATAAGACTGAAAACGCTCCCGTTGAACTCTCTGAAATTTCACCTTTCACGGCTGATCTGACTCAGCCTAATACGTACACTCCTCACAATTTTACTCCTTCCCATAAGAGACCTACTCGTTCAACGCTAAATTACGTACCTTTAGAGCAAGTAGATAATCCTGAGGCTATTTTACGATCTAAGAAGATACGCATCCAAAACACTGACAACGTAAATCCGTCACTTATAACCAGGATTGCAAATTTCTTTACACCCAAAAAAGTGACAAATCTAACCAATTTATCAATAAGTACCGAAAGCTCCAACGAAGGCAGTACTAAAACAGAAACCATAACTACGCAATTAAGCACTATTTCCCAAGCCCCGCAAATTACTCTCATCCCTGAATCGCATAGTGCATACACAACGCCCACGATCAATTCAGTAAGTGAAAAAACGGACCCAGCAAACAGCAAGGTCCTAACAAATAACACCCCATCCGACGAAACTAACACCGACCAGCCAATACAAAATATCTGTGTAATAAATAACGAGGCCACCACATTCCACCAAGACCGTGTAGACAACCAGAATATCGAAGAAGCACTCTCGACCATAATTCCAAACACTTCAGACCTTCCCCCGCCCACTAGCAACTCATTTTTCGAATTAGTCGACCGTCTCACAGGGCATCTCCATATTCCACCACCAAATACCAGTACTCCCCAAGGAAACATTACACCTAACACGCTCA
Source organism: Daphnia magna (assembly GCF_020631705.1). Taxonomy (NCBI): domain Eukaryota; kingdom Metazoa; phylum Arthropoda; class Branchiopoda; order Diplostraca; family Daphniidae; genus Daphnia; species Daphnia magna. The sequence goes on along the minus strand of NC_059190.1, from coordinate 4,419,481 downwards.
ACTCCACCACAAACGCCATCAATAATCCCCTACCTTTCACGCCCTACATCGAAATCGAACACATCCTGACAGCACTAAGCCAACACAGCAACGCTATCGGCGGAGACGAAATAAGCCCCGATATCATAGAATACCCTTTAAGAACAATTTCCGCGCATGAAAAAGTGGAACACCACGACGAGGATTGCGACATTGCACAAACAGTACGCCCATCTACTCCGGCAAGAGCTGAAACACATACGCCCCGCGTATCCACAAGCCAGTGCAATAATCGCTTGGATAACAACGAAGCTAGAGAGCACCCCATCCAAACAGCAAATCCATCCCCTCCGACAGGCCATTCAGCGTGCATATCTAGAGACGTGCGACCATCATTCCCACTTTCCACTCCAGCCCCACTTTTCAGAACTATTGCACAACTTAACCAAACTCGCGGAAAGGAAGAAACTCACGAAAGCTCTACAACTCTGGCAGCACGAAGCGAGCGAGCTGACAGCCCTTTTGTGTGCATTTGTGACCGCTGCAGTCAACGAAATAAGATCCATTCTCCACTTTGTGAAAATAACGGGCCAATTCGCGGTCGTAGCGCAGACTCACACCACAGCGCTCCGGAAAGAAGCGAGTACCAAACACACGACACGACAAGGAACCTACTCTCTCATCCAGCAACTCGAAACCCTAGCAATAACACTGAACACAAAACACCGGATCGGGATCACGCTATTTTGTACAAAATTCAGTCAACTGATCAAACCCCTGTTCGACCTCAACCACGTTACACCCCTGCCGTCAACCTTGAAGATCAGAATCCGATCCCTCGTTTTCCAAATACGTACGGACCAGTTTATTACCCCCCACAAAAGACACAAAATCCTCACCGTCTCTGGTTTGATACAAACCGAGCTGACACTCTAAAACGAACCAAGGCATATACGCCTTACCCGAAAGAAGCGAGCTATCAAACTCCCGAGAACAGCACACACAAAAAAGCTCGGGTAAACTGCACCAATTACTCACCCACTGACGTCACACGGGACGAAAAGAAAAGCGAAGACCAAGAGTGTTTATTTAACGAAAAAGGAATCAACAACATAAACATCACAAAAAACCAAGAAATGGCATCACCCCCAAATTATTACCGGAAAAATGACCACCGTAAGGGTAGGGAAGCCATCACCATGCTGAATCAACTGCAAAATTTCTCAGGCAGCCCCGCTGTTCGCTTCGATCGTTGGATTAAGCTTTTTGACAACGTCGTAGCCATGTCAAACTGGGTGTTGTAAACTAACCGTAAGATAACGATCGTTCGAAAGGCGATGCGAAAAAACGATCAAAAACCGAACGGGTAGGGCGCAAGAACTTGTATTAAACTTAAGACGCAGGCGAAATAAAAATAAATGAGGTGACAAAAATGGCGACCAGACGCTACCGTTGCAAAAACGTGACTGCCTCGTTAAAAAACGTCATTCGATCACTTACGACAAAACAAAAGAATAAAGATGCGCGAATTAGAGAAACAATAGATGAAAAAAAGGGGGGGTAAATTAAAGTCGCGCGCGAAGCCCGGCCGAGTTGCCATGGCAACTCGGTAACACTGGGACAACGCAGAAATAATCAGTATGCTATCAACTAAAATGTCGGGCGAAGCATACGACTTACTACAAAACATCTTGGAATCCAGCGATACTTACGAATACGAAGATATCAAGAAACTTTTACAAGAAAACTACCATGGATCCGAAGACATTGACTTTTATCTAAACCAATTCGACGAGATACAACGGAAGCCAAAAGAAAATATTTTAAATTATGCCTACAGACTTAAAACGCTATACACACGTGCCTATCCCTCCAACAACCAGGAAACACCCGAAGAAAAAACCACGCAACTAAGATTACTTCGACAAAAATTTTTGCAAGGACTGGAACCAGAACTTCAAAACATCGTAAGACACAAATCGGTATCAACATTCGAAGAACTTGTATCTATCACACAGAAGTACGCAAAGCGCGTCCAATCGGATACGATAGAAAAAGACAAAAGGATATTTGTTAACGCGGTAGCTAGCACTCAAAACGAAACTGCTATCCTACAAGCAATCGAAAAACAAAGTGAACACATAAACTCAATCGTATCCTGCCTGAAATTAGCCACCACTGAACCTGCTCTACAAGAAACAAGCACATCGCCCGACTTGAGCGGAAAAATTGACCGTTTAACGGACGTCATAACAAACCTCGGCAGCATCATGCAGGCTAGCATTCGCCAAACAAATGAGATACGTCAACCACTCAGAAATAACTTCAGCTATCCCCCGAACCAATCAAGACACGGAAATTTCTCAAACCACGCCCCCCAAAACAGTTTCAACCGCCAAGGCCCAATGAACGGGTTCCGACAACCAGTCGGAAACACTTTCGGCAGGCCTAACGAAAATAACTCAGGTCAGCAACCTTTCCAACGAAATAGGGCAACGCAAAATGCCGCTGGCTGCTCAAACTGCGGCCTCACCAACCACAGCATCGAAAGTTGCTTTCGATTTATAAAACGGCAAACGACACCAGAGACGCCACCTACCTGTTACTTTTGTAAACAAGTAGGCCACGTAACGAAATTTTGCCCCGAGAAGAAAAACTTAATTAAGCCTAACGAAACTGACGCTTCACGGAACCAGGGAAACGAATAAAGGCCAGCCGTAAAATAGGGTTAACGGAGAATAGGTCATTAAGCCCCAAAACCATACAATCAGTCGCAAAAATTACAGGTTTCAGTAAATCAGCAGCCCCTCGACTTTCTGTGAAAATTCACGATATTCCGTTTAAAGCATTATTCGATACGGGTGCAGCGCGGAGCCTTTTACATCTAGATTTTTAATCGGATAGCGTTGGAAGAGCAAGTGAATTGCTCTGAGTCCGACGTAGAACTATACGATGTGCACAACAAAAAATTTTTCACGTTAGGGTTAGTTTCCCTACCAGTTGATTACGGAGCCAATTTACTAGACCAAGAATTTATCGTCACGAACGGTATATCAGAATCATGTATATTGGGTCTGGACGCCGCAGACAAACACGAATTTATTTTTGATGGCCGCTCTAAAACTATATTCCTTGCCCGTGACAAACTGGAAGGTAATCAGGAAGTTAAACAAGATGGGTTATTACCGACGAGCCAAGAGTCAACGGTCAACGTAGCCATGACTCTAGTTAGGAAGGTTTTAATTGCCCCTAGATCTTCTCAAGTTGTAGAGGCCACATTAAAAGAGCAGGGTGATAAATTAGGCACTAGCTCTCTCTTTTTATTTTCCCAGAGTATGGATTTACCACAGGGAATATACATAGGCAATTTCGTAAACGCTACGAACGAAAAAAGAAAATATCAGATTGTTGTAGAAAACAATTCCAATATGTCACACACTCTACCGAGAGATAGTCCCCTGGGTGAGGTAGAATTCTCTTGTCAACTGATAGGCAAAGTATCATCAGGTCAAGACTCTGCTTCTCGGGAGACCGTTTCCACTGAAGGTTGTGTTCCTGAAACAGATGTGGGTGTTGACCCACAATATTAAAAACCGTTAGCTGCGCTTCTAAAGAATTTACTGATTTATTCGCGACAAAAGACTCTGGTTTAGGGAGTACAGGATTACTAAAACATTTTATTGATACGGAAAGAAAAGGACCTATTCGACTTCGACCCTATCGCACAGGCCAAGGCCAAAGAGAAGAATTAGAAAAACAGATAAAAGAAATGCTGCAAGGAAACGTAATACGACATTCAACGTCCCAATGGGCAGTTCCAGTAATTTAAGTTGTAAAAAAATCGGGGGAATTGCGTTTTTGCATTGACTATAGGAAATTAAATAATTCAACAAAAAAAGACTCTTATCCACTTCCGAGAATCGACGGCACCCTCGATCGGCTGTATGGCAAAAAATTCTTTACGACCTAAGATCTGGCATCAGGATACTGGCAGATCGAACTAGAGGAATCCTCTAAAGAAAAAACTGCTTTTATTGTAGAAAATAATCTGTATGAATTTGTTAGGATGCCTTTTGGTCTATGTAACGCACCCGCGACTTTTCAGCGCTTAATGAACCATATACTTAGGGATGTAGCAGGACAAAAAGCTTTAGTATACTTAGATGACGTAATAATTTTTTCCGATTCTTTCGAGAGCCATCTGAATGACATACGGGAAGTCTTTTCCCTAATTAAAGGCGCAGGACTTAAATTAAAATTAAAGAAATGTCAATTCATGAAACAATCAGTGAATTATCTTGGGCATGTCATTTCTACTGACGGCATCGGCCCTGATTCCGCTAAAATAGACAAAATTGCCACTTATAAAGTTCCAACATCAGCGGAAGAAGTACGATCGTTCTTAGGCCTAGCTGGGTATTACAGACCCTTTTCGAAAATTTTGGATCTATTGCGCAACCTTTAACCGCAAAGACACACAAAGACGCATTGAAAAAACCCTTCACCTGGACCGATAAAGACCAAATTGCTTTGGAAAAACTCCGTACTTGCCTAATCACCCCCCCACTACTTGCGTACCCTAACTTCGAGCTTGAATTTCTGCTCTTCACCGATGCTTGCGATTATGGAATCGGCTCCGTCCTTTCGCAAATACAAGACGGTGTCGAAAAACCTATCGCATACGCCAGTCGCCAATTAAAACCAGCTGAGCAGAAGTACGCCACTGTAGAAAAGGAAGCCCTAGCCGTCGTATTCTCTATTAAACATTTCCGACACTACTTGTTGGATAAACCATTTACAGTCATCAGCGATCACCGTCCCTTACAGTGGTTAGAGGAACAGAAAGACAACAACGGAAGATTAGGCAGATGGGCTATTTTACTAGCCGGTACGAATTACAAAATTTAATATCGACCAGGACGTGTGCACCAAAACGCGGATTGTCTGTCTCGCCTCCGCGTAGCCCATATTCGAACGAGCGAGACGTACCCGGACATTTTAGCAAGCCAGGCCGCGGACCCGTTATGTCAGTCAATAAAGGAATACCTCAACGATGGAGTTCTCTCGGAAGAAAACGAAAAAAATATGCCAATCTGGGCAAAGGAAATTAGCCTCTACCAAGTTACAAACGACATACTCTACCGAATAGAAACTCCAACGTCGAAAAGCAGAAGAAATTTTTTAAATCCCCAAGTGGTTCTACCCCTTACCTTACGCCGAACAGTGTTGAAGCAGATGCACGACGAACCCATCTCCGGTCATCTGGCATATCTCAGGACTTATTTAAAAGTTAAAAATCATTACTACTGGCCCACGATGAGAAAAGATATAAAAGAATATTGTACCGTTTGCGAAGTTTGCATAGCAAACACCAACTCTACTCTCAGAGCTTTCCTTTTTCCTCATGAGCTAGCAAAATTCCCGTTTCAAGTAATCGGGATAGACTTTTTAGGCCCTATCCAACCCGTGTCCCCTAATGGAAACAACTGTATTTGCGTCATCACCGATTACTTCACAAAGTACGTGATCGCTGTCGCCCTACCTGATCAAACTGCCCGTACTACGGCAGAATGCGTGTATAAACACGTTGTGTTGACCCATGGGCCCCCACTGGCCATCGTCTCGGATAAAGGACCGAATTTTACGTCTGGGTTATTTAAATACTTCTGCAAGCAACTCAACATCGAACAAAGATTCACCACAACATACAATCCAGCGAGCAATGGGGAGACGGAGAGATTTAATCGTACCCTAACGACTATGCTAAGAAAAGAACTCGTCGACGGCCAACATCATAATTGGGAAGATGTGCTGGGGGAAATCTGTTTTGCATACCGAGCGTCCGTCCATTCTTCCACAAACAAATCTCCATACTACATGATGCACGGTTGGGATTCCAATTTTCCCATAAACAAAATTTTGGGGGCAGTTCCCGAAGCCGTACCCTCATCAGGTGGTTATGTGGACAAACTCCTAGAAAGACTACGATACAGCTTCCACCGGGCACGAGAGGAAAACGAAAAAGCCAGGGAACGACCAAGAGAACAATTTAACAAAAGGGCGAAAGTCTTCGATTACAAACCGGGAGATCGAGTTTTACTAGACGTAAGAGTTGTTCAAAAAGGCGACAACAGGAAGTTCACTTTGAAATTTCGAGGACCTTATCGTGTCGTGAAATTATACCCAAACCGCACAGTGGATATAGCAGACAATTCATACAACTGCCAATTAATGCATTGTAACAGGCTTAAGCCGTTGTACAAAACTATGTTATGGATGGACGATCCGATACCGGATATCGAATCATCGGTCGAAACAAGAGACCGATTCCGGAAACACATCGCCACCCAGACTAATACAGAAAAACAACAGGAAAGTGAAAATGACTACGAGCACGACGTGACGGAACAAAACAATATTATGGAAGACACGGAAGGGAAAAGTAGTGAATCTCAAAGTGACGTGACTTCAACACCTCCGAGTGTAATCTTGCAAACAGTGGACGACATGGTTCCCGAACACATGTGTGACACTCACACTGAAACATATGTTTCAAGTAAAAATCTTCCACGGCTACGCGCCAGGTCGACAATTAGACCAAAGACGCGTCTCATCGCCGAAATTTAAAAAACCTAATAAATAAACAATTCGAGGTCAAGAGAGGCCATAAAAGTTCAGTGCTGCACATTGAACGACACTCGTGGGACAATTAGCCGTTTACAACCGAACAGCCTAGGTCAATATCCTCCAACGAAAGTTCACTAACTCTACAACACGCTGACGAATGGCGGAGAAATGGGTATTTAAGGACCTCGAAAACAAACGTCAAGCATCCATTCCTTCCCCAACAAACATTCAGTAAAGATGTCTACTCCCCAAATCATCTTGGATGAAGACTGAAGTCTCATCGAGGACATCTGGAGGACGAAAACGTCGCTCAACGACAACGTTGAGCTGGACGACACCATCACGGAGGATGACGAGACCGTCAGCCTCCCAGAAACCCGCTCCCTTTCCAAGGAGTTGGGGCATTATGTTTCCGATGATGCCCTGGATGAGTACTTCGTAAACCGGAACGCTCTTCCGAGCATAACCAGCCATCCGGATGGAACTCCCAACTGGGAGAACATCTTCGCCCTGGACCGCTACGTGGGGCGGCTCACCCAACCGGGTGGAGATAGCGAATGGAGTCGGACACCATTCGGCCTCCCCCAGCAGCGTGGCCACCGGCCTCCTACAGCCGGATGTCCACGATGGATCTACAGCTGCCGAGAGCAACTCCATCGCCGGGACTATTCATGGCCCCCACACGTCCAGGCTGCACGACCAACATAAGCCACAGGGAGCTAACTGATGCGGTAACTCTAAGCTCGTCTACCGTTTTCCCCATCTCCTTGCTCTATATCACCCTTGCTCATTCTGCCTTTACCCAACTTCCACCCCGTAAAATTTTTGCCGTACAGATATCTCGGGGAAACGCCCCAGGCAACCATATGGTGCGCCCTCTATGATATTTTCACCCCTTTTATTCATATAGCCATATAGCACTCCCCTTGTGTTCCTTTTTCCCACTCCTACGGTAAACGAAAAATCAACCTGCCATATTTCCATAATAACCCTCTGTGACACGACTGTCACGTAGACGGTTCCCCACCCCTTCATACCATAGGATGCTTCCGATAAAAACGGATAAGGCTCCAACAGCTATATGATTCAATAGGCTACATTTTCAGCCATCCGATACTATAACCCGCCCAACCCCACTCCTTACCCCTCTGCACGCTCCTGCAATAGTGAATCGCGTTTCTTCGTGTAAAACCCTCAATAAACGAACTCCCACCAAAACCACCTCCCTCCCCCCCACAATTTAGGATGTCGGGAATAAAGCCGGATACAAACAGCGTATGCAAACGTACGTTGCGGCAGTCCATTTCGCCATCTCTCACTTCACCCTCCATCTTCATCTTACTTTCCCCCATTGCCCCCCTGCGACAACGCCATGTTTCCCCCTGTAGCTCCCCTTATCTGACCATCGACCCCTAATGCTTATTACCCCATATGAGATAGGATGTTTTAGATACAGATAGATAATAATATTAATATACGGCCATATGCCATTGCTCTCCACATATATGTCCATCCCCCCGAAACCCTATAAGTGTATTAAAAAAACCAAAAAAAAAAAACAAACAAAAACAAAAACAAAACAAAAAAAAAACATTTACTGCCTGGAAATACGGTAGTAAATCAAGGTGTTTTTATGATTACCTTAGATAATGCCGACCCTCGTCACGCTACTCCTACTGCTCTCCTCAACCAATGCATTCCAGACCACGACATGCGACTGCAACAAACCAAGCGGAGTCGGACTCCTCCAATTTTCCGATGGCTCCTGCGAACCTGCCACACGCAATTCGAATACGAAAGTCGACTATCGAGTCATGACCGACAAAAAGGCAGCTTTCAACTTCCCGGGATACATCTGTGGTAGATGGAAATCAATTAAGCATATCACGATCAATTTCGTAGGACAAGTTATTACCGTTCCGGAACGCATCGCCATGGAAACGACGGCGGTAGAGTGTGATATAATGAGACAGTCAGGCAATGCAACGAGAGCCCAATGATGAAATCAGAAAACAAATGGATATTTAACCAAGAACCGGAGGACTTCGGTTATTGGCTAAGAACCGTGGTTACAGTCAACTTTATGTTAGAAGAAGTCGTCCTTTCCCGAATCGACGAAGGAGACATGATAAACACGCCACTAGGAAAAACCAACGTATCCCATGGATCTCTATCCCATAACCATCTAACATTATTTTGGATCGACACCTACGGAAAACCAACTGATATCGCAATCCGACAATTAGAGAAAGGCGTGGGATTCTGGTACGAATCTTCAACGAACGGGACTTGGATCCTCCAAGACGACACCAAACAGTTGGATTTTCACGTACGGTTAACGTCACGCTGCCAAACCGTGAAATGCGACAAAAAAATAGACAGTTGGACCGTGATCGGAGACAACCATTTGTTCATCATTAAATACCCATTGGGACCGTCTGCAGTTACCGTACCATCCATCATCAAGGATATTGTGACAAAAAGAAATGACCCTTTAGATATCAACATCCGACAAAACGCAAGAATCCAGTATTTGGAGGACGCCGCCATCCGTCACGAAAATGAACTTATCCGCGTCATCCAGAACATGCAGTGTGACCAACGACGTGCTAAACACGCACAAGCCGTGTCAACTGCCCAATACAATGGATGGCTGGCAGCCGCACAGCTGGGTCTTCGGCAATGCATCAAACTGATCGCCACCGGAAACATCGTCTCAGCCCTACAATGCACCCCTACAACAGTAAATTTCACGACGGATACAACCACTTGTGGACCTCAACCACGGTTCAACAATTTTACCATTGGCCGGTCCGGTTGGGAACTGCCACTGCTTTCACGCCATGCTGCTGGGCTGGAGGTATCGTGAATTTTAACGACAAACCTCACACCTATCGCAATAACACGTGGCAACCGGTCGAAGCATCCGTCGTCATCCCACAGCGTGATTTGGCTGACGCTTTCCGATATCAAGACGTCAACTTCTTCGAATATCAACATCAAACCAATCCCGCTTATACGGAAGCCCTCATTAGACCAATGGATATAATGGCCGATATCACAGCCTCCATGAACGAACACTCCCTGACTGTCCCCAATCAAATTACAAAGACATCGGCTATCGTCGTATCCGCAGCCGAGAAAGCAGGTCTCGAAACCTTTACCAATTGGTTCGAGAATTTTAAAGTCTACTCATTCATCATCTTGCTCATCGCTATTTTCCTACTGATCGCTCGTGTTTGTTACGCCCTCGGATTTTGTGGTTTGATATGGAAATGTTGCTGTAAGCCCCCACGTCCTCCCCCTACGGCGGTTTACCAGCCGAGAAGCAGCCGACCCACAGGTCCCTGAATTTTCTTTTGGATTGCGGGACGCAATCTAGTATGACGGGGAGCGATGTAACGAAACGCCAAGCGAAGCCTCTTCTTGCCCCTTTGATTTTGCTTAATTAAACTAAGACCTTATTTCTTAAACTCTCCTTAACTTAATACCCCACTAGTTGACCTAGTTATTAGACTTTCTAGGAAATATAACAAGCGGAGAGAACAAGTCTCGGCACGCCCGTTATAAATAGAAACTTTTATGATTTGTCCAAAGCCGCCCAAAACGGCCTTAACCTGCCGTAGCTAAAAATAGATATATTTTTGTCTGTTCGGAATTGCCCAAAACGGCCCGAAACTGCCCGGCCTATTTTTAACAATCGTCCAAATTCGCCCGATACCGCTCGAATTTGTCCGCCTATACCTCTTCGTGACGTCCAAAATCTCCCGATATTTCGTCCGCCTATACCTTAACATTGTCCCGTATGTCCCCGACGGGATGATGACTAACATATAAAAAGCCACCGCAAACTCCCAAAAGTCAGTCAGATCTACTCTGCCTGCTCCGTGTGCCAACTTAGGCCTCTGCAGCTCTCCCGCCGAGCCCGCTACCGTAACTCTTGCAAGCCGCAGAATAAGTACCCTTTAAGTAATCGCTAAGTAGCTGATTGACTATTACTTTATTACGTCTATGCCTTGAAGTTAGTGCCCATTGGTAACCTTAAGGTGTCATGAGTCTTCTTCCCTCAATTTACGAGCTTGTTTAATTATTCTACGGCTACCTGTTGCAAATTGGTTTATAATACACGGCATTTTATTTATTGCGTGCGTGTTGTTTTACGCTTGCTAAGTATACAAGACATTGTGAGTAAAGACGCCGCATTAAATTAAACTTTTCCGTATTGGAGACCACATGACAACGTCGTGTACTCCTTTACAGTAGTATGTTCAAGTGGAATCGGTTGATTTTCCATGTCAGAGGGGACAAGAGCTGTGCCCTCCATAAAGGAGGAAGAAAGTTCTTGTTGTGGTATTGGGCAATCAAGTTCAGTCTTCCTATCCAGAGCTTGTTTCTTTTTCTTAGGAATTAAAGGACTTGGGCAATGCTCTTTGTAATTGGAAATATCTCCTAATGGCTTGTGCTCAAGTGGTGCCTTTCTCTTTGGCGTTTCAGCAGGCAGGAGATTACATGTAGACTCTAAGTAAATATTAAGTTAATAAGCATATTTTCGTGTATGTTTCAGGTTAATGTTCATTTACCTTCAAATATATTGGGAAGAGCTACCGTTTTCAATTTCCAGTTTGGAAGTTGAATGACTTGCACTCCTATTATGATTTCATCATTCTTGATGATATCTTTTTCTCCAAAATGGTTTTCACAAATCCTGGATGATGCAGTTAACTTAGCATGTGGCTTTGTTGGTATTTTCTGGGCCCACAGCTTTAGTACCACTTCATCTTTTGGTGTTCGAAAAAGCCTTGCTCTCTTTTCAGTGATTTTAGCACCACTACCCACACCTGCATGCTGCTCCATATCTTTTCTTGATCCATTTGGCCCATTTCTGCATCCAATTACAAAACAGTATACTGGCATATCCTGCACAATCAACGTAAAGAATTTGACTATGAACATTGATTGATATATTAAACCCAATTTGTTAATACCTTTCTATTCCACTGTAATAAACACAAACACTGCAGACAAGCAAAAAAAACCTTAAAGTGAGAAGCCAGACCAGGAAAACACAATGTAATGTCAGCTAAACAAACAAACAATTCGGCGCGTCTTTTACTTTCGCGTCTTAAAGATCCATGCAGTGTTGCCCGATAGCTTCATAAGAGTCATGGAATAGAGGGGAAATGGGGTTAAATATAACATTATTAAAGCTAATCGCTGATTTCTTCGAATATTATAAAATAATTCATGGGCGATCGGCAAAGGTCTTACATTATTATGAAATAAAATTTAGAATACGGCACCCGGTAGAAAACCAGCAAATCCCTTGTGTTTGAAGCACGTAATCAGTACTGAAATGAGTAAAAAGCTGAAAAATTCTCCATTGCATATGACCTGCGCTCTAGCGGCCAGCTGAAGCATCGCCTAGCGAAGGGTATAGGGGGTTTCCGTCTTTACTTCGTAGTCCTGGATATTATTATTACATTGATAATTGGAATACACTAAAATGATTGAACATATTTGGAATTGTGTTGTAGTAGCCGACGTAAAATATCAACGCAAAAATGTAGGAAAACAAAACACAAATTTATATTCATATTTATATTCAATATTTCTTGACTAAAAAGCTTTGTTTTACACCGACATCTAATGCTGGGGTAGAAAACCACTGAAAATGGAAAAAGCAAAAGAAAGACTTGTACAAAAATTATCTCAGAGTTTTGAAACTATATAATGAGAAAAATAACGAAAAAAAAAATAACATATTGAGTTAACGATTACATAAAAAAATATTTAACGAATAACGTCAACGATGTAAAAAAAATAACGACACAACACCAGTGTAACGAAACGCCAAGCGAAGCCCCTTCTTGCCTATTTTTTGCTTAATTAGACTAAGACCTTATTTCTTAAACTCTCCTTAACTTTATACACCACTAGTTGACCTAGTTATTAGACTTTCTAGAAAATATAACAAGCGGAGAGAACAATTCTCGGAACGCCCGTTATAAATAGAAATTTTTACGATTTGTCAAAAGCTGCCAAAAACGGCCTTAACCTGCCGTCGCTGAAAATAGTTATATTTTTGTCTGTTGAGAATTGCTAGAAACGGCCCGAAACTGCCTGGCTTTCCCGCTGAGCCCGCTACCGTAACTCTTGCAAGCCGCAGAATAAGTACCCCTTAAGTAATCACTAAGTAGCATGTACTTTAAAGAGCAAAAAGTCGTCCCAGTGAACGAAAAAAGGAGAGCTTTGGTGACCATTAAAATCCGTGTATTAGAGCAGTTTTTGCCGGTCATCAATACCTGCTGAAATCATCTTTAAGTCGTCATTGTAGGATTTCAGGACCGAATAAAGAAATCCTAGTAGTGCCGTTAGGATGAATATATATCCTTTAAAAGACGTCAGTGTGCTATGTGGGCTGATTCTGTAACAGCCACCGTCTTTTAAAATTGCGTCGGGGTAATCGGTACAATCTTTGATTTTTCTCCTACCCTTCGGTTAACCGCCCTTTTTCCGGCTGGGTGGTTAACCCGATTAGCTCTGCATGACAGCTACAACTTTTAGTAAAAAACTTAACTCGGGAATAGAGTAGGCTTCAATGGAAGGTGATGGTTTAGATAATTTAAATAATAATTGGCTGATACAGAGATTTGAAAAACAATTATCGGCTATAAAAACACTGCACTACCTTATCAGAAAACTAAAACTGTAGAAATTCTACAAACTCAATTTTCCGGCAATAAAAAAACTGTCAAAAAATTTGGACGGTATTTTTTCACTGTCAAAGAATTTTGACAGGTATGAAATCTGTCTACGTCAAAGTGGGAAGATTTAAGGTAGGTGTAACCTGCAGTGCTGCCCCCCACGGGTAATATGTGGGGGGCATAGCCTTCCATACGTTTATGGGGGGAGTTTTTCTTTTGTTCTAGTTCAGTCGTTATTTTAATTTCATTTCGTAGACTAGCATGGCTAGTCTACCCCTCCCCCATATTTGTAATCAAGTAATTTGCCCAGTCTCTTCTTAAGTTCCCCACGCCGTCGATTACAATTTCTCCCCCCTTCACGTAGAAATACAGTTCTGTTAAGATCCCCACCAGTCATTTTCATAATTCATCTTTATCACCGTTCCTCCCTCATCTCTGTACATTTGATCTTGATGCACGTGAGCATTTCGTACAAATGGTGCCGAAACCCGGGAATTCACGAACACGTGCATTTCTTTCGTCCACGTTTAGTAAAATCGTGTCAAATTCAGTAAAATTTGTGGGTACCCCCCCTTTATAAGACTTTAGCAGACATCTACGCCAGCCTGAAGGCTAAGCCCTGTATATATTACGTGTTAAGCATCTGACTGTAACATCGCTTTATCTACGGGAATCATCCGTATCCATTTACGCGTGACTACTTAATTGTCTTTGAACGTTTCTACATCATGATTGGTGTCGTATTAAAAGCCGAGAGTATTGAATCTGGCGGCAATATCCAAAAAGAAGACGAAATGAAGCCAGAAGCATTGAAAAGTGAAGGACCCCTTCTCCCCGAAAACGATCTCAAGCATAAACGAGGAAAGAGAAAAGCAGCCCACACAAAGTTAACGAATGAGCTCAGAAAAGCAGTGGTAGATCACCGGAAGAAAATGCAAGTAGCAGCATGGCGAGACGAGCTAATTTGCATCTACGAAGAAGTCAAAGACCTACATCAAAGGTACATGGAAAGTCTGACCGATATTACGGATAAACAATTAAAGCATGTGAAAAATGAGAGGTACATTTCGACACCGACCATGTAGAAATTCTCGAGTTCGCCATTTGGTATGCCACGTCATGACAGCACTCGGTAAGTTAAATCGGGACGTCAGCCTCAGACGTCACGATTAGTACAACGCTATCAGAGGAGAGGTCTACCCGTTCCATACCAACCAGCCTTTCCAAACGAATAAGCCAGCGAGACATGTATATTAGGGTGTTTAACTTCCGCAAAATTTTCGAAGTTTGCTGCAAAAGTTGGAATTGGGGTGTATTAGGTCATAATTAGCTTACTGATTTTTTATTTTATTTTTAAAATAAAATTTAGACCCCCCACACCTCCTTTTTATTCAAAATAGCCCTAATTTCAATATAAAATGGGTCCGCTTGGTAGAACGGGAATAAAACTTTTTTACAAAAGTTAGACATATTGTTAAACATTATTTGATCTTCTACTTGGCCAAAAATGGACACGATCCGAATAAATTTAGACCCCACACAGATTTATACACGGTTTTAAGTTGACTAAAAATGCGAGAAAAACGGCTTTGCTAACACATAAAAACGAATATTTTTAATTGTATTCAGCTGATGACTCTTGGTTTTATTTGGATGAACTACAGATTTACTTTGAATTGTTAAATTTACACATTTGATAGATTATTCTTCTCAAAGGACGATACATGGAGGCGGTGATGCCCAACAGTTTGAATGACATAATCTAAATGTTCTTCATTTCTACAAACGTTTTTGTAATCACTAATCACATGATCTTTATCCCTTGTTCCGCACAATCGTTAAAAACATAATACACCCCGATTCCAACTTTTGCGACAAAATTCGAAAATTTTGCGGAAATGAAACACCCTAATGTATATCCAGAAACAGAAATTGGAGTTGAAAGTAAAGCTGAAAGAAGAGAAGAGTAAGGCATTAAAAAGTACTCAGAGTGAGCAGCTAAGCAAGCTGGTAGATAGTTCAACGACTAATTCCTTCAAAATCACTGCCAACACCAACCTGGTTAGAGACTCACGTAAGACGCTGCATTAAATTGATCAAAAGATTGAAACGGCGAGGTTTGACTTCAACTCAGATCGAAGGTTTTCGAACGGAGGTGGGCGTAAGCAAGGCTCACTTGAGAACGATAAAGAAGCAAGTAATCGACAAAGAGACACGCGTTCCTGATCGGCCACAGACTTCATCAGTTAGAAAATACGTTTCCACCCGGTCCGTCTTAAATTTACTCGAAGCCACGTTGGTGTATCGTAGGAATCTGCTATACGCTGACGTTCCTCCACGGGAGCAGCCTTCACGACTATTGCCCATCATGTCTACAGCTTGCGGACCGTCCCATGCGGGTGACACGTCTTCTGACACATCCTCTGAGCATCTACCTCCTACCGGTAACAACAATCATTCCCATGGTGGTTGCTGTAATCGTCCACGTACACCAAACTTCCCGATTCAGCCGTTCGACGAAAATTCCAAAAACGATGTTGGATTTAAGGCTAAATTTCGGGCCATATATGAAAATGAGTACGAGGGTTCTCCTGCTCTCCTGTTCATGTTGGAAGAGCTCCTGTCAAAAGGAAGTACGAAACGAGATATGTGAATGTTTTGCCGATGGGACCATGTACTCCGTGGTGTGGGGTCGTCTCGACGCAGTCTACGGCCGCACTGAGGTCATGGATCAGACATACCTCTGCGATTTACTGCAAATTTTCCCTTTAAAGAGCCAAGATGCTGTGAGCCTAAAGTCCTTCGCCAACCGTCTCCATGGTGCAGTGGGGATTCTTTTCTAATCAAGATACGAACACGAACTGCACAGCCGTACCATCCTGATTGCATGGAAGCAAAGTCTACAACATACCTTAAGGAGAAGTGGAATGAGAATAGAAAGAAAGCCGGTGTGGATTTGAACATCATCGACCTGGATGACTGTGTAACTTTAAAGTCCATGAGTAAACAGCATAGAAAAAATGTATTTGAGTCCCTCCCAACGTCGACGTCCTAAACTGTACGGTTTGATGAGAAGAAGCCAGTCAAGAGACAGAATGCTACCTCTATATCAACCATTTGACACATTTCGATAGCAGACGGCTCTAAAGTAACGGCATCGACACCTCCAACAACCGCACCTCAAAGAAGACGACCGAAAACGGAGATGAACATAGCCAATAAGACCTACCGCTAGGGGTGCCTAGCTGGAAATGGCAGGGCTCACCATCTGGCCAGCTGAAACGAATTCATGTCGCTCACGCCCACAAAACTGGCTGAGACAGTATTTAAGTTCAGAAGGTGTTTGCTATGCCTCACCGGCAAACAAGAACGCAGGGAGTGTCCCAAAGACTTCAGGTGTACTATTGGTAGATGCACTGGATCCAGACACCATCCCCTGCTTCACGGATCTGAAATATTCCCACTGAGGAAACTAGCGGATTCACGAGCTCCATCAGAGCCACCATCGCCTGCATTCCTTGGGAAATTAACCCATAAGGAAACGGTAAAGCGACGTGTACGTTTTAAGATAGTGCCCGTTCGTATTAGCGTTGGTGCAATACAATTGGGTCGAGAATTTCGGATTCCTGGATATCGGAAGCGACACCACGCTGATCGGGAGCGAAGTTTTAAAGAAGTTGGGATTAGTTGGGCAGCATAAACGCATCAACATTGTGTCTTACGATGGAGCAACGTGAAACGTTTTAGCTTCCGTTGTAAACTTCTTCCTCTCGTTAGTCGAACGAACAGGTCGATTTGAAGTTAGACAAGCATACGCCATCGGCAATTTGAAGGTGACGCCGAATTCCCTAATCAAACCTTATCAACTGGAATCCTGAACACACCTACGCGTTCTTGATGTCCCGAACGTTCAACCCGAAAATCCTCGAACCAATTGGTAAAGGTTCCGAGACCTGCTTTCTCGGTTGCGGATACGACGATAGCCGATGTCCCTGTAATTTCATTGGGGATATTCAGGGAGTGTTCGTTCATGGAGCCTGTGATATCGGCCATTATATCCATCGGGCTAATGAAGACTTCCGTATAAGCGGGATTGGTTTGATGTTGGTATTCGAAGAAGTTGACGTCTTGATTTCGGAAAGCAGCCAAATCGCGCTGTGGGATGACGATCCGCGGTTGAGGTCCACAAGTGGTTGTATCCGTAGTGAAATTTACTGTAGTAGGGGTGCATTGTAGGGCTGAAACGTTGTTTCCGGTGGTGATCAGTTTGATGCATTGCCGAAGACCCAGCTGTGCGGCTGCCAGCCATCCATTGTATTGGGCAGTTGTCACGGCTTGTGCGTGTTTAGCACGTCGTTGGTCGCACTGCATGCTCTGGATGACGCGGATAAGTTCATTTTCGTGACGGATGGCGGCGTTCTCCGAATACTGGATTCTTGCGTTTTGTCGGATGTTGATATCTAAAGGGTCATTTTTTTTGTCACAATATCCTTGATGACGGATGGTACGGTAACTGCGGACGATCCCAGTGGGTATTTAATGATGAACAAGTGGTTGTCTCCGATCACGGTCCAACTGTCTATTTTTTGTGTCGCATTTCACGGTTTGGCAGCGTGGCGTAAACCGTACGTAAAAGTCCAACTGTTTCGAGTCGTCTTGGAGGATCCAAGTCCCGTTCGTTGAAGATTCGTACCAGAATCCCACGCCTTTCTCTAATTGTCGGATTGCGATATCAGTTGGTTTTCCGTAGGTGTCGATTCAAAATAATGTTAGATGGTTATGGGATAGGGATCCATGGGATACGTTGGTTTTTCCTAGTGGCGTGTTTATCATGTCTCCTTCGTCAATTCGGGAAAGGACGACTTCTTCTAACATACAGTTGAATGTAACCACAGTGGTGGTTCTTAGCCAATATCCGAAGTCCTCCGGTTCTTGGTTAAATATCCATTTGTTTTCTGATTTCATCATTGGGCTCTCGTTGCATTGCCTCGACTGTCTCATTATATCACACTCTACCGCCGTCGTTTCCATGGCGATGAGTTCCGGAACGGTAATAACTTGTCCTACGAAATTGATCGTGATATGCCTAATTTATTTCCATCTACCACAGATGTATCCCGGGAAGTTGAAAGCTGCCTTTTTGTCGGTCATGACTCGATAGTCGACTTTCGTATTCGAATTGCGTGTGGCAGGTTTGCAGGAGCCATCGGAAAATTGGAGGAGTCCGACTCCACTTGGTTTGTTGCAGTCGCATGTCGTGATCTGGAATACATTTGTCGAGGAGAGCAGTAGGAGTAGCGTGACGAGGGTCGGCATTATCTAAGGTAATCATAAAAACACCTTAATTTACTACCGTATTTCCAGGCAGTAAATGTTTCTTTTTTTTTTTTTTTTGTTGTTTTGATTTTGTTTGTTGTTTTTTGTTTTTTTCTTTTGTGATTCACTTATAAGGTTTGAGGGGGGATGGACATAGATGTGAAGAGCAATGGCATATGGCCGTATATTAATATTATTATCTATCTGTATCTAAAACATCCTATCTTATATGGGGTAATAAGCATTAGGGGTCGATGGTCAGATAAGGGAAGCTACAGGGGGAAACATGGCGTTTTCGCGGGGAGGGAGTTTGTTTGTTTTTTTTATTTATTTTTTATTTTAATTTTTTTTTGTTGGTAGGCAATTTAACAAAGTTTTTATTTTATTTATTGATTTTTATTGCAGAAGCGAGGTAACATTTATTTGTTTTTGTGTTACATGGTTGTATTTAAAACAAAAGCTAGCAATAAAGAACGGAAAATAAGGAAGAGCTCCCTGTGGTTTATGTTGGTTGTCCAGCCTAGACGTGTGGGGGCCACGAATAGTCTCGGCGATGTAGTTGCTCTCGGCAGCTGTAGATCCATCGTGGACATCCGGCTGTAGAAGTCCGGTGGCCACGCTGCTGGGGGGGAGGCCGAATGGTGTCCATCTCCGCTCGCTATCTCCACCCGGTTGGGTGAGCCGCCCCACGTAGCGGTCCAGGGCGAAGATGTTCTCCCAGTTGGGAGTCCCGTCCGGATGGCTGGTTATGCTCGGAAGAGTGTTCCGGTTTACGAAGTATTCATCCAAGGCATCATCGGATACATAATGCCCCAGCTCCGAGGACAGGGAGCGGGTTTCTGGGAGGCTGGCGGTCTCGTCCAGTTCAACGGTGTCGTTGAGCGACGTTTCCATCTTCCAGATGTCTTCGATGAGACTCCAGTCTTCATCAGAGATGATTTGGAGAGTAGACATGTTGACTGTCAGTTTGTTGGGGAAGGAATGGATGCTTGACGTTTGTTTTCGAGGTCCTTAAATACTCATTTCTCCGCCATTCGTCAGCGTGTTGTAGAGTTAGTGAACTTTCGTTGGAGGATCTTGACCTAGGCTGTTCGGTTGTAAACGGCTAATTGTCCCACGAGTGTCGTTCAATGTGCAGCACTGAACTTTTATGGCCTCTCTTGACCTCGAGTTGTTTATTTATTAGGTTTTTAAATTTTGGCAATAAGCCGCGTCTTTGGTCTAATTGTTGACCTGGCGGGTAGCCGTGGAAGATTTTCACTTGGGACACATGTTTCAGAGGGAGTGTCACACATGTGTTCGGGAACCATGTCGTCCACTGTTTGCAAGGTTACACTCGGAGGTGTTGAAGTCTCGTCGCATTGAGATCCACTACTTTCCCCTTCTGTGTCTTCCATAATATTGTTTTGTTCCGTCACGTCGTGCTCGTAGTCATTTTCACTTTCCTGTTGGGTTTCTGTATTTGTCGATGTGTTTCCGGAATCGGTCTCTTGTTTCGACCGATGATTCGATATCCGGTATCGGATCGTCCATCCATAACATAGTTTCGTACAACGGCTTAAGCCTGTTACTATGCACTAGTTGGCAGTTGTATGAATTGTCCGCTATATCCACTGTTCGGCAAACATTTCTTTCTTATTTTCGTGTTTGTTTTATTGATCGGCTTTGTAACCTAACATAATCCGGACAACTGTTTGTCTCAAATCTCAATTGCTGTTTTCCAATTTTGTTTACATAAGAAATAGTGACATCTTGTTTTTTAATTTTTAATTAGAAAAGAATACAAAGGTGCCATCTGTTTTCAAAATGTTGAAGTACCCCAAACAGTACAAAATAGCCGATTTTTTACTTTGTTATATACGAAAAAAAGATTCTAGTTGTCACAAAGTTTAACAATTAAGACAATAAAATGGCGTGCATTATCATTTGTTACCTTTGTCATAATTTAAATCTACTAATTTAAGCTTAAAAATATCGTTAATGCTATTTTTTCGCTTTTCTTCATTCCTGTCGGTGTGAAAAATTCCAATAAACCTTTTTGGGTCCCTATCTGGAGGAGGAGTCTATTGAAGGTTGTGCTAAGTTAAAGACCTGTAAACCTTAGGTAATTCAGTTAGCTAAATCTCTCAGGGATAATAATTATTTAGTCTATTCGGCACTTCCTCTAATTTTTTCACTGTTTTTTTACACAAAATAACAAAGTTTATAAAAATTGGAATTTTTTTGTCTTTTTGTCCGACCCAAGGTTCACTTGGAAAGGCGCATGTACCAGGTTGGACGGATTATTTTAAGAAGGATTGGATAGACCAAAACTTAAAAAGAAATAGAGATAAAGATTTGGGTAATAGTTACAAACCCAAAATTTGGTAAATGTAACTTAAAAAATAAGGAAACTTTCTTATACGAGAAATAAATTCAAACTTAAGATAAGAACAACATAGAGGAGGTGGAACGAAATAAATCGATAATTCATTTTTATCACCCTGTTTTCCTTATTTTTAGTTATAAAAAGTAAATTCATATGCATATCGTTTGTTATCATGTTGTAAAACGTTATTAGCTCCTCCCCCTCTACGCCTCTTTCTTGTGAAAGTTTACCCCACAACATTGTCCAAAGTGACCCCAAAATCCCCACCTTCTTCCAAAATTTAATTATGACTCAACCTTGCAAATTAAAATTTGATTTTTAGTGTTGTGTGGTAGATTAATGAACTACAGTACTGGTCCACTTATAGAACCGCCTAGCTGTGGAACCGCCTCGGTTATCGAACCGATTTTTCTTTGCCGTGTTTCAGCTTCACCATTGGCCGTATTATAAACTAGACCTATTTTTCCATGTCGGGAATCAACGGGTTTTGCCTTTTAAAACATGCAAATAATATTATTGCAATGGGTTTTATCTTTTTAGGCAATGTTGTAAGTAGGTACAATGACCCAACTAATTATAATAGGCGGCAAAGTAACTCATACCGGAAACAATAGAAAATAAATTAGTTACGTGTTACTTTTCTCTGTGTCTGTCATGAATTGGGAAAGCTTTGACTGTGGATGGTCCCACAGCAGTGAAGTTACACTTGTATCTCACCATTTATATCCATAAACTATGTTACACATAGATTTAAAATGTTTTTAAGTTAGTCATGGCAGCGATTTGAACACGGGACTCTAGATCGATGGCGAACAGAATTACCACTGCGCTATAGACCCTTACATTGTCAGAACACCAAAGTTTGAGGGACGAAAGAATCGACGATAGATGGAACAAATTTCGAGTGCTTGGCTATAGAACCATTCAGTTATAGAACCGTGCACAGGTCGGTTCTATAACTGGACCGGCACTGTATCTACATACTGGAGCCATAACTTTTTTTTACTGCAATATCTTGGTTAAATATTTGCATACTTTTACCCAAACTATTATTTTTTTTAAATAACTGATGAAAAACACATAGGGTATAAATGAAACTTCAAATAATATTAATTTACACTTATTCCTTTAACATTAAAAAAATTTAGATTATTAAAATAAATTTTTATATTTTTGAAGCCACTGTTCGACCATGTACAGTGTCCAAGATGGGTCCGGTCTCCCCTATTATAGGTTCTTTATTAAAAGAGAAAATTTAATTTGCAATAACTGTCGCAAAATCACCGTCATTAGAGAAAGTTGTCGCTAACCAAATCCTTATTATAGGGTAAATCGCAAATAAAATCCCGGTAGTAAGACGTTGTGATTCTCAGAACCCCTAAGAATCCGACACTTAATTTTGAATTTGCACATTTCATGTCTACTTTTTAAAAAAATTAAATGAATTAATGGGATTGTAAAGTAAATTAATTTTTTATTTCTTAACGTTTTCTCAAATTTGTTATCCAATGACAGACATTTTTTTCGCAGCTTTATAAATTTATATTTTGCTTTCGTTTCTTTTTTATCGGGATTTGGTTTTGTTTACAGCCTCTTATTTGAAAATTAATTTTTCAATGCAAGACACTGTGTACAACCTTTACTTGCATATGCACAATCCACTACATGGAAGAATCTCCAAATTCCGTCTAGTTCCTTAACAGCATTCAAATTCCTTGTTATGTCTGAATTTTCAAATGTTGAAACCGAGAATCCTTTACATGGGTTTAGCTTGTCCAACCAGAGTATTAAATTTGAGAGATCTTGAAAAGTTAAAAATTTTGCACAGCTGTTCAACTCTTGGGATAGCCGATGAAATAGGTCCTGATCAAATGTAACCTTACGAAATAGGCCCTTCCAAAAGCATCGTACCAAAGAGGACCTCACGAAATAGGCCCGCTTTTTGAAAAATGTAAAAGTTATCCTATTTATTCCATTTATTCATAGGATCAAGGAACTTCAGGTATCAAAAATATTTTCGAAATAAATTTTTAACCATCTTTCCTTGTTAAAGAAAGCAGTGTTATGTGACAAGAACCGTCTCCTGTTATTATACTTTGTCGTAGCTGAAATCATGATGATGTATATGTAAACATTTTGCCGTCTTATTATTTATAAGTTACTCGGCTACTTTACTTTTTTATTTCGTGAAACTATTCTTCGTAGGGTTAACTATAAAATTTATATTTTGTAAGAAGCCGCCGACCAAATCAAATTCAAACACAAAATTTCTTCAAACGATCGAATTTCGAATGAAACGATAAAATTGAACATGACGCTTTGATTTCCCTTATCTCTTAGACACTTCCCTGTTTTGACCCTAAGTTCGTTTGCTCGAATGACCCACATTCTAATTATATTATCCTAACGGTGAAGCAAACTGGCTCTCGCCTGACTTTATACTTTTTAACATGTCTGGCCTCATTTGACGTTAAATTTTGCTCGCTGTTTTTCCGTATAAAAGACGAACCTCCACCTGAAAAGTCAGTCGGTCAGTCAGTCACTCTTCGGGTAGTCAAGCAGTTATTCGAGAGTCTAGAGGTAGCCTTCTTAGAGTATTCTCCTGGCTCTCGGCCCTTCTCTCAGTCTTTTCCTGTTTCCCTTTTTGCCACTGTATTCTTTTATAATGTCTTAGTGCGAAATTTAAATGAACTCTGATCCCATAAAGCTCCCAAATTATTTCAATTTAATGAATTTGATTTTCTAATTACGAGTATTGCAAATTTAAGAAAATATACAAATCTTCGTGTTCGCTCTGCCCATTTTTTCTCCCTCAGCCCGATTTCCCCGAATGTACCCATGCCTATGCCAGTGTTCGGGCAAAGAAATAAAACAGATGTAATGAAATAACTCTTACGCTTTTTATTAAACGTTTTATAAACTATGAAATGTTTTTGTAAACATGAATGGAAATTCAACTTTCAATATTTTCAGGGCATAATAATAAGGAAACTTACTCACAAAGGCTTGGGTTTTTATTGAATACAGACAATCCATTCTTGATATCCCACTCTTGAATGTAGCACACTACAAGCTAAAAATAACGCCCTGGCAACGCTATTGATGACGTTTAGCGTTTGCTAAAGGTGTGCGCATTTTGAATAATTAAAAATTTATTCCTTATACATAATAGATAACAGAAAATGTCATTTGTATTATTAAACTATCAAATAATAAATATATATTATTAAGTAATTAAACAAGTTTCTTATATGTAAATTAAACACTGATGTTGAATTATTGATGAGCAGATGACGTCAACCATACTTTGGTATTAAACTGAAATATATATATATTTTTTCATGTTTAGACATAACTCATTTATGACTGAAATCCGGTATTTTTTAAAATCAGTATGCTTCTCTCGGGTATAATTTCCATCTCTCTTCACACAATCAAATCAAAAGATCAAAATTAATTAAGCTAAAATTAAAGATACCCTGAATTTGAAAAAAAATTATAAGGAGAAAGGAAAACACAATTGGCGGAGATATAGGACCGGTCAAAATAGGCCCCGACGAAAAAAGCCCGGCAAATAGGACCGGACGAAATAGGACCCTACGAAATACGACCACTTTAAAAATATTTTTAAAGCGGTCCTATTTCTCCGTCTAAGTGGGACTATTTCTCCCTTTTACTTCTAAGTTCCATAAGGTACTCTAAAATAATTTCAAAAAAAATCGACCTATTCTCCATGAGAGAGAAGGTGGGACAATCTACGATACTTCCGCCACCGTTTATATTCATTGCCGTAGCTCAAACCACGATGAGTGAAATTCACACATTGCCGTTTCGTTTTTCACATGTTAGGTAGCTGATTCCCGTCTTTATTTTTTGATGAACATATTCCCCTTGATCTTAGCTGTAAAATTCATTTGTAACAAACGTCGTTTTCGCTTATTAACTATCACTAATTAAAAAAAATAACAAATTTCCGTGTTTTCTTCGCCATTTATTTGTTCCTTAGCTCGATCCCCCCCTTCAGCGACTCAGCCTTGAACGCGTCTCTCCCCTTCAGCGGCTCAGCCTTAAACACGTCTCCCCCCTCTACCGATGCCAATGCCCATTGCTTGGGTGAAGTAGGAAATGAACATATTTTATGAAATAACTCTCACGGATTTATTTCAAACATTTTCATAAACAATTTTATGTTTTTTAAAGCAATAAACGAAAATTACTTTTAAGTTTTGAGTTTAACAGGGCTGACGCGACGCGCTGCTCAAGCCGGC
This sequence comes from Daphnia magna, assembly GCF_020631705.1. Classification (NCBI taxonomy): domain Eukaryota; kingdom Metazoa; phylum Arthropoda; class Branchiopoda; order Diplostraca; family Daphniidae; genus Daphnia; species Daphnia magna. The sequence goes on along the minus strand of NC_059190.1, from coordinate 4,394,219 downwards.
CCGAAGGGTGGTCGAGCGGGGGAGGCTGCAGGCACTTATGGGAGAGGGGTGAGTGAAGGGGGGTTTCCCTGGGCCATACCATACGCTCCTATATTTTTCCATCTCCACATCGGCAACTAGTGGTGTAGTGGTCAGCAATTCAGGCAGTGATTCTCAAGCGCCGGTGTTCGAATCTCGGCCAAGTCGAAATAGATTTTTATTTACAAAATATTTTTGAAAAATTAATAGCTTTACAGCATAAAGCGGTGTGGAACTACCCTGGCGAAATGAATCGTTTTTTTTGTTTTTTTAATTGATCAAATATATATATACAGCACGAAAAGAAAATTAGTATTTAGTTTAATACCAAATGTGGTTTTGATGGCCCAGGGAAACCCCCCTTCACTCACCCCTCTCCCATGAGTGCGTGCAGCCTCCCCCGCTCGACCACCCTTCTGGCCGGCTTGAGCAAGGCGTCGCGTCAGCCCCGTTAAACTCAAAACTTAAAAGAAATTTTTGTTTATTGCTTTAAAAAACATAAAATTGTTTATGAAAATGTTTGAAATAAATCCGTAAGAGTTATTTCATAAAATTTGTTCATTTCCTACTTCACCCAAGCAATGGGCATTGGCATCGGTAGAGGGGGGAGACGCATCCAAGGCTGAGCCGCTGAAGGGGAGAGACGCGTTCAAGGCTGAGTCGCTGAAGGAGGGATCGAGCTAAGGAACAAATAAATGGCGAAGAAAACACGGAAAATTGTTCATTTTTTTAAATTAGCGATAGTTAATAAGCGAAAACGACGTTTGTAACAAATGAATTTTACAGTTAAGATCAAGGGGAATATGTTCATCAAAAAATAAAGACGGGAATCAGCTACCTAACATGTGAAAAACGAAACGGCAATGTGTGAATTTCACTCATCGTGGTTTGAGCTACGGCAATGAATATAAACGGTGGCGGAATTTTTGTAGATTGTTCCGCATTCTTTCTCTTAGAGAATAGGTCGAATTTTTTGAAATTATTTCAGATTACCTTATGGAATATAGAAATAAAAGGGAGAAATAGGCCCACTTTGACGGAGAAATAGGACCGCTTTAAAAATATTTTTAAAGTGGTCGTATTTCGTAGGGTCCTATTTCGTCCGGTCCTATTGGCCGGGTCTATTTCGTCGGGGCCTATTTCGACCGGTCCTATATCTCCGGCTTCCAAAAAGACCAATTAAATATGGCCAATTTCGGCGTTGTCTTTTGGAAAATTTCATTCTTTTTGCATTGTGAAGAAGATATATGGAGTAAAGCGATGCGCCATTGTTAACGTGGTCTTACATTGGGAAAACCATATATCAAATTTGGTTTGAACAGCACCTAAAAATAATATCCACATTACGGAAGAATCGGACCCAGTGGAGAAATAAGAAACTGGAAACCCTTATAATGAATTTGGAAAACAGGACCCTAATTTCCAGATCCTATTTCTTCGGTTCCTATTTTGGGATCCTATCTCTCCGAGCCCTATTTTCCTGGTTCTATTTCTTCGGCCATCCGATTATCTGATTCTTCAACAATCTCATCTTTTCCGTTGAAATCTTTCTACGTTTTTTTGGTTCCCGTATCGCAAGAATACCCTTTCATTCCCTTTCATAGTAGCGCATGTCTCACTGCAGAGACTGAAAAATAATCGTTAGTTACTTGTTGACTCCATGAAATAGGTGCTAATCTCAACAAACTGATTACTTTGCTGACCTAATTGTCCATTTTAAATTTCAAAAATGTTTGTCTGATTTTGCACATTTGAGAACTGTAGTTTGAAACACTAAACAAATTTATTTCACTGAATTTTGAAGAAGTTGCCGTAGTAACAAAAATTTCATGTATGAGTTCTTTGTGGAGTAATATAAAGTATTTTTTACCTTTTTACCTTTCTTAACAAATTCGGATTTTTAGGTTCTTTAGATTGTTAGCTTTCAATAGTTATAGGAGTTACATTCAGAGTATTCGATATTAATGTTGATTTTCTAAGGTATTTTTCAGGAGAAGTAATCGAATCGGAAAAGGCATCATAAATAACCCAGGTGACACATGATATACAATGGATTTCCAGAGTATATCTTTTTAATCCGTTCCATAACATATCTTGGTGAATGTTGCTTAGATACCCATAAAACTAGTTGAACCCCGTATCCCACATCTGTTTAGTGTGCATAGCCAATGAATATCCGCACAGTATCTGCGCAGAGAATACGAATTAGTTTTTTATTCCTTATAGCAAAGTAACCTATATCATACCAATGCATCTGTTAACCATGATGAAAACCTTTACTGCAATGTTTATGCACAAAATAAACACTGGAATTTATTGATGAACTGCTGTATTGCGCACTTAAACATATAATGTTTCAGAATACAGCATAACAACAAATTGCCGAAAAAATACATTTCAAACCAAACCATAAGTTTTCGCATATAGTGGAAATACGACCAAGGAAACCCAAGGTGTAATAAACGATGGAAAAATAAAACCTTTACATTTGATGTTAGACAATGACAAGACCTTAAAATGCCCAAGTTATTTCACTAATAAATCCCAAGTTAGCTTGATCTGAGAGGGGCAGTATACAATTGATCCCAGTTTCAAATTTTCTACCATTTACAAAAAGTTGAGCATAATGTTTTAAAACATTTTCTATAATCAAAATGGAGAGATCATTAAGAAAAAAAAAGTGGTTGGGCATTTTTCGAACTTGTGTGTCCATGTTTTAAATTTTGCGTTGCTATATTGCTTGCCCGTTACGTTTGGGAAGAGTGACACAGTAAAATGCTCATCGAAGATTTTTACGTTTTTCCCTTGTACATTATTCGGTTCAATGAATCCATGATAAACAATTGTACCCCTATGTTAAATCAGCAAGAGAAATTATTTATTGAAGTATGTTTTTTTTCCAATAACAATTACAAGAAGAAGTTCATTGAACTCACCACCCTTTGTTTGCAATTAAATACTGTCACTTACAGTGCTGGCCTCATGGGCAGGATTGTAGGTGGCAAGGGCCTTCTTTTTTGTGCTGAAGTTTGAAGTGGCTCCTGCCCTTTTTTTGTTCAGTGTAATTTGTAATAGTCGTAGACGAGGACATCTCGTCTACCTCCCCCGTAATCAAGTAACGAAGTAATAGTTCCCAGTTCTCTCTCTCTCTTTCTTTTGTTCCCCCCTTTTTCAATCAAGAATAAAGCCGTTCGTTTTTCCCTTAGTCCTTTTATCATTGTCATTTATTCATCCTCCATCCCTCATCTCGGTTGTCACGTTCCCATTCCACGTGAACGTGCGCAACAAATACTATGAATCAGGATAACTCGTATGGAACGGTAAGCTTGGATTTTGGCGGTGTTTAAATCCTGGTTTCATTAAGCTACCTCATTGCTAGCTTGCAGATATTAAGCTAGGGATACGGATGGGATAGTTTGAATTGGTGATGGTGATTCTCGGCATTGGCCTCTGATTAAAATAGCGCAATCTATAAAACCGCAGGCGAGTTCTTTAGCTCATGAGAATTAAGGTATTGTAAATTGTAAATAGGTAGATAATAATTGAGTCAGGAAAATATATATTATTCGGTTTTTCAAAATATTCCAAATAAGCAGGGTTTAGGATTTTAATTTCAAATAACAATAACTTCTTGACAAATTAATAAATTCTACTAAAAATCATAAATAATTTTTTTTTGTATATTATGTTAAATTTTAATTTATCAACTATAAAATGGGGGTGTAGCGCAGTAAGGCGTCATGTAAAAAAGTGTTCCAAGAGGTTTTCCAAACATAACCGCATCTATGTATCGCGGTTTTTGAAATTCTCTGTTCTCTTTACCGAGCAACTATTAATGGGGTATCACCAGCCAGCAATTATGTATTAAATTTTACACTAATAGTTACCTCGCGTTAATAGCGAACAGGGTATGTGGAAATTAAAAACTGTTTTATAGGATCGGCACTATACAAGATTAGTAGAAAATTGTATTAGTCAAGCAGAAAAATACCATATGCGTCAACCTGATGTCGGTCAGTAGTAAAAATATGTGTTCAAGCCTAGAATGAAGCAAATATCTATCACGTACTTCAAATGATGGGCTTGGATGTAATGTGAGACAGCGATATAACAATAAGGTACACGATCGCCCCATCCCTGACTACTGGAGGAAAGGGCGGGTGTTAACTAACGGGTTTCAAGATTCCCCACCAGGTTCTCTAGTCTAGCAAACTGATCGACTACACGGCTGATGGTAAGAAACACATTTTAATTTTTATAATTTTTTAAAGACCCACAGCCTTGGCCCTAATCGGGTTCCCCACCCAATCAGGGACTACTTCGTCAGCGTAGGCTGGGCGGGACAAATGATGGCCCACCTATATGATAATAGAATAATTCCCTATTAAAGCATACTAAGAGTAGAAGAAACGATAGAATGGCTAGAATTTGTTCGTTGCCTTCTATGAAAAAGCAAAAGGGAAAAATTATGAAGGGATTTATGACATGATATTGTAATACATCCCCTTGGAGAGTTAGTATTACCAAAGAATTAAATGTTGTTTCGAATTGGAAATTAAGTGAACTCGGAGGCGAATTACCCACAATGATAGACATGTATTTTACTTGACTAAGGCCATAAGAATTACACGGGAAAGGACATACAATATGACAAGAAAGGGAATAACGAGCCAGACCATAATGGCCAACGAAATAAGGACAATTTGGAAGCTTACCGATGTAGCGCGAGCGTTACGGGAGCGCACGCTGGTAAAACGATAGGAAGCGGAGAAATTAACACTCAGCAATTCGACTACTAAACGTTTCAGAACTGTGAGAAGACTCTAGCAAATTCAAGAATTTGCACCGACAGAGTTTCCGCGTCTAAACGTCGTGGAAGTTGCCGAACGACTCTGTTTGTCGGAAATGTGGGTTCATCACGAAACCTCGCATTTCGGGAGTGGTCACAACGCTGATGGCCTGTCGCAACTCGGCACGAGCAACCAATCAAGAGATGTTTTATTAAGTGGTTGATTGTGACGTGTAAGCAACCAATCAACTGATTGTTTATTTATTGTGCGATATGCGCATCAGTTGCAGGTGTTCATCGAGGTCAGCTAAAAGCGTTGATGACTTCATCTCCGAATTGACAAACAACGTTTCAGGGAGTAAAACATGTAAATATGTTGCAATTGTAGACGTTAACATAAGAAGAAAGGTGGATATCATAAATGAAAAAGGGAGTAACATAAGATCATAAAATTTGGGCATGTTGAGTAAATATATTTGTAGGCCTTCGTTACATCGCTCCGGCTGCGTAAGATTACGTCCCGTAATCAGACTTCATGGTTGTGATAAGAGGTTTTAACTTCTTTAATTGGAGGACAGCAGATACCGAAGAGGCCAAGACAGCAGCAAATGCGTAAGACGATGAGGACAAGGATGAAAATGACGGTGACGACCAAGGAGATTATGATGACCTCCCACCAGCTGGTATATCTCTCGACTCCTGCTGCTGTCAGTAGAACATCAGCTGCATGAGGACGATGATTCGATGGGAAATCAGCAGGTGATTGTTCATTCATGGCGGCTACGATGTCAGCTACAACGTTCATGTGGTTGAGTAAATTATCGTTATAAGCTGGATTGCTGCGATGGTCATAGTCGAAGGCTTTCACGTCTTCATAGCGGAAGGAATGAGCCAATGTACGCTCCGGCGGTACAATATTCGGGTCGATCCTTTTCCAAGTGTTGTTGCGGAAGGCGTAAGGTTTATCGTTGAAATTGACGAAACCATTTGTCCAATAGCATGGGGAAAATTTCACTAATTCCCAGCCATCGAGATTAATGGTATAATTGTTAAATTTCGGTTGTGGTCCACATGGTGTGATTATGGTTTCAAATGTGGCATTCACAGCTTTACACTGAATCACTACGGCGGTTTGTCCAAAAGCTTGCAATTTTGCACACCGAGGTAATTTCAATAATGAAGCGGCGAGCCAACCATTATATTGGGCGGTGATAATTGCTCGTTCATTTTTAGCTTTGCGAACGTCACATTCAATTGTCTGTAGCATACGCGCTAATTCATTATCACGATCAATAGCACGATCTTGAATATATTGTTTATTGGCCAATTTATCCAAATCGGGGTCACTAGATGGTGAGGTGGTTTCAACAGAGACGCTTGGTTGGGCCTTCTCCTTGATGGACGCCGACTCGGCGGTGAGTGATAGAGATTTATCGACGAAAGGCCACGTTACCAAAACTAAATTTGATTGGCCGACGATTTTAAAAGTCGTTGTTCGGTTGTTGCAACTTCGATGATTGGGGTCGCAAGGTGGTTGAAGAGTCAAATGAAAATCTAGTTGACGGTCGTCGTCCAAGAGGCGGAAATATTTTTCATTAATCGTTTTCATCATAAGATTTCCGGTTCCAGATTCAACTGTACGTAATTCGTGTTGAACCTTATGGGTGTATGTCGTATCCCAAACCAAAGTTAGATGGTTGTGAGACAAGGTACCAGCGGTTGAAGAAGCTTTTCCGATCGGCGTTGGAAAATCTTCATCTTCCATTTGTTGAAACAGTTGTACTTGCTCAAGCGCACAATTCAGAGTTTCCCAATCGACGGTTCGCATCCAGTAACCATCAGATCGAGGTTCATGCGAAAATACATACTTCTCATCCGAAAGAGTCATTTCATAACCTTCGCACTTTTTAGTGTTAATCATTTTATAGCACTCAGAAGCCGTTGTGTCTATAGGAATTTTCTCAGGCACAATCACTGTTTGACCGAAAAAGTTCATAGTCACGCGGTGAATATTTCTCCATTTGGCACAAATAAAACCCGGAAATTTCACTGCGGCGCGTTCATCACTGTAGACAGCATATCTCACTGGAACAGCACTCGTGGAATTCATTTTCGGCTTGCAATCAGCATCAGGAAATTGAATAATTCCCATATTCAAAGGCTCGGCGCAATCGCATACGGTTGTTTGAAATGCGCGCGCGTAGGTAGAGACACAGCAGTAGCAATAGTAACGGCATTGGCGACATTACTACACACGAAAGTTAAGGAAAACAACACAGGGAAATATAAAAATGGAAACATTCTTATGGCCAAGTATTCTACTTTATCATGTGGGTTTCTAAAACTAGTAAATGAGAACAATAAAAGAAAAGGTAAAAATGTGGAGAAGAAAAAGGAAAATATTCTCATGGATTTAAAAAAAAAGGTAAAAAGACATTCCGTCGGCTATACTTTAACGGTGACACAGCAACAGAGATAGGGGAAATAGGGCCTTTCAATTTAACAGAGTTTTCTACTGGAAGAAAGCAACAATTTGGGGCAAATTTGGTATCATCAGAAAGAAGAAAAAAAGATCTTAATTATAGAAAAGAAAGAATTACGAAAATTTTACTCATATAGAAACGCGGATAAGAAATAAAACATTGAAAAATGTAACGGTAAATGCGTGGCGCTGTCAAGGTCACGCGCAAGTCCAATACAGGGGGGAAGTGCGAATGGGGGAAAAACGGAGGGAAATAAAAAGAAGATAAGACGGAATAGATTGCCGACGGCGAAAAAGGGACTTAGAATATTTTCAACGTTGGAACATTGGGAAAAGCTACAGCAAGGAAAGGAAAATAAAATATATATTTTCGCGTTGGGTGTGGCAGCTAGCGGTGGCGCTGCTATACGCGTAGTGTAAATGGAACAATGACGCATTTGCGTCAAGAACGAAAACAGAAAAGTTGTTAGTTAGGAAACGAATCAAGTGAAACAGTGTGTTAGTGTTTGTTTTGTTTGTTTGTTTTTTTTGGTTTTTTTTTTGTTTTTTTTTGTTTGTTTGTTGTTTCTTTTTTTTTCTTTGTTTGTTTATTTTGTTTATTTTGTTAATTTTTTTTTTTTTTTTCAGGATACGTGTAGTTTTTTTTGTTTTTTTTTTTACAAATGTGTAAAGTGTGTTAAGTGTCTACTGTGATGTGTAATACCTTGTCGAGTATTCACTCACATATATGGATACAGTGTAAATTTCAAACAGTGTTTAACGTAAAGGTAAGTTTTTCTGAATATTACTTTTAGGTAGACATAGGGAAAAAGAAAAACATGACAATAAAAACATTTTCAAGGTAAGCAATCAAAATAAAGTAATAATGCACTGACAATTGAATTCACATAAGAAATACATTTCCTTTGAAAACTAGGTGTAAATATGATAGACATTTTTTTATAACGGAAGAGAGGTAAGTGAGTGTTTGTTTTTTTTCTCACTTTTCATTACATCAATTAATCTCTTTTTTTCTCTTTTGTTTACAGGTCCATCAGTGTTTCATTGTTTATTATTCTCTTTTTTTTTTTTTTTTTTTTTTGACACTGTTTTTGTTCATTTTTTTTTAAATATATATTTTGTTAATTTTTTCATGTTTATTGATGTTTATTGATGTATTTTTTCTTATTACCCTCTCTCCCTTATGTATGTTTTTTTTTTTTTTGTCAAATACAATTTTGAATAAAACAGTTTTGTGTTCATTATTATTGTGTAAACGGACAATCATTCGGAGGCTGGTTGAAGATGTGTCGAAGGAAGCATCGCATAACAACAAGTGCGTAGGCGAAGACAGGTCGCCATTTTGATGAGTGTCAGTTTCTTTGTTTGTAAAGTGAAAGATAAGCGAAAAGAAGAAAGGAAAAGAAGTGAAAGAAGAATAGGCGGCGGAATAGAAGAAGAGTTCGGGACTAAAGGATTGCTACGGTAATGCCAATATAATTTCCCTATTATTTTATGCGTATTAGTACTTTTACTCGTAGTTTAAAACTTGACCGCTAGATGACGTTGTTCTAGTTTACTTTTTGACCGCTAGATGGCATGAGAATGTCAATTCTGGAAATAAATAAGTCTAACTTAGAAAATAAGATCTTATTGATTAAAAATGACAAATAACTCGATGAACTTAGTTAATTAAGGTTTTTATTTATCTAACGGGGAGCTTTTTATTTTACAATAAGTAAAAAGTTAGCTTGTCCGAGATGGAATGACTTGCTTGGATATACACATAGCTTATACCCCTCGCATGGATAGTTGGTTAGCAAGCTCGCTTGCGACGCGAGGGTACTCGGGTTCAAATCCCGGGGGAAGCTTGTAAAAGGGAACAAATGTGCGTCGGCTCCAATGTACGGAAGGTGGGTCACGGTGGTTTACCATCGTGGCCTTTCCACCCCATTCTCGTACATTGTCGCCTCGCGCTCTTCTCAGCTGTCTTTCCGTTGGCCGTGTAACTCTTGTGGGTGGCAAGAGTTGGCTGTCGGAACTGACTACTGACGATGGAGATTTGTTCCTTTCTGGCTAGGGGAGAGTCTGGCGCTGGACTCGAACCTTGCTCGAACGGCTTTTGCATTTTTTCAAAATTTTTCACGTAATTTTTTTCGCAATATAATTATATATTTAATTCCAAGTCTAATCGGATTAAAGAAAAATTATCATATTATAATATATCTTATTCCTTAGAAACATATATAATTATATGTTTTTAAAGAACCTCCTATTTTTGAGACTACTTGAACTAATGATTTAACCTAAACTGATTGTTTGAATTATATCTTTTTCCTATATTATATATTTTTTTTTCTCTTCCTTTTCTCCCTATCCCATATGTTTTTTTCTCGATTTTGGAGACTATTCTTATTGTTACTTCTGCCGTTTTATTTCTTTAAAAACACTACTGAGGCTACAACGCTTTTGAAGAGGGAGGGAATACAGAGAGGGAAAAGAAGACAGGATAGAAAAGTGATAGGCGAATAACAGAATATAGCAAAATTCCAAGAGACTAAAAAGAGAAAAATAGAAGAAAGAAAATTTTTTCTCATCGATTGTCTTCAAATACGTAATTGACGTGTTCCATTCTTGTTAGACAAAGCTGTCCAGTTGGGATTGCAATTGGTAATGAGTGGTGGTTATGATGTGATGAATAATTTTCGGGACTTAAATGTGGGATTTCTTCTTGCTATTGGACTCCATCCCGATAACGCAGAGGCTTTTGTCGATTGCGTTGCGGGCGTCTGGTAACATGAAGTAGTTCTGGGTTCTCAGTTGGCGTTTCTCCTTCGGGCTCGGATGGCAAACTCTCGGTTGCATCAACTTCGGCGCGTGCGGAGTCATTTTCGTTAATTGCGTTATGTTGGACTGATTGTGTTTCGTTGTCTGATTCTTCTGTGTTAGAAATATTATCTTCCGATGAAGGACGATGAACGCTGACGACATCAGCTTGTTGTTGAGATACATTTACATCGTCAAAATGATCAGTTGTTTGCGTGGTGTCATCTTCGTAATCGTCACTTGCCAATATTTCTTCATGATCTTGATCTTCCATGGCAATGCCATGGTCTTGAGTTTGCGTCGCAATTGACTTGCGAAATCGGTTTTCGAAATCGGAGGGGTTCTCAATTGGGGGACAAGGTTCCGTTTTCCACAACATTGTCTCGTACAATGGTTTTAAACGATTTACGTGCGTACGTTGACATACATAAGAACTATCAGCTATATCTACAGTATTATTATTATAAACTTTTACTACTCTATAAGGACCTTTATATTTAGATGTAAACTTCCTACTATCGCCATCCTTAACTACACGAATATCTAATAAGACTTTATCACCTACAACATATTTCTTTTCTTTTGCTCGTTTGTTATATTGTTCGCGCTGGCGATTCCGAGCTTTCTCGGTTTCTTCGCGAACTCGTTGGAAGCTATAACGCAAGCGATCGTTTAAATTCCCTACATAATCAGAGGCGGATTTAAAAGTTGAAGGAGAAGCATCTAGAAATTCGTTAATAGGGATATTAGGATCTCTACCGTGCACTAAATAATAAGGGGTTTCAAGTGTCGAAGAATGCGTAGAACTACGGTATGCAAATAAAACATCATCCAACATTTCTTCCCAATTAGCATGTTGCCCATCTTTTAATTCTTTTCTTAACATAGAGGTTAATGTTCGATTAAATCTCTCGGTCTCACCATTACTAGCAGGATTGTAGGCAGTGGTGAGCCTTTGATCAACCTTTAACTTTTTACAAAAATAGCGGAATAATTTCGATGTGAAATTTGTTCCACGATCAGAAACAATAGCTTTTGGCATTCCATGCCGTACAATAATGGTTTTATATACACACTCAGCTGTGGTTTGGGCAGTTTGATCTTTCAATGCTACTGCTTCTACCCAGCGACTAAAATAATCAGTGATAACTAAGATACAACTATTTCCATTAGGAGAAACTGGAGTAATAGGGCCTAAGAAATCCATTCCAATCACTTGAAAAGGGGCTTTTGCAAGTTCATGGGGATGTAATAGGGCTCTATAAGTTGATGCCGTATTAGCGGTACAAATTTCACAAGCTTGACAATATTCTAATATATCTTTCCTCATTGTAGGCCAATAATAATTGTTTTTGACCTTCAAATAAGTTTTATAAAAAAGCTAAATGCCCACCCATCGGCGCATCGTGTAATTCTTTCAACACTAGATGGCGGAGGGAGTAAGGCAAGACTAACTGATGATTAATTTCATTACGTTTACTATCCTTTGAAGGCAATTCGTGCCGATAAAGCGTACCTTCAATAATTTCAAAATATTCAATTTCTTTAGCCCAATCCGGCTTGGATTGGCTAAATTTCTCGTCAAGTACTCCTTTCTCTAGATAATTTCGAATATCTATACAAAGTTCATCTTCAAGTTGTTTTTCGCAAATTAACTTAATATTATTTGGTACTGTTTGAATACTAGCAATTTTTAAACGGGATAAACAATCTGCATTCTGATGGATACGTCCAGGCCTATATTTCAATTCATAATTCGTCGCGGCTAATAATATAGCCCATCTACCTAACCTACCATTATTATCTTTCTGATTTTTAAGCCATTGCAAAGGTCGATGGTCACTAATGATTTCAAAAGGTTTATCTAATAAGTAATGGCGAAAGTATTTAATCGCATCAACTACAGCTAATGCTTCTTTTTCTGTAGTACTATACTTCGTTTCCGCTTTTGTTAATTGTCTACTAGAATAGGCTATTGGATGTTCTTGCCCATCTTGCATTTGCGATAATACTGCTCCAATTCCATACTCACACGCATCGGTAAAAAGAAAAAATTTTTCGTTAAAATTTGGATATGCAAGAACTGGGGGAGTTACTAGAGAATTGCGCAACTTCTCAAAGGCAACCTGTTCCTCAGTTCCCCACGCAAATGGTTTCCTACTTAGATCTTTATGCGTTAATCGGGTTAACGGCTTAGCAATTGAACCAAAATCTTTAATAAATCTTCTATAATATCCGGCAAGTCCAAGAAATGATCTGACTTCGTCAACAGAAGTTGGTGTTTTATAATTAACTATCTTATCAATTTTACTCGGATCGGGTTTAATACCGTCCGTTGAGATTACATGGCCTAAATAATTTACTGAACGCTTAGCGAATTGACATTTATTAAGTTTTAGTTTTAAATTGGCTGCTTTCAAAAGGTTAAAAATTTCTCGAATGTCGTTTAAATGACTTTCAAATGTATCTGAAAAGATAATGACGTCATCCAGATAAACTAACGCTTTACTTCCTAAGACGTTTCTCAGTACATAATTCATTAGCCTTTGGAACGTGGCAGGTGCATTGCACAAACCAAACGCCATTCTCTCGAATTCATAAAGATTATTTTCTACAACAAAAGCTGTCTTCTCGATATCTGGATCATGAACTTGAATCTGCCAATAACCGGAAGCTAAATCAAGGGTTGTAAAGAATTTCTTTCCATATAATTTGTCTAAAGTTTCATCGATGCGTGGCATGGGAAAAGAGTCTTTCTTTGTAATGCTGTTTAATTTCCTATAATCAACGCAAAATCTTATTTCTCCATTCTTTTCTCTACAAGTACCACGGTGAAGCCCATGGAGATTGCGAGTATCTGATGACCTTTGCATCTAGCATCTCCTGCACTTTGTCTTCCAATAATTTCCTTTGATTATTAGTAACTCTATATGGGCGTTGTCGAATGGGGCCTCTTCCTTCTGTATCAATTGTATGTTTAATGAGATTGGTATTCCCTAGTTCTGAATCTTTTGAAGCAAACAAGTCGCGAAAGTCATTTAATAATTGGGAGAGTGGTGCTTGAAATTCCGGGTTGACTTCCGAAATTACAATAGGCTCACGTGATTCTATGGGCTTAATTTCTGATGTATTTAACGCTACTTTTCCGATAATCTGCTGAGCGATTTCAATAACGCCTAACTTGGTGTTTCGTGGAATTGTGACTTGCTGTAACGAATGATTCTCGACTATAATGTTATATGCTCCATCTCCCGATACCTTTCCTATAAATTCTTCAATATAAATTCCATCTGGCAAATTCCCACATGGTGTGAAGATAAATGCCGAATTCGGAGGTACATACGAAAATGAACCCTTCAATTGGCCTACAGTTACTAGCGACGTCTGACGAGGTAACGTCGTCTTTTTGACTGCTGTAACTGCCATTTCCGGCACCCTAAAAATAGAAGAGGGGCCTTGCCCATCTCTAGCTAAGTAAATACTCTTTGTTTCTCCATCAAGCTGAAAACCATGCTTCTGGATTGCGTCCCATCCAAGGATACAGTCTTCAGAAACACCGTTTGTAACGATAAATTCTTGCTGTAAAATTGTCTCCCCGTATCCAACGGGCAGAGTCACTTTTCCCAGCGTATGTAACTTATTTTCTCCTACATCATATAAATCGAAGTCAAGCTGGCTGCAGATCGCCTGACCTCTAGGGGTAACTTCTTAAATAAACGTTCATGTAAAATGCTTTTAGACGCGCCTGTATCGAATAATGCTTGGAACGGGACCTGGAAAATTTTTAACGGAATTCTTGGAGTCGATTCATTCGTAATTGTTGTTAATTTTGCGACTTGTCGGGATTTGCGAGGAGGCTCTTCATCAACTGACCCGAAGCTACAGTTGATTCCTACTGGTTTTCCTGATGTTGAGGAGAACCGGGAATGTTAGGTCTATTATTGTTTCTGAACTTAGGACAATTGTTAGATCTATGCCCGATGTCACGGCAAGAATAACAAATAGGCGGCTGAGCTTGTTCTAGTCCTTGACGTTTATAACGGCGACAATCTGCCTGAATATGACCTCGGTAACCGCAAAAATTGCAAACAACCGACGACTGTAAAGGTTGATTATTGAAATCATTTGGAGGTCTGGGGGCTGGCGGACTACTGTTTGTAGAACTAATTTGGGAGTTTACAAATTGTCTATTTCCATTATTGTTATTAAAGCGCTGCTGCGGAGCTCTCACGTTACCATCTTGCTGATTAGCTAAAGTCGGTTGAAACGAGACTTGTTTCCTATACTGTGTGTTTGAAGGGTATGAGACGTCTTTCCTATTGAGATGGAGTTTCTTTACGCTCTGCAGGAGTTCACTAAGAACGTCCCTAATCTGCTCACTTTCAGTTTTCTTTTCCACAACAGGCTTGTCTTCATGGTGAACGTTAGCCACTGCCTTCATCATCATTTCTTTCTGATCTACTATCATTTGCTTAAGCTCTGTCAATTCTGCGCTATTGGTGCCATGTGTGCCATCAATAGACCGAATAAACTCCTGCCTTTCACGATCTGTTTCTAACGCTTCTAGTCTACTAGCATACGTCCGTGTTGAAGTAACTAGTTCGCCAAAATCCTTAAATTCCTTATATTTAACTTTTGTCTGTAGTTTGGGATCTAAGCCTTCAATAAATTTCTGCATTAAAATGATTGCAAAAGACTTCTCAGAGTGAGCTACAGGATATGCACGCTTGAAAATTTCCTGAAGTCGAAGGGCATAATCAACGATGTTTTCTCCTGGCTTACGCTTAGCTTTGTTAAATTTCTTAAGATATAAATCAACATTTTCGTCGCCGTGAAAATGATCGAGCAAAGCTTCTTTGACCGAATCATAATCATGCGGAAGATCTTTCAAAATGGCCTGAATTACGCGAAAAGCTCTGTCTGTTAATTTAGCACGAAGCATTTGGACAATTTTCTCTCCTGACCATCCTGATGTGTCTACTATAGCTTCGAAAGATTCTAGCCAAGAGTCGAAACGCGTAAGTGGACTTCCGGAAAACGAGGAAAGTAATTGCAAACGGGAAAAGGTATGCTGATTATTCTGGAAATCATCAAGATCTCTAGCTGTAGCTGCTCTACTAGGGAAGGACATTGAGCCATGTTCTTAGGATTTGTTTCTTGCGCTCTTAAGCTCTCCTGTCTTGGATTGTGAGATTGTGTTGAAATGCTGCTCGTAGACGATCGAGATTCGCTGTAAGTCTGCGACGCTCCTGGGTGGTGTAATCAGTACGCGTAGGCGTCGGGTCGAACATCGACGACGGAAAAGCGAATAGGGCGGTGGTCGGCGAATCGCACCTGTCGTGGACGTCGAACGGTCCTCTCGTCTTGATGGTGTGCTGGTTGTTGGGATACGTCCTCCGCCGTATGGGATGGTAGGAACCGTTGCAATCGGACCTTGATTTGGGAGAGTGTTTGTTTGATCTCCTCCGCCAACTGCACGTTGTTCGGGTTGACTGCTCCCGGGAAGTTGTCCAATTTCCTCAGCAACGAGTTGATTTCCGGAATTAGCGGTTCCAGCGGAGTCAGCAGGCGTAGCTCCCGCAGGTAGAAGATTAGGTTGCGGATGTCTATCAGGAACGACTGTTGATGGGTCAGTAGCTGCACTTCCAAGTGGGAGGATAACTCTCTCACTTCGTTCGTTAGATGTAGGTAGCGTTCTTCTCGGTGTCTGATGGAAGTTCCAAAATTCTGAAACGAGGCTAAGATTGTCTCGTGTTTCTGTGGCGTCACGCCTTGCAGTTCCGTGATGCAGTGAATTTGACTCAGCAGAAATATCAGGAATTGTCTCGCATGTGATATGAAGATCGATGTCAGCACGGACGCTTGGGCTTCCGATTGGGTGGATTTCTTCACCTGTGCGTGTAGTTTCACCTGTAGGATCGACGTCAGATGTCTCAGCAGAATCGTTGGTTCTGACCACACCGTCGTTGGATTCGTTTCGGGTAAATAGTGGTTCGATAGACGGATGTCTTGAATCAACCAAATTAGCTGTACCCAGATCTTCGGATCGGTCGACTGAAAGTCCGCTTCTCTCTCCTTCAGGCTCTTGATCGCAAGGATAAGGTACGGAAGCTGGCTGGTTTTGGGCTGGAATATCTTCTGTTGATTGTTCTTGATTTTGTCGAATAGATGTCGTAGGCTCAGGTTCAGTTGATTTTCCATTCGGGGAGTTCCTCGTGAAAAACCCTAACACAGTTTTTGCTACTGAACTAGACTTAGGCGAAACTTTGGAGGAGACTTAGCTGGGGAAATACGCGCAGCAATTCTAGCAAAAATAGAGGGTGAACGCTCCTCTGAAACGGTTCCAGAGGCAAAACTACCTCTGGGTTTCCGTCTGGAAACAAGATCAAGGCGAGCTACGGCTTCGTACGCACCGTTAGACCTAAGCTTACTCAACTGAGAACTAACTCTAGATGGTTGTCTACTTACAACGGAAGAAACGGGTTCAGCATGCAACTTATCGAAATTAAGTGATCTAGCTACAGTTGGCTCACTGGGCCGGGGAACATTAATTTGGGGCACACTGGGTTGTATGGGAGTTCGTGGAATTCTAGACCCGCCAGTAATAACATCATCATTCATTGTGGTTGAGTTCAAAAAGCGCTGCCACCATTATGTAATACATCCCCTTGGAGAGTTAGTATTACCAAAGAATTAAATGTTGTTTCGAATTGGAAATTAAGTGAACTCGGAGGCGAATTACCCACAATGATAGACATGTATTTTACTTGACTAAGGCCATAAGAATTACACGGGAAAGGACATACAATATGACAAGAAAGGAATAACGAGCCAGACCATAATGGCCAACGAAATAAGGACAATTTGGAAGCTTACCGATGTAGCGCGAGCGTTACGGGGCGCACGCTGGTAAAACGATAGGAAGCGGAGAAATTAACACTCAGCAATTCGACTACTAAACGTTTCAGAACTGTGAGAAGACTCTAGCAAATTCAAGAATTTGCACCGACAGAGTTTCCGCGTCTAAACGTCGTGGAAGTTGCCGAACGACTCTGTTTGTCGGAAATGTGGGTTCATCACGAAACCTCGCATTTCGGGAGTGGTCACAGACGCTGATGGCCTGTCGCAACTCGGCACGAGCAACCAATCAAGAGATGTTTTATTAAGTGGTTGATTGTGACGTGTAAGCAACCAATCAACTGATTGTTTATTTATTGTGCGATATGCGCATCAGTTGCAGGTGTTCATCGAGGTCAGCTAAAAGCGTTGATGACTTCATCTCCGAATTGACAAACAACGTTTCAGGGAGTAAAACATGTAAATATGTTGCAATTGTAGACGTTAACATAAGAAGAAAGGTGGATATCATAAATGAAAAAGGGAGTAACATAAGATCATAAAATTTGGGCATGTTGAGTAAATATATTTGTAGGCCTTCGTTACAATATAGTCAATCTTTATATATACGTCAACACAGTACTGATTAAATTTTCCTATTAAAGCCAACTTGTATCCTATTTTATCAGAAAGTATAGGTTCCGTGAGTTCATTTGTGCTGAATAGAGTTATCTTCAATGCTTCTAGGGTGATTTGAGAAAAAAAAAGATGAAATGCTGGTCTCATCGCTCTTTGATTATTTTTCCTAGAAAGCCTATCTTCTCTGAATTTCCAAAAATCCGGCATATAGAAATGAAATTTGAATTTACATAACTGCATACACAAGGGAATATTAATAAAAATTATTTTTAAAGCATCATCTGTTCTCATCACTTGTTTTTCTTTAGCATTGCTACTGGTTCTAACTTCCTGTTTCTGCTTACAAGTTTCTGCATTATAGATTGCTTAAGCAGCAATAACACGTTTAAATGATTACAAAAATGGAAAGTCGATCCACGTTAAGAAATTTTCGGCATGTATTAGATCGACAATTATATTTTCCTTGTGTCATGCTTTTCATTGATTCCAATTATTCGTTAGAAAGTAGAAGCTTACTGATATATCCTTCAAACTATACAATAACTCATTTCAAATAAGAATTACAGATTTTGAGTAAATGACTTGGTCGTCTAATTCTGAAAACTTCGCACAAGTTCTTATAAAACTCTCTCGAATCTCTTTTACGAAAAATTTGACTTCAGCAGGTAGCCAGCACCAAGATGCATTTGGTGTTTTTACTTCAGCTGAATCTAAGAGCGCATTTAGGTATCAACCTTTTGTTCAACATTTTTAGTTCCACTTTTAGTAAAAGTTGACGATAAAATATTTATGTGAATATTGTGGAAAGGTAAAAAAATGGATTTAAGAAGATACGAAAAAACCTTAAGCAGCTTCCTGTCAGATCTGCCTCGTTTAGTCGCTTTTCTTCACTAAGAATATCAAACAAATGAATATACAGTATACGGTCTCAGCCAGCCTGTCTCAGCCCTCTGTCATCCATGAAAATTTTAAGTAGGTGTTACTAACAAGACGGAGGTTACTGTTGTCAAAGAACGATTGAAATTTTCCTTTTAGGCCATCCGAGAGACACGACACAAGCGGCATGCAATGGATAATATTTTTATCTTCTTCCATCTCCGAAATTTCCTCCTTCAATAAAATGAGGACAGGAAAGACACACCCGATGGATATATTTTGAAAAACGTCAAGAGCTCCAGTAATAGGCTTCATGATTTTAATATATTCTTTAAGAAAATCTTCCTTCAAAAGATTCAGTTTGTTCAGTCTGAAGTGGTCAAAAGTCACGGAAAATTTTTTTCTTTTCTTCGTTGCAAAGCTATCCACTTTTACCAGAGCATCGTAGTAACTGTTCCACCTGGAATAGATCAAATAAATGCAAAGAATATTAATACTGAAAATTCAATATAAAAATATAATTCTATTACCTTGTTGCATAGTGGATCACCAAAATTTAACCCATTCTACTTTTGATGAACTCAGAGGCCAAGGAGCTTTGTTCAACTCAGGGCCTTGGCTCTGTTTGTTCCATATTGGTCGTAAGCTTTTCGTCAACACTTTTCTAAAGTTTCTCGAATCGTTGATTTGTTATATTTTTCACATCAGTAGTGGCCAGAAAGTTTAGAGAATGAAACGTACATCTCATGTGGTGAGGTAGATGAATCCTCAATGTCACACGTTTCGCCGTCAAGATCTACATCGTCTTGTTGTTCACGAATAGGAGTACCAGAATTCAAAATTTGGCCAATAACGATAAAGCAACACCAACTTGATCATCTTCATCATTGTAAATATCTTCATCTTCATCATCTGCTGGTGCTTCTTCTGAATTTGAAACTTGGAACTTGCTAAAGGCCTTAAAAAAATAAAAAATTTGCTAGGGCCATTATCTGTGATAGTCTAATTTATTTTGAAAGCAATCTAAAATTCAGTATGGATGTCAGACATGGCGTTGCTAAGAACATTGAATATGTGGTATCCCAAAATTCCTTTTGCACCCAAAGACGCATTGCGACGAACAAGGTTTTCTCTGAACCAATGAACAGTCATTCATAGAAAGCTACGTCTGCGTGAGGTCTACAGTCGGTTGTGGTACAGACATGGGCTGCATTGTCAAGTTCAGAGATCAAATTACCTCTAGTTTTATTGTACGTCTTCTTTAACATCTCCACCATGAAAGGGCGGCTTCTGATTACAAGTGTCCCAATAAGTCAAACGATGAGATACTTGAAGCCTGGCTTATCGACTTCACTGAAAGGAAGGAGGGAGATGATAATGTAGTTCTGTGATATTCGATAACATAAAAATATACGTTTCATTAAATTAGACTGACAGGAAATTAGACTGGTATAAAAAGTAATTGACCAAGATAGCTTTATCTAGTTCTTCTTGCGTTTTAATCTACTTATATTTCAATGAACCTTTCATATGATCTTTGATTGAAGATTGATTTGATTGTTTCACTTTGTTGACGACAGAATTAGAGGGATACTTTTCATTTTCTTAGTCAAGCAGAGTTAAAAGCTATGACATGTTCATAATGTTTTGTCTGGAACGTTAAAAAATAATCAATTTTGAAAAGCAAATATGAATAAGACTAGCAATAGGAAAAGAACTTACCCTGATCCTGAGGCATTGCTAGGCACTAGCAACCATTCGGTAAGGGTAACATAAGACAATAGACGTGTTTTGTTTCCCCCCAAATCGACGGTGGCGAGTAAAAAAACAAAAGGGAAACTCATGCCTCTGTCGGCAACTGTAAACAAAATTTTCGACGGTGAAAAGCTTGACCGTCCCAAATTAAAAAAATTCTTTTAAACATACTAAGTTAATTATCTTAAACTTAACTAATAAGGGGAAATCTTAAAAGAGTTCTCTATCGAACAGTTTAAAAATTAGGTTTTAACAAAATCTGTAGTTGAAAAAATATTTTATCAAGTAATGTAGAAATCCCATAAACCACCATGTTAACGAACGGCGGTGTTCGCATGTTTCAACTCAAACATTCCACTCAACAACCCTTACTAATAAAAATATTTTTAAAAATGTACAAAAAATGGCAATTCTTTTCTGCACGACACACGCAAGTTTCATTACCGTGCGTCAATTTCCGCAAGTTCAATTTCCCCCTAGTCTAACCTTCCACGCAAGACACCCGACGCCTTAACAGCTCATGGTAAAAAGCTCTGGAAATGGTTGGTGTTCGAACACTAAGGGCGGGTATTGTATTTGAATATTATTTCGGTCATTAGTTCTTCTCCAGAAGAGGCTTTGTGCTATTTGCATATAGTGATCGATCTGTTTACCTTTTTTGGTTTTCTTATAAATTGGGAAATGTCAGTTACTAATCCCTCACAATTAATGGAATTTCTTTGGTTGAAAATTGATACACTTTTGCTTTCTTATTCTCACCCACGTAAAACAAATTTTGGGGACATGAACGGATTGAGGTGACGAAACCGACCTTGGAGTGGTTGACAATATGGGAAAGGGTTGCATCTCTAAAGAGTTATATACATTCCCTTGTTACATCATATGGTATTATTTCTTTGTTTTGTACTTTATCATTCCTTTTTATTTTACTTTTATTCTGATGTATTACATTCTGCCAAAAATTTTTACTTATCCATAACTACAGTACCGGAAAAAAGTGTCCGAACACCCGCCGTTTTCAGAGCTTTTTAACATGGGCTCTTACGGCGACGAGTGTCTTGCGTGGACAGGTAGTTGGGGGGGAGGGAAATCATCGCATGCTGATGAAAATCTAGATTACTATTAAGAAAAGAACAGGTTATTTGGTTTAATTTTTTAAATTTTTTATTACTTAAGGTTGTTGACTAGCATGCTAGTCTCCTCTTTTACGGCCTACTATCGAGTCTGAATTTGCCTCCTTTACTAAAGATTAGTTCATTTGTTTGCTGCTGGGTTTTCATCTACCTGGTTTTGACAGCAGCCCTATGCTTGCCAGCTTCGTCAGTTTTAACTTAGGACCCGTTGACGAACTTGCCGTGTATTTCCATTACAGTCCATGCAGTGAAAAAAAGCTGTTTAGTCGGAAATATTATCATGTTTATTTCGAGAGGGGTTATACGCTTTCTGATCCGTATGATGGTTTCTGGTATACCCGTACCAAATGGCAATTTTTGAATGGTGTACAGTAGCGGTCCACGTAGTGGGACAAGTCGTGCGAGGGGGGAGCCTTCCCACTTTGCCGGTTTGTCCCACTTGGTGGCACCCCATAAGATTAACACAAGAAGGGTTCGGCAACTAGGGGATTTCAGATTGGTGGCATTGGCACTGCACCAGTCGTTGACTAATAGTTGCTTAACCCTATCCATTTAAGTTAGCCTTAATAATAAGAAAATGCGTACGCACTATTTTTCTCACAAAATATATTGAAACAACGGAAGTACATTAATTATTCAAATATTTCTGTGTGTAATTTAAATGAAAAACATAAGGAAGACTAGAAATCACCAAAATTTGACTTAATATCATCACGAATTTTTAAAAATGACTGGCGAGTTATCTCAATTAACACAGGATTGTTTGACTCGGCTGCTATTTCCATCATATATTTTGCCGATTCCAAAATTCGGCTCACATCTATTTTCTCAATTTCAGTCAATGGCTTACGCGTTTGATCAGTTGGGAAAGAAATAATCCCAGAATCGGCTAAAGAATTAGTCTCAGTCGGAACTGGCGCAGCGTCGGTGTCCATCATGACACCATCTAAAGACTCAACTGTGAGTGTGTCATTCGAAAATGACTCGCTACATGCCGTTGAGTTAAAAGAGGTTGAAGGCAGTTCCACTTCGTTTGATAATTCAAGAACTTCAGCAGCGATGATCTCTGGATCTTTTTCGAGATCAAGCCATCGCGCAAGCAGTTCTTGTTGATCTTTAGTTGTCGCGTTTGTTATGACTGAAAGACCAAGAGAAGTCAAGGAACGACTTCCACTGCCAACAGCCAAACCTTTTTGGAAATAACTTGGCGTTACGTATCTTCAGATGTATTTTTTAAAAGGCAACAGAACTTACGAGATAACTGGCCAATTATTTCGCCGATTGCTTCTGACTGAATTTGGCGGTTGGCTTGGGCAAAATTTTCGATCGACTTGACAGGTTCTGTGTCCAGAATCGGGAGACATCTTGATCGTCTCCAGCAGGCAGATAAAGTCTCAGCTGGCAATTCATCCCAACAGGATTTTAGTAAATTTGCTGCGTCTAACACATGAGCAGGAAGTCCGTAGCTTATCCCTTTCCTCCCGTTGGGCAATTTTTCAGCTTCGACTTGAAGTTCATCAAAATTTTCTGCCGCGTTGACCATCTGAGTCAGCATACGAGTCTTGTAGCGCGTCTTGATCACAGCAATTATTCCCTGGTCTAAAGGCTGATAAATGGACGTCGTGTTTGGTGGAAAAAAAACATTCCACTTGACCTAGAGGATCTGTGATGGTTTTGTCGTGTCCAGAACAGGAATCCATCAGCAACGCAACTTTTTCTGTCGTAAACTCACGGATGCACGGAAGAAACACATTAAACCACCAGTGTTTATATCGTTCCTTGTCCATCCATGCTTTTTTCTGATCAATGTATGGAAGTGGACAACGCGCATCTCGGAAGCAGTGTGGCTGTTTAGATGTGCCGATGATGAGAGGTGGAACTTTGCACGTTCCAGTAGAGTTGGAACAAAATACGGCAGTCACTCGATCCTTTGCTTTCATAGCCTTTGTTCCTTTTCCTAGTTGGCCCACATCACCACCACCAACAATATACGTGCGGTTCGGCATACATCGGTAAAAGAGTCCAGACTCATCCATATTAAAAGTGTTGTTTCGGGTATACCCTTTTTCTTTAAGTGTCGTTCGTACTTCCTCCATTTTCTTCTCTGCTTCTATTCAATTTACGTCTCCAGCTTCACCATGCAAAGGAACACTTTTTCCGATCTCGTAGCGCCAACGCCAACCGCGGAACCATCCGTCAGATGCAGTGAAATCATTTAAATCCAGTTGTTCGGCAATTTTCTTAGCCCTGGCTTGAATGATTTCTCTGCTAAGTGGCAAAGGCTTACACCGCACCGATGGATGAATTATGTTCACAAACCACTCGTACACTAATTTGTCTATTTCAGGATACTTGGCTCTAGAATTCGAAACTTTTGATTTCAATGTCACTGTTTTAGTAGCTTTAATTGTCTTTAATTTATCACTATTTTTAAAAATTCGGCTTACTTTTGATTTACTCAGACCAAGAGAACGAACAATTTCGGCCTGGCAAATACCACTTTCAAGCTTTTCGATCACATTTAACTGTTCACTTAAAGGGATCCTTTGGTGATTCTTTCTGTTTTTTAGTAAATCTTCTTTTTTCTTCGCAAATTTTCTTTTTGCTTGCTTTTTTTGGCCATTTTAAGCCAGAGATGTAGCCACGACAATTGATTATATAAGACTGACTTTTTTTGCCATTTCATATACGCCATTCCCCTTGCATTGTATGCCTACTTTATAGTTTTTGAAAAAAATAGTTCGTTCCAAGAAATTGTTTAGGTAACTAGTTTATTTAAACAATAGAGAATAGGCCAGTTAACAAATGTGGCCTTCAGTTCGCAAAAACCGGCAAAAAGGGCTTGAAGTTTAAACTCCACGCGCAAGTTCAAAGAATATTGGGCTGGAGGGGTCTTTTTGGTGCAGGCTCCGCCCCGTCCCACTTCGTAAGATTTCCCACTTCGCGAGCCTCCCACTACGTGGACCGCTACTGTAATGTGTTTTCTTTATAAAACCATTACCCAG
Source organism: Daphnia magna (assembly GCF_020631705.1). NCBI lineage: Eukaryota > Metazoa > Arthropoda > Branchiopoda > Diplostraca > Daphniidae > Daphnia > Daphnia magna. The sequence continues at coordinate 4,369,880 of NC_059190.1, read as the reverse complement.
TACACAATTACACCTCTTTATCTAATTAGCAAATCAAAATTTAATTCAATGTTATGCTGTATATATTGTCGCGTAGTCGTTCAACCGCGCTAGTATTTTGTCGAAATGTGCGACAAAATGTGACAAGGGGGGATGTGGGGGTTCAAGAAATTGTGACGTCACAGTCTGTAATTTTTTTGCCATAACCGCCATCTGCCATCAAAAATAAAAATACACATTTTCTTAAATCACCAAACATGTCTAGACTGGTCAAGTGGTCATTTTTTAAGTTAGCCTAATAATGGTTCATTACACCAGAGTATTTAAAAATTCAAAAGTGTCATAATTAAGACTCATAGTGTTCAAAATGGATAAAAATAATTGCTTTAGGTCTCTTTTTGAAGCATAAAAAAGGGCACAGCCTTTTAAAACTAAACAAGATTGTCAATCTGAAGTTACGAAGATGTGGAACGGTATAAAGAACGACACAGATTTCCAAGAACAAACTGATAACTAGTTAAAAGAGCTTAATGGGATAGCCTTGAAAAAGAAAGGTCAACTCATGTCATTTTGGAGGAAACAAGCATGCAAAGAAAAAGATAATTCACAGAGTTCTCGGCGAATTCAGAACAGTTTCGCGAGCCTGAATCTGATGGCGGACAAGAATTAATGCTGAAGATTGTTGGACCTAGTACTGGAAATGAAAATAACAAAAGTATTACAACAAGAGTTGCTACTGTTCAAAATGAATTAGAATCAAAGATAAATATCTTAACTTCTGATTTGGTGGGATTAATTTAACGCCAAAAAGCTGGACTGATAAGTAAACCTCAAGAGGAGGAATTAATGAATAAAAAATCAAAATTGCCGAATTAAAAGCAAACCTCAAAAGAAAAAAAGCTGAACAAGAACGGTCGAAAAAACATCGAGGTTTAGTAATTTAAATTGCTAAACTATATATAATTGCTGACATTTTCTTTAATACTTTTCTCTTTTGTAATTATTTTAGCAAACAAGAAAGCCAAAATTGAAGCTGCTCTAGACAAACAATTGGATCTACGTGAAAGTTTGACAGCAAAATGGAAACATGGTAGGACAAGACTTGAAGAATTACAGCCAGAGCTACTTAAAACTATAATCAATATATTCACGGCTCTACTGCTCATGAAAAGAGACAGTTGGAGGTGTACCGAAGCATATTAACTCTGAATGTCCTCCAGGATTAACTAAAGAAAGATGGTTTCCAATCGAGTCGCAGTGGACTTTATTTACGCCTCATGCCGAAAAGGAGCTCTTCGTTAGAAGGTAAAGGGCATATTTTAACCGTTCCCGTCAAGCTAATTCGTGCGCAAAACAACCATCACCAGAAGAACGTAGATGGTTTGTTTGGATCAGCTACCATAAACTTTTTGGAAGAGATCGCCTCCAATCTTGGACCGGATGAGGTGTGTTTTCTGAGTCAAGATGACAAGTGTCGAGTGGCAATCGGACTGACAGCAGAGAATAAGCAAAACCCGATTTTAATGCACTGTGAGTATAAAGTGACTCTTCCCGATCACGACTGAATCGTCACAGCCCAGCAAAAGCTCATTCCTTCAGTTTATACGGGCATCGAAATTAAATAAAATTGGCTTGGGAACAAAGCAGTCGTTGGCTATTCTGGGCCGACTTATGTTGTAATCAGGTCTGGAACACACTCTTCCTCAACAGCTTTCAGTCACGCCTTTGATTTTGAAAAGTTGCTTTCGCTGAAGGTAAAAGTTTCCTTACTTTAAGTCCACCTTGTTATGATGATGATGATGATGATGATGATGATGATGATGATGATGATGATGATGATGATGATGATGATGATGATTTAAATAATTTCATTAATTAAAGGAATTTGACTTTATCTCCGAAGTGGAATTGACCGATTGGTAAAGCCAATTCTCATCATGACAATGGATGGCGGTCCCAACGAAAATCCCCGTTATCAGAAGACTATCCAAGTTAACGATCTTCACGCATTATTCGTTGCAACAAATACCCCTGGGAAAAGGGCATTTAATCAAGTGGAGAGGAAAATTGCACCTTTAAGTAGAGAACTGAGTGGACGCATCATTTCAAACGATCGATTTTGCAGTCACTTGGATGAACGCAGATGCCCCATCGACGAAGAATTTGAGATGCAGAACGTCGCATTAACGGGTGAGATTTTGGCAGAGATTTGGTCTCAGTTAATTGTGGACAAATTTCCGACTGTCGCATCTTATATCAATCCTAGCGTTTCTGAAGTGAATGAAACCGAATTGATGTCACGTGGCTAGAATTGGTTTGATGGCCACGTAAGAACAAGCCAGTACTTCTTGCAGATCATGAAATTTTCCGACGAGAATTGTTGTAGCAAATACCGAAGTTCTTTTTTCAATGTCATTCAAACTAGATTTCTCCCCCTTACTATTCCAATTTCGCAAACCGGCGAAGGACTCCAATTTCCAGATCGTTCCTCTGACGGATCATCTCACAAATTTCTTTCTCTTTTCGTTTCTCAATGTTTGAATGTTAAAGAAATGCTCTCTAGGTCTGGTAACATTTTCCGAAATTCCCTTCCATATGATTTATATGTCCTTCAATTCAATCTGTCCTTAATGACAGAGTATGCAAAACTTTCCATTTGTACTTTGCCTCTCTAGTAATGTTAAAGTGTCATATAAGGTGTCAGCACCCTAAGAAACCAATCGAAATTTTTAGGCGGATTCAACCCGTTCGAATGGCTGCCAAAAGGCAGCGTGAAAGTATGGTGATAATTGTGAATGAGCTGAACGAAGAAAGTGTCGATTGGATGGATGACGACGAATTAGCTTTGATTAAAATGCCCCGATGTTAAAAACCATAGTAGAGGTAAACCAGAAAAAGCTGTCAGTTTATTCTTCGAAACAACATTTGAATTTCCCATGGGGAAACGATGAAAAAATTGAAAATAACTAATTTTATTATTGCCGCTGCAATTGTAAGCAAGTGGGTGAGGAAGTCGTGAGGTGCTCCTGAGAGTCGATGACCCAGCGGTTGAATGCACCTTCAATTGCTGGGGTAAGGGCTATGACGTCAATCTTGCTGCAGTACAGAGGAGTGAATTGAATTAGTGATAAAAGGAGAATCCATTTTTACTAAACCACCCTGGAGTGTGTATCACGTGGGTTAGGGACAGTCTATGGTGATTAACGGCAATGACAAGTAAACTGAGTGGAATCGGAAAGCAGAGCCCACAGCAAAGTAGTATCTGGCCGGAGATTCGACCATTGACGGACTGCGCAGGGGAACAGGAAATGAAACTATTGGACTAAGAGCGGTCGGGGTAAGAAATTTGCAGACGGTCAACGCAAGCAGTGTACCAACTGACTTGAAGTTAAACGGGGTGGGAGGACGCCCAAGGAGTAGACAGAAACGACGACCATCCACAACTAGAGTGGGATTTTGAAACATTCAGGAGAAGATCATCAACTGTAAGTAGTAGGGTAAGGGAACTGAGAAATCGTCCAGTATCTAGTGGGAAATCGGCATGTCAACGTCAACGGACAACTCGGATAACGGGTTTGGAATAAGATTAGTCTAACGCTATTCCTTAACCCACCCATAGCTATGGCGGCGCTGATTAAGTTCCAAGCCCCACCCGACTTTGCAGGAGGAGAGTTTATGACGTTGGAGACTGGCTATATCGGTACGAGAGGTTCAGGCGGTACCACCACTGGGGAAACAACGAACTCGGTGGCAATGTAGAGTTGTCATTTTCGTGGGCAGCACTGTAATGGTAGACGTATAAGAAGGCCACGGGACAACTATGGGCTGAATTGCGCTACCAACCGGGACTACTAGCGGTTCTGGGACCCAAATTCTTGCACAGTTTATTCTCCGGTAAACTAAACTCAGTTTAACGAGGCTGAATTACACGAAAGGAAGCAATGAATGGAGCAGTGTACATTAGAGTATTATAATGGCGTACTTGATCTGTGTCGTCGGGAAGACCCCAATATTAGAGAGGCGGTCAAATTAGAATAACTGTGGAGTGGGCTGAATACTGGTGTGATGGAGAAACTTCGGTGGCTCAAACTAAGGATATGCGATGAATAGGTAAAAAGCTACCAGGAAATGACGTCGACTACACGGAAGAGGCGCTGCAATTGCATATCTTCCGGTCGTTTGAGATTTAGCATCCACTCGTTCGGAGACCTTACACAATTTAACCAGCTCCTGGTGGCGTCATCAAAATACTTTTCAAAATTATTTCTTTTTCCAATATAGCCCCATCTGTTGTGGGTAGAATGTTCTTCAAAACGCTCCATCAATTGGTTCGCATTTTCTTTCGCATTTTTTCGAAAGATTGGCGGGCTAATAAATTTTCTGACAGCTTCCATTGCTTGTCTTTGCGGCTGCTTAATATGCCTTGATGGCACTACAAATTGTGGTCCCCCGACCGGAACAACTGGACTCGTTGCGGCTCTCAAATCGACCTCGGTTTTGGGATCCGAGTGTAAGCCTCTTGCAGTCTCGACTTATTCACCCTGTCTGTCAGCTTCTTTGGTCAAATGGTCCTTTGGAATAGGACCTTTAAAATTTCGGGCTTCACCAACAAAGGAAGTTCCACTCTCCAACGATGAGGCTGGGGTAGGTGAAGTTTCTAAGGGACGCTTGACAGTTCTCGAAGCGGATATAATCGTCTGCTGGGGTCTCCTGGGCAACAAGGTAGCCGTGGGTTTGTCCTCTTCGGCATCGGCTAACAATGACTGCAGCACGACTTCATTTACTCTCAGGCAACGAGCTGCGTCTTCAACAATTGCCACACCGCAGTACAAATTCGGTACTTACTGGTAACGAGCTGCGTCTCAAAAATTAAAATTCTGCAGCAATAATTCGTCACTTACGGGTAAGGAGCTGTGTCTCCACCAATTGTCACACCGGTTGTATTTAAACAAGCACAAACGAATAAAACAAGTGATGACTTAATTCTAAACAATGGTTTAACTCGAACAAAAAGGTATAACCATTACCAAAAGTTGGAGAAGCGTCTGAAGACCTCTAGGGAAACCAGGGAACTCCTCTTACGGAGCCCAGCTCCGGGAGGTCACCCGATGGAAACGCATCTAACGCAGATTCGGGGCAGTGTTTTATACCATTGCGCGAATTACTCCCCTTCCGGACTGCGTATCTGCGTGTCTTTCTTAGAGCGGACTTCTCCCGATAATTTCTTCACCACGATCGCAGTGTTGTCCAAGGAGCGGATGACTCATCTCTGCGAAGAGATAACCAATCTCCCTTTTCACCCGCGACAATATTTTACGTATTATTTAGGCAGAAAAACTTTAAGTAGGACGAGGGGCAATTCCAAAGTAAAGTGCACGTGATGCAAATCTCTTGGCCTGAAATTCCCGATGTTTGCTAAAAATGTGGTTTGGCTTATACTCCAGTGTATTGGATTAGCATTGACAGTGTTCGCATAAAATACATAAATATTATTATTTATGTGAAAATCCCCAAAAGCTGCGTAAAAGAAGTTTAGGGTTTATTTTTTCCATTGGGATAGATATTGTATTTTACTTTGCGTGGCGTGTCTTACCGTTTAATTACCTTAGTTATAAAAAGAAGATGGTGAACCAATAAATCATTGGATTTCACTTTAACTGTATTTGCTCAAAGGGTCTTTTTTAGGCTTAGCATGTTACAAAAAATAATCAGTTGAAAAGATCAAGTGGTAAAAGACGCGAAACAGTAGCAAAAGGGGGAGCAGCCATAATGGTGGCCCATTAAACAATACCGCTACGATGACGCTGTTGACAAACTTGTCTACAGATCGCGAAGTTAGACGTTATACATCAGTTGTATTTCCAACATTGTCCCCACCAGAGCCCGTGCGGTTTGGCTCAACCTCTCCAACAATTGTTTGTTATCGGGTTCAATAGAATTTAGATCAGGATGAACTGGATTACTTTCCGGCTCCGGTTCTGGCTCTCGGTCAGCCGTTTCTTCATGTTCGTCTAAATTTTCACGCAACTCTAGAGGCTGAAGAGTTTGGATGGTTTTGTTAATTAAGTTACCGTTGTGAATTAATACATGATAAAAAGAATGAATCCCTGTCAGCTGGGATTGAGTTTCTTTACCTCCCCAACTTTCCACATGAGGCGCTTCGAGTTGTTGGGAATGACTGCGACTTCTTCAATGAATGCGATTTTTCTTGCTGTATGTTTCCTTGGAGTGGATATTTTCCAGCTGCTTTAAGTAGTTCTAAATTAATCTAGAACAGAGATCTTTTACATATTCCCGTCTATTTTTATCCAATTCAGTTAGAACTGGACTTGTCGGGTTGGGAGTTACCAAATTATTTGCTGGCTTTGGGTTTGCAAGTTGAGCGGCAATTATTTTAAAATTAGGTTGGAGTAAGAAGAAGTGGAGCCATGGGCTCCGTCTCCATGTTAGTTGAGTGGGCGTCTGTTGATAACTTTTTCAATCTAGATAAGACTGGTTTCGAATTCTTCGTAGGTTATACAGGCTCAACGTTAAAGTGACGTAATAAATCCTTCCTGTTGCTCGCAATCCACTCCCAGAATCTACCTTACCATGGCATAAGGCTGGCAGAGTAGATTTTCTCTAACGAGTTTTCTTCATGGCAAGAAAGTCGTGGAGGTTGTCATCGGCGTGTAGAGTTTTAAAATGCCGATTTATGCACGTGAAGGTTTATGGATTATCTGAATATATGACGGACACCAAACCTCTTCTACCTCAAATACTTCTCAAAGCAACTAAAAAGGAGCAGACTGACATGATTTTGGTTAGCACCCGGTGAACAGCTCAGGCCTTTACTCACGTTAATAAACAAACGTAATATTTAGGGTACTTGGATGCAATGGCGAAGCAAGTTGTTGAAAAGGCAATGATGCCAATTTCTGACATGTCCACAAGCGAACTAGGCCTTTTCCACTTGTTGACAATCATAAAATATTCAAAATTTTTCCTTTAATTCGGAGAAAGTTTGTTTTTACACTACATGGGTGATATATATTTATGTTTCTTTGTTATTAGTAGAGATTTAACCATATGAACAGCAGGTAAGAAGATTGGTGTTCAATGTTCTGATCCCTTAGGGCAAGCGCTACTCTGTCTTTGACTCGAATAAGTTTATCTCTTTTAACCCAGATTGGAAACAGAGACGCCATCTTTTCCTTCAGTTGAATCTCGAGGCTTAGTTTTAAAGATTCAAAAACTTTTGAATATCTTTGCCTTTGAAGCTGTCTATAAATAAATAGCTCAAATTTGTCTTGCTCTTCCCTAGATATTCTGGTAATTTTAATTTCTTTTTTGTCAACCGTTATGCTTTCTTCCAGTCCTAATCCAAGATCTTGATGCGTTTTTCGAGTCTTATTTAGCAACGGAAGGATCCATACCATATGTTTGACAAGTCTTCGGTTCCACGTTGAAATTATATCTAGGCCCCATTGAATTTGTTCTAGTGCAGCGGCAAAGGCAGCTGTCTAGGCTGCCTCATGGCTGTACATAACACAAGGCAGTCCGTCGGATGTCCGATTGATGTCGAGGTCAGATGTTGAATACATCTTTTTTACATCCGCCGGATAGCCCGACATCGGATTTCGATGTTCTACGGATGTAATTTTTCTTGGTTTTGACCGCCCTAAACAGCGCCATCGGGCATTCTAAGGATATCCGAACGGGCTTTCATTTGGCTATAAATATGACATGTGTTGGATCTTTAATCTTGAAAAAGATTTGGGGTTGTGTATGGGTTCAAACTGAAGTCTTCAGTACCACAGTCGAGTCTTATTCCACTGTGCCAGTCTACAAATATATTATTTACAGTTTCGAACTATTCAATCAAATTGTTGTAAAACACTTTAGTTTTTTACGATAACCAATCACCAACAAGGTTTTTAAAAAGTCAAGATAATGTGTAACTTAAGGTTAAACCAGGTGTATAAGTTGCAATTAAACAGCTAATTAAATAAATCATGCTAATTTTATTTTCAGCATGATTTATTAAGTTTAAAGTTTAAAGTTTTTCATTATTTGAAATTGAAATCCTATCATAAGTATGCTTGCTTGGAATATTATTAAATGCTTTATAAGCTTAAGTAAATTTCCAATGGCTTGGTTTCCGTAAGCTAAACGGCAAACCTGCGCAAACAAACTCACGGCTTACATGTATTTTATTCATTATGTTGTATTAATTTTGAAAAAAACCATCCCGGCCAATAGAAAACCACAAACACCTCTTTATTTTTTAATATTTTTCACTGGACATAAAATAAAAGTTCGTTCTAGGACAAAATTCGAACACGGCTAGGTTCCCTCCTTTTGAAACAAAATAAATTTTGACAATAAAAAAATGAAACTTAGCGAACGATTAGCTATAATCGGGTAACTTCCCTGCATCCGAAAATGGGCATTCGGGGCAAAATTGGGGTACCCACTAGTTGAACCAGGGTAGTGCGGGGCACAAATCAATGTTAACCCGAATGCCCCGACACTATTTCCAAAAATTACGTTCATACGGTTTCAGGGTAAAAATCGGGGCAGGCGGGTAGAACGATCTATAATCGGGGTTTTTATCGGATAGATCGGCTAAAAAAGTCAATCAATTGATTGCAATCCAGTTAGCTTCCCCGCTTAAGTACCACGATTGAACCCCAATGGAATTCGGGGAGAAAAATTTTCCACCGTGAGCCACGCCTCAGAAAAAGCTTTCTGGGGATGACTATCCATTGGATTGCTGACGACATGGAGCGACAATCTTATTGCCTGGCAATCCGTCGAATCCAAGGAACTTGTGATTACGATGTTCTCGCAAGGCTCATAGAGTCGATCCATGAAGAGTACGACATCACGTTGAAAGTCGTCACTACTGTCACGGACAACGGAAGCAATTTTGTCAAGGCCTTCCGGTTGTTCTCCACTAAGGAAAGCACTTTTGGCTGCCATGACCAATTTCAGGATTGGTCAAGGCCAATTCGCCCCCTTTTGCTTCTTGCCAGTCACTGAAGCTCTTGACGTTAAGGAAAATGCCCACGATATCTATTCCCTGCTAACTTATCGCAGGTGCGCATCTCATACACTCAACCTCATCGCGACCAAGGACATTTTCAAAAACATGGAGCCAGTATTAAAAAATTGAAAGATTCAGCTCAGCTCAAAATGAAATTGCTATGGGAGAATCAAAGCCGCACTAAAGCATCAGATGCTATCCACAGGAAAAAAAGTCGGAGGACATTAAACTTATTCAAAAAGAGGTTAAGAGACGTGTCACAGTTTTGTAAGTTTAACATTTTACGATTATTTCCTCGTTGCTACTATTAAAAATTTATTTTTTTCTCTATATAATATAAATTTTGTAGGGTAAATGAAAGTATATATGGTATTGACGACACGGCCATTGCCAGTTTCAGTGGAACTGATTCACCACAAAAGAAAAAGAATTCAACGGAACTCAATGCATTGGATCGCTATATCAATGACGGTTACGGTTTTCTTGAAGATCTCAATCGCTATCCAACCATCAAAGAGATATTCATTTAGAAATGAATAGTTACAGTAACGAAAAAAAAAATAGCAATGTTAATTCATATATTTTATACAGAGAGAACAACAGCGCCCTGCCATCGTGCGCTGCTTATGAACGTTTGTTTAGCACTGCTGGATAAATTTTTGTACCAAAAAGTGCAAATTTATCAGATGTAAATTTTGATCGATTGGTTTTCTTGAAAAAGAACGGCCAGTGTTCGAAAAATTGGAAGACTAGTACTACTAAATCCAACAAAATTAACTCTTAGAATTTAGTACATATACTTAGAAGTGCGGTGTATTTAAATTCACGTTTTCTAAAGAAAATAATAAACAAATATATTAACTGCTAAGAGTTCTTTTTTTTATAAATAATAAGCGCGAGCGGCGAGCGTGAACAGCTCAATTGTGGAAATGGCGGGTAATGAGAGCTTCTTGTTTTGTGGGTGGGAGGGGATAGCTCTGAGCCGGCTCTAAAATTGTTGAGCTTCTTTCAATTCTGGTAACAACTGGCCATCTTATCGTCAACTTTCACCAAATCATGAGGAATGCGTGTTTGAACTTGCGGGTGAGTGATAAAATAGCGATTACGTACAATATTCAAGATTCACGGATCCTTTCGGAGAATTTAGCGAAAGAAGTAAGACGACCACCGACCGTAAATTAGGGTGAACTAGAGAGATGAGTAAAGGAGATGGTATATGCTTGAAACAAAAGAGGAACTTGACTGTTGGATGCCATACTGCTTTCCAGGGTGTGGAGAGTCACGCTGTTTGTAGTGTGAATTCCAATTGCCACTAGGCTTAAAGCCGAAATCGCTTCGGGAATTGGAATCACACTCGCGATTTTGTAAATTGCCTCCACGGTAATTCTAGGACAACCATTTGGTCAATTTTGCATCTATATCAGTCTCTTTTCCCATGCCGTCAATGAACTGTTCACCAAACAGATAGCGATGCTCACGAGAAGAAAACAAACGGGAGTCAATCAATATATTGGAATTTTTTGTCTCCACGTGATGCATCACGTTTGACTGGCGCAACTTAGTAACCTGAAACAAGGCATGTCACAAGAGACAAAGTGCAGTAACAACGGCATCATGGCATCCGAGTTTTCATGCATAAAACCTAATATCATGGTATATAAAGACTGGTGGTATGAGAACTTCAGAGTAGGCTGGCATAAAAAAACTTCACAATAATGGAGTCGAGCTGGCAGCAATAGTGGTGAACCGAATGCAAAGGCCATATGGATAACTTTAAAAAACCAATATTTTAGGCCACTTACTTGTGTTGTATTCTTGGTTTTTAAACTTAAAAGAAATTTTAGATTATGTTTCTTTGTATCAAAGTGTCTAGCTTTTGCCGCGACCATTTCATTCCATAAAAGAACCTCTTCGCATCAGTATATTTACCAATATCAATATTATTTACCAAAACAGCAAAATAGTTAAATTAAAACACCAGCGGAAGTCCAAGTACTAGCCATCTAAGCGTGGAGGGCTCAAGCAGAGGTAGCAAATTTATTTTAAATCAAGTGATCTATGCTTTTCAGCTCTTTACTCGTGAAGCGAGACATCGCTTTAACCAATCGGCTTCGTACCACCCTCATATCCTTGCAGGTAGCTTTCTTAACCACCGTTCGGATTACGAACTGCAAATTTTATCACCGAAATATGTAAGAAAAAAATTATAAGTGTTTTTTTTTAAGAAGTCACAGGAAGAATCTCATGATTTTTATTAAGAAGCAATAAAGTAGGAAGACTTCGGGATATCCCGTTTGTTCGCGGGTTGCAGCTTCGTTAATGATTGAATTCCCCGACCTAACCCTCCCACTCTGTGAAAAAAAAAAATTGGAATAACTTATCATTTTACACAAATGATAACTAATTCACGCCGGTCAGGTCGACGTTGAAAATGTTCATAACGATTAAATTAACATTAAGGTAACTTAATATGACATAATTAAATTTTTAAATATAAACTCGGAAAGCCTGAATTATTTCAGATTTTTTCACGTATTCGGTTTTTCGAGTTCGTAAGCAGAAACGGTTGAAACACGAGAAAAACCCCAATTTCCATATGAAAATGTTATACGAAAACGGAAACTTCAATTTTGATTTCACTGCTTCCTGTTAGATTAAAAAACCCGAGATTTTACAGTGTGCATGATTAATGCACAAAGAACACACTGTAAAAAATCAGATCTATTTTTTTCCGTTACGGAAAAATTCGAGTTGCGATGGAATGGCCCTCTACCATTGTTGACTTTGACAAGTTTTCGTAGCTGTTTGACTTGTACACTGACTTCTTGTTTAACAAATATCAAAGCCATTAATCAACGTATCATATAAACCATGGTAAATGGTATTCCTAATTACTCGCTGTCTAGCTTTAAAACCGTTTTAGGGCCAGTATGCATTTGGAAAATATCACAGACGTCCTCATCCTCTTTTTCTCCTCTTCATTTTTCTTTTGGTTTTTTCAAGTTTAAGTAAACTATTTAACAAGTAGTGCCGAAGATTTTGGCAGTTGTCGCATATTGGCTTGACGGAAATACTGGGAAGAATCCACTGGGGGATTGATTTGGTAGGATCTGCGATGACATGGCCTCAGCAATTCAAAGATCACCAGCATATATTATTTTTTCTTACTACCATTTTGCTCTGAAAAATTATAATTGTTCTGTCTATAGTAACACCCATGCACAGTGGAGCATGTTCAAATTTTGATATTGCATCGTTAAATTGAGCAATCGATTTTACCACCACGGGCAATTAATTTACGTTCTATATTTTCTTGTTTCATAAGTTGTAAGATATTTTGTCGCCAGGGACATCCATACTGTTGGTCATTTCCATTACGCCGCCACTGCAAACGTTTGTCTTGAATATAAAGATATTGTCAGCAGATTTTTCTTTTTGTATAATCCAACATGAGGGTAAAACTAATTACACGTTTTCTTTGCGCCCACAAAATTGTTTTATCATCTCAATGAAAGTATTATTACCATTTCCGATAGCCGAAAGACAAACAGAACTCCAATATTAAAAAACTATCCATTCCTTTAATGCAAGCATTGCTGGTTTTGTTGATGCCCTTTCAGCATCAGGTCAAAGTAGATTTTTAAACTGGGAATAAGATCATCGCCTTTTTCTCTTTGTCTCCAACATCCAAATTAAGGCCTCCTGAAACACCCTTTCTCTATTCACTGTTAGATACATTCCTTTGATGAGGTCTTCTTCAGCAAAGTGTTTATAACAAACATGTGTTTTTGTAGTTACTGAACAGTCGTTTCTATGAAAAGCCTTACAACATGTTTTTTGAAGATCGCTAATCTTAAACTTAAACTAAAAAATGCTAGTTCATTGAACATTCAGTAAATTATTTAGGCCATATTGTTTCTAAAGAAGGCAAAGCACCAGACCAGTAAAATTTTTTAAAATTCTTAATTATCCCGTTCCTCAGTCAATTAACCCACACAGCACACTGACGTCTTTTAAAGGATATTTATTCATCCTGACGGCACGACTAGGATGTCTTTATTCTGTCCTCAAATCCTGCAATGACGACTTAAAGGCGATTTTAGCAGGTTTTGATGACCGGCAAAAACTGCTCTAATACTCGTATTTTTATGGTCACCAAAGCTCTTATTTTGGCGTTCACTGGGACGACTTTTTGCTCTATAAAAAAAAATGAAAAAATGAAAAAAGTTTTCTACCATCTTTTTTTAAATTATAAAATTATCTTTTATTATCTTTTAATATTCATGCCATGACATAAAATTTAAAGAAAACAAAATATCAAAATATTTGTTTTCCTCGGATGCAGACGGTATTAGGGAAAAGAAAGGGAAATTTGGCAATGTCGGTCTCGTCACAACAATGACAAACCAATACAAACAAATGGGAAGGATCTTGTGGTTGGTTAATACAAATAAACAAAAATAAACAAAAGCAATTGACATATGGGGGCGTAACTAAAACTCGGGGGTCGGGGCTCGGGGGTCGGGGGACTACAACTCGGGGAATGGACTCGGGGGTCGCCATTTTCCCCTTGCTTTAGTGTGTTTAAACGGGGTGACGGGTAAACAAAAAAAGATTAAAACTCGGGCAAAGCAATCGGGGTTTTCGTCTGCTATTTTTTGTTTGTTTTTTTATTACTTATTTTTTAATTATCATTAGCGCTTGACTGAAGGATATATAAAACAGGTTGGCTGTAACACATAGAAATTGACCGAGTTTCTTTTAACCTATCCTGTTTTTGTGTCCAAAATTTTTGTTTTATTAGTTTATATTTGAAAAAAATTACAAACACCAAATTTTGTTAGATCTGAAAAAACAAACAAAAACGCTCATGCAAATAGCTGAATGTCATAGAATAAAATCAAGAAACATTTTATTCTCCGGCCCGCCAGGTACAATGACAAGGATGGCTATCCATTTGTCTCACTATATAAGTGTTATTAATGATTTTCACCAAGTTGCTTACTGTGGACTGCGGTTTCGTCGATTCTAGGATGTAGATGTAGCTATATATTAAATAAATCATGCTTTTTTGAAATGCAACACTTATTTGAGATGTCAAGGCCCTTCACACTAGAAACAAAGTCAGTAAATCAAAGTAAGAGTCTTTTTACCTTAAAAGCTATACAGTTTCTTATAGCTCAATCATATTAGAAATGCGATTAAATAAAAAAGGTATTGAAAAAAATTAATAAATCGATTTGATATTCTGCTAATGATCACTTATGAGGATTTTCAAAACTGAAAGGAAATTATGCAATCTTGAAATCTGCGAGGGACATATAGGCCTACAGGTTAATTAAACTCGTCATCATTCGCTTAATTGGGATCGGCAACAGGAGCCAGTAGAAATGACTTCTTGTTAACCATCACGATTTTTCAATCGATGGCTAGTTAGATCCACCTTTATCTTGTTCTTATCGTCTTCTTTTTTCCCCCCTTTTTATTTCCTTGTTGTCTTTTTTTGTTTATTCGCAATTTGCAATTGTAGCTAATTTACATATGATGGCAAGAAAGGCACCAACCTGCATCAAAATATTACGACGATTGCATCGCTCCCTGGAACTGGCGTCGCGAGCTGGCTGTAACCTGTAAGCGAACCCATCAGAATATTTACCCCGTTGAATTTCAAAAGAGCAGGGCTTCTTATAAGTCAATATTCCTGCTCAGAGTTTCCCTTTCAAGGATATGATTAAACATATCCAAGAAATGGGGTGCGATCATGTCCCAAAATTTTACGTAAAATTCCTAAGGAATGCCATCGGTGCCAGGGGACTTGTTGGACTTCATTGTTGTTAGAGCAGCTCTAATCTCAAGAAGCGAAATCGGTGCCGTTAGGTTTGGGGTTGGCTTAAAGCAATCTCTTACTCCCTCAAGGAACTCAGTCTCTGCCAGTGTGTCAGGAGGAGGTTATTTTTAAAAAAATTTGTAAAATGTAAAACAATCTCTGCTGAAATGTCCTCTTTGGTCAAAACAAATGCCATTAGATGCAATGATCTTATCAATGCGACACTTACGGTAGTTAATTCTGGCTCTATTTACATGAAAAACCCTTGTTTCTTCTACCTCTGGGCCCTCGAAGCAGCGGGAACGAATCCCATACCATTTAAGTATGCACTCCTCCCAAGACTTTGAGAATTTCCTCAACTGGTGAAAGGCAACCCAATGAAAGGTGTCTGCTTCGGCCATCTCCTGAATGCAAGACTGATAGAAAAACTTGGTTTCTCTTATTAGTCTTGCTCTTTGCCTAGAAAAATCTACTGAGATGCGCTTGATACCTGGTTTCAGGACACTCTCCCACCAATTTGCTACATTGCTTTCCCTAAGAGGATGATTAGCAGATTCCCGAAAAAAATTAGTTATATATTTCTGATAATCTTCTTCTGACGATATTGAAGTATTTAGTTCCCACAACCCGTCAGAGGATCTTCTACGATTCGGGAGATCGAGATTGCAAGTAAGTGTTGACTGTACTGACTGATGGTCACTAATCGATAAAGACTGCAAACAAATATTTAAAAATTTATCTGCATAAGATCGACTAGCATAAATCCTATCAAGCATAGAAGAACCGGAATGGTAATGGAAAGTGTGACCTGGTTTACTATGATTTAGCTTTTTCCAGATGTCTACCAGATCGAGACCAGTAACCATCTCCTTTAAAGCATAGCTAACGACACTACTGGGGATTGGGAGAGACTGGGTATTTGCCCTATCTTGGATGTCGTCAACGCAGTTAAAATCGTCCATCAACACGAAGGGCAGTCGAGTGGTAACTGAGTAGGCAAGAACGGTTTGTCAAAGAAAGTTGTTTCTCTCGTTTTTACACTGTTTACCAGACGGGGCATAGATATTAATAAAACATTTTACGTCGTGATAGAGATAAGCCTTCCGTCAGAATCAAGAAGCTATCGAGAATATTCTAGAGCATGCTTAATGAGAATGGCTGTTCGGTTTTTGTTGGGACCGACATTTTCTAGCAAGTGGTAACAGCTTTCAATAATTGGGCAAGAATGAAAGGCTACCTCTTTTAAGTCCCACGATATCTAGATTACCGTCCCTGCAGAAATTTAAAAGAATTTGACGTCGCTCGACTGACCTAATACCTCCAATGTTGATAGACGCGATTTTTAGTCTTGAAGTCATTTGTTAGGTTTTATGAGTTGGGGAATGCCTGAGGTAGGTTTAGAATTCTGGGCCGTCAAAGTAGGTTTGAAGGTTTTTTTTCTTGGTACCGTGGGAATTTTTAGGGGTTCCTTTGTTTTGTCAGGTTCCATGGTCTCAATTTCTCCCATCTCGGGTTCCATCGATTCCATGATAATTGTCATTTGTTCTTGGTCTTGTGTCTCTGTGTCAGGGTGTAAGAATTATCTCAGCCCGTGCACTGAACTTACCTTAGTAGAGTTAAAGTTGAAGATGAAAAGATGAAAACATGGGAGCACTGGTTTCGGTGTTGACTGTGGGAGATCTGTATTTCGACTAAATGCCCTTTTCCCTGTACATACAAGCGGCCGGTAGGCCGGGGGGTGGGGCTACACATAAGTAAATTTCAAAATGGTGGTTTCCTAGCGAGGGCCACCTAAATCATACAAATTAAAACGTAGTGGAAGTCGCGTCCGTCGTCCAGCTGGCGTTGTCGGATATGGGGAATAAGGTATATTCCCAACCCACTCTCCACCAGAGCCCGTGGTCCACGGCTCTTCCTGCTCGACTGGATCTGCAGCGGACACAGGTGGAGTTGCTTCTTCTGGTTCCAATTCCAGCTCTGGCGTAGGTGTAACTTGGACGTCGTCCGGCTGATCCTCACGTAGCTCTAAGGGGTGTAACGTTTAAATGACCCGGTGGATAAGGTTCCCGTTCGGCTTCTTGACCATAACCGAACGGATCAACCCGTCTCTGCTAGCGATTAGCTCCTTCACTACTCCTATCGTCCGCATAAGGCGCTTGGTGTTGTCATCGTGGATGACGACAACTTCTCCTACCCGGACCTTGCGACCGGGTACCCCTTTACAGTGGAACTTGTCGATTTGGAGAAAGTAGTCCGTCACAAATTGTTCACAGATATCACTGACATACTCCCTACGTTGACGATCCATTTCCAGCAGTTTCACGTTGGTTGCATCGGGAGCCACGAGGTTTACTGCTGACTCCGGCGGAGTGCAGTTCGAGTGCCAATTGTTTGAAACTGGTCTGGGATTATAGGGAGCGGGTCGTCGCTCCCCTCTGCCACGTAGGTAAGTGGCCGTGCGTTCACCACGCTCTCGGTCTCAATAAGACTAACCTCTAGCTCGTCGTATTCCAAACATGCACGACCATTTGAGCGCCTTAATAAATCCTTCATTGTCCACACCATGCGATCCAAAAAACCTCCCTACCATGGGGCTAGGCTGGCCGAAAAAATCCATTCGGTTTTTCGCATTGCCAGAAGGTCGTGGATCGCTGGGTCGGATCTTAAGACATTCAAATGATTGTAGACGCATCTAAATGTCTGGGTATTGTCCGAATACATGATGGAGACGCTACCCCTCCTGGCGGAAAATCTTCAGAATGCGAGGAGGAAATCATGCGTGGACATCGTTTTCGTTAACTCCAGATGGACGGCCCTCGTTACAGCACAAGTAAATAGGCAGGAATAGCTCTTCGGCTGTTTAATTGTGCCTTTCTTTTTGGCTGAGGATTCGCCCAATTGGAGGTTTTCTTCGTTTTCCTCCGTTGGTTCTTTGGCTGAAGATTCTTCAGCGGGCTCCATAGCTGATGGCTCTACAGTAGGCTCCAAAGCCGAACCATCTGTTGGCAGGGGATCCTCGGAGGTTGTTGGATCCGTTTGCTTACGTTTCTTACGCAATATTGGGTGCTTGTAATACAGCGGCTCGGCGAAATCAACGCCCGTAATTTCGAAGGCTTTCGCTTGTTTCAGTCGATTAATCGGTAGAGGTGCAGCTTTTTCTCTGAATGGCGGTGAAGATAGCCGTTGGCACTTCACGCAGGCATGCCAGACTGATTTGGTGACGGTTTTAGATTTCGCTTCCGCTTCGATTATTTCATGGACACTGGGTTCTTCTACCTCGGGCGTTGAATCCGGCCATTTGGTTTCGTCTTCTTTTAGCCATGATGGTCACCACAGCTCGGAGTGTACCAGCGTTACTGCTGGAGCTCCCCGCGAGGCGAGATCCGCAGGATTTTGGACGCCTTGACAGTGCCGCCACCAATTTTGGCCAGATAATTTCCTTATTGCTTCGACTTGGTTCCTGACGAATGGTTTCAACTTGCTGGTGTCTCCTCGGATCCAGCCAAGTGCCACTAGAGAGTCAGCCAAGAATATTGTTTGCCACGATTCGATGTGGAGAAAGTTTTTGAGTTTTTCTCCCAATCCTGCCGCCAGAAGTGAGCTTAATAGCTCTAATCTTGGTAAGGTGACCTTTTTCTTTGGGAGAGGCACCACTTTTGTCTTTTTAGCAAGAAAATGGATGACTGTGTCGCCGTTTTTGGTTTAGAGCCTTGCCTAGGCAACGGCTCCTTAAGCGGCCTCTGAGCGTCGCCGAACACATGAATTTCCGCAGTTTGTATTACTCTATTCGAGTAGTCTATCCAACGTGGGATTTTTAAGTTGGCAAACTCGTAAAACCCAGTCATGGCTGCTATCCATGTTTTCCGTATTTCAGAAGGTACTTCCACATCCCAGTTTATTTCGGCTTCCCAAAGTTTCTGGTAGATTATTTTCAGCAGGAGCGTTGTGGGTGCCAAAAACCCAATGGGTTCGAATACCCTTGCCGATATTCTTAGAATATTTCTTTTGGTCACTAGGTCTCCCAATTCTGTCCCAGCTTCGATGATAGGTGCGGGATCGAATTGGAAGGTGTCGGATTCGGTATCCATCGAATCCCTAGGACCTTAGGCTGACCTTCTTCCAGTTTCTGAGTGAAAATTTTCACTATGGGGTTAATGAGCCCCTTTTCACTGAGAAATTTGCGAACTGTTTGGTCATTGGTGACCCAACTCCGCATGTTGAGTTTTTCCTCCTAGAATATGGATTTTGTCTCCTGTATCCTAATTTTAGCTGTGGAGATGTTGTCGGCGCCTCCAAGGTAGTCGTCAACATAAATTTTTTCCTTGAGCTGTCTTACTGTGGTGCAGTAGATTGATTCCATACCGTCTAGGTGCTTGTTTAGGGTAACTTGCAGCAAAAATGGGCT
The DNA here is from genome assembly GCF_020631705.1 of Daphnia magna. NCBI lineage: Eukaryota > Metazoa > Arthropoda > Branchiopoda > Diplostraca > Daphniidae > Daphnia > Daphnia magna. The sequence continues at coordinate 4,350,641 of NC_059190.1, read as the reverse complement.
GGAGCTGAGCCCAAATGGGACTCGTTTCCACTTGTATGCCACTAGAGGCGAATTTGGCATTTCTGGCTCCATGATCCACAGAAATCTGACAGCTTATTTAGGATGCACGGCGATGTTTAAAAAGGCTTTTTCAATATCTGCTGTCCAAGCGATTCTATGTAAACGGAAACGCATTAAAACGGCTAGCAGATCGGCATTAAGATTCGGGCCGGTTTCCAAGACATCGTTGAGGCTTAGGCCATATTTCGATTTTGCGACCCCATCGAATACCGTTCGAATTTTTGTAGTTGTTTTGTCCTTTCGAATAACAGGATAGTGTGGCAGATAGGTGTGGAGTCCTTCGTAGTTTAGGTCTTCTACGAAGTTTTGGACTCGTAGCTGGTCGATTTCCTTGTGAGAGGCCGATAGAAGCTCCCCACATAACACAAGGCAGTCCGTCGGATGTTCGACAGATGTCGGGGTCGGATGTTGAGTACATCTTTTTGATATCCTCCGGACAGCCCGATATCCGATTTGGATGTCCTACGGATGTATTTTTTTTTGGTTTTGACCGCCCTAAACAGCGCCGTCAGACATTCTAAGGATATCCGAACGGGCTTTCATTTGGCTATAAATATGACATGTATTGGACATCTATTCATGAAAAAACATTAGGCTATACCAGGATTGGAGCTCGGGTCTCCCGCATCACAGTCGAATCTTATTCCACTGTGCCAATCTACAGATATATTATGTATCATTTTCGAACAATACAATCGAATTGTTGTAAAACACTTGAGCTTTTTCGATAACAAATCACATACAGGATTTTTAAAAAGTAAAGATGATGTCGAACTTAGGTTAAACCAGAGGTGTATAAATTGAAATTAAACAATTTATGCTAAATATTTTTTGAATTTTAAACTTCAGCATGATTTATTAAGTTTAAAGTAGTTTTTTATTATTTGAAATTATAATCCTATCATAAGTATACTTGCTTTTAATATTATTAGATGCCGAATAATATTTATTTTCTGTGAGTTAATTTTCAATGGCTTGGTTCCCATAAGCTAAACGGAAAGCTTGTGCAAACAAACTCACGACTTTCATATATTTTATTCATTTTTTGTAATAAATTTTAAAATAAACCATCCGGCAAATAGATCATTACTCCTTTATTTTTTAAATTTTTCATTTTAAATGCTGGACTTCAAATAAAAATACGTTCAAGGGAAAAATTTGAACACGGTTAACTTTTCCCCCTCTCAAGAAATTTTGACAATTAATAATGAAACTTAGTGATCGGCCCCAAATTAGTTCTAATCGAGTTAACCGCCCCGCACCGATAAAGTGCATTCGGGGTTAAAATGAGGTGCCATTTTTTCAACCGGGGCGGTGCGGGAAAAAATTTGAGGTTAACCCGTTGCCCCGAAGCAATAAAAAAAAAATGCCGTTCTTTCGGTTTCAGAGTAAAAATCGGGGCAAGCGGGTAGAACGAGCTATTATCGGGGTTGTTATCGGATAGATCGGGTCAATCGATAATGTTTTTTGCATTGATGAATCGATTGATTGCAATCCAATTGATTGCAAACCCCAATTGAATTCGGGGAGAAGAATTTTCCACCCTGAGCCACGCCTCCTTGGCCCGAAATGAGAAACCCGATTTGCAAAAAAGCGCCCCGATTGGCTCAAGGCCGATCCTTAAATGAAACAATTGAAAATCTTTTTGGCTGTTGGAAGGAGGTCCGTAGAATATAATTTTCGCACATCCATTGCACTTCCAAGGTGACTAGCCGACGGACATCCCTGGAACTACCCATTGAGTACATAGATATCTAACGGATGTTCGGCCATGATTCGGACATCCGACGGCTGAAATGTGCTATATGGGTCTGGTGTTCTTTTGAGCGTTTTTAATAGACTCTCCAGTCTTCCTTTTGCCATCAGAAATTTTTTTTCTAACCTTCATTTGTCCGTCTTCCACGGTATTCGTATGCAGTATCGCCCATATTCTTGACGGATGATTTTGTCGCCAAAGGAGCTGAGGGGATCCTCTGGCTCCACTGCATCCCAATCTTCTAAGATGGCGAAGTGTTCCAGCTTCCAGAACACGGATAGATCAAAGTCCATTTGCCGTTTCAATTCTTCTTTCACGGTTTTTCGTTTTTCCTTTTTGTTTTTGGAGGTATGGTTGAGCTCCTGAAGGGAAATTTCTTCCATAGGCCTCGGCTGGGCGGGTTCAATTCTTTTGCCTCCTTGTCGGCTTCCAATACGTCCATATCTTCGGAGGGATTCGTAAAATAAAATTCTGAATCGAGACATCTGGCTGCGTACGATGATACTGTCTGATAATTAGAAAAGCTACTGCATTGTAGCATTTGCTGGATTATCGCCTTTTCTTTTTTCGATCTTTTTTCCTTCGAAGGTCCAGCTATCATGTGACCTAGCTTCGTGTTGTATGCTCTAAGGTCGCATGGACTTTGGATACCCGGTTCATTAGGAATGATCTCGAACATTTGGTCGACTCTGATTAAAATTCCGACTTCTTTTTCCTGGCTGTTGGTTTCAAACCTGTCGTCCGCCATTTTCTCGTCTTCCAACCACAATTTCCTTGCGAATGCTGTGTGGGAGTAAGGTTCAGTGTCTCCGATGTAGTCTGTTTCCCGAACGGTTATTTTGACGAGTGGGGCTCCCTTCCAGGTGCCTGGAACGCCAGTTTAACTGCGTTGATCTTTACTACTGGATTGGGCTTTCTTTGTTTGAAGACTCTGGTTCCAGTATTCTCCACGGCCACTACCTTCAAATTCAGCAATTTGGAAATAGATCTGATTACCCAAGATCAGACTTGTTGTTTGATCACCAAAGAGAGATCAATCGCTCATTCCTTGATCATTCCCAAAAAGTGATCAATTGCTCGTTCATCGCTCACTGAAATAGAAGTGATCAATCGATCGCTCAATTCGATCACTTTTCGATCACAACATTTTGAAAATTTCAGTTTATTTCTGTATTACTGTCCTTCAGAGTTGGAATGTTTAAAAAAATCCAGTGAATTGCAGTGAACTATTTTTTCGATGTTTTTGCAGGACAATCGATCCAACAACGGTAACATTCCCCGTTTAATAAAAAAAACTAGTATTTCAAAGTTGAGATCCGATAATCGAGTTCTTTTTGCTGTGAAAATCAAGCCAGCAGTGCTGAAGACACGTTCGCATGCAGCCGACGATGGCAAAGCACTATTATATTCCCTGATAAGAAAAAAATTTAGTACATTTGTAAACAATAAAAAAAAGCAAAAGACAGTTACATGAAGATTTTCTTTATTGTATGGAACCTTTGTAATGAACTTAATTTCGTACTCCCGTCGTTAAGGTAGCTCTCCACTTCATCAGCCTCTAAAGAATCCCGTTTTGTTTTGTATCCATCTAGAAACCTGGTTTTTTCTTTAGTGAAACATCACCACCATTGTTTCTTTAAAAAAATACAACAAATTGAAAATAATGTTATATAAATCAATTATCAGTAGGCTAAGGAAATCAAATTACCCAGAGACAGCATTCAAATTGAAAGCCTTGTGACGACGAACTGTTGATTTCAACAAAGTTATCAGCTGCTCCTTCTCACTCTCATCCGCCCAAATAGTTTTAAAGGTTGGGTCAGTTACTGACGCAAGTCGCATGTGAACGTTCTTGAACATTTCTCCAAATCTTGTGTGAAGACCAGATATTACTGCCAGAACAAGAGATTCACAATGTACGATCGAAGAATCTTTTGAAAATTCTTTCATCTTTTCTTCAAACAATTTAATGGTTGCAAGAACGCAGTTAGGCTTATTGGATACGTTTCCGTCCGCGACGTAGGAGAACCGCGTTCAAAGCTTGTGTACGTTAATAGCTTTCAAAACAAAAGTAGCTGATGAATATAATTAAATAAATACAGTCTACACTTTTTCCAGACATTTAATACCTAGGGCAAAAAAGTGTCTGGACTGGCATTACCCAACCCCCCTTATAATGATTTTGCGCCAAAACCGCCCTACCTCTCCTTAAAAAGGTAAACTATTAATATTTTCTACCCACAGATAGCTTTTTAAAAATAAATCGGTGTTCACATTTTTGTGCAGGATACTGTACCTTGGAAACCATGGAATGTTAAGCTAAGGGAATTATTAGCGGATTCTGTTTAATGGTCTTTTTAGTCATTTTGGGAACAGGTTTTTGGACAATAGTGGGTTCCTGGTTTCGTTTTAATGTCGGGCAGTTGTAGCTAAAGTGGGTCTGATCGTCACAAAGTCTGCAAGTAGGCTTTTGTCCGTCCTACTTTACCAGGGCACGATAACTGCCAATTGTAATGTATGAGGGAATGTTTTTCGTCACCGTCATTCATACGATCATCCAAGCGGCAAGGACAGGGTATGAAACTTCATCCTCTGCCACCCGATACCGTTCCCATCGAGTTTTAATTACATTCCCAAATTCCTTAAGACGTGTCTGAACTTCTCCCAAGTCTAGAATCCCTGCAATTCGAACAAATTTCTCTTTGATATTGCTATCCCTTATGACTACACCAACTTCTTTCTCCTCCAATTCGGTCCTGACGATTCCACTGTGTTGGAACAAAAAACTTTATGTGTATGCCTCTGATGTAAACGTAATTCTAGCGAACCTGGTTTCTCATATCTAGCACAGTAAATAAGAGATCCTGTGGCTCAACCTTCAAACTACGCACAAAACCATGAACTGTACGCATATTCGATCTCGGAAATTGAACCCCAAAATCAATATCTAAACTATTGAGCCACTTGGCAGCCATTTGTTCCCTAGACAATGTAAACAAACTGCCAAAAGGGGTAGGGGAAGGTCCCCACACACGTAGACAAACGCACAAATAAGACAATTTGGGGCATAACTCAACCAAAACAGCTAAACTATACCAAATAAACACTCAAAAACACGAATATAACAACGGAAAGTAATAAAAAATAACAGAAAACTCAGAAAATGATGGAAAACGGGGAGAACACAAAAACACTTCTGCATACGGGAGCTGACGAGACCAGTTTTCGGGGAAAGAAAAAATATGGCTATCTTCTTAAAGATTCATTCGAAGGGATGGTTGGTAAATTAATAATTCTTTTTAAATGACCAATCTAAAATGTAAAAAAAAAGTAGATTGCTGACAGAGGATTTGTTGTTTTGCACATCATTTACTTAGTATTGTATGTGTGCCGACTACCTCAGCCGTTAGAGCATGACACTCCAAATCCCAGGGTAGTAGGTTAAACCCGAAGGTAAATCGGATAATGCCATGTGTTCGTTACATGACTTGCTATAAGTTAACTCCAATGTCGTAATTGTTATAAATGTTTTCCCATTGTGTAGTGGCTACACGCTGATGGTCCTCAGTTCGATCCTGGGAGGGAACAACATTATTTATTCCAAATCAAATTTGAAACTTGATTTCTAAAAGATATCTCCAATTCTATGGTCAGTTGCATCGAAACCATTGCTGATGCTCTGAATTAACGTTCTCATAGTGTAGCGGTTATCACGTGGGCTACACACGGTGAAGGTCCTCAGTTCGACCCTGGTTGAGAACACTGGTTTTTAAATTTTGCAATATTGACTCAGATCGCCGCCACTATATGTCTGTGAAGCAACCAAATTCGTTTATCATCAACGAACTGAGTGCTACGTCACAACCTCAACCAACGTTACCAACACCTGCTTATCTGTATAGCAATCATGGATTTCGATCAGCGATGACTCGGTCACCATGAATGCAAATTATTAAAGAGGTTTCGAACATGGGTCTCCCGTATGACAGTCGAGTAGTCTACCATGTACGCAATATTCAATTATATTTAAATATTTTTAGACTGAGGCATGTTACAGTGAAATAGTTTTGCCTTCCATCATTAAGAAATGAATTTTTGAATAAAATTTAGCATTTAATACATCTACTTCTTGCACTCTTTGACCAAAATACCAGAAGAGAAACATAACTATTATGAGTTTCGATCATTGGACTCCTGCATCATAGACTGAGCTTCTTTTTAAAAAAAAAATTTTAAAAAAAATAAAAAAATATATTTTTTTTTTTTTTTTTTTTTTTTTTTTTTTTTTTATTAATTTTAAAAATAAAAAAATAAAAAAAAAAAAAAAAAAATAAAAAAAAATAAAATAAAAAAAAAAAAAAAAAAAATAAAATTTATAAAAAATTTTTTTTTTTTTTTTTTTTATTAAATTTTTTTTTTTCCCCAAACCCCCCCCCCCCCCCCCCCCCCTTTTTTTTTTTTTTTCCCCCCCCCCCCCCTTTTAAAAAAATTAATTTTAAAAAAACTCTCTTATTAACCAATCACTACGTATTGAAAAAGCAATTCTGGATTATTATTTGATGTGGTGTACGTAATTCTTACAAAATTGAACCCCAACGCTAACTTGTTTATTGTGAAAACGTGGCTTTTAAAGAAATGAATAAAAAAAAGACGTCTTCAGAGGGACGTGATTTATTTTTTAACAGGATTGATTTACTTTTCTTACAGGATTTCACTCTATTGGCCGGCCACTAACAAAGAAATTTACTGAACTAACTGAATAAAACCTTTTAGGTAGTTTTTGAGACCCTTCGGACTTGTTTTACAAATTTGCTTCTTTTGGCATACCTCAATTTTAGGAAGCAATTTTTACCCTTTACCGACGCATGAAATTATGGAATTGGGGCTGTATCATCTCAAATTCTAGACGGTAATAGTTAATGCGTAAGCATGTATAAAGCATTCTGCCTTTCGGGAGAATGGCTTTTCGGAAATAAGACATGTTTAATCACATGAAGCTCAGAAGCATTTACACACATTATTAATTATATTTTATTCTAGACCATAAGAATACAAAGAATAAAGATACAAAAAATTCGCGCCTACAAATGGGAAAATGGGAAGTAAAAGTAGAGTAAAAAGTAATTTTTGTCCTACCACGCGTAGAGTGAGCTGAACGAATAGAAGAAGTAGGTAGAATGAAACTGGAAGTGATCAAACTTGTTGATGCGTTTGGTTTCAAGAATAAAAATTTAAATAAGAACACCAAAGTAAAGTACTACTATTAGAGAACAACCAGTAAAGCATAAGTAAACAGAACGACTTCCCAGCTTGACTGACTTTTTCCGTTTTTGAGTTGACCATTGAGCTTCGCATTTCTGCAAGTGGCGTGATGTTGATAAGACAAATAGGTATGTTACGCGTTTAAGTTTGTCAGAATATGTTTTATATAGTGTCACTAGTAATTTTCAGCGCGTCTAGGGACGTAGGTTAGGTGGCACAAGCGAATTTTTACCCATCACAGTCTCTTCCCGTCAACCCATTTACTGCCCGCCAAACTACCCACTGAAGTGGACCGTTGTCTATGCCCGTCCTCAACCTCACATTCTACGCCCGTCACGCCACTCTATATTTGCACTTCAAAGTCCCTGCTTTCTCTGTCTGTCGGGTCACATGCTTTCGCCCACCTGTTTTAACCAACTTCTATGGACTGAAAAGTAGCAAATATCCACGTTTAGATTCACACTTTGGTCTCACAAAAGCCCCTTCCTCCCAATTCATCCCAGCCGGCAGCGGTTTGAACCCGTTTCAGATAGTTGTACCACCATCCCAACATGCGCCTGCTGCGTCAGAAAAACAAAATCTCTCCCCATTTTTCTTTGTTGCTTTAAAGAATAGAGTTTTCTATGTAAAAGATATAAGAAGACATTTTATCTAGAGCCACGATATTGAACATATTGATTGCGGCGACTACAAATTCTAAGTTATTTAAATGATAATAATAATCAAAATAATAATAATAATAATGTATTTTGAATATAATTGCCTTTCTCATAAATGGCCAAAGACACTATAGGCCCCAAAACAGATATGGAAGTTTCTCAGATATCATATGCCCTTTTAAACAACTCGGTTTTCAGTCTATGGCGGAATTGAGCAATCAAAACCCTGGATTTAACAGAAGAGGGAAATGGGTTGGAGATATATTAAAGATAGAAATTTGGATTATTTGTTATATCAATCCCGGTTGTGTGAGATTACGTCTCGTAGTCAGACTGAGTACATAGGGAATGATTTTGAAGTGGTGGTCTTAAATTTTTGATTGGGTGACTTTAATAAACATTCTCCTGGTGGATGTTCTTTCATAGTTACGGATATGTCGGCCATGATATTCATGTGATACAACATGGTGTCACTGTATGCCTACCGGATAAATTTGATGTTCGTATTTAAAAAATTTTACGTTAACATAATGGAAATAATGTGCAAGCGTCCGCTCCAGTAAGCAAGTATTCTTTCGAAAAACCAGTTTTTCCAAGTGTTTTTTTGAAATGCGTAATTGATTATAGTTTCAAATGTGACATTTAAGGCATGGCATTTAAACACAACAGCAGGGTTGGGACTCGACCTCACCGCTGGAGCGAGCGACCAACCTTAACCTGGAGACCGAGCAAAAGCTACGGTTTTCAGGTGCCTTCATACTAGGAGGTCATCGTATTGCCTACTTGAGTGAAATACCAAGATTCAACTTATGATTGACTTGTGTCCTGTCTATTCAATCATAACATGACGCAGTTGTAAACGGACACGTATGTAACTCCCTTTCTGTTTGTTTCTTTCTTTTGAAAAAATATTTGTCAAATTTTTTGTGCGTCACATTTGTGCGTCACACTCCACTCCCCTTTCCCGTTGCCGTCCACACCACTTCCGGTAGCCATCTAGATCACATGGAATTGTAGGGTAAGACACCACCATCTTTTGTTTCGTCATCTTGTGTCGTCACCCGGCAACCATAGTTGCACTCGAAGCATAGTTTTACGAAGTGATCTTCCCATTTTGTATCTTCAATGCGTTTTAACTACCTCTCTTATCCGCTGCACCGATGTGAAAGACGTCCAGGCCCGTTTCGACCTCATCGAGGAGGGGCAAGTTGGTCTTCAGACCAAACTCGACACTCTCATGAACCAACTAAAACTTTTACTTGCAGCCTTCCGTGCGACTCCTCTTTCTCTACCCCCCTCCACCTCCAGTATCAGGCCATCCAGCTCTCCCACCAGCAGCTCCATCTTCTAAGCTTCGGCTCGACAAATTTTCGCTAGATGAGCTACACGGCGACATCACATTCGTGGACTTTAAAATTTCGGTGCAATTGATAGTAAGACTTCGGTCGTTTAAATCAACCTTCGACCAACCCAGTGGAAGAACGAAGACCGCCCTTCGGCTCTCGTTAGACACTATGATGCAACAAACTCTCGAGAATTCCCTTAATTTTACGCCTAACACTACTTTGCCGTCGGAAATTTAAAACCAGATCGTCAACCACATCCATTTGAAGTGCAACGCGGCGTTAGATAGAGTGGCCTTCGAACAATGTCACCAATCAGCTAAAGAAACCTTCGATGATTTTTTAATACGACTTTACCGACATAGAGGAACGGAAGAGCTTTGCCTAATTGCTCGGACGAGCGCATGGAAACACGTATTATGACCGGTGTCAGGGATGGCGAATCAAACAGGAAGCTGTTAAGTATGCCCAATTTGCTACCTTGCAGCAAACTTTCAATTTATGCCGGGGATAGGAGTCGGTCCATGCCAACGAGCGAACTTTTAGCGTAAAATCATTAGTCAACACTTTGAATACAAGAACTCGCTGCCATCTATCGCCAACCGGCACAGCTATGTGTAACGCCTGCGGCAGATCGTTACGCTGCAAAGATAAAACATGTCTCACTGTCGGACGAAAATGTCACAAAGCAAACCACTTTTGCCCACGATGCCCGAAACGCTTTGAATAAGACATAGTAACGTGTCCTTCCAGGAGAAGCAATCTGCATTGGGCCTCATCCGTCTGAATGTATTAGTTATCCAATCTCGGTGGCCCGATCCCACCCTACCGGGAATGGGAATTGAGACATCTTTCCTTTCACGCAGTCTGCATGAAGTGAGAATGGGGCATCACTATAAATTGGCTTTCAATCAATTGTTTTTCCTTAACTCTGTCTTCCTAAATTTTTATGGTGAACATTATTCCATCAAAAAAATACATTGGATTTAACTGCGATGTGAAACTTATCCGAGTTAATCATGCAGAAAATGTTGCTATATCTTACCTTAACAATGTTCTGCACCACTGCAATCAAACACAATTCTCTGCAACTGCGACAATCTATCAGCAAAAAAACATTTGCGGACAAACGACGAGAATTGCCATCATTATTAAAACCTTCAAAGAAAGAATGTTGATTGAGTGCAATGGACAAACAGAAGCGCTGGAATTAGATTTCAAAACTCAATTAGCCGAAGATAGATGAAAAACAACCACATCACAGCGGAATTCTTAGGCCCCCCCAAAAAAGGTTCCAGAAAGAGTCACGCTGACATCACAGACGGAATGCAGAATCATGGCCAAAACCAAAAAATCTCAACGATGCTCAAATGAATTTAACGGATGACAAACGCACCTACACAGCAAAACCATCTGCAGTTGGAAGCTCGTTTACAACCGTCTCAAATTATGCAATAAATTGCACGGTGGAAATGGATGAATGGAAGGTAATGAAAAATTGCGCATTTATGAAAATATGCTCATTTGGCAAGGAGCTGACGACATCATAGACACTCCACTTGGAAAAGCCAATGTTTCGGTTCGAATCCATATACACAATTATCTCACAATTATCTCGGTTACCCCAATAGCCACTGCAATCAACAGTAAATCTAGACTTGTCAGCAGCGGAGAAGGTACCTTCCACAAAACATCGACTACAGAAACATTCCCCCTAGAAGATGAGATCACAGATAGATATGAATCTTTCAAAATTATTGGAGATGAAAATCTATTAATCTCGGATCCTTATTTTAAAGCAGACTATGAACCCCACTGAACGAGAGGCGACAACCGTGTCACATACTCAACATGGCAAGTTGAGCATGTGACACGGCTACTAGTCACGACACGTGACACATAACTAGACTATATGGCGAAGTGAACCGCATGGCTAAGTGAAATCCCAAATGCTCTCAGTTCGTAACCTAAACGAAAAATCGAGGTTATTTTTTTTACGAATTAGTTGGAGCCATTTCTAAGCTGACAGTAATTCTATGGGTTAGCTATAATGCTACAGATTGGTGAACTCAGTCATTTTCGTTTGGGAAAGCACAAGGGAAAATTAAAACTCGGTAGGAAAAAAGCAAAACATTTCTTATTTCTGGACTGAAAAAATGTAGAAAATGAATAAATAGGTTTAATTGTCAACTTACAGATGTCACTGTATAAAATACAGTTTTTATGTTTTCTCTTAGTTCTACATACAGAGCCGCATAATCTTAAAATTCTGACTAAAAAAACCAATTGGAAATTTAACATGGAAGTAGAATGAACGTGGAAAAATTGAATTTGCAAACTGACAAAATTTTCCGAAATTTAAGTCCATTCTACACATTTTTTGTCTTTTTCTTATAGTTGAATTTTCCTCTTGCTATATTAATGAAATATAATTGAAATCTCACACTCGAAAAAAGAAGTTTATTAGATTTGGTACTTTTAGTCAGACAAAACCAAATCATTTTAACAAACCAAAAATCAAAATAAAATAATTTCGTTAAAAAAATCAAATACTAAATTTCAAATCAAATCCAACGAAAAAATGTCAAGATCCAAATCAATCCCGAATGATTTGAATTTTTAAAATCCAAATCATTCAAATCCAAATCCAAATTAAATTCTTGTTCAAAATAATTTGTTAAATGCCCAACCTGCCCTAAATGACTTTTTTAAGCGAGGCGAATACTCCGATTAGAGCTCATCGGGGCCAATCGCTTGTCAATACCAGTAGTTTTTTCTATGATTTTGATTCGAAAATCAATTTTATTTTTATGACAATTTGCATCAAATTCAAATCAAATCAAGGCCCCTATTGGATTTCAAAAATCAAATAAAATTCTCAAATCTTTTGGATTTGATTTGGATTTGATTTGTTTTGACCCGCCAAATCCAATACACCAGAAAGAACAGACAATCAGCTGTATTGCTTTTGCCCATCTATGATTAATTGATTTTAATTAATTTTAATATATTATATTACAATATATTGTAACAGATTCACTGGTTTAAGGGATGTATTTAGCCATAATCAGCTTACACAACACACACACAGCATTATAAAGTAACAGCACTAACGTACAGTCTAAATCACTACATTGGACTGCCCCTCTGGCCGGCCATAGACGGGATTTTGAGTCCTCTGACATTCAAAGTCCATTGACATCGCACATTTGCATCTCTTAGCATCCGGTGCTAAGTGACAAAGTACATTGGCGCTACATCCCCCCTCCTACCTACTGACATGGGTTCCCTAAACTGGATAACAAACCCAACAAGGTATAACATACAGAGTCCACATGTTTTTTACTTTAACATTTGTTAAAACTAATCCGGGTTAAACGACGACATCACGCGACCACATTCGGGCCGGACTGGCCTAGATCCACTTCTCCTGGCTCTCACACCTCCACAAGACGAGCCAAAAGAAGGGGGTCCACGTGACTAATCAGCCTTTAATACTCGATCCACAGGTACACCAACAGTGGCACGGGGAACAGGCATCTGATCAACCATTCAAAAAGATAACGCTTGGCTTTTCCCTCTTCTTCCCATTGTAAGGACTCCCAAATGTAACTTAATTGTTTTATGTAACTTAAAGTTGTCTGGCTAAAGTTGTGTGCCGTTTTTCCTTCCTTTGACCTCGTCCCCCCCCCGCTATTGATTTTATTTTTTTATCACCTTCTTCCGTTTGAACGAGGTGTTAATGTCCTCACTTTATTTCTTTCCTGGTTTCCCACCAGTTCACATTCCTTCGTGAACTGGTGGCTTGTGTTTTCTTTTTTATGACCCACGACAACTTTAGCGTCACCAAACCGGGATGAAGTAAAAAACCCACAATTGTTTCGCCCCCGTACCAGTCCCTTTTTAGCTAGCGTACATAGTAGTTGTGTAGTGTACTTTAAACTTGTTGTACGAGGTGTTGGAAAAATAATAAACGGTTTAGTACTCAACTTGTTATTTCCATCCTTCCGCGAATACCGTTCCACATCACCAGCCTCGTTGCCGTCAGCCGTGCCACAGCCGTCCCCGTGTAACTCTACCCAAACAATGCATCAAGAACTGTAAGCAATCCATAATCTATCCTCCCTCTCTTGTTGATAACTGCTCACTTCATATCCGGACCGCCCACTCGACTGGCTGACGGATCCTAACAACATTACTGTGTACCACCCACACAGTCTGGCCAGAATCTTCCCTTGTTCTTACATTTACTAACAATATTTTTATGTATTTGTCGTCTCTCATTGCGTGCAATTAAATCAGTCACGTCAGACGTGACTCATTGAATATTGCATCTGGTGGCAGCAAAGTCGAACCGTGACCTCGTTCTTTTTTTCCCGCTTTGCGCCCGCTACCAACAGATGATTCCCTCGTTCAGGCTCCGTGGTGCGGACACTCTGCGTCGTATGCATATTCCATGAACGGACATGCGTCGGGTAGCTTTCTGCGTAGCGTGATTGAACGTGTGGGTCTTCCTACCTTATTTATGTCACACTTGGTCACCGGACGCCACCTTTCTTTTTGGTTGAGTTCGTCCAGGACGGACTTAGGATTTAGAAATTCCCGTTTTTTTTGTTGAAACACCACTTCCTTTTTTTGCAGTTCAGTGAACCCGTCATGGCTCACGCGGGAGTTGAAGACCCACCAAGAGTGATTCTTTTCGTTTTTTATAAAGCTAGAATAAACCTATGAAAGTTAAAAGATGTCCTGAGCAAGTAACACTGCTTTAAAAGGGTGCTCACGCTGAATCATGGCGAGTCACGCCGACTCCTGAAATTCTGAATTGTTAGAAAAAGGCCGTTTTCCCCCGTTTAGCATTCCACTCGTTCGTGCATGGACTATCGAGGAAAAGAAGGGTAACCGTGATCTCTCACAAGGGAGTGAAAATTCACGAAGAAGGATTTCGCATCGTTCTAAGCTAGGGGTTTCGTTCGTTTTAAGACACCCTGAGTCTACAACACTGTTCTAAAGTGTACTCATGCCAAAATTCCAAATTTTCAGAAAAAAGGGCGTTTTTTTCCTGTCTACGTAGTTCTGAACCACGCACGATCTCTGTTTAAAGAATACAGTGAAACGGAGGAGGAATAAAGGGAGTTAATACGCAAAGCTAGCTCCCTCCTGCACGAAGCAGACACTTCCCTCGCGCCTAGTAACATGAAAAGAACCTCATTCCACAGCCAGTGCTGGCACACCCGTATTCACGATATCCCAGAAGACGAACTGATCTTCGAGCTACAACACCATCTGGAGGCAAACGGCCAAAACCGTCTAAGCGACGAACACACAAGAATCGCATTACTATTCTTACTAGCGTTATACCCCTCCCTAGACAACCCAGTGAAACTATTTGAATTTTTGAATTTCAGGACGGGGTACACACCAATCTTACCCCGATCATACGACAGCAGCAGCTATTCGACCCCGCCTATTGACGCCAAGACCTCACCGCTTAGAGCGAACCCAGTTGAGAACACCGAGGAGTGGTTAATTGACGTCCCAACGCCAGATTTTGCCAAACCAACCCCCCACATACCCGAACCAACTGAGTTCAGCCCCGAACAAACCTTAGATTCCACCCCAATTGAAGAATTGCCGGGAAAACCCACCCCCCATCAGACAGTAGACAATTTTGCGCCCCCGACCTTAACTAGCTCGCCTAACGCCTCCCCAACCATGTCCCACCACCACACCCTGCATCCAACACCGGTATCCGCCCCTCTCTGCCCTGCGTCAATGAAGACCCTGTTGTAAGTATAACAAAGAATTAAATGTTGTTTGGAATTGGAATTTAAGTGAACTCGGAGGCGAATTACCCACAATGATAGACGTGTATTTCACTCGAATAAGGCCATAAGAATTACACGGGAAAGGACATACAATATGACAAGGAAGGGAATAACGAGCCAAACCATAATGACAAACAGAATAAGGGCAATATGGAAGCTTACCGATGAAGCGCGAGCGTTACGGGAGTGCACGTTGGTAAAACGATACGAAGCGGCTTGTGGTAGCGAGAGCGGGACGCGGGGGAAACAGACAGTTCAAAAGGGAGAAAAGCACGAGACAAAGTTTAAAAGTAAGGAAAAAGACAAGTGCACGAATAAACTCACAGAATTAACACTCAATAATTCGACTACTAAACGTTTCAGAACTGTGAGAAGACTCTAGCAAATTCAAGAATTGCGCTGATGGAGTTTCCGCGTCTAAACGTTGTGGAAGTTGCCGAACGACTCTGTTTGTCGGAAATGTAGGTTCATCACGAAACCTCGCCTTTCGGGAGTGGTCACAGACGCTGATGGCCTGTCGCAACTCGGCACGAGCAACCAATCAAGAGATGTTTTGTTAATTGATTGATTATGACGTATAAGCCACCAATCAACTGATTGTTTATTTATTGTGCGATATGCGCATCAGTTGCAGGTGTTCATCGAGGTCAGCTAAAAGCGTCGATGACTTCATCTCCGGATTGAAAAACAACGTTTCAAGGAAGTAAACAGGAAATACGATACGAATTGTAAACGTTAACATAAGGAAAAAGGTGGATATCATAAGTCAAAAAGGGAGTAACATAAGATCATAAAATGTGGGCATGTTGAGTAAATATATTTGTAGGCCTTCGTTACACTGTCAAACCGAAAGGTGTCGTTTACACCGGTTCTCCCAATGTGTGGGGCGGGTGGAAGCAAACTGCTTCCAGCGCATCCAGGGACGTCTTTGAGACGTACGAAAAGGAGCTAAACCGATTTTTAGAAGCCGGCATAGACATGAGGACGGCATTCAATACCACCTAAACCCTTACTCAAGCGGAGAAGACCTAACCCACGCCAACCACGGGCACTCAAGGAACCACCAGCACAACAAGGAACCACCAATACATACCCTACCACAACGCTACAGGGAGTCATCCCATTGCCAGATCCACAGTGGGGCTACAATACATACACAGATAACCCGTTCACGGGTTCGCCCCATCTAGACAACCCTCCCAGAGTATTGCCCCCCCAGGTTTCGTAGCTTCAACCCTAGTTAACCTGCAATCGAGTGGGCAACCAAACCCCCACTGGCTAAACACGCAAACGCCAACCAACTCCCACCCAGGAATCCCAAACCCCAGCTGCCCCTTAACAGTAACAAGCGTAACCATTGAAACTAGGTTAGGAGGGATAAGATTAAGAGGGTACAACAGGAACAGGCAATGCAAGCTTTTAGCTCAGTTGCAATTTTTTGCGGCAGACAGAGGTTCGGTCATTTTGACGACTGGCCCGCCCATCTCAAAGCCACGCTAGACTTGGAAAACTTCGAAGAGGCGCGTAAAATCCGCGTCATGCGCTCAAAGCTGTATGGGGCAGCCGCAGAGGAGTCCGAAAACTTCAAATTGGATAACCCCATACGAGCGCAGGATTATTCAGCTGTCAAAGAAAGATTACTTAGGTTATTTAACTATACCGAGACATGATCTCAGCGTAGCGTGGAATTCAACAAAAGGGAGAGGGAACCAGAAGAAAACATGCGTCGTTATGCTAACCGCATCCGGAAAGCATTCTATAAGACGTACCCCATGGAAGGCGCATTGGGGTGGCGCAGCAACCACCGCGTCGAGGGAACAAATGATGATGGATAGTTTTATAGAAGGCCTTCAACACGATTTGCAACCCCGCATGAAACACAAACATTTCAACTCCTTCTAGGCGTTGATCAACAAGGCCGAACTTGCCGCAATGGCTATCGAGGAGAACCAGACAAGCATACGCATCCTTTCGGCGTACAACTTGCCGAATGTTCCTTGCAACAGAAAAGAGTGAGCGGGTGTATTCGAAGCCCTCAAGAAACTGAACAACAAAATCGACAGAACCGCTACCGCACAGACATCCAAATTTCAACAGAGCCTCGTTGACATGAAGCGAAAGCTCGCTACACTTCAGACCGGGTCCAACTCGAAGACAAGGGACCATAATATGTCACAATCCGAAGCCTTCATGTTTTGTAACTTCCATATCACCTACGGGTTCCACACAGCAGAAAATTGTTTCACAAAGTATCAACAAAGGAACCACACATGCACCATCTGCCGAGAAGTGGGGCATCGCCACAATTCCTGTCCCACTATAAAAAACCCGAGACTCCCGCCACCCTCTCAAAGTCACCACAAAGCGCCCTAAGCACAAGCAGGCATTCTGCGGTCTCAGGCAGAAAACTAAAAGCCACCGAACCGTATGTTGGGCCACTCGGTGGATACCCTAAGCCCCAACAATTTGTCCAGTCCGTATCCAAAAGCACCACCACCCCGAGAATAAGGTTGCAAATATGGAATTGTTCCTTTAACGCCCTAGTAGATAGCAAGGCAAGAAGAAGTCTAATCAGTAACACGCTTTTCGACAAGCTACGACAACAAGAAGAAAACCTACAATATTCAAAAGAGGTGGCCGTAGACCTCTTTGATATCAGAAAAAGGCCCCTGATCTGCCAGGGAACCGTAGAAGTTAACGTTCTCGTCGAGGAAGAGAGGCCCCGTGAACCCTTAAAGCAAGAGTTCTTGTCGTTCAGGGCATTATGGAGGAATGCGTCCTAGGTTTAGACGCCCTTAATAAACGTAATTTTATGATTGATGGTCGTGAGCGGCGCCTCTATCGAGTGACGTAGTCTGATCAACTCCAAAACGTAGACCAGCCGATCATGACGGCGGTCAGTAGATTGAAGATACTTCCATCATCTGCATGTTTGATGGAGAGCGAGAATAGTGGCGTCAACCTACTACCTTCTGCTTCCTCAAAGACTCACGACTACCCCCCAGGCTTCGAGTAGATCCTTACGGTTCTACGAAGCCAAACAGGTTTTTTGAAATCGCTCTAATCAAAGAGACTAACCACACCATCGTCCTCCATCGCCATACTACACTGAAACATGTGTCCTTTAAAATACGTACTCACGTGGCATCCTGCTCTAAACAACCAAGCAACCTTCAGCCCGATGTTCTCGAAGCTTCCCTCACCGATGTCGAAGAAGACGTCAAGAGGAGCTTGCGCAACCTGCTCTTGACCAATCAACATGTCCTCGCTTTCACAACAAGCGACCTGGGCAATACAGGGTTAGTCAAGCACGTCATCGACACCCAGGGACTGGGCCCAAACCACCAGAGACCCATCAATATAGGGCATCACCACATCAAAAGGAAGTATCGAAAAAGATAATCGATGAACGAGTAACTAATAATATCATCCGCCCTTCACTCTCCCCGTAGGCTTCCCCAATCATACTAGTAACGAAGAAGACGGGAGACGGTCGCCTGTGTATTAATTATCGGAAAATAAACGCAGCAACAAAGAAAGATTTCTTTCCATGACCGCGAATTGACGACGTGCTTGATCTGCTGCATGGCCAAAAATGTTTCTCCACTCTGAATTTAGCGTCCGGTTACTGGTAGATCGAGATGGAGGAATCGTAAAAAGAAAAAAACCACATTCATCGTGGATAACAACCTGTACGAGTGGAATCGCCTCGCATTCGACCTAACCAACGCCCCAGGAACCTTCCAACGGCTGATGAACTTTGTCCTACAGGAAGAAATTGGCAAAACCTGTTTGGTCTGCCTGGACGATATAATCATCTTCTAGAAGACGATCGAAGATCACATAAAGAATCTTAACAGGATTTTCGAGCTGCTAGACAAAGCTAGCCTCAGGGTAAAGCTTTCAAAATGTTTCTAGCGATATCAGTGCAGTAACTAGGACACATCATTTCTGCGAAGGCGTCGCCCTAGACCCCAGCAAAAGACGTCCTGGCAAACTTAACAAAACCCCCGACTGTTAAGGAATAACAGTCCTTCCTAGGATTAGCGTCGTATTATCGCCGTTTTATCAAGGGGATCTCCACCATCTCTGCTGTGCCGAACAAAAGAGAAAACCGAACAACAAGGTAACATGGGGTGTAGCAGAGCACGAAGCTTTAAAGTTTATCAGGAAATGTCTCACGTAAGAACCTATGCTTGCGTACCCAGACTTCTCGAAAGAATTCTTAATCTATACAAACGCTAGTGACTAGGGATTAGGTGCGGTCCTATCCCAGATGCACGATGGCAAGGACAACCCATCGCTTACGCCAGCAGGCACCTTATCAAAGCCCAAGTGAAGTATTCCACCGTCGAGAAGGAGGCTGAAGCAGTAATCTTTGGGATAAAACGTTTTCGCCACTATCTTTGAGACGAGCTGACTCGTTATCTTCAGCGACCAACGGCCACTCCAGTGGTTACAAACTTTCAAGGATCAAACCGGAATATTAGGGAGGTGGTCAATCATGTTGGCCAATCTTAAGTATTCCATCAAATACCGTCCTGGTCGTGATCATGAGATCATCGATTTCCTGTCCAGGATTCCGATCCACTCAGTACAAACCACCCCGAGGGTCGACGAAACCACGATCCGCGATCAATCGAAGGAACCCCTCTGAAGCGACATAACGGACTACCCGGAGAACGGAACTCCCAGTGAAGAAAACAGCAACCAGATCTGGGCGAAGGAAATCGATTTCTATTCTATATCCAACGGCTTGCTGGTCCGCCACAACGAACCAACTTCCAAGAAAAGGTGACGTTTTGCTCAAATTCAAGTACTAATTCCACTTAACCTAAGAAAATCCCTGCTACAGTAGTATCACGACTCTCCTCTCTCCGGCCACTTAGCTGATCAGACGACAGTCCTGCGTTTACGGGATAAACTGACCATTCGCCCAAGACCGCGTTTCCAAGCCTATGGCCACGACTGAGATGGCCACTGCCTGCACTTCCTCGCCCCTTTTTTGTATAGGATAACTCCTATAAATGTAAAATGAGCAAAGGCCTACACGTCTCTTCACCCACTTCCTCTTCGCCTTTTCATTAGAATTAAGATTCGGCCCGGGAACATTTCTATAGCCTTACAGTGCTTCGGGTCAGGTTCGATTCTGGTTTTGTTTATCACGTGACCCAGCATCCACACACGCTCGTTCCCGAAGGCACATTTTTCCATCTTTAGCTTTAAATTAGCCTTTTGGAAGCACGACAAGACTTTTCCCAGTCTCTTCAAATGCTCCTTGGCATCTTTTCCAAAGATGACCAAGTCATCCATGTAGACCAGGCAATCGGTCCACTACAATCCTGCCAATACCATATCCCTTAGCCGTTGTAATGTAATCGGAGATGAGCATAACCCAAACGGTATTACCCTGAACTGGTACAGGATCAGGTGTAACGAAAGCTGTCTTCGGCTTATCAGCTTCTGGTACTGGCACCTGACAGTATCCGTTCTGAAGGTCTACAACACTAAACAGAGCTGCTCCCTCCAATTTGGACAGTGTATCGTCTATGCGCGGGAGTGGGTAAACATCTTTCGTTGTCACTTCATTCAGCCGACTGTAGTCAATGCAGAATTGCCACTTCCCATCCTTTTTCTTTACCAGGACAATGGGTGATGACCACGGGATTTGAGCAGGCTCTATAACCCACTGCTTAAGCATCTTTTTTACCTCATCCTAAATCGATTCCCGCTCCCTCCTTGCACGTCTCCTTGGCAGTTGTTTAATTGGTGGCGCCCCTCCCGTTGGAATAGCATGTTCAAGCACAGTGCCCTGGCCCAACCAACCACCGCTGTCAGCAAATACATCATAGAACACTATCAGCAGCTCAATTAGGTGGTTTCGATTTTGCGCCGCTAAGGTCAACCCCACATATTAATCGAATGCAGCTGGCTCCCGCGGCTTTCCCGACCGGCACCTCAGTTCCCCAGCTGCATCGCTCCCCTCACCAACTTAAAGAGAGAGAGGTTGCTGGGGTGGTCGATGGGCACCAGATAACCGATGGATGTTCGCTCTACGATCACATGATCAACATGATCGACGTTCATCACGTGAACCACTGCATCCGCCTTAGAGCAATCGGTCAGCGCGTGACCCGCCGACAGTCCACTATTCTCCAGCAGTTTATTCGACGGTCTGAGTAACATAATCGTGTCGTTTCATCCCGACTCAGGGATTGACACTTTCACCATTGACACCGTCACCCGCACCATCACTGCTACTTTCCTCACTGTTTTTTTCCACTGCTCGCTTCATGTGGATGTCGCCGAGTTCCACTATTTGCGGATCGCTAAAACAAATTTTCAGCTCTAAAAACAGCTTCAGTAGATTTCTCCCCATGAAAAATTCTGGCCCAAACGTCTTCAGGACCAAGCCTTCAACCTCCACGGAGCACGGACGCATTTTTATTCGTGGCCGCCAGGTAAACCTTTCCACTCGGGATCATCGGTTGTTCATCAGCCGTCACGACCATCGTTCCTTCCCACGGGACTATTTTCAATTTCAATTTACTTGGCAATGATGGTGAAATAACTTAAATTATTGCTCTCGTGTCAACCAACGCATCGACTGGTCGTCCACAAATCCAAATTTCTTCGGTCAACTGACGATTGCCATTGGTCATTTTCGTTGTCTGGTGTCCGCCAATCCGATCACCTCCAACCGTCTTCACTTCCGCTGAGACGTCCTGTGCGTCGATCCTTTCCTGGAAACTGGAGACAGACACCTGCGGGATAAGCGATTCGTGGTCGTTTAACTCTGCCTGACGTGTGCCCGATCCCTGATCGGGATCGACTTTCTGTACTTCCTGCCGCTACTTGTCACCCGCTCCGGTACGTGCGTTCACCCCTTCTTCGTTCCCTTCCTCACGAACCCTCTTGTACTGCTTACGTGCATCTTCCGACTCGTATTCCCCTTCCGTAACAGCACTTCTTGCTTCTGGATTCCAAGAATCCTAGTAGCTCTGTGTGTCCTCAACTTCCTCACCCTGTGGCTTGTAATCAGACTGGAATTGTGACGGATCTGGAACCTCCCGCGGTAGTGACACTTCACTGGCCAACCACATACCTTTCTTTCCCAAAGTGAGGTCACTCACTTCTCTATGAGATCCTCTTGAACGGCCTTTTGACCGAGCTGAAGCCTGTTGAAGATCGTGCTGGGGGTGTCCCCGCCCTCAAATCCGAGTAATAGGTCTGAATCTCCTTGGTGACCTCCTCTGTTGCTCGTCTACGGCTCCTTTTCCCAGCGTCTATTATCACACCTCTCCCATGTGACATTTACACGAGGATCCACTGCGATCCCACTGTCAAATACACGCGTTCCCAGACCGTTGCTGTGGCTTTGTGCCCAGCAATAAATTTCCGAGTTGATTTTCAGAGACCTCTCATAGCCAACGCCTACCCGAGTTAAAACGTGTACCTGATCAGTGAAAAACGCAGGAGCATCTCCATTATGTAACAGATTCACTGGGTTAAGGGATGTGTTTAGTCATAGACAGCTTACACAACACACACACACAGCACACGGTCTTTTGAGTCTTCTTACAAAGTCCATTTTCATAGCATATTTGCATCTCTGAGCATTCAGCTCTAAGCGAAAAAGTACATTGTGCTACAATATCATATCTAATACTTTCATTAACAGAGCAAAGTCTATCACATTTAAGGAGGACAAAAGCAGAAACAGAACAATTGATCGTTTGCTCTGACAGTGTAAATTTTAATCATTTTCGTCGATTAAAAAAGGGTAATATCAACTAAGAAGAAAATGAAATCATTTGTAAAGTAAACATTCTTTCTACAAACATTTCTGAAACCAAAGAAAGGAAAAATAAATTACGTCTTTAATTTTCCCACTCTAACCCTATCCTTCCCACGTTCAATTTCCTCCCGTTTTTTTTAAGGCAGCATCAATAGATTTTTTAACTTATCAAGCCATATTCTAATTGCCTTAACCTTTTGCATTTTCAGCTCAAATATAGAATCGATAGCAAAACTAATTTATTTTTTTATTTAAAAAAAATTTATTTTTTTTTTATTTTCATTTTGTTCATGCCTATTTCCCACCTGCAGCAGGAAGGTGCTAATTTTCAAATGTGCTATTTCCCCCCGGCTGCCGGGGGGCGCTAGTAACAATACTGTCTATTCCCCCCCCACCCGTCAGAGGGTCGTTGGTGTTTAAATAGCTATTGAACAACTGAATCAGTGAACAAAATCAGGAGGATGCTGTAGATCGGGAAAATAAAGTAGTTGCTACTTCAAGCAGAGTCAACATTGCCCCTGCTTCAAGTAAAAGAAAACGATCAGTAAAAATAAAATTTTATAGCAAGCAGCATGTTTGTTATTTAATTTAATTTCACTTTATATTTTAATTTCGGTAAAAATCCGTACCCAGTGATGTATATCAGCCAGCGCCACTAGTGGCAAGCAGACCAAATACAAGGAGGCTAGTCCTCAGTCACACTTGGACATTCGAGTCTACTGCATGGTGTCAGAAGTAAAGTCACTTGATTGCACGTTTAGTCAGCATGGTGAGTGATTTACATCCGCCGTCATCCTTCACATTTGATGGTGATCTTCCTTCAAAATGGACCCTGTGTCTCTTTTCAACTGAACTCTCTGACCCTCATCTTCCTTCAAATTCTGGACAACGGTCCACAATTTGGCAGCGCAGAATTTCGGGCATTCACTCGGGGCCGAAACATATCTCATCATACATCCAGTTAATTTTACCCGGAATCAAACGGCCTGGCTGAACTTTCGGTCCAGACGGTCAAAGGCTCATTTACCAAGTCTATAGTCGATGGAAAGTTGCTTCAACACACTCTTCGAGCTATACGCTCAACTCCAGTCGGCGGTCCTCCATCCCCTTCAGTCCTGTTGCAGTCCAGGAATCTACGAGGGAGCTTGCCCTTTGTCGCAAAGGCACTCAAACAACAAAATGTGAGCAGTTGGTCCATCACTCAAGTTTTAAAGCAGCGGCAGGCCACGGCGGTTTTTCATCAGTCAACAGCGCGTCCGTGTCATCAATCGATCCTGGCTCTACATCAGCGCGTACGAGCACGGGTGGGCAAAAAATGGATTTCGGGCAGAGTTCAAAGAGTCTGCCAACAGCCTGACTCTTACGTAGTGGCCACTGACGATGGGAGAGTTTCGTCGAAATCGCAGGGCAATTAATTGCAGCCGGATTTGTATTGCCCCTAACGAAAAAGAATTTCTGGGTTCGTCTGTAGCGCGGGCTTCTCCTGTTCATGGGAGGTCCAGCCACCCACCTGGACTTCTTTTTTTCAGTCTTCGCTGCATGGCTTTGAGTGCAGCACCTCAGCCGGCTCTTTCTCGTTCGTGAGCGCCTCCTACTACACCAGCTTCAGCCGCGTCGGTGCTTCCGCTGGTTGGTCCCGTCATTCGTCCAGCTGTTTGCCAGCTGTGGAAGCCAAAAGAGTGGTCGTTGTGCACTTGCGTTATTAAACGGTTGGCGGAAAAGCGACGGAGTTTGTCAGCTGGCCCGATTAGATGCGTCGGCGAGCATCCGCTTCCAGGGGTTCCTTAGGTAGCTGAGTTCTCTTTTTTTGCAGTCAGCCCAGGGAGGCAGTAGTTCACAAGAGAGTCAGACCGGTGAGAGGTCTGAAAGCGACAGTTCTACGGAGATCCCATCGGGCCGGCTGCAAGTCCTGAGCTTCAGTTCCCGGGCCGACCGGGGTTGGAAATTCAAGAGTAGCAGCTCCCTTAAAGTTCATTTCTTACTTACGATATTTAGTTTGTTTTGTTCTCCTGGTTCAGTCAATTGTCTCTACTCTTTGTCACGCTCTATCCTATCCTAATCTGGAAATTCCTGTCTTGGTCATGTTGTCTTTTGTTTCTTTCACTGTTTTTTTGATTTTTTTTCCATTTAAAAAGGAAAGCTAATGTATATCAGCCAGTGTCACTAGTGGCAAGCAGACCAAATACAAGGAGGCTAGTCCTCAGTCACACTTGGACAGTCGAGTCTACTACACCCAGTACATAAGATTTCAACTATGATTCAAATATCTTTGTGTTCCTTAAATGTTAAAATACATTTGATGAGGATATAAAGAAATACAGATTAGGTTTTCAATACATACTTAATTTGTCTGTCTGTGCAAAGGGCACAGCGCCCTTTTTGCTGCCGGGGGAAATAGACAATTTTGACACTAGCGCCCCACGACTGTCGGGGGAAAATAGATTTTACCTCTCTTTTATAATAAACTGTCACAAAAACATCTCCCATCAGAAACATTGTGCAGCAAAAAAACTGCCCGAAAGGTTTTTGAACGGGGTTTCGTTTTGCGTGTATGGGGGTTTTTAATTGTCAATTGCCTCACTATGTGGCTAACGTTGGGTTTTTTGTTGTTGCCCGTCTTATTAGATGGCTATTCAAACAAAAATAAGAATAACTACCCGGAGGGTTCCTGAACGGATTTTTTATCTGAGTGTATGGGGGGGTTTTAGTGTCAATTGTCTCACTAGATGGTTTTCAGTTCAATGATTTGTCTTACTTCACGGCCATTCAAGGGAAAATGAAAACCGTGGTAAAAACTGGTTTAATGTGTTAAAGGATAAAATTAAATACAAAAATCAGCACTTCGGTTTTGGAATGATCATAAGTACGGAGTCACTGTAGTTCGAGTGCGACTAGGATTAAAAGGTAAGGTAAGGTTCGAAAATGCATTGTAACAAAACGTTTGACATGAATGTTGTTAAAAGTATTAAAAGAGCTCGTTAAGATAGGATATAGAGGAATGCTAAAGGTGATAAAACTACGTTAAATACATCTAAGTAAATTTTGATAATAATGTCGCGGGTGAAAAAGGAAGACTTATAATCTTTTCGCAGAGATAAGTCAACCGCTCCTTGGACAACGCTGCTACCATAGTAAAATAACTGCCAGGAGAAGTTCACTTAAGAAAGATACGGAGATATGTAGTCCGGAAGGGGAGTAATTCAGGTGAAGGTATAAAATGCTGCCGTGAAACTCCGTTAGATTCGTCTCTATGGAGTGAGCCCCTGGAGTTGGCTGAGCTCAGTTAGATGAGTTTCCCGGGTTCCCTAGAAGTCTGCAAAGCTTCTCCGAGTTTGAATAAAGTTTTACAAGTGAAATTCCTTTTTAGTCTCAGTTAAGACATTGTTTAGATTAAGTTACCCCATGCATACAGTATTGACTGTAAATTTTAATTGCAATTTTTAATTGTTTATGTTATCAGTAAGCTTACTGATATTCAGTTTGTTTAGTTCTATTAGAGTTGTGGAATCTTATAAACAGGGAATACACAAGTAAAGGGTTTGATACTTATTTCTTGTCTTATTGGACAAATGTTAATATTATATTGACGCATGTGAAAAGAGAAAGTGCCTATCTCTTCTCAGAGATGAGTCACCTTCTCCTTAAAAAATTACTGAAGATCCTCATAAGAAAACGTTTAAGAGAAGAGCTTTCATTGCTGTTCACACAAAATACAGATGAAATGATTTAAGAAGTATTATTGTTGATACACAAAGATCAGCTGATGGTACAAAAGAAGAATTAGTGTTGACATCCCAACTTTCAAAACAGTAGGATAGTGCATCAAACCACTTGGATAATAAGGTATGACAAATCTTCAAATATTTTGTATTTGTGCAAGTTGAAGCATATATTATATAACCAATATTTTATCTTGTCTCAGCTACCTCAAACAACATGGAAAGTGAAAGTTGTAGCCAGTCTAACTCGATATCAGCTGAAAATGTAAACAAAGGCCAGCAGTATGCATTTACAAATGAATTTGATGTATAAATAATAATACACAACTGTAATCTACTTAACAAATTAAGTTGAACTTACTTTTTCATGTTTATCGTTTAGAGTGAGAGTTTGTATTCCAAATAGAACAGAAAATTTGGGATAAAAACACTAAAGGACTGAAATGATCTTAGATCCAACTGAACTGAATTCCCTCAACTGATCTCTACGTTTTTAAGAAAAAATATATTTATACATTTTTATATAAATTATGTATTAATAAATTATGTAAGTTATGTATTAAAATATATATATTTTATACTTAGTTTCTTGAGGTCGAACTACAATGAAAAATATGTGAAACGTTTGTTGAAGGGTAAATACGTTTTTTGGGTAAGTAAACGTCTGAAGAAGAAATTACAAAGAAAAGAGGGGCGTACAGAAAACGATGGTTGCAAAAGAATAAATGGTGAAAAATAAAAAATATATTGTTTTGGTTCTTTACACAATATTCGATGCTTCACTTTAAACATTTTTTGAAACATTTTATTCTCTGTTTAGGCATTATGTTTAGAACAATTACTGAGTGACTGTGCACAGCAGCCCTGCAAAGCTCAACAAAACCAGTTTTTGGATGATGATGATGATGAATCTATATTAGCAGTGATGATTATGATAAAGAGAGTAAAAATAAGAAAAAAAACTATAGTATGTCTAACTGTATTGTTATTTGGAACTTAAATACCTGCTTGTTAGAATCTGTGAAAAAAAAAGAAATTAGGCAGGAACTATAACTGATTTATTTGAAACTTGACACGCTAAGAGTGTCTGCTTTCTACAAAGAGGAAAATTCGAAGCACCGGTCGTTGCTGATATCGGCCAACAAAAAAGCTCTGTTTCAAAGCGTCCATGGCATTCTACCTAATTTACAAAATTATAAATAAAAAACAACGGGGCTTCTGATGGGCCCTCGAGTCCCTTCGTCAGGTGAGAGTTCAGAATCCGCAATAGTTGCCTCAATTACATACAAAAGTGTACCTTCCTTGGCTCAGCACCTAATTTTACTGAAGAATTGATTATCAAAAGCTGCCCTTAGTAATTGTAACGAAGGCTTCCACATGTATTGACTTATTATGACCACATTTTGCTCTCTTATATTTACCCCCCCCCCCTTTTACATGTGTTATTTCCCCATTTTTACTCTTTGATTAAACTCTTATATATTGTATCCTTTTTATGTTTTTTTCTTAAAATATTGTAAGTCGTATCGTAGCTGTTAGCCATCGACGCTTCGGTTTGAGCAAGTGAACACCTGCATCTGACGCAAGCGCGCTGCGCATATCGCGCGATTAAATAAACATTTGGTTGGTTGGTTGCACGCACGTCAAAATAATTGTCGTTTGATTTTGTCCGATTTCGTTCTTATGTGAGCGCTGCATTCCCTTTCTATTGACTGACTCTTTAATCCCGTTCTTCGTCGACGATTCGACGAACCGTGCCTTGTTCGTTTCTTCCGTCGTTCTCGCCGTATTGCTCGCGCTACAACGGTAAGCCTATCTTTACGCTATTCTCATCACTTTTAGGCTCTCGTGTTTATTTCTTGTCTTGCTATATGTTTATTCCCATTTAGTTCTTTTTGCTTTAGTTCAGTAATACACCTTAATCATTATGGGTATATCGCTCATTTATTTAGATACAATGAACTTTATTTCTGGTAATACCATCCACCTTCACATGGGGATGTATTAGATAATGGTGACAGCGCTTTTTGGAACTCAACCATAATGAATGAGGATGTTATTACTGTCGAGCCTAAAATTTCACGTACCCCCTTACAACCAATTGTGCCTGAAATTTCTGTTTCCCTAGCCAACGAGGAATCTGTAGCCAGATCTCCTAATTTTGACAAATCGCCTACTGTATCCTAACTTGCTCCTTATACGTCTTCAGACTGTACGACTCCTGAAACTCTTACCGAATCCGATACTAAATGTGTTTCTCCTGTTATAATTCCACATGTTGGTAAAGATAATTCACAGTTACGAAAACTTAGGTCGAACGTTGCGTACGAGGCCGCAGCAGGACTCGATACGGCATCCACTCGGAAAACAAGAAATAGCCTAGCATCAGATGCTGCTTCAGGAAAGAGCTCGCCCTCCATTTTTTCTAGGATCGCTGCTCGAATTTCACCACTATGCCCCCCTCCAAAGTTTCACCTAAATCTAGCTCATAGTGGGGGCAGTGTTAGGATTTTTCACGGCGAGGAATACTTCGAATGGAAAGTCACCTGAACCTGAGTCTTTGTCACCTTTTCAACAATATCAAGAACGACCACAAGAAGATTTTTCGGCCCAAGACGAGCCAGCTTCCGTTCCTAGTCCTTGCGGTCAGGAGCCTGAAAAAGAGGGAAGTGGACTTCCAGTCGAACGATCCGAAGACCTGGGTACAGCTGATTTGGTTGATCCAGGACATCCGGCTGTCGAACCTTTACCAAGGCAAACCGAATCCAGTGACGGTGTGGACGGAACCAACGATCCTGCTGAGACACCTGACGTCGATCCTACAGGTGCAACTTCACGAAAAGGCATCCGAACCGACAGATCTTTACATCGTACGCGAGACAGTTTTGTCATTCCTGCTGAGTCAGATTTATTACATCACGGAGCTGCACAACGTCATGCCGCAGAAAGACAAGATTATTCTGATTTCCATTCCGGATTCATGGCCTACTGTCAGGAAAAAAGAGGAACGCTACCTTTACCTGTCGAGCGAGGTGAAAGAGTTATCCATCCCCTTGGAGACGCTACTGCTGGCTTACCAACAGACATTTCTGGTGGACATCCGCAATCTCATCCTATACCTGCGGGAACTGCGCCTGTTAACCCCACTGGAGCCACTGGTCCCAGAAATCAACTCATTGCTGAGAAAATAAGCAACTTCCCGGGAGCGAACAACGTGAACAACGTACAGGTCGTGGAGGAGATCCAACAAACGCTCTCCAAAACCAAGACACGACTGAGACAATTCCTACCGTTGAATACTGCGGGAAAAGTACAGTATCCTACACAAAAATCCGAACAACGATTTAATTTTTTAAAGCCACCTATTGGTGAGGTAAAGGGGTTTTGTTTGTTTTTCTTCAAGTGGGAGGGTAGACGGGGTGATGGACACAAAGAGCAGGGTTGGGTAAGTCTAGATTTTTTTTATGCCTTAAGGTATTACGCTTTAAGGCAAGTAACAGGTCGGGACATTTTTTCAACCCCCAGGGTGATGTGTCTTTTAGAAACGACAGTTGGAAATGTTGGATTTATGCTGTGTAATATTCCTTATCCAAAATAAATTAGAGAGCTGCCTGTGCCCAATTATGTCTATACCAATGGTATATGTGTAGATCCTCTGATTGCGACGCCGTAGATTAGTGTTCGATTCCCGATAAGGAATTGGGAAATATTACGCATCTTTATAATATTCTTCATTCGAATATGCTGGGAATATTAATTTATTTAGAAAGAAGTGAATTATTATTTTTTAAGTTATGAAATAAACAAAAAAAGCACATATTGCTCGATGAAAACTTGTTTTATATATGAAAGAGAATTTCTCGTAAGGTAAACAGAATAATTCATCATCTCAGCTGGAATCGAACATCGATCT
The DNA here is from genome assembly GCF_020631705.1 of Daphnia magna. Lineage (NCBI taxonomy): Eukaryota > Metazoa > Arthropoda > Branchiopoda > Diplostraca > Daphniidae > Daphnia > Daphnia magna. Next base: position 4,320,306 of record NC_059190.1, on the reverse strand, counting down.
CCAGCATCATGTTGGTGCGACTCATCGCCACCCCCCTATTCGACCATCTCTTAATCGTCCCCTGATCCGACGTCCCCATACGCCGATTCCCCCGCCATTGTGGAATATATCGATCGTCTACGGGAGGCATTTCAGAACAGTCTCAGAATTCGTGACAGGGAAATTTAAGATTTCAGTCGGCAGATCTAAATAGCCATATTGTCACGGTTATTGAGACTACGGACTCGTTTGTCATGTCCGGCGATCTTTTATCGAAGATTTCCCGCAATCCGATCCGAGATGTCCGGCAGTCATGTCGGTAGAGATTTCCAACGATTTCTGCTGTTCTCCAAAAGCATAAATACTCGTACGTCTCCCTTGCTGTACCCCCAGTCTACTTATATCTGTTGTAGTGTTCTGTACGTTTACAATGAATAAACGTGTCTTAGTCACTACCCAGGTTTTCAAGTAACCTCCCACGTTACAATATGGCCTTTTCCCAATAGAGCGGCAACCGCTAGAGATCTAGATGATTTTCAAAATAATCAGCATATTTTTTCCCATTTGTAGTTTCTTTCGTCGTTTACAGGAAGTCCTATCACTCGTTTCGACTCTGGGTTAGAATCTTTTGAGAGTATAGTAGATGCATCAGGATTGTCAGAAGAGAAAACTATCAAAATTTTGCGTGTCAAATCGACCGACAGAGCTTTTTCCGTCATTCAGGCCCTTTTGAAAGATCATCCGCATGATTATGATTCGGTCAAAGAAGCTTAGCTTGATCATTTTCATGACGATGAAAACTTTGACTTATATCTTAATAAATTTAACAAAGCTAATTGTAAGCCACGCGAAAAAAGTCGTGGACTATGCCCTTCGGCTACAGGAAATTTTGAAGCATGCGTTTTCTGTAGGTAACTATGAAAAGTCCTTTGCAATTATTTTAATCCAGAAATTTATTTAGGGGTTAGATTCCATATTGCAGGCAAAAGATAAATATCCGGAATTTAGAGAATTTAACGAACTGGTCGCATTAACGCGTGTGGATGCAAGCAGGCTAGAAACGTTAGAAACCGATCAAGAAAAGCAGGAGTTTATTCGATCTATTGACGGCTCACATGACACAAAAAACGCGGAGTTGAAAAGCTCAAACAGATGTTGATAGACCAGAAAGAAATGGTGAATAAGGCAGTCGCTAATATGCGCCACGAGGTTAAACCTGTAGGATAAATGAAAACCGAAAGCGAGCAGATTAGGGATGTCCTTAATGAACTTGTACAGAGCGTGAAATATTCTATCTTAATAGGAAAGACGTCTTCTACGCGTTGAACGCGTCGTTTAAGAAGTAGGTCTCGTTCCAAATGCCGACGGCTAACCAAGACGGTAATGTGAGACAACCGCGACAGCGTTTTTCTAACAATAGCGGCAATAAGAAATTTTCAAACCAGCAAAATAGGCCTACAAACAGCCTTAGGCCTACACAACCGTCGGTTATTTGCAATTTTTGTGGTTACCGAGGTCATGTGCAGTCTAATTGTCGCAATTATCAACGTTGATTACTAGAACAAGCTCAGCCGTCAGTTTGCTATTCGTGCTGTGGCATCGGGCATGGATCCAGTCATTATCCTAAGTTAAAAAACACCAATAGGCCTAACATTCCAGGTCCCTCTCAACATCAGGAAAACCAGTATGGATCAACTGTAGCTTCGAGTCAGTTGATGAAGAGTCTCATTTTAAATCCCGTCAAGTTGCAAAATAACAAACATTACGAATGAACCAACTCCTAGAATTCCATTTGAAAATATCCAGGTCCCATTACAAGCATTATTTTATGCAGGCACGTCTAAAAGTATTATTCATGAAAGATTATTTAATAAGTTGCCCCCTAGAGGTCAGGTGATCTACAGTCAACTTGATTTCGATTCACATGATGTAGGGGAGAAAAAGTTACATACGCTGGGAAAAGTGACTTTGCCCGTTGGATACGGAGATTCAATTTTAAGAAAGAATTTATTATTACAAATGGTTTTTCTGAAGATTGTATCCCTGGATGGGACGCAATTCAGAAACACGCATTTCCGCTTGATGGAGAAACCAAAAGCATTTATCTAGCAGGTGAGCAATGTCCATCAGCAGTTCCCTAGAAAAGGGATCCGGAAATGGCAGTTACGACGGTAAAAAAGACGACGCTATTTCGTCAGATGTCCCTCGTAATTGGGGGCCAATTGAATGGTTCATGTGTCTCCCAACACAGCATTTATATTTACACCAGTAGAAAATTTTCCGGCAGAAGTTTATATTGAAGAATTTATCGGAAAAGTATTGGGATATGGAAGCGAATGGGGAGGCCCCATTTGACAGCGCCCATATAGAGTAACTAACAACCAAAGGAAATTATTAGAAGACAACGTGCAAGAAAGGCGTGATGCAAAGGTCATCCGATACTCGCAGCATGATCTATAAACTGGAGGTCGAAGAACTGTCGTCTGCTAGGGCTGTTTTGCTCGTCTCGTCTGCTAAACCTTGAAAAAATTTGGGGCATCCGCTAGAGGCACTGACTACCTGGGTTAGTCATCATTTTGCCACGTAAACCATGGAGATTGACGGCTAAGGGGTCTCAGTTCGTAGTTTAATCATCGAAAACATCGGTTTTAAGCTAAACTAAATACAAAATAATTCATGTTGTTTATCTATTTTTCAATATCCCATGTAATCAGCTCTAGCTTATTTGTTTTCATTCGATGTAAGTGACACTATGAGCATGATATGTGAATCCCCAAATCTTATGCAGTGCTATTATCTCTTAATATAATATTTTAAGATTTCCTTGCAATAGGACAAAGAAGATGCCGAACCGTGGTTATGTCCTCAGATGTAAATCTGGTTTCCCAGATTACTCAAAATATCTTGGTAAATTTAGCATGTTTAGTGCACCTAAGGACGGAAAGTTATTAAAGCGTTATTGAAGCGGGAATGAATTCATCCCCAGGAAGGGAACTTTGAAACCTTCTTCTAAAGTATGTTCACATCATTTTGTTAGGGACGAGAATTAAAATTTTGCGTCTATTATAGAAAATTGAATATCATTACAAAGAAACACTGTTTTCCTATTTCACGCACCAATGAAACGTTAGACAAATTAGACGGAAATTTTTTTTTTCACTACTCTTGATTTAGCCTCCGTATACTGGCCAATCCAAGTTCATGATCCGAATATTGAAAAAACAGCTTTTGTTGTTGAAAATAGTCTTTATGAATTTAAAATAATAGCATTCGGCCTGTGCAATGCACCAGCAGACTTGCCGATCGATCAATTTTTTTAGTTTGATCGGCGATCAACTCATTTCAAAATGAGTTGATCGCGCGATTAACTCCAACCATGGAAAACAATTATTCCTACGAAGATATTCTGCAACCATTAAGTCCAGGAAACATCGCCGATCCATTCCTACCTTCATCAGTAGATAAGGTTTCCACCATAAAAAAACACAACGACACAACCCAGATGATTCATCACGATACAATTACCGAGGACGATTCTGTACGCGCTGTTAATGATTAAGATGCACGTCCATCATCCGAGGCCGAGGAGGATACGTCGGCCGAGAAATCGGAACAACTTAATGTCACCGGACGCCCGCAACGTAGTCGAAGGAAGCCTCCGCGTTACAGTGACGGGTTCCAATAACAAGAATCGAAGATGAAACATCTACGCTGGAAACTTCAAGTTCAATGTCATCGGAAATTGCTCCACTATATTGTAACGCACAGCTGACGTAGGGTTATGCAACCTATAGAATTTATCTCATGGTTAACTCCCGAGAGTTAGATAAAACTGATGATTATTAAATGTCACAGGAAGGTTATCACCCAATTACTTAAATTCCTAGAACAGGAGAAAACGTCCATCGATGGTATAAAAGAAGACCACTCGGCTGGATCTGGGTTCCTTCCGTCTTAGTTATTCATATGTGTCAAACTTGTTTAAACCTTGTTTCCCTTATTCTTAGTTTACTCTGTAGTCAATTCTCTTTGATTTCCAAATAAACGGCTCTGACGTCGATTGCCCGTTACATGGTGGAGATGCAGGGTAGGCCTTTTTGGTAAAGCAAGGTAAGACCAAGTTATCTGTGAATCTAGCGTAAAGAAAGAGACTCGGAGGCAGGTACTGTTGAGAGGTCCTTGGAAAGTGTGACCAGCTGGTATAACTACCTTAAATTGCTTGGGCATAGGACCACAGGCTTGACCAAGTTTCTTGTCTATTTTTTGAGATTCACGAATAAGTGGTCTTTTGCTTCTCCTTGTTAATTAGAGCCTACCGTAGGGCCCGTAAAAATTTTGGAAAATTGTTAGAGATAGATGAATCCTAGTGAAACTAGGCAAAGTAAGCGAATTAAGGGATTAGAAGCGTCACCCGTCAGTGAACTGAAGGGACGCGGTAAGAATAGTGAAACAGGAGCGAGACCGAAGGAGTCAACGAAGAAAGGCGTCGAGAAGGAGAGTAGAACGGCTCAAGAGATCGGCCATCTCGTCCAAGGTTCTGGACCGGAATCTTTGAACCCGATCGGAAGCTCAAGTACAAAATCAACACCACGGTGCGGATTTCAAAAATTTGTGCTTCAAAAGAAAGTAAGGGACAGTGGTTTTGGGGAAGAGTCGATTGTCGAAGAAGACGAATCGTATGAGGAAGTGACGGTAGAAAGACGTACTTCCATCTATCCACCTGAACAAGACAGGTTCGAATCATTCGAAGAAGGGATAGAAGAAGCCCCAACAGTCTCATCTAGTGAGTCATCGGTTGCAGAATCAGGAGACGAAGGTGAAAATTCTGAAGTTTCACGAGAACCATCTCCCGAAGCCATGGCTCAACGACAGCTTATTCCGAAATTGAAATACAGAGAGCCGCCGATCTTCTGCGGGAAGAAAAATGAAGACGCTACAGATTGGTTGGAGCGTTACGAAAGTGTTGCAGCGCACAACCGGTGGGGGACGATGAGAAGCGAGAAAACTTCGGAATGTCCCTAGAAGGAACTGCTAGAAAATGGTTCCTCTCGGCTGGGAACTTTACCCAATGGGAGGATACGCCAGCAGTTGCCGCAGCGGCAGGAGTCCAAGCTGCTCCCGCTGTGGTAGGCTTGCGAACGAAATTTCTTAGGGAATTTCAACCGCAGCACTACACCCGTTATCAAGAAGCAAAACTTCGACAGCGTAAGCAAGGAATCGATGAACCAGGGGAAGACTATTTCTATGACATCATCGATTTATGCCGCAAAGTAGATCCAAGAATGACGGAAGAGGCGAAAGTAGATTACCTATTCAAAGGATTGAAACCTACTTTGTTGGGAAAAATGTGGGTCGTCAACCCGGCGACGACTCAAGAATTTTTGGCAGCGCTAAAGCTTCATACTGAAGCTTTGGAAGTTGCTGCTCGACCAGATTGGGTAGTGAGCATGCTTGGCCCTGATGGGAAAAGACCACCACCCAGAGAAGAAAGAAAAGATGATCTTCGAGATCTGGTATTAGAACTGAAGGCAGAAATAGAAGAGATGAGACGAACTTCTAAGCCTAACAAGCCTTGGGCTGGAAAGGATAGGCCTAAGCCATCGCGCACGACAGATGGAAAACCGATTTGCCATCGTTGTGGAAAGGCAGGACACATCGCACGCGTTTGTCGAACCGATCTAAAGCAAGAGAGTAAAAAGCCAGATTTTCCTAAAGGAGACGAGAGAAGACCAGCCAAAAGAGACGAAAGAAAATTTCCACGAAATGAACAACAAGACGAACCAGCATCGGTCGGAATAGTGTCGACAGATGAAGAGGAAGATAAAGAATCTACCATACTCATTATCCAACCGGCCAAGCTGATTACTGAAGAAGTTGTTTGTCAAGGGATGGAGCTTAAAGCTGTCATCGATACAGGAGCTGTAGTATCTGTAGTATCACCAAGCCTGCGAGAGAAGTTACAAGCAAAATGGGTTTCCTGCAAAGTACCCTCTGTTGTGACAGCCAGTGGACAAAAGGTACTTCCAATGGGAGCAATCGAGATAGAAGTGGAACATCGGGGCATGAAGGCCAAAGGAAAAGTGATTGTCCTTGCCATGAAAAACATTGAATTACTGCTAGGAAATGACTTCCTGAAACAATTCAACAGATTGGAGATAAATTACGATGGTAATGGACCAGACTTGATGTTGGGAAGAATGCCCATCAACATCATCGAAGAAGTGACGTCCACACAAAAGCTGATTACAAAAACTGGAAAAATGTTACCTCCACGAACAATTGTGTCAGTGGAAATTGAACCGGCTAGTTTGCAAGAAAGCACCGGAATGATAGAACCATCAGAACATCTAGCTAGAGTGAAGGGTGTAACGTCAGGAAAAGTTTTGGTGTCAACCGTACAACCGTTGGGACAGGTGCTGATGGTTAACTTAAACAACCATCAGACTTATATTCAAGAAGGGACCGTACTAGGACAAATAGAGCCTATAGACTCACCGATCGTAGCTGTGGACGAACGGGAGCAGACAGAAAAGACCGAAGAGCACCACGAAAAAGTTGATGCAATCCTTGTACTGAAGGAAGAAAACATTACGCAAAGAGAAATGGAGCTGATTCCACGTCAAGCTTTTCGAGCACAAATAGCAGAGAACTTCCCACAACAAGAAACAGAAGAATTAGTAGATGTCCTACTAGAGTTCAGTTCCTGTTTTGCGCTGAAAAATAGCGGACTTGGGATGTGTAAGGTAGCCGAACATGAGATTCACACTGGAATGTCAGCACCGGTACATCAAGTTCCTTATAAAAGCGCATGGAAGGAAAGGTCCATCATACAAAAACAAGTAGAAGAAATGCTGGAGAAACAAGTGATCGAACCATCCAACAGCCCTTGGGCAGCGCCAGTGGTTCTGGTAAAGAAAAAGGACGGCAGCTGGAGATTTTGTGTTGACTACCGTCGTCTAAATGCTATTTCGGTAAAGGATGTATACCCATTACCAAGAATTGAAGAGACATTGTCCCGGATGGGCAATGCCTGCATCTTCTCTACAATGGACCTGGAGAGTGGGTATTGGCAAGTACCCATGCATGAAGAACACAAAGCTAAAACGGCGTTCGTAACACCAGATGGCCTTTACCAGTTTCTAGTAATGCCGTTTGGATTGGCATCAGCCCCAGGCACCTTCCAGAGGATGATGGATCTAGTGTTGTCAGGTCTAAGGTGGACGATTTGCTTAGTCTACCTAGACGACATCATCATCTACGCGGGAAGTGCAAGCGAACATCTAGTGCGCATTCGACAAGTGCTAACAGCACTGCATAACGCAGGACTAAAGATTAAACTAGTGAAGTGTCAGTTTGCCGCCCAAGAAGTGAAGGCTTTGGGCCATGTGATTAGCGGAGAAGGCATTCGCCCTGACCCGGAAAAACTAAAAGCTATAGAAAACTTCCCGTCACCAAGCTCGTTTCAGAAACCAGCTGAACAACTGAAGTGCGTTCGCAGTTTTATAGGATTGTGTTCCTATTACAGACGGTTTATTACTCAATTCGCTCACGTAGCTAAGCCCCTGACAGACATGTTCAAGAAGGGAGGAAGCTTCGTGTGGGAAGTGCAGCAAGAAGAAAGCTTCAAGACATTAAAGCAAGCGTTAGTGAAAGCCGCTACACTAGCTTATCCCGATTTCACAAAGCCTTTCGAAATTCACCCAGATGCGTGTGATTACGGTCTTGGGGCAGTGCTGCTACAAAGAGTAGACAACGTAGAAAGACCTCTGGCTTATGCAAGCCGCCTCTTGGCAAAAAGTGAAAATAACTATTCCATAACGGAAAAAGAATGCCTTGCGTTAGTCTGGGCAGTGAAGAAGTTTCGAAGTTACATCTGGGGAATGGAAACCATCGTGGTAACCGATCACCACGCCCTGTGCTGGCTACTCAGCAAAAAGGATTTGGCAGGACGTTTAGCACGCTGGAGTCTTCAACTTCAGGAGTTTCTCCTAAGAATCGTGCATCGCAACGGAAGATTGCACACAGACGCAGATGCGCTATCACGCTACCCCGTGAATGTCGTAACAAGTTCAGACGAGGGTTTAACATACATTCTGGCCGCGTTAAGCATCGACCAAGACACTAAGAAAGAATTCCAGCGCGCTCAACAAGAAGAATGGAGCGAAGCGTTTGCCGCCATCAAAAAGGAAAAGTGTCGGGACGCTATCGAATCAAAGATGACTTGCTGTTCTATGAGAAGATCGTGGACGACGGACGTCTTTTAAAATTATGTGTACCACAGTCGTTTAAAGAGGAAGTTATGCGTTCGTGCCATCATGACATTACCGCAGGTCACCTAGGATTAACGCGTACTTTAGCGAAAGTACGTGCTCGTTATCATTGGTGGGCAATGGCCGAAGACGTAAGTGAATTTGTGCGTAGTTGTCGAGAGTGCCAATCTCGCAAACCTGTGTATCAGCGACCCGCAGGATTTATGGAAGTAAAACGAACTGAACGCCCGTTCGAGAGACTAGGATTGGATATCTTAGGCCCGTTCCCACTATCAAAGAAAGGGAACAAGCAAATTATCGTGGCAGTCGATTACGTAACAAAATGGGCCGAAACGAAATCCCTTCCGACTGCTGACGCAAACGAAGTAGCGGATTTCCTAGTGAAAAGTATTTTGTTAAGACATGGAGCACCACGTCAATTAACAACAGATCAAGGCCGCTGTTTTACTGCAGAAGTGACACAAAAAGTGATACAGGCGCTCGAAACGAATCATCGTACCACGACAGCTTATCGTGCGCAAGCCAACGGACTAGTGGAACGTTTAAACCATACATTGGCAGACATGTTGTCAATGTACGTGAGTGCTGACCATCGTGATTGGGACGAGTCGTTACCATTTGTAACATTCGCCTACAACACAACCCGGCACGAAACTACGGGAAAAACTCCATTCTACTTGGTCTACGGAAGAGAAGCTGTACTTCCGATAGACGTTACGTTGAATGCAGACCCAAACCCAATACCACCTGAAAATCGTGATTCATCGGAATGGGCAATTCAACGTCTGCAACAGGCTCGACTAGAAGTACAAGCCAGAGCCGCCGCAGTACAACAAAAACAAAAAGAAATCTACGATGAAAATCGTAGAGAAGCAACCATGTACCTACCAAATGAGGAGGTACTGGTCTACAAACCCATTAGAAAAGTGGGCAAGTCAGAGAAACTTCTACATCGTTGGTTTGGACCCTATACAGTGGTGAGGCAAACAACGCAAAGCAATTACGAGCTTCGATTAGGAAAATCACCAAAAACAGAAATTGTGCATGTCGAACGAATGAAACCATTCATTGACATGACTAGTGTTGAACAGTGTACCAAAAATCCAGTGCCTTCTGAAGATTTGCAAGAAAATCAAAAAAAGGGCCAGAAAAAGAAGCATCTGCTAATGCTCAAGATCAAGAACAATCAGAAGAAACAAATACAAGGCCCTCAGAAGAAAATGGTGCACAGTCAGAAACTGCAGAAACAAATACTGACGTACCAACCGTACCGCCAACAAGACAAGGAAGACAAGAAACCGTGCAAATGGCAAGAGCAGAAAACGCAGGCATACGAAGATCTGCTCGCATAGCTCAAAGAAAAACAGTGATGTTGACCCTACCTTTGATGCTGCTGCTTTCCGTAATGTCAGGACCAACAACTTCCAAAGAGATACTCGCCTATCAAGGCGTTATCTTCAAATCTGAAGGAGAGATAGCCTTTTCAGACTCTGAGTGGGTAGTCGTCACCGACTTCACATTCAATCCTTTAGAAACCGTCATTAAAACTCTACATGATGTATTAGGAAGAAAGGTCAACACTCTGAACTTCAGATACGAAGGTCCAAACGACGGGTTTAAAAAACGGATAAAAGAAGAAGTCGAGGAACGAGCACGAGCAGAATTAAAAAACCTGAAAAAGAGTCAAGAAAGACTTAGAGAACTAAAACAAGCAGTAAATATAGGCAGTACCCGTAAGAAAAGAGGCCTAATCGATGGAGGAGGAAAAGTTCTCAATTGGCTCTTTGGGGTGTCAACTGAAGAAGATCTAGAACACATCAACAATCATGTTGAAAAGTTATCAACAGAAACCACTTCAATCGCTCACGCATTGGAAGTGCACGCGTCACTAATCAACGAGACGCTTTGGGAAACAAAATCAACGTCGAACGCCGTTGAAGAACTGCAAAACGCTTTTGAAAAACTAGAACGTGAGGCGTGGAAAACAGATCACAAAATTTATGGAATTACCCAAGAAGTTGAAAAACATGAAATAGCCAGAGCAGTCATTGAAAACACCTTTCGTGAAATCAAGTCAGCCTTGGCATGGCTGGACGAATCGATTGAAGATTTTGCCGTCGGCCTAACAACAATGGCAATGGAAAGACTTCCAGCACTACTTTTCCCACCTATGCAAATCCAAGCAGTGTTAAAAGAAATAAAAGCAATTTTGCCATCTGGATGGTCATTGAGCCCTTCTATTCAAATGGGAGACACCTGGCAAGTCTATAAAGACGCAAAAGTAGCTGTGGCAGCAATTGAAGACAATTTAAGAATTTTCATTCACTTACCTGTGTTCGAGTTCCCATTTGGATTCACTCTATACGAGGTAATAAGCTTGCCAAGACCAACGAAAAACGCCACCCAAGGGGCACAGTTTCATCCGTTACCGGCATTCTTAGCTGTGGCAAACGATAGACAAGCGTTTACCGAATTGTCAACACACGAAGCACATCGCTGCATGATGACAACCACGTCGATTTGCCCTATCAGCAAAGCAATAAACAAAAGGCATAGGGAGCCAAGCTGCGCAATGGCATTGTTTCTAAAAGATGAGAAAAGAAGCCGCGTACAATGTTCAACGAAATTATCTCCATGGACCGGACAACAAACTGTATACCTGGGACACCGAAGATGGGGATACACCTCAGCACAAGAAATGACAATCACCATAACTTGTCCAAACAACAGAGGAAAAACTAACACAGTGATTAAACGTGAACCGTTTGACGTGTTTGAAGTTCCAACAACATGTACGGCGTACACAGAAGATTGGATTTTTCAAGCAAGCTTCAAGAAGAACGTTAAACATTCGTTGAACAACGTTACACTACCGCCGCTATCCGAATTGGAAAATGCAGACCTCATTCCACAAGAGTATGAAACGCGGAATATGGAAACGGCAGAGCCAGAAATGAGAAAATGGAAAAATAGGCCTCAGGCAACAAGCAAGGCCTCAATACAAAGCCGCGTTACTCTTATGGGGGAACATTTACGGATAATAGAAGAAGAAGAAAAACAAAGAAAGAACACCGAACGTACAATCAACGTCCGGTATCCCTTCGAAATTATCGCTGCTATAGCCACACTGTTTCTCAGCCTGGCAATAGCACTATTTCTTAGCAGACGTCAAAACAAAGTTGTTCTGTCAAATCTGACTAAACGAGTGAATGAACTCGAAAGTCGACTGAAAAAAACACGAAGAGGAAGTTGAAGAGCAGCTGTAAAATGTTCTTCATACGTCAGCAAATCTTTTTTTTTCTCTTCTTCCCTCTTCTTGCTTCTTAAACTTTATATTCCGATTCTCATTTTGAATGTTCTTATAGTATAGGCATAGGAAAATTAAAAGAAAAATATTTCTTTTGATATAGAATTGAATTCTACTGTTAAAATGTTCTTTTTGAAAAATTTTTAGACTAAATGTTCCAAATGTTATCAGTAGAAATAGGAAATTCCCTAAAACAACCCCAATATGAATGTTTCTTTCAAATAACTAGAAAATAACATAGTTATTTTGAGCTGTGCTAAAATTGTATTGCAATCGGGACGAGTTGCAGTCTGAGAGGGGGGATGTAACGCACAGCTGACGTAGGGTTATGCAACCTATAGAATTTATCTCATGGTTAACTCCCGAGAGTTAGATAAAACTGATGATTATTAAATGTCACAGGAAGGTTATCACCCAATTACTTAAATTCCTAGAACAGGAGAAAACGTCCATCGATGGTATAAAAGAAGACCACTCGGCTGGATCTGGGTTCCTTCCGTCTTAGTTATTCATATGTGTCAAACTTGTTTAAACCTTGTTTCCCTTATTCTTAGTTTACTCTGTAGTCAATTCTCTTTGATTTCCAAATAAACGGCTCTGACGTCGATTGCCCGTTACAATATAACATCGAAAAATCATCCATCATATTTCAACTCTCATTCGTTGCCACTGTTATTCTCCCCCCCTCCCCCAAATTCCACAAACGAAGTACTAAGGAGCACCATCACCTCAATGGAGAGCCGGAAGAGCACCTACCGCCCCCAACTCCAATTTGGCAACCTGACGCCTACGACGATTGGGGCATAGGCGCCGTGCAGCAACAAAACCCACCAACGCCATCAATTACACCCGCACTTCAACCAACGGCCGCAGCAACAGAACGACCATAGCTACGCCCAGCAGCAGCCAGCTGTGCAGGATTGGGTGCAGCAACAACAGCAGGTACTCCATTCGACCAACCAGGTGAACGTAGAAGGAGTAAACTCCTGGATCCAAGAGTGGTGCCACTACGAAGAGAAACTACGAGCTAGAACTGCCCTACTCGCCAATCGGCTTCAAAACGGAATCCTGAACGACGACTGGCGTGCCGCAGTGGACACGTTAAAAAGTATCATCGATTTTGATTCAGTAAACCGCTCTACGAATGGGCTACCTCATCGTGGGAAATACCGTATTATCGTTCTTGCCAAGGAGGACACCACCAGTAGCGGTCACGTAGAAAAGAAGAAATAAAAATCTTTTCTGGTCCTTCTTTAACTTCGCTCTATGGTTCTCTTATTCTGTCCTTCTTTTCTCTTTGTTCTTTTGTCCTAGAGTTATTTGTAAATATTTTTTTTTCTCCCAGTAGTAAACAAAATAGAAGAAAATTCAAAATGATAGTTTTTTTATTGATTTGATAATTTTATTGGTAAATAAACAGCAGTAGCAAGTAAAGTTGAATCGAGTATGATGAGTTAAGAGGTTCACGCGAGAAAGAACACACTTTGTTCTGGAAGGGTTACATTGGTTACACGGTTCTTGGGTGCACTTATCTTGCGTCAGTCACCCCGACAACCTGGCCCGTCTGCGACCCGACGAACCACGTTGAACCTTAAACTTGTTGATAAATTTTCTATAATAAATAACTTCTCGTTTGAATATATAGATTCGTGTAAAATAACTTACATCAATTTTATTTTGTTCAATTACGTTTATTTTAATTGTTCACATAATAATTACACCTTGAACAATAGTGGAAGAATTCTTTTTATTTCACAGTAGCTTCCATATAGTATTGAGATCTTGTGTTCTTCTATATTGTTTTTTCCTCTTCTTTACTATTTCTCCTTCTTTTGCTGTCCAACGTTACGCGAAAAAGAAAATCACACTCGTTGGAATGGCGAGCCCTTCGTCGCCAACTCGCTGGGGTGGAATATGATTCACCCCGCTCTCGAATTCTCAACCAGCCTTTGAAGTCTATTACATGGACCTCAATGTCTTTTCACTTCGGCTCAATCTAAACTAGAGAAGAAAAAAAAACACGTTACTCGCCAATTTCGCAACCAACATTCGAGCTATACACACAATTTCCTCCTGCACTCCGAGCAAAGCAAGAAGAAATATGGTCGAGCAAACAAACTTAACCGTCAAGTCAACTACGTCCGCAATCACCGTGGATAGGTCATGCTTTACATCAACGTCCACTTCGCGACAACTACAACGCCAGTCGCCAGTGCCACCACCTGCAACTGCCACAACACCGGCGCAACCACCTGCGACAGCCAGTGCTGGAGCAGTGCAACCGGGAACCACCACCACCAATCCTCCACGAGCGCTCTCCTTAACCCCAGCGATGCTGGAGGAAAGGTATCTTGACATGGAGAGGCGCAGTATACAGCAACAGAAAAAGGCCGCAGTTGAATTTCTACTACTGCTATGCCTTTTTGGCCTACACACACGCGCATTTAAAACAACTGATTGATTCACTTCACGCGCTTCACCATCAATCTCTTAAGTGAGCATCTTTTGATTGGCTGTCCAAGCCGCGCAACCATGTGCCATCGGCATCTGGGTCACTGACGAAATGCAATGTTTCGTGGTGAACCCACAAATCGAACGAGTTGAGTCGATTCGAAGCTGCAAGACGTACAGTTGCTGATTTTATGAGCTCTGAATTGAAACTCTCTCTTAATGTCTTTTCGTAGAAATCGATTTTTTTTTGTCCGATATTGTTCTGCAGTGAGCCCTATCAATGCGTTTCCTTTTTATTGACTGACTGTTTCGTCCTGTTCTTCCTCAACGTTTCGACGAACAGTGCCTTATTCGTTTCTTCCGTCGTGTACTCACCGCATCGCTCGCGCTACGATGGTAAGCCTATCTTACCAACATAGCACAGGTCAGTCCCACGGACATCCGCAGTTTATCCAACACGGATAAGGGTGATATCCAACGGACATCCGTGGAACTTCCCTATCTCCTCTGGATGTCCATCGGGTATCGACTGAACATTACAAAACCTGCCGGGAAGATGCCATCGGATATTCTAAAAACATCCGAAAGGACTTCTTTTGGCTATAAATAGACATTATAAGAAAAATGAACATATACGATTCGAACTTCGAACCCGGGTCTTCCGCGCCGTAGTCGGACCATTCTGCTATCCCATTCACATTCATTTCAACTATATTTTGTTACGAAATCAAAATATTGTGAAATACTTGTGAAATGTTTGCTGCTGGTGATGCCAACAGCTGTCTTATATAATTATATGCTTTTTTTTAAAACATGCATAGACTTGTATTATTTTCATTCTGTTATTCATATTTTGCTGTTCTCTTTACACTACGAATCACTCATAGAAATTATCGAGAACATCGATATAAAAAAATGTAAATGAAATCATAAAACCTAACTTCTCATTTTAAAAATTTATTTTTTTATTTTTTCAAAATTTTTTTTTAAAGCAAGAGTTTGTCTTAAACCTCCCCAAACCCAAGCTAGTCCTTCCGTGTGCCAATCCAAGCAAGTTGTGGTAGAAAATTGAAGTCTCCCTCAGTTTTAAACAAAATTTATTTTGTCATTCAAAAACAAAACATTAACAGTTTTCTTGGCTGTCGGATGGACGTCCGTAGAATCAAATTTTTTTCCATCCATTTGCACTTCAATTGTAACTATCCGACGGACCTCCCTAGAACTAATCATAGAATACATGGATATTAAACGGATGTTCGGCCATGAATCGGACATCCGACAGCAGAAGTGTGCTATGTGAGATTTATGCTTCTCCAATCATGTCTTGGCTCTCGCATTTCTTTCTTGTCTTGCTATATGTTTATTCCCATGTAGTTCTTATTGCAATAATTAGTCCGTCACGGGGGTGACGGATTTAACTGCTTAAAACAACGAACAAAGAATTGTAGTACTTAAGCTTGCGTTGACTCCATTCTGATGCCAGGTGGTACGGTTTGAAGACGGCTTCACGGTGGGTATTGTAACGTTGGACGAAGAAAAGGACGTAACGATGGCAGGGTGTGAATCGTTTATTCAACTCGTCCTCAACACTAACAAGTCGGTTACACAGCTACAAGAGAACTAATACCGTCTTCAACACTAACAAGTCGGTTACACAGCTACAAGAGAAATAATACTCACACTAGCTAGGAGAAGACTGGCGAAAAGAAATCGTGTTTTGGGTTTTATACCACTAGTTGGCTTGGGGACGCTAAGGTTGGCGTGGGGTAATAAAAGAAAACATCAGCAACCAGTTCATGAAGAAATGTGAACTGGTGCGAAAAAAGGAAACATGGTTGAGAGATAAGGTGGGGGCTTTGACATCCTGGTCAGCGGAAGGGGGCAATAAAATAATAAAAGAGATAGCGTAAAAAGGAGGTCAAGGGTGGGGGAAGAAATATGAGGCTGTACACATTTAAACTAAATGCAGTTAACTCTGTAATAGACCACAGCAACTCCTCCCAGCAACAGTAACCCCACCCAGCAAGAAGGTCATCACGAATGCAACCTTCCCTGAGGCTAACTGTTTATGATAAAAGTAAAAGTTATTGTAAAACCCTTCCTTCTTAACCTTCAATCTTTGGTATATATGTGCATGGTTGTAACATCTTAAGTAGAGTTGTTTACTGGCAAATACACAGTCTAGAAACTATTACATTTGGAGGTCCCAACGAGACTGTCAAGAATAACAACGAGACTCTGGAAGAAAAGTTTCTGATCTGTGCTTCATTTGCCAGCTGCAAGTATTCTACGCTTCTACCACCAAGTTTTCAAGCAACCGACATCGGAACACCATCGAGGTAAGCGAATGCCGTTTGATTCACCTGTACAAAAGACTGCTCTCAACGAGAACACACTACTACCCTTATACCCCGTACTACAAGAATCTGATTTAACCGACCAAGACCCAAACCTTAGTCACCATCGAGAACAATTTTTGGAACCTTGGAAGACCTTAATAGACTTAGAATTTAAGCAAGACTTAGAAAAAAATAAATCATACCAGACAATCTCAACAACTGAAAATATCCAACAGTCACAAACACAGAAACAAGAAGCAAGTCAGGCGACGCAAAATTCGCTGGATTTTTACACTTATTACCTTCTAGAACAAACTTTAAAAGTAACAGATGGTGTAACGGCAGAAACCATTGCAAATGCTAATAAACCACTCAAAGACGATATAATCGCACAAGGTGGGAACACCAGAACACTCGATAGTTTACTCCAACAGCTACACACATTGCATGGAAAGGAAAAAGAGTTTTTGTTCAGTACCATCAGTATATTGCAGAAAGAGTCAGTAATTGCACTAATTGAAGATAAAAAGCAGATATCTACCCTAAAATTTGAACTTTCAAACGCGCAAAAACAATTGGAGAGTAACAAAAAGAAGGCCAAAAGTTCCAAATACACTTTAAGCAGTTCGTTAGAGCAACTTCAAGAAAACAACGTTGCTCTGAAAAACTCCCTTGAAAAAGCCGATTCCCGATTCGCCGACCTAGAACAAAACCTCGAAACCACCTTAGCAACCGAGAGCCAATTGCAGAATCTTCTCAAAAGAAAAGAGGAAAACAACGCAGCTGTCAAGAATGAAGGGCAAGAAATAATTAACAAACTTGAAGGTGAGAAGACCAGACTGATCCAGAAACTCAGCACTGCAGAAAACCAGATAAAACAAAAATCAGAAACAGCAGAGCAGCTCCAGAAACAGATAAAAGTTTTGGCAGACAGACTCGACAAGGCTTCAACAGAGAAAATCAATTTACAGAAAATCTTGATAGATTTTACTTCGAAGAACAAGAACCTTGAAAAAGACCTTCAAGAACTACAAGATCGGGTACGAGGACAAGAAAATCCAATAACATTTCTAGAAAACCGGGTGAAAGAATACAAAAAACTTCAAGTGAAATTCATCGAGACTGAAGACTCCAACGACTCAAGGTTAGACGAGGACGAACCAGGAGAAATATCTAAACTAGTGGGAGATATAAACGAGCTGACCTTTCCGACAGACAGTGGAGACAAGTCACTACACTACGAGCTGGAAATAGAACAAACCAACGATTTCGAACAAACAATAGAGAACCTCAAAACGCAAATAGAACACTTAAACAAAACAATCATCTATTTGGAGCAAGAAAATCAACAGCTAAAAAAGAAGCTCGACATGGGCGTAACACACGACAACGAGGACACTTCGGAAAAACGTTCGCGAACACCTCCAAGAAAAATCACAAGGATGACGATATTCCAACAACTGAGCAGGACGACGAAGACGCGAAGAAAGCGAACAGGTACTTCACTCAGCCAATAGTTAAGGCCCTAGGAGAACTATTCTCCAGAGAAGACAAAAAGGCAATTCCAATTTTTAAAGGAAAAAGCACTGACAAACTAATATCAGAGTTGCTACGCGGTGCCGAGCACGTAGCACGAAACAACGAATGGGATGACAATCAAAAGATACGTTGCTTTTCTGATCGATTGAAAGAACCAGGATTGGAAAGAAGCACTAATAACAAGATTTCAAGACACATACGACTTAGCTACGCTGGAGAAAAAACTTTCAAAACTAACTCAAAAACCGGAAGAAAACTGCAGAGCTTTCGTTTCAAGGTTAAATAATCTTTACGATACCATCGCTGATAAGGAAGAAGAGGCTGACCATAACCAAACTATTATTGAAGGACAATTACTAAACAAAGTGAAAAAGATGAGGGATCACAGAAAAAGCAAAATCCTACTACAAGGAAAACTACCAAAGTATAAAGCAGAACTTTATCTACGAATGCCAGAAAACACAGAAGACTTTGACGCATTATGTAAACAACTTTTCATTTCTGACAAAATTCTACACACAAAAGAAGCTACAGACGACAAGGAGATGCCAGCTGTCATAGCAGGGATAACGCATCACGAAAAACAACAAGACGATAAAATCCAACTACTTGAGCAAAAATTTTCAGAAGCTCTGTCAGAATTAAAATGTACTAATACGAAACGTGGATCTCCACAGGAAAACGACTTTACCATAGCTGCAACTGACCAATACGAAAAAGGAAGACCCCGTTCAAGTGAACGCTGCTCAAGATCACGTGATTCGCGAAAGCGATTTGCTGACAGTCATAACAGCCGAGAATCAAGTCGAGAAAGAAGTCTAAGTAGAAACAGAGACAACAGCCCCTACCGCAGAGATTACAATTCGTCAGGTCGAAGAAATTATAATCCTTCAGGATACAGGCAAACCAGATTTCCATCTCACCAACGTCTCCCATATCGGAACGACTACCCCAACCGGCAAGGAAACTACAACGGACCAAACTTTAAAAACTACGGACATCAAGCGCGTTATAACAGCAACCAACATCTACAGCAGCAACAGCACACTGGCAACAACCCTCGAACCACTGAAAATCGAGAAATAACATGCTACAAGTGTAACCGAAGAGGACATATTCCAAGAGAATGTTGGACAGATATGGCACGTACCAACAACCAAGGTCCCCGATAAACACCATAAAACCAATCCGTAACTCCCAACTAACATACAATTTAGGATCAGATGTAGAAATAGAAATTCCTAAACTGATACGTATTCCCGTTAGAACTTTTAATAAGAAAATCATAGCTTTAGTGGACACTGGCGCCGCCACTAGTTTAGTATCCAGTAAAATATTGGATACTCTAGAGTGTAATGAGAACTTAAAACAAGAAGAAAATGCGAATCCTCCTATTTTTAGAACGGTGTCGGGACAAAAACTTAAATCGATAGGGAAATTTGAATTTTCAGTTATTATTAATGATAATCATATTATTAACAATCAATTTTATGTTATGAATAGCTTAAATGAACAATGCATTTTAGGATTAGATTTCTTATCTAACAATAATGTGAATATTAACACTAGAAATCGTCAAATATGTTATGATCACTTTGGAGTAGAACATAATTTTGGAAGTAATACCATGCCCATTTATAGCGTAACATTTAGCAAAGCAGGCATCCATATACCACTAATTTCAATTGATAGAGAAGACGAAGATCTTACACAACAAGATTATCGTAACTTAGAATGCTTCACTCAATTAGACTTTAATAATCAAACTAAGCAGATAGCTAAGATTGCTGAAAAAGTAGAACAACCACTCAATGTATCAGACGACATATGAACTAAAATTGAAATTTTACTAAAGAAACACGAAGGTCTTTTTGCAAACCAAGAATCCGACTTGGGTCTAGCTACACAAGTGAAACATCACATCAACATAGGCCATAACGCTCCCATTAATCAAAGACTACGAAGAACACCCGAATCCCTAAAACTTGTTGTTAAGACTAAAATAGAGGTAATGCTAAGTAACAAAATAATAAGAGAAAGCCACAGTCCTTTTGCTTCAGCCATAGTAATGGTACCTAAAAAAGATGGAGAAATGCGAATGCGCATCGACTACATGGCTTTGAACAAAATTACTGTTCAGGATAAGTCCCCTCTACCTAGGATAGATGACACAATTGACACGTTGTTCGGATCTGTTTATTTTTCAACATTGGACTTACTAAGCGGCTACTGGCAGATAGAAATATAAGAAAGTGATAAACACAAAACAGCTTTCATTTGTGAATTTGGCCAATACGAATTTAATCGAATGCCATTTGGTTTATTAAATGCTCCCAGTACTTTTCCAAGAACAATGAATAACATCTTGAAACCGGTATTGTACAAATTCGCATTGGTTTACCTAGATGACATCACAGTGTTTAGTAATTCAATTACTGATCAAGTGAGTAAGACAGAACCAGCAGGAAGATTAACTCAATTGGCTCTTAAGATCCAAGAATTTGATATCATTATTGGGTACCGACCAGGAAAGTCACACCAAAATGCTGACACACTTAGTCGCACACCAATAGTGCCGTTAGCGAAAGTAGAAACAAGGTCAACAGGTACAAAAGAGAAATCAGAAGTAAAAAACGAAACCAAGGAAACTAGAACAAAACAAGTAGTTTTCGAAACGGAAAGTAATCAGTCCAAGGACACGGAAAAATGGATCGAACTCCAACACAAGGATGAGTATTGCCGAACAATATTAAAAGAAATGGCAAAGGCCAATCCAAATAAGGACGTTGAAAATAAATTTAAAATAAACGAAAAAGGATTATTAGCAGATATCAGAGGAAGAATTGTAACGCCAGTAAGACTGGTGCCACAAATTTTAAAGGAAAATCACGATCACATATTGGCAGGACATTTAGGAGTAGGAAAAACGTTGGCTAGACTTCAAAGACAGTATACATGGCCATGCATGCGTACCGCCGTAATAGAATACGTTAAAAGTTGTTTGATGTGTAATAAAAGAAAAGCGGTAGGTGGAAGTAAATCATCATTGCACCCTTTGCCTTTAGTTGAAGGAGTATGGGAAAGGATCGCTATGGATATAGTGGGCCTAATTCAAGAAAGCGCTAAGGGATACAGATATAAATTAGTTATTTCAGATTATTCCAGTAGGTTTGTTTTTACAGTTCTAATGAGAAATCAAACTGCCCAAACAATTGCGAAGGTTTTAGTTAATAAAATATTTACTAAATATGGATCTCCAGAAGTATAGAACTACTTACGTACAGTCCAAGGTTAAGTACAGGTTGGTTATTGGTTGGTTGGTTATTGGTCCTACTTTAAGTACAGACCAAGGTACTAACTTTCTATCCAGCTTGATACAAGAGGTGTGTAAACTATTCAAAGTCAAACAAATAAGGACTATGGCCTATCATCCACAAACCGATGGATTGGTTGAGAGGTTCAATCGAACTCTCTGTGACATGCTAGCTTGTTGTGTCTCAGACCAACCTACTAACTGGGAGAAATACCTTCCGTTCGTTACTTTTGCTTACAACACAGCAAAACAAGCTTCAACTCAAGAAACACCATTTTTTCTATTCTTCGGACGAGAACCAATAATGCCCAATGATATCAAGATTAACAGAAGATACGAGACCTATGAAAATACCAGTATGGTGTATTCACAGCAGTGGGAAAAAGCTCAAAAACTGGCAAGAGAACATCTCTTCAAATCCCAAACAAGACAGAAAAAATACTACGATGTAACCACGAAAATTACTAAATACAACATAGGTGACTACGTATCACTGAAGGCGCCACCAGCAGCAGGAAAATTCATAAATCGATGGAACGGACCATTTAAAATTTCAAGAAGCTTTTCGGATATCAACTACGAAATCCAGCACACTGAAAACAAAAAACTTAAATCTGTGGTACATACCAACCGTCTCAAACTTTACATACCAAGAAAACAAGAAACAACTAAGGAAGAAGAAATACTACAAAACCTACCAGAAAATGTTGAAGCCCAACGACGACCAACAATTCACCAACGCCGACCAGGCCGACCAAGGAAGCAGCAGCTGATACATCCAGTGAAGATGAACATCAAACCACGCAGGAACGAAAGGGAACAAAAAGAACAAACAAACAACACAATACCCAACCTTTACCGTAACCCGAAACGATCCTATAAGGAATCGCCAATACAACTTACGAAGACGATATCAAGGACCAGATTACTAAACATTTTCATTTTTCACAGATGCAGACATTACTCTTCCTTCTTTGCCTCCTTCATTCACTTAACCCTACTTACCTTATCTACGCATTCGTCTGCGATTGTAAAAATATGAAAATACGAGGAATCCTAGACTTCGAATTGCCTTACTACTGTGACAATGAAAAATCAGAAACACAACACTTACCAAGGATACCAACTACATATACCTTCGTAACCAAGCAAAAAACAGCAGCGACTTGGACATGTCGACAGTGGATTAAAACAAAGGAAATAACCGGATCGTTCTGGATGGGATCCTTCGATACAGTTTACTCCCAAGAAACAATATTAATAAGCCCTCTGGAATGCTGGCGGATGGTAAACGATAAAAAATGTGGTGACAATAACATGCAAACCGGACCGACGGGACTCAGTTTCACAGCCACTTCTACAGGAGAAGGTAATTGGTACGCCATCAAGGAATACCAAACCCTCAACTGTATAGCGGAACAGATCACGCTACGTCAGGAGAAACCAGATCACCCAATTGAAAGCCCTTTCGGATTACTAAACACCACCCAACAGGAAGGACAATTTATCCAAAATCAAAATACGATCGTGTGGGGAGAAAGAACAACCAACAGTTCATACACTCAGACATTACTTAAAGGGAAAGGATACCTGGAAATTCCTCGAGCACCGGAGTCGGATAACTCCAGCCACCTCTACGACACCAGTCGACAGATCGAAATATCAATTCTTAACAAACCAGATAAGGACATCGTACCAATAGTACATAAAGTGTTTGGAATCCCTCTAACGTACTTGACGTTTCCTGCAGAAACAACAAAAATTTTATATGAAATGTTAAAGAACACAATCGCAACATGCCTTAAAAATACCAACCTTGAAACACCAGTATGTGAAGACTACAGAAAAGTGTACAAATTCAGACCACAACGTTCTCTTCTTCAAGAAGTTCACTTTCTTTTCGACACCCAAGTCGAAGACGAACAACTTGGGATTCGCCTCTACAGTATTTCATACGCCTGGGGAACTATAAGATTGGCGCATAGAAGACCAAAAATAATCAAGGAAGATGGAAAAATCGTACAAAAGGATGCAACATTATACATTACTTACGAGTCTGGAAGCAGAAATCCTTTAATAACGTACAGTCAACTTTCAAAGGACGACCCTCTCCCACCAGGATCGAAATTTGAGTACATTGTTGATCAAACAATACGCGTACAGAACACTCATATCTGCATCACGGAAACAACAAACGACTGCGTATTTGCTGAAGCCTGTTCAGAAGAATCAATGAGATGGATATTAGAAAAAGAGAACAGCTTCCTAATTTTCCAAGAATCACAAATGTGTCTTACCGTAGGGGTCGACGAAACCTTAAAATTGGAACAGTGCGCTTTGGAAGGAGATAACACGAAAAACCAGCAGTAGTTTTTTCAAACAATAAATACCAACCCGGATGTTATAGAAAATTTTCCCGACGTAACATTGCAGGATATTCAAGAAGTCCGATTAGAACAACGAAGAGCAGTTACAACCACAATCAACTCACCCATATTTGGAGGTATCTTGAAAGCAAGTCATGGCAGTGGAAATATCATCTGGGACACGATCGCCTGGGGGTTGTTGAAAAATAGACAATATTTAAACGGAAAATGTGTCACACATCATGGGCTTAACAAACAACTAACAATGGAAGATTGTGACACAGATTTGACAAAATGTCAAGATGAACTAAAAACATCGATCACAAGCAACGATCCCCTGGTGCAATCACAAGTATCCGTAGGAAACTGCAGCAAAGTAACTAACAAAGGCCAAGCTTTCGAGTACACGTCTGATTTCACCATCAGAACGTTCAACACTAATGCTTGCGTCAAGGCAAACACAACGATGCTTATTCTACAGGAATGTGCCAACACCAGTTCAATTTGGGGCACTTTCGAACACACAGGACAGCTCATGGCAACAGACAGAACTGGCCTACATTCACCAGCGTCAGACAAACAATATCTCACACTAAAAGTAGGTCGTCTGAGTTTAGGACATTGCCACGGTTCAAATAGAAAACAACATTTTAGCTTCGAATATCGAAACCCGCACCAAATACGGACGCTTTCGGCAACAGCCATTATAGCGCTTCACACTCAACAATCATTGGACGGAACACAACTCCCACTTATACCACCTCTTCTCAAAAGAGAAAGTAAAGCAAATAACGAAAACTTAACCACGCCAACCAAACAAAAATCTATTTCGTCTGCTTCAAGCACCACAACGACAGCAAAACCGACTACAAAATTAAGCACAACAACAATTAAAGCAACAATACCCACAACGGCCATAAAAACGACCTTTAAAAGAACACCACCGACACCTAGGCCTACAAGAACTACAAAGCCTACGACTACAACTATTCAGCCTACAGCTACAACAACTAAGTCTACAACTACAACTGCTACGCCTACAACTACAACAACAAAGCCTACGACTACGACTACTACAACTACAACAGCAAAGTCTACGACTACAACCACTACGCCTACAACCACAACAACTAAGCCTACGACTACAACCACCCCGTCTACAACTACAACTACCACACCTACAACTACAACTACCTCGCCTACAACTACAACTACTAAGCCAACAACTACAACCACAAGACCTACAACTACAAGTACACTTCAAGTGCTGCTTCAGCACTTGGGTTACCCATCTGTACGAGTCTGCAAGGCTTCGGACAAGCGATGACACTTCAACAATGTGAAACAAAACGGATTTTCATCTCCGCAAAAAAATCCAAATGTGGATTTCAACCATTCTTTACCTATGAAGATAAAAACTGCACGATTGGAGTAGATGGATGGTCTATACATCCATATTCTGACTGCGTTTGGAAAAATCATTTGGTAAATTTAAATGGATTCCATCACACCTGGGAACATAATTCAACAGACGGAGAATGGGTAAAACAAAAAGCAAACATCCACATGCCGAACTTAGACCTTATCACAGAGTTCGAAGAGTTGCACTTGAATGACTTCGACTACAGTTTGAAGAGCCATCCAGCAAACGAAACAATGGAAATTGAGCAATTGAATATCCTAAACAATTTAGTAGGCCTAATGCAGGAATCAAATTCAAAATCAGTATCTGACATGGTGATGTCAGAAAAACAGCATAATCAGATAGGTACCAGGTTTTCATGGTTCGAAACACTGAAAATTCTTATTCTATCTATTATCGGATTCATTGTATTCATGGTATGCCTACGCATATTCATCATTTGCGACCCTTTCACAAGAATCATGGAAAAACTTCGCCAAACCAGAAGATTAAGAAGATACGGAATCAATATAGAAAAAGCACACGAATTAACTTCAATGATCGCAAATTCAATATTCAACCACCAGAAAAAATAATGGAACAACCATTCACTAGGATGACGGCCCCTACACCTCTTACCATGGAAAGACCCTCACAATCACGCCCAGCTCAACCAAGCGCACCGAAACAACGTAGTATTTACCCTATTATGGAAGAAAACTGGGAATCAGATCAAGCTCGCAAATGCACAGAAAAACACACGACGTGCACTTACTTTGTGGGTTATGGAATGGTATGGGAAGACCTTTGCAGATGCTCAACGGAAGTTGAATCTAAAAACAACTAACCTTTCCCTTTAAAAAAAAGTAAATAAAAATAAATAAAACACAAATAATCATGTTTTATTTTTAAGGAACATGGGTGAAAGGGGAAAGTAGTAAATGTATTAAAAATTCAAAATATGACACATAAAAAAAAAAAAAAACTTGAAGTGAATTGTCTTCGCTATAACAATAGTGTTTAAACAGCCACCGAACAATCAAGTGTTAAGTAAAAATGGAAATTTTCAGTGTAGTGAAGAAAAACAACGAAGAAACCTTAGTGATGGAATGGGACAGTGAAGACACAGTGCAACATAATAAAGCAAGCGATGGGGAAAGGCAACCAGAAACAAACTACATAGTGATCGAAAGTGACATTGAAACAGAAAGTGAAACACAGCGAGATGGACTTTTCGGGGATTATGGTTTTTATCCACCAACGTTCAAATTTGATCCAAATACTACACAAAAAGCAACACTACCTAAATGAAGTAACTGTGCGATGAACTTTATCCGCAGCAAGAGGAGATGCCATTCACGAACGAACACAAGCCATCACACGACTAAGAGATCAAGAAATTTTCTTAGAAATGTAGACGCTCCAAGGGAAGAAATAAGAAGATGTATCATCCAGAAATTGGGAAAGGATGCATCGGATTACCACCCGAAAGCAGAATTTCTAAACCAGAAATTTAGCAAAAAAACACTACTTCATACAAGCGTGAAACCGGGAAAACTGGACATAACGGATTTACTGTTAGACTACGGAGCTGATCCAGACATAGAAGAGGATGGCCAGACCATTGCACATAGAGCGGCAGCAGAAAATAACAAGCTCTTAATCAGGATATTTCGATATCACAAATACAAGTTTTCATCGTATAATAGCCTTGGAGAAACACCCCTAATGGTCGCCATCGCCTACGGACATGAAGAAGTGGCTAGTTATTTGTGGAAAAGTTCCAACGTTGCCCAAATGGCAAAGGACAACAGCACCGTCCTACATTTTGCCGCAAAACATGGAAACAATAGTCTCGCTAGGGCAGCATGCGAAAGGAAAATCCACATTAACATCAATCAAACAACTAGACCAGGGAATTATACGGCCCTACACCGAGCCACAATGTATAGGCAGGATCACATAGTAAATATTTTATTGGAACACGGAGCAAATACAAACATAACTGATGTCAACGAAAATACCCCGCGGGATTACGCGTTTGACGAACAAAGGAGAAACGTATTCGAAAATTGGGACTATATAAGAAGCCACAAGAGAAAAGCTTCTGACAGTGAATAAGACTCCAATTAATTATATTAAAAAACAAAATTAAAGAGCAAACAAAAATTTATTTCGCAACACGACAAAACACTACAATGAAGACACTACAAAAACAAATTGCATTCCCATCATTATCCTAGAGGCAGCCTATAAAAAACGAACGTAGACCATCATTTAACTAACACTCTATTAGCCTAAAGGCGATGAATAGGAAAAATATCTTTGTATTTTGTGTCTCCATCTACATACACATAGCACAGCAAACAAGGAAAACGGTGAAGGAAAGAAAATAGGTTAAGCTGGTGACAGGTAAAAACTAGTTTTCATCTAACCATTGTCACGCCACATGCCGAAAGAAAGTAAGGAGAAGAAGAAAATCAGATGAAAAAGAGGAAAAATTAGAGGACCAATTTCTTCTTGTCAAAGGGGGGAAGGAATGTAATAGACCACAGCAAATCCTCCCAGCAACAGCAACCCCAACCAGCACGAAGGTCATCACGAATGCAATCTTCCCTGAGGCTAACTGTTTATGATAAAAGTAAAAGTTATTGTAAACCCCTCCCTTCTTAACCTTCAATCCTTGGTATATAAGTGCATGGTTGTAACATCTTAAGTAGAGTTGTTTACTGGCAAATACACAGTCTAGAAACTATCACAACTTAATTATAATTAAAGTCTTAACTCTAGCGGGAGTCCTTACATAGCTCCCTTTCCTACAACATTGCGTCCCGCAATCAGCGTTGCGTAGGGCGGTTTGGTGGTAAGAGGGTCAGTTATTCCTCGGCGGTTCTTCCTACGTCACCAGGGGTGGATGACCTCGAACAGGGCTCCTCCTTGCTGCTCCACAAATGATTCCCGGACGTGTCCAGCTCACCGATCTCCCATCCGTACTCCGGCTCCTTTGATGAATGTAGCCGACAGATGCGTTCGACATACCGTGCTGCTGCCAGGTCCTCTTCATCAGAGTCCAGGGAGTAATGACTGCTGACGAAGCTGACCTTGCATTTTCCGCCACGAAGCCTCACGCGACTGTCGTTTAGCGCTGCAATGTCTATGCCCATTTCCTGGACGTCACTGACCGGTGACATACAGTATGGTGAGGGCCTGTCTTCGAGTAGTGCGACCGGATCTAAGGGGAGGGTGGAGGTGCCTGAAGGAAAAGGAGTCTTCTTCCCAGGGGTCGTCTACCGAGAGTAGGGAGACGTCGTTGATGTCACCTTAGACGTCTACGTCGTACATAACCTCGTCGTCGTCGGGGTTGTCCGCGCAATACAGGATGTCCTCTTCGTCCTCTGGGCAGGCCGCCACGTATCGGAATTCCTCCATGTCAGACGAGTAGTCTGCGCAGTAGAGGATGTCTTCTTCGTCCGGGTCGGGGATCCAGGCCGCTTGTCCACCTTTCTGACCTTCCCGATCATCCGTGGATGGAAGGAGGGAGGGTTGGAGCCTAGGGATAGAGTCCGGTAAGGATTGTTTGGATAAGGAAGGCTTGGTATCGAAGGGTGTTATGGGGTACATGGTATACTCGGCACGATTTTGGGTGGGTTTATTCTAAAGGACAATAACATAAAATCTACGACATTGCATGATACATGGGAAAATTAAGGGTAGCAATCAACGCATGGGGTTTTAATACTAGGGACGCAAGAGGAGGGCTGCTGCTTCTCTGTGTTGGACCAGGCTACGAGAACATGAAGTGGGTGGGATGAGGTATGGTTGTTGGTTTAACCCTAGCCGCCCTGTGGGACCAGCGGGGGTTGGGGGAGGGGGTATATTGACAATGGTGACAGGAGCAGTTGGGGCCAAGTTGGTGGTTGCTTGGGGTCCCAACTCGATGTCTCAATGAGCAGACTGAGGTGGCGTTAACCAACTGCAAGGGTTAAAGTACCGACAGCAAGGGATGTAAAGACCCAGGAGGGAACCGAGTCCGCAGAATCGGAAATCCAGAGCAATGGATACTCCTACTCCCGACATGATGCCGAAGTTTCGAAGCCAGTATCCGATCCTTGCCATGAAGGAGACGTCTTGTGCTTGTCTTCGGTAGACGAGGACTGTGTTCACGTGTCGTTCGCCCGACATTTTTGTGACATAGCCCATCTGTATGTACACCAGGATGTCGGCCATGATGGTTGAAGCACTTAGGGGATGCGACGTTATTGTTGGGTGCAACTGCAGTATCATGCCCAAAGAGTTATCGACCTCCAGGGGCATAGTGTCGATGAAACGGCGGCCTTGTATCTCTAGGTTGGGGTTGATTGGCATCCAGGTGTTGTTCTTGAATGTGTGGGCTTGGCCGTTGAAGTTGACGAAGTTTGCGTGCCAGTAGCACTCGGAGTACTTCGTGAGCTCCCAACCTTCAACGTTGATGGTCTGGTTGCCCAACCGAGGTTGGGCTCCACATGGCTTGAAAACCGTCTTGAAGGTGACGTTGCTTGGAAAACACTGAAAAACGGATACGGATGCCCTGACCGCCAGTAGCTTGGTGCATAATGGAAGGTCCAGATGCATAGCGGCTAAGCATCTGTCGTATTGTGCAGTCGTTGTAGCGGCATGGTAGGCGGTTTTCCGGCTTTCGCATTGCAGGTTATGAATTTCTCGGGCCAGGTGGTTTGAAATGTCCATTGCGAAGTCTCTGATGTATTGTGTATGACTGGCGTATTCGATCTCCGCCCTTGTCAGTTCGGACAGCGCCATCTTAGCCACGGCGTCCGCGTTATTTGGCCTCATCTCGACGAGATCGGTTCCCTTGGCGGCTCCCCGAACCGCGATGACGACTCTGTCCATTCCTAGAACCGGATGGTAGGCAGTGAGGTTTACTCCTCCGCAGACGGAACTGTTTATCATTGAATATATAAATTCCAGCTGCTTAATTGGGTCCCGAATACGGAAGGTAGTGTCGTTTTCGGTCGAGTAATTGACGCCCATTCTTTTTTCGATAACCCTTAACTCAAACGGCTTCGCTTCCTTCCAGGAATCGTCCCAGACGAGGGTCACGAGGTTGTGTTTGAAAGAGCCGTTTATTGCTCCAGGGATGTCGCCAAGTGGAGAGCTGATGGTACAGTTCAGGCATTCGCTCTGTAAGGTCACTTCTTCGATGCGACAGCTGGTCATCTTTTCTGTCGCCGTCCGAAGCCAACTGGTTTCCACGAATGGGTGGCCTTCCAGGGCGAACGAGTTGGTACCTGTTATATACATCGCCTTTCCTCGACATTGTCGTGTGTCTCTCATCCTTCGGCACGTTGCTGCATCCACTTCGATAGGGTTGCGGCCGTAAGACACTTGATTCCATTGCATGAAGTCCTTGTACACTGTGGTGGTGGCTACCCACATGCTACACGTGTGGCCAGCAAAGCTTTTAACTTCTGGTAGTGTAGAGTAGATAGCGTACGTAACGGGGATCGGTGGAGTTGGGGCGGCTTCAAAAGAGCAGTCTTCCTCCGTGAACTGCAGGAATCCCAGGTTTGCCGCACCATCGCAGTTACACACGGTGGCATTAAATGCGGCCAAGGGGGTAAAGAACAGGAGGGTGAGGAGGGACATCAACAATAATCTAGGCAAGCAAATATACGATACGGTAAATAGCACGAAATAACTAGTAAAAAAAGAAATGCATAGCAATGATACACAGGGTAGTAACGGATTTTATTCTACGGCAAGGTATGTAGTGAAAAGGCACATGGTTAACTACGCATGATGAACTGTTCATATGGCTGCTACTCAAATTATATTTAAACATCTAACATTTATACGAGGGGATGCGCTACGTGTCACGTCCGTTGGGGGGTCTAAGGGCGCTCCATTGCCGTAGGCCAGTGCGGCGCTCGTGGCGAGGTGCTATGGGGGGACTGGTGGGGCTACTGGCTCTAAAGCCGTTAAAAGGAGTCGTTCCGGGGTGAAAGAGAGGTCTATGTTTGGTCCTTTGTGGAGGTTTGAAGTTATCGTTCCTTCTGCTAAGGGGGATGGACCGGCGTCGAGGTTTATCAGATCCTGTTCTTCCTGCAGAGCGTACTCTTCATCCGTTGGGGGTGGTACTTCTAGTTCGTTGGTGAGCTCCGGTCGTATGGGTTTGATCACGGCTCTCTTGGAAATCTACGTAAGGTTCTTCCTTCCAGATCATAGATTCATACAGGGGTTTGATCCTGTTTACGTGCACCAACTGGTCTGTTTTCCCACGCATTCTTCAATTTCCACGGTGTGGCTGTTCTTGATTTTTGTGACGCGGTATGGCCCCATAAAACGGGGGATGAGTTCCTTGCTTGTGCCTGCCATTGGCGTTCTTACGTCAATTAACACCTTGTCACCGATGTTGAATGCTTGCTCACGAGCCCGCTTGTCGTACTGGGTCCTTTGCTGTTCCCTAGCTTAAGTCAAGGTGTTTTAACCAATACGAAGGCCTCGTGAGGACGTTGCATTAGCTGGCTTTTGTAATCGGATGGGATGATGATGTTCGCTGGCTTTTGTAAAAATTTGTCAATGGGCACTACTGGATCGCGGCCATGATTTAGGAGGTAGGGGGTTTCTAGGGTGGAGAAGTGTACAGAGTTCCTGTAGGCGAAAGCAACTGGGCCTAGCACTTCTTCCCATTTAGAGAAACCCTGTTCCATGTATTTCCGTAGCATTTCTACTACGGTTTTGTTGAATCTTTCGGTTAAGCCATTAGTCGGTGGATGGTACGCAGTGGTCCTCAACTGTTTAATTTGTAGTGTCTTACAAAGTGAGGAGAACAGCTCGGACGTAAAATTCGAACCACGGTCGGTGACAATGGCCCTTGGGGGACCATGATACAAAATGACTCTATCTGCTAGCGCCTTGCTCGTTGAAAGGGCGGTCTGGTCTGCTAGAGGGATAACTTTTACCCATTTCGTGAAGTAATCAGTAACTACTAGGATGTGATTGTTCCCTTGCAGGGATTGTGGTTGAATTGGCCCTAAGAAGTCTAGCCCTAAAACCTCGAAGGGTCCTGAGGTGAGGTCTAGGGGATTTAAGAATGGCCGAAGATTCAATCGTCGTTGGAGGGCACAGGGTTTACAAGCGAGGCAGTACTCCTTTACGTCGGAGAGCATTTTTGGCCAGTAGTATTTGTATCTAATGAGGAGGCAAGTCGGCTGGTATGCCAGATGGCCCGATAGAGGGCAGTCGTGATACTCGTTCAATAGCTGTTTTCTTAGGCTAAAGGGAACCACCAATTGTTGTTGCACGAACCGTCGTCTCTTCTTTGAGATGGGCTCTTGTGTACGACACAGAAGGCCACCCGCAATGCCATACAGCTCGATTTCTTTCGCCCAAATCTGGTCTGTATTCTCTTCACTAAGGGTTCCATGTTCTAAGTAATTTGTAATGTCCATACACAACAAATCTTTTTTCTGTTCGCAGAGTATGGCGTCATCTTCTTCAGGGGCTGTTCGAACTGAATTAACCGGAATTCAGGATAGAAAATCTGCATTCTCATTGACTCGACCAGGCCGGTAATTTATCGAGTATTTGAGGTTAGCCAACAATATTTACCATCTTCCTAATCTACCCGTCTCGTCTTTGAACGTCTGCAGCCACTGCAGCGGGCGATGGTCACTGATGATAACGATGGCGGAAACGCTTTATACCAAAAATCACGGCCGCGGCTTCCTTCTCGATGGTAGAGTACTTGGTTTCTGCTTTATTCAGGTGTCTACTGGTGTAGGCGATTGGTTGGTCTTTTCCGTCGTGTATTTCGGACAAAACGGCTCCTAGTCCGTAATCGCTGGCATCAGTGTAAATTAGGAATTCTTAAGTGAAATCCGGGTAGGCCAGAACAGGGTCAGTCATCAGGCATTTCCTAAGGAATTCGAAGGATTTTTCTTCAGCGGGCCCCCATTTTATCCTGTCCTGCGGTTTACCCTTCGCTTGATGTATGAGGGGGTGGGCGACTGTGGAGAACCCCTTGATAAACCGTCGGTAGTATGACGCTAACCCCAAAAAGGACTGCATCTCTTTAACGGTAGGTGGTTTTCTGTAATTTACTAGGGATTAGATTTTGGCGGGGTCTGGTGCTAAGCCATCTGCTGAGATGATGTGGCCGAGGTACTGGACAGATGTCTCTAAAAATCTAAATTTTGATAATTTCACCTTGAGGTTTGCCTCTTCAAGTAAATAAAAGATTTTCCGCAGGTTCGATATGTGTTCTAAGGGGGTCTTAGAGAAGATGATAATGTCATATAGGTAAACCAAGCAAGTCTTTCCTATCTCTTCCTTAAGGACAAAATTCATCAATCGTTGGAAGGTTTCTGGGGCTTTAATAAGACCGAAGGAGAGCCGATTCCATTCATACAAATTGTTCTCAACGATCAACGCTGTCTTCTCTTTTGACTGTTCGTCCATTTCTATTTGCCAGTACCCTGATGCCAGATCTAGAGTGGAAAAGCATTTTTGGCCTTATAACAGGTCAAGCACGTCGTCAATGCGGGGCAAGGGAAAGGAGTCCTTCTTCGTGATTGCATTTAGTTTTCTGTAGTCAATGCACAGGCGGTCGTCTCCTGTTTTCTTCTTTACTAACACTATTGGGGCCGCCCAAGGGGAGAGGGAGAGTCGTATAGTATTGTTTGCTAGTAGTTCGTCGATGATTTTCTTTGCAACTTCCCCTTGACGGGGGGATGCTCTGTATGGCCTTTGGCGGATGGGCCCTTGCCCCTGAGTGTCGGTAACGTGTTTGACCAGGCCCGTGTTCCCCAGATCACGTGTTTGAAATGCGAAGATACTTTGTTTTTCTAGGAGTAATTTGCGCAATTCCCCCTTTATGGTTTCCGTAACATCTGGGAGGGAGGCTTCGAAGATGGCGGGGTCAATGGTGGTAGGCTTGGTGGAACAAGATGCTATGAGTGTAGGTGGCTCGA
This sequence comes from Daphnia magna, assembly GCF_020631705.1. Lineage (NCBI taxonomy): Eukaryota > Metazoa > Arthropoda > Branchiopoda > Diplostraca > Daphniidae > Daphnia > Daphnia magna. The sequence continues at coordinate 4,286,371 of NC_059190.1, read as the reverse complement.
AAACCACATGGCCTAAGATGGTGTAGCGAGGAAGGGAGATAGTGTGGTTTGTTTCGTTGACTATCACAATTCTGAACATCCCATTGTCACGTTTTGTAAAGACGAAAGGGTCCAGTCGAAGGCCGGCGGGTAACCGTGGGTTTTTTACTAGAACACAGGCAGTGTCGAGAGATAGCTTGTCGTCACTATTCTCGCTCTCCACCACGCATGCGGAGGTATTTTCGTTTTAACAGCCACCATCATTGTAGGTTTGTCATCGTTTTGGAGTTGATCAGACTCCCTCACTCGATAGACTTGCCTCTCACGACCGTCGATCATAAACTTATGTTCATAAAGAGCGTCTTAACCTAGTACGCATTCTTCCATAGTTTCTGGAATGACGATGAACTCTTGTTGAAAGGGTTTACGGGGCCTTTCGTCCTCGACGAGAACATCTACTGTTACGGTGCCCTGGCAGGCCAGGCGCCTGTTGCTTATATCGGAAAGGTTTACTTCTACTTCTCTTGTGTGTCTGAATTCTTCCATTTGTTGCTGTAGTCTTTCGAAGAGTCGACTACTAATGAGGCTTTTTCCTGCTCCACTGTCTACTAACGCTTTGAATGAACAATTCCCTACTCTTAGTCCAATTCTGGGGTGGTAACTTGGGTGGACACGGATTTTACAAATTGTTAGGGCTTGGGGCACCCACCGAGTGGCCCAACAGTTGATTCGGTGGTTTCTAGTTTTCCGCCTGCGACCGCAGGATGCCGGTTGGTGTCGCTGGAGTGTTGGCATAATGCCCTGATGGTGAAGGGGGTCCTGGGTTCCGGATGGTAGGGCAGAAATTATGTCGGTACCCTATGTTTCGGCACAGGCGGCAAAACTCGTTCTTTTGTTGTAGCTTGGTAAAACAGTCTGTTTCGGTGTGGAACCCCCAGGTGTTGTGGAATTCGCAAAAAAGAGCTGCCCTTTTAAAAGCTTCGGGCTGCGTCACGTTCGGGTCTCTCTCTCTTCCACCAACCTGAGAGGGCCTCTGTGCTAAGTGCCTTTTCATTTCTGCTAGACTCTGTTGTAGTTCCGCGTTGCGAGTCGTGGCATTTTGGTCTTGGTGCTTAAGCGATTTAGGGATTCCAGCACGCTGGTCAGTTCATTTTGATGGGTTGGGGCGTTCGTTGATGAGTATGCTGCATGGATTCTAACTCTCGTCTGTGATTCTACAATAGCTTATGCGGTAAGTTCGGCTCGATCAATAATCGTCTCAAATGAAGCAAACTTTTTATACTTTAAGGGGACTTGCACGTCGCTAGGTAGACCTTCCAGAAACCTGTCCATCATCATTTGCTCCCGGGATGCGTCGGTAGCTGAATCTAATATCCCATCCATAGGGTAAGCTTTATGGAACGCCTTACGAATACGATTTGCGTAGCCGCGCATTTTTTCCTCCGGCTCCCTCTTCATGTTGTGAAACTCGACACTCCTTTGTGACCGCGTTTCGGTCGAGTGGAAGAGTTTGAAGAGTTCGTGCTTTCACTGCTGCGTATTCTTGGGATCGGATAGGGTGGTCTAACTTGAATGTGTCGAATTCTTCAGCAGCCTCTCCGTAGAGTTTAGAGCGCATTAGGCGTAATTTCCTAGCTTCCTCGAAATTGCCTAGATCGAGGGCTGATTCCATGTGCGCCGCCCAATCGTCGAAACGACCAGACCTCTGATGATCGCAAAGGATTGTCACTGAAGCAAAGGCTTGCATTGCCTGTTCCTGTTGTGCCCTCCTAATTTTGTCGTCTACGGCTACATTTGTTACGGATGAGGGACATCTGGTACTTGTGGTCCCTGAGTGTGGGGTGGAGGGCGGTTGTGGGTTTAGCCAGTGGGGGTTTTGCTGTCCACTGGATAGCGGGTTGACTGGTGTCGAAGCTACGAAACCTGGGTGGGCAGGGCTCTGGGAGTGTTGTCCAGATGGGGCAAACGGATTGGTGGGGGGCGTGTTATAGCCCCACTGTGGTACGGGTAATGGGGTGACCCCCTGTAGTTTTGAAGTCGGGTACGGGTTGGTGGTTCCTTGTAGGGTGTCTGTGGTTGCCAATTGGTTGGTTCTGCTCTGCTTGGGCAAGGGTTCTCGCGGTACTAACCGCTGTCTTCGTGTCAACGCCAGCTTCTAACAGGCGGGTCAATTCTTTTTCGTACGTCTCAAAGAACGTGCTCGCCTGTACTGGAGACGGTCTGCTTGCACCCGCCCCATACACGGTGAGCACTGGCGTAAATGACACCTTCCTGTTTGACGGTGTCTTCAACGACGTAGGGCACGGGGGGACGGACACTGGTGTTGGATGTAAGGTGTGGTGGTGGGACATCGTTGGCGAGGCGATTGGCGAGCTAGTTGAAGTCGGAGGTGTGAATTTATCTGTCTCTTGGCGGGGAGCGGGCTTCCCGGGTGTTTCCTCGATTGTATCGGGATCCGAGGTAGTCACGGGGCTCAACTCGGTTGGATCGGATAAGTTCGGGTCGGGTCTGGCAAAGTCTGGGGTAGAGCCGCTCTTCGGTGCTCTGTACTGTGTCGGTTCTCAGCGGTGGGGTTGGGGCGTCGATAGATGGAGCGGAATCACTGCTGTCGTACGAACGAGGTAGAACTGGCGTGTACCCCGTCCCTAGGTTTAAAAATTCGAAAAGTCTGGCTGGAGTATCGAGGGAGGGGTAAAGCGCTAGAAGGGAAAGCAAAGAGACCCTGGTGTGCTCGTCACTTAGGCGGATTCGGCCGTTAGCTTCCAGATGATGCTGGAGCTCGAAGATAAGCTCGTCTTTCGGAATATCGTGGATGCGGGAGTGCCAATATTGGCTGTGGAAGAAGGTTCTTTTCTGGTTACTAGGCGTGAGGGAGGGGTCTGCTTCGTGTAGGAGAGTGCTTGCCTGGCGTAACAGCTCTCTTCTCTCCTCCTCTGTGTCACTGTCTTTAAATAAGGACTGTGCGTGGTTCCGGAGTACGTTCTTTTGCTGGGCCAATTGTGTTTCCCTTCGGTCTGTGTTGTTGGGGATATCGAAATTTACTAGGGGGGCTGTTGACTGGGGGTATAGGTTTTTTGGTTGGGTGCCCAGGTGTGCCCACTCGTTTTCGTTTGCGTGTTCCCGTACTTCCTGTGGCGTGAAATATCCTTCTTCTGACCCTTGGCTACCCTTGCAGCTGTCTACAAACTTCTCTAATTGTTCATCGATGTATTTTTGGTTTGCTGCAGCTTGGTTTGGTCATGGGCCCGTCCTGAATGATGGGAAGGATTGACGGAAGGACCTCCCCAACGCTTCAGAAGCGTAATTTTTTTCCCGCGCTGCTCTCGTCCTTAACAATTACTATTTTACAAGGATGTTATGCACGCGGTAACGAATCTAAATGGGTGAGGCGGTCTTTTCTCCCAATTTTGGGTCTACGGGAGTCTGCGGGAGTCTGCGGGAGTCGGCGTGACTTAGCGTGAATGCGTTTTTGAACAGTAGTAATGGGCTTAAAGGTCTTCTGGCTTAAGAGCATGCAAAAAATCCCTCTTCGTGAATTTCTACTCCCGCGTGAGCGATCACGGTTAACAACTCTCCCTGGGTAGTCTATGTACGAGTATGAGTAACATAACAAGGATCAGAAAGAACGGTTTTTTGGGCAATTTGAGGGTTTCGGGGAGTCGGCGAGATTCAGCGTGAGTCAGCGTGAGTTAGCGTGAGGGCATCGTAGAACAGTATTATCGGTTCAAATATCTTCTTGCTCGAAAATACACAAAAACCCTCTTCGTGAATTCCTACTCCCGCGTAAGCAATCGCTGTTCACTGCACGGCAGCATAAGGGAGTGGTGTTCAAAGTGGTGTACAAAAAAAACGGGGGTTTCTGAATCCTAAATCCGTCGCTGGACGAACTCGACAAAAAAGAAAGATAGCGTCTGTCAACCAAGTGGGACATAAATAAGCTAGGACGAGCCATACGTTCAATCACGCTACGCAGAAAACTACCCGACGCATGTCCGTTCATTGAATGTGCATGCGACGCATAGTGTCCGGACCACGGAGCCTGAACGAGTGAATCATCTGTTTGTAGCGGCGCGAGGCGGTCAAAAAAAAAGGAACGAGGTCACGGTTCGACTTCGCTGCCACCAGATGCAATAATTAATCCGTTATGGGGGTGACGGATTTAACTGCTAAACAACGAACAAACAACTGTAGTACTTACGCTTGCGTTGACTCCATTCTGATGCCAGGTGGTACGGTTTGAAGACGGGTTCACGGTGGGTATTGTAACGTTGGACGAAGAAAAGGACGTAACGATGGCAGGGTGTGAATCGTTTATTCAACTCGTCCTAAACACTAACAAGTCGGTTACACAGCTATAAGAGAACTAATACCGTCTTCAACACTAACAAGTCGGTTACACAGCTACAAGAGAACTAATACACACACTAGCTAGGAGAAGACTGGCGAAAAGAAATCGTGTTTTGGGTTTTATACCACTAGTTGGCTTGGGGACGCTAAGGTTGGCGTGGGGTAATAAAAAAAACATCAGCAACCAGTTCATGAAGAAATGTGAACTGGTGCAAAAAAAGGAAACATGGTTGTGAGATAAGGTGGGGGCATCGACACCTTGGTCAGCGGAAGAGGGCAATAAAATAATAAAAGAGATAGCGTAAAAAGGAGGTCAAAGGTGGGGGGGAGAAATATGAGGTTGTACACATTTAAACTAAATGCAGTTAACCTAAATTCTAATTAAAGTCTTAACTCTAACGAGTCCTTACATTATGGCCTTAGTTCAATAATATACCTTAATGATTGTGGGTTTATCGCCTCTATTTCTTTAAATACAATTAATTTTATTTCTGGTAATACCATCAAACCTCGCACGGGGATGTCTGACATAATCATCTTAAGATTCTCAGTATCGCAACCAATAACTCCTACAAAAAATTGTGTAGTCCATACACCTTAATAACAAAATACAATTCACTTAAAAGCAAATGAAAAGTGAAAAGTGTCTTGAATGTGGGGACGATGGTGCACCAAAAGTTATTTAGAGCTGCGGACATCGACACATACAAAACTCGTCTTATAACTGCTTCGTGCATCATTTACTCATTGAACATCAGCTCTGGTACTTCTTCGAACATCATGGACTAGCAGAAATCCAGCGTGAGGTGTATCCTATCGTTAGAAGCGATATCAAATCAGGTAAACTGTTCCTAAATCTTGTGTCAGATGAAATGATTGATTGCCACACTATGTCATTAATAATCAATGCGGATGATGCCAGCTGCTATAAAATTTTTAGCTTTTGGCCGCTGATGGCCCTAGTTAATAATGTCCTTTACAAATCACTCATACATTTCTGTTCGCTCATAATAATAATGTTTTGAAATAAATAAATAAATAATGCTATTAAATAAAGGACACTGCATTTTTTGGTGGAAAAAATATAATTTCACTTAGTTCAAAATATTTTGGTCTCATTGGTGAAAACGCGGTTTTAACACAGCGCATATGGGGGGAAAGCTCGTATCGACAATCGATGAACGAGTGTGTAGGGGCGTGGGAGTTACTCCTACAAAAAAGTCAAGTGTGATTTAAAGATCGATTCTTCTGATTGGCGAAAAAGAAAAAAACAATCTGTCGTTAGCTGTTAAATAGTTTTTTTGAATTTTAGTGACACACGCAGAGCTATAAGAATACATGGAAATAGAAGGGGACGTTCCTTTTCCTTTGTTGGGTACTTTATCTTGAACCAAAAAAGTAAAGATGATCTTAAAATCTGAAAGTTAAACTGAATCTTCTCGCAAACGCAAAAAATTCGGTCAAATATCCAACTGCCCACAGTTAGAATTCATTACAATTTCAGCAGACAGCAATATCTCTATTATAAATTTAATTAAAATTTTCTTTGGATTACATGCAAATAGTGTGGAACGATGCATTTTCAATCAAACATGAGAAAGCCAAGGTTTTAAATTTGGGTGTGCTGTCGGAAACCCAAATTAACAAGACGATCGGAGCCAAATTGTTGTTCTGTCACAACAGCCTGGAAAGAACAAAAATCCCTCGACCTCAAACTCCAGCTTCTACAAAAAGCGATGATCATCTTCTGTAATTCCTGTGTTTCCAGTGCCAAGACATAAGAGTTATTATGATGGTACTCGTTTATCTCTCTATAGTGTAAAGAACCAAAACAATTTTATATCTTTTTATTGTCCACCATTTATTCTTATGCAACCATCGTTTTCTGTATGCCCCTCTTTTCTTTGTAATTTCTTCTTTAGACGTTTACTTTCCCTAAAAATTTATTTACCCTTCAACGAATGTTTCACATATTTTTCATTGTAGTTCAACTTCAAGAACCAAGTATAAAAGCCTATTTTCTTAAAAACGTAGAGTTCAGTTGAGGGAATTCAGTTCAGTTGGATCTAAGTTAGAACTCATTTAGGCGGAGCCTGCAGAGTTCATCCCGCCAGGATATTGGTTCAGTTCCCGCAGAGTTATCAGGAAGGTTAACGATCGATAGCCGGCAAGGAACATCATCATCAACTGGTGCCCTCCAGGAAAGGACGCTCGAAGAAGATCAGAACACGGTGTAGTTTTCCCCATGTATATAAGGGGCTGTTCAGCCGTGGAAATACACTCACTTTTCTTCACCGAACCCTCGAGTCAAGTGGTCCTTCACTTAACCTCCTGATTTCTCCCGTAAAGGTCAAGGATTCCTGCCGCCACCGCTCTCCCAAGCCTGCCCAGCCATCAGCCCGAATTGCCATACCAAGCCCGCGACCTGAGACGACAGCAGCAGTACCAGGATCCAGTTCATCACCGTGAAGAGTAATACTCTAGCAGACGTAACCTCTGTTAAGCCCGATAAGGCCGTACAGAGCACTCATTGCCACGGCATTGCTTAAGCCCTACAAGGTGAATGCAACACCAAAGACCTCTAGCCGTAGCCCGATCAAGGCGAAGGCTGTGGCCCCTGAAACGTGCTACGGCACTAGATAAAGGTTAAACTGCGTTAGATAATACCAGTCTGGCAGGCTCACCCCCGTAAGTCCCGATTGACCATCTGCGCCAGCAGTTATCTGGCCCTTCGGAAGATAATTCCTGAAACCCTAGGGGGTTACAAAAAATGACCCGACATGTTACTTGCCTTGAGGCGTAATACCTTAAGGCATATAAAAAGACAAGATCTAGACTTACCCCACCCTGTCCTGTTGTGTCAATCACCCCGTCTACCCAACCCCAGAAAAAAAATACGCGTTCCCCGCCAATAAGTGGCTTAAAAAATTTAATCGGGGTTCGGATTTTTGTGAAGGATACTATACAATAAGCAAAGTAATAACGGAACAACTCCAAAGTACTTAGTTACCAGCTCAATTCCTAAAACGAATCCTTAGTAATGTGTCCATCAAAAGTAAACAGTACAGTAAGCCAAAATAATTTTTTTTCTAACGACACCGATAAAATTAAAAAGTTACAACAAAGCAAAGCAAACACGTTGTTTAGTAACGTCGGGATTTACTTAGACCAGGATCACTCCGGTCGCTTTGTTGACTGGCTTGCACATCTAGAATCAGTACTAGTTTTAGGTGATTTTGGGGAGTCACCAAAAATTATCTTAGTACACTCCAAATTGTATGGTGAAGCGGCTGATGTGTTTGATAACTTCAAACTTGAAGACCCAATTAGTGCGCAAATTTATGGCAGAGTAAATGAGCGTTTAATTAAACTTTTCCATTCTACAGAGACCTTGTCTAAACAAAGTGTTAAATTTCATAATATGCAACGAGAACCTGAAGAGAATATAAGACGTTATGCCAACCTTATACGCAAGGCCTTCCACTTAGCGTATCCTTTAAAATCCACGATAGATAAGGCAACAGCTTTTTCCAGATAAGAAATCATGATGGACAGGTTTCTGGAAGGGTTGTCATTCGACGTCCAAACCAGACTAAAGTATAAGGAATTCAAAACTTTTGAAAAACTCATAGAAAATGCGGAAATAACGGCCATGGCAGTAGAAGAAGTCTAAGTTAGGTCCAGATTAAATGCTTTTCAGGCAAAATACGTCAAACCCAATAGAGAATTGAATAAAGTAACGGAGGCTTTAGACCACCTTAGTACACAGGTGGAATCCAACACTCACCAAGAACATTTAGAAGAAAACATGGAGAAAATGTAAAGGCAATTATCCACGAGAAGAAACGTGAGTTTTTCACAGCACTTACCACAGTCAAACCCTAAAATAAATAAAACAGGGGATTTAAATTTTTTGATTCAATAAGCAATTGTTAAGCACGGGAGAGTCAAGCTAATGATAAACGCTTTCGTTGTAAAGAAATTGGACACCGAGCAAACTTTTAACCCCTGATAAAAAATTTAAAGCACAGTACTCCAGAGGGTTATGATGGGAATGGAAAAAAAACTCACTTCGTTTGAGAAAAGACGAAACTAAAAACTTACGATGTAAGCGTTGGGCCCCCCAATGGAACTAAGAAAAAGTCCCGACATCATACAAATAGTTTAGCATTAAAATCTACAGTTCCTAGGATAAGAATCAAAATAGGAAATTCTGTTGTAAATACGCTGTTTGACACTTGAGCCAAGAGAAGCGTTTTTACCAGCACATTTTTCCATAAGCTTAAAGAAGGAAAAGAATTCATCAATTTTACTAAAGATGTAGATGTTGATCTTTTTAGCATAAATGACAGGCGCCTCGTCACGGAAGGCACAATCACCGTTAAATTTTTGGTGGCAGAAGAAACTCTACTCTAGAAACTCTCTAGACCTTCAAGAAAGCCTGTTAAAACAATGGCTTCAATTAGCGTAGCTTCGGATCCAATCAACACAGCAGCCGTCGAGTCGGCTCATCAAAACATAGATGAGGAAAACAAAAAGAAATTTTGTAGATTAATAATAAATAATTATAACAGTTTTTCTTTTTAAACAAGTGGGTTAGGCCATACTACTTTAGTAAAACATGTCATTGACACACAAGGGCAAGGTCCTATTCTTCTAAGGGCATATCGCAAGTCTCCAAAACAAAAAGAGATAGCTAAAAATATTATTAAGGAACTGATGCAAAATAGAATCATTCATTATTCAATGTCTCCATGGGCAGCCCGGAAAGCATTAGTAAATAAGAAAACAGGGGATGTCCGTCTTAATCCATTAGACCTCGCTACAAGACCTTTTGAACTATTGGGCTTAGATTTTCTAGGTTAAATTAAACCTCATTCACTTCAAGGAAACAATTATATATTAATAATCGCGGATGACTTTTCTAAATGGATAAAAGTCATTCCTCTTACCAATTTTATCACCCTTAGTACTAGTAAAGCCCTAGTAGAACGAATCATTTTACATAATGGTCCTCCAAAAGCAATAATTACCAATCGTGGTAGTAATTTTACGTCTGAACTGTTTTCTACTCTTTGTAAAGCTTTAAACATTAAATGCATGAATATGGTAAAATGGAGCGGTTCAACAAAACTATCGTTGAAACGATAAGGAAATACTTGGAGAACGGGTTCGAGCGGTGGGAGGAAATTTTAGGGCCTGTTGTTTTCGCTTTAAATAATTCTGTCCATTCATTGACCCTTGAGACCCCATATTTTCTAAATCACGGACGTGATCCAGTCATTCCGATTGATGAGTTCCACCGTCTTCTTCCTCCAGTAATAGTCACTCCCTCTGACTATAAAAGTCAAATTATGAAACGCTTACACGAAGCCTTTCAGCTTGTCAAAATCAATCTTTCTCAAGCCCGTAAACAATAAAAAGCCCAGTACGATAAACGCGTAAAAGGACAGAAAATACAGAAACAGGGATTTGTTAAAAGCTTATTCCACGTTTCATAAGCCCTTTTCGAATTTTGAAAGTAAGTAACAATAGAAATGTAGAAATACAACAATGGGTAGGAAAACAAACACAGCTTGTACATGTGTGAGTCAATGATCTGGAAGAACGAACCAGGTGTCGACTTTTTAGATGCAAGAATTGAAAAAGAGGCGGAAGAATTCTTACAAGAAACTGCAGATGAACTAAAAATCCCCTCCAACTCCAGAGACTAGCTTTGAATCTGAATTAGAACAAAAAACTACCCCTTGTAAAAAAGAAACTCCTACTCCAGATTTTATGAGTCCCTCATCCACAATTACTCTTACTCAAAATTTATTGATTTGTTCTCCAATAATTCCGTTACATTCCAAGCCGATTCCAGAGACGTCAATCTTACCCATAAGACGGGAACGTCGCCTCGGTTTACGTCCTTGGAGTATTTTGAAACCTGTTGGCAAATATTATAATTTTGTTTGTTTATTTTTGTTTATTTTTTTTTTGTTTATTTCCATTCAGCACATTTCTGCCATCGGATGTCCGAATCATGGCTGAACATCCGTTAGATATCTATGTACTCAATAATTAGTTCCAGGGATGTCCATTGGCTAGTCACCTTGGAAGTGCAATGGATGTGCGAAAATTACATTCTACCTTCCCTTTGGACCTCCTTCCAACAACCAAGAAGATTTTTAATTGTTTCTTTAAGGACCGGTCTCGAGCCAATCGGAGCGCTTTTTTGCCAATCGGTTTTCTCATTTCGGGCCATCGAGGTGTGGATCAGGGTGAAAAATTCTTCTCCCCGAATTCAATTGGAGTTCAATCGAGGTACTTAATCAGGGAAGCTACCCCAATTGCAATCAATCGATTTATTCAAAAACATAATCGATGGACTGTTTCACCCAAATGATCCGAAAACAACCTCGAAAAATGCTCGTTCCACCCGCCTGTCTCGATTTTTACTCTGAAACCGAAAGAACGGTAATTTTTTTTAATGGCATCGGGGCAATCGGGTTAACCTCGGTTTTTTCCCGCACTGCTCCGGTTGAAAAACTGACACCTTAATTTAGCCCTGAATGCTGTTTTTCAGTGCGGGGCGGTTAACCCGATTAAAGCTTATCGGGCCGATTGCTAAGTTTCATTATTGTTTGTCAAAATTAATTTTGTTCCAAAAGGAGGAAACTTAATAACCGTGTTCAAATTTTGTCCTTGAACGTATTTTTATTTTAGTCCAGCATTTAATACGAAAAATATTATGATTGTCTACTTTTCCTTCTTTATAGGAATGCTACGACAGATTTCAATATTTTGTCTGCTTTTCTCAATTTTTCTTCTTTTAGTTTTTTCTTGACGCTCTTTTACGTCGGTCCTTCATTTTTCATTCTTCGTTCGTTTTTGTGTTTGCTTGTTTTGGGTCGGCATCGTAAAAAAAAAGGAAGTTGATTCATTTGAATTCTTGCTACGCCACCGTGGTAATTTTGATGACGTTCTGGGAGTTATGGAAGCGTTGTTGTTTTCATCGCCTTTTCGTTTTTAACCTCGATTTTCTGGGAGATTTTGAACGGTTCTTCTAGGATGATGATGGAAATTCAATTTTGTTTCTGCAGTAGCTTCATTGTAGTGTTTTGCAATGTTTAGTAATAAACTTTTGTTTGATCTTTAATTTTGTTATTTTAAATTAGTTAATTGGAATTTTCTTCGCTATTAGAAGCTTTTTTCTTGCGGCTTTTTATATAGTCCCAATCTTCGAATACGTTTCTCCTTTGTCTGTCAGACGCGTAATCCCGCGGGGTATTTCCTTTGACGTCAGTTATCTCTGTATTTGCTCCGTGTTCCAGTAAAATACTTATTACGTTAACCTGACTATACATTGTGGCTAGGTGTAGGGCCGTATAGTTCCCTGGTTTAGTCGTCTGGTTGATGTTGATGTGGGTTTTTTTTCACATGCTGCCCTAGCAAGACTGTAATTTCCATGTTTTGCAGCATAAGGTAGGACGGTGCTGTTGTCCTTTGCCATTTGTGCAACGTTGGAGCTTATCCACAAATAGTTAGCCACATCTGTGTCCGTAGGCGATGGCGACCATTAATGAAGTTTCCCCCAAGCAATTGTATGCTTCAAATTTGTGTTGGTGGTAGCTCAAAATTCGAATCAAAAGTTCAAAAATCATAGTTTAACAGTAAATCTGTTATGTCTAATTTTTCCATTTCTACACTCCTATGAAGCAGTGTTTTTCCGTCGTATATTTGGTTGAAGAATTCCGCCTTGGGGTGATAGTTACATGCGGCGGGACCTAATTTTTTCATTGTGCACTTCCTTATTTCTTCTCTTGGACCATTAAACATCTCCAAGAAAATTTCTTGGTTACGCAACTGGGTGAAGGCGGACACTCTTTTATGAAAAGCGTCTGCTTTTGCTGCGGAGAACGTTGGATATGTCTTCATCGCACAGTTACTGCATTTTGGTGGTATTGAATTCGGGTCGAGTTGGAACGTTGGTGCTAAATACCCATAATCCTTGAAATATTCTTCTCATTGCTTTTCACTGAACGTTTCACTGTCACTTTCGATTACTACTGTCTTTTCGTTGCTGTGCTTCACTGCAACGACTATTTCTCTACCTTTGTACACTACGTTGAAGCCTTCCAATGTCTCACTTAGCACTTGATCGTTTCGTAACTGCTTGAGCACTACTAACTTGACAGAGTCACCAGTGTTTTTAACTATGTCGAGCTGTAAAAATTTGTGTTTTTAGTACATTTACAACTTCTGATCTATTTCCCTTTCACATGGTTTTTTTTAAAGAAAATGCTACGATATAAAAAAAAATTTTTATAAGATTTTTATTTGATTTTAGTTTCCGCATCTGTGGAGCACTTGCAAAAGGCCTTCCCATACCATCCCATAACCTACGACATAAGTACATGTCGTGTGTTTTCCGGTGCATTTACGGATTGATCTTATTCCCAGTTTTCTTCCATAATAGGGTAAATATTGCGTTGTTTCGGTGCGCTTGGTTGAGCTTGGCGTGATTGAGAAGGTCTTTCCATGGTAAGAGGTGTAGGAGCCGTAATCCTAGTGAATGGTTGTTCTATTTTTTCTTCTGGTGGTTGAATGTTTGAATTTGCAATCATTGAAGTTAATTCTTGTGCTTCTTCTAGGTTGACTCCTTATCTTCTCAGTCTTCTAGTTTGGCGGATTCTTTCCATGATTCATGTGTACGGGTCGCATGTGAGAAATATGCGTTGGCATACGAGGAATGCAATAAGTCCGGTAATAGTTAGAATAAGAATTTTTTATGTGCCAAACCATGAAAACATGGTACCGATCTGGGTATCTTGTTTTTCTGCTATTACTTTATCAGATACTAAATTTGCTTCTGGTTCTTGCATCGGGCCTACGATATCGTTCAGAATATTCAATTGTTCCATTTCCATTGTTTCGTGTGCTGGGTGGCTCTTTAGTCCATAGTCGAAGTCGTTCAGGTGCAGTTCTTCAAATTCTGTGATTTGGTATATTGATATTTGCTTTTTGTTTTATCCAATCTCCGTCTGTTGAATTATGTTCCCAGGTGTGTGGGAATCCATTTAAATTTACCAAATGCGTTTTCCAGAAACAATCGGAGTAAGGATGAATAGACCATCCGTCTACTCCAATTTTGCAGTTCTTATCTTCGTAGGTAAAGAATGGCTGAAATCCACATTTCAATTCTTTTGCGGAGATAAAAATCCGTTTCACTTCGCATTGTTGAAGTGTCATTGTTTGTCCAAAGCCTTGCATCCTCAAGCAAATTCGCAGTCCCAGTGTTGACGCAACGAAAATGCCATTACTTTGGGCTAAAACCACAGCTTGGTTTCTCTTTATCATAGAAGTATATAAGCAGTATATACGTCGCGGATTTCTTTAGCGAGCTTGTTCTCGTGTTCAGTTTCAACGCTCATTTTGTATTGCTTGTGCATTTTTGTGATTTAGAATTTAATTTTGCCGTTGAATTCATTTATGTTTTCTGGTAGGCCATTTTTCGGAGTTTCTTCTTTTATTGATACCTCCGGTATCTGTTCTAGTGTTAAAGATGCTGCCTCGGGTATTTCTTGCTGAGCTGTTTGTTCAGTGTCATCAATAATTTCCATTATTGCATCTTCCGTAATGGTGCTATCTTTCGTGACTGGAGGATCTTTTATTTTTTCGGTTGTTGTGTGATGTGTTGTTGATTGGTTTATTAATTCAGTTGTTGTTGTCGCCTTAGTTTTCGTTGATGATATTGTAGTGGACGTGGTTTTAGTTGTAGTTGAAGGCAATGTAGGCTCAGTATTTGTAGTTGTAGGCCTAGTTGTTGTAGTTGTCAGCTTAGTAGCTATAGTTGTAGGCTTAGTAGTTGTAGTTGTAGACGTGGTAGTTGAAGTTGTAGGCTAAGTTGTTGTAGTTGTTGGCTTAGTTGTTGTTGTAGGCCTAGTTGTTGTAGTCGTAGGCTTTGTAGTTGTTGTAGGCCTAATTGTCGGTGGTGAACTTTTAATGGTTGTTTCTTATGGCCGTTGTTGCTATTGTTGTTTTAATTATTGTTGTGCTTAATTTTGTAGCCGGTTTTGTTGTCGTTGTGGTGCTTGAAGTAGACGAAATAATTTTTGTGTGATGTGCGTGGTCAAGCATTCGTTGTTTGCTTTCCTTCCTCTTTTGAGAAGAGGTGGTATAGCTGGGAGTTGTTTTCCGTCCAATGATTGTTGAGTGTGAAGCGCTTTAATGGCTGCAACCGAAAGTATCTTTATTTGGTGTGGGTTTCCATTTTCGAAACTGAACTGTAGTTTTCGACTTAAGCCATGGCAATGCCCCAAGCTAAGACGTCCTACTTTCAGTGTAAGACACTTTCTGTCTGACGCCTGTGAATGAAGACCAGTTCTGTCTGTTGCCATGAGTTCTCCAGTATGTTCAAAAGTGCCCCAAATTGAGCTGGTGTTAGTGCACTCCTAAAAACAAGCATCGTTGTGTTTGCTTTGATGCAAACATTACTGTTGAATGGTCTAATGGTGAAATCAGACGTGTACTCGAAAGCTTTGCCTTTGTTAGTTACTTTGCTACAGTTTCCTACGGATACTTGTGATTGCACTAGGGGATCGTTGCTTGTGATTAATGTTTTTTGTTCACCTTGACATTTTATCCAATCTGTGTTACAATCTTTTATGGTTAGTTGTTTGTTAAGCCCATGATGTGTGACACATTTTCCATTTGGATGTTGTCCATTTTTCGACACCCACACGTGATCATGTCCCAGATGATATTTCCACTGCCATGATTTGCTTTCAGGATACCTCCAAATATGAGTGAGTTGATTGTAGTTGTAACTGCTCTTCGTTGTTCTAATCGGACTTCTTGAATATCCTGCAATATTACGTCGGGGAAATTTTCTATAACATCCGGGTTGGTATTTAATGTTTGAAAAAACCTCTGCTGATTTTTTCTGGTATCTTCCTCCATAGCACACTGTTCCAATTTTAAGGTTTTGTCAATTCTTACGGTAAGACACATTTCTGATTCTTGAGAAATTAGGTAGCTGTTCTCTTTTTCTAATATCCATCTAGTTGATTCTTCTGAACAGGTTGCAGCAAATACGTAGTCGTTTGTTGTTTCCGTGATGCAAATATTAGTGTTTTGTACGCGTATTATTTGATCGACAATGTATTCAAATTTCGATCCTGTTGGGAGAGGGTCGTCCTTTGAAAGTTGACTGTACGTTATTAAAGGATTTCTACTTCCAGACTCGTAATGTATATTGTTGCATCCTTTCAAACAATTTTTTCATCTTCATTGATTATTTTTGGTCTTCTATGCGCCAATCTTATAGTTCCTCAGGCATATGAAATGCTGTAGAGCCGTATCCCAACTTGTTCGTCCTGCCAATATATGATCGTGATTTTTCTTTAAAATTTGTGGCACCAGTCTCACTGGCGTTACAGTTCGTCCTCTGACCTCTGCTAATAATCGTTTTCGTTTATTTTACATTTATTTTTAACATCCTTACTTGGATT
Organism: Daphnia magna; assembly: GCF_020631705.1. Classification (NCBI taxonomy): domain Eukaryota; kingdom Metazoa; phylum Arthropoda; class Branchiopoda; order Diplostraca; family Daphniidae; genus Daphnia; species Daphnia magna. The sequence goes on along the minus strand of NC_059190.1, from coordinate 4,270,550 downwards.
GGCCTTTACCATTTCTTGTAATATTGCTCGGCAATACTCGTCTTTGTGTTGGAGTTCGATCCATTTTTCTGTGTCCTTGGACTGATCACTTTTAATTTCGAAAATTACTTGTTTTGTTCGAGTTTCCTTGGCTTCTACTTTTTCGTTTTTTAATTCTGATTTCTCCTTTGTACCTGTTGTCCTTGTTTCTACTTTCGCTAATGGCACTATTGGTGTGCGACTAAGAGTGTCAGCATTTTGGTGTGACTTTCCTGGCCGGTACCCAATGATATCAAATTCTTGGATCTTAAGAGCCCATCGAGCTAATCTTCCTGCTTGTTCTGTCTTACTCATTAGCCATTCTAAAGGTCTATGATCTGTAAATACGGTAAACTTACGCCCGTATAGGTACGTCCTAAACACGTCGATGGCGTGGATTATTGCGTATGCCTCTTTCTCTGTGGTTGACCACTTGGCCTCGCGGTCGTTCAGATGTTTAGATGTATAGGCTATGACGACTTCTACGTCGTCTGATTCACAGAGGTCTTGTCCGTCGGACTCCGCTAGATCCGCTGAATGAGGTGGAGGTTGTATTTGACCCAAGACTGCTCCTATTCCATATCCTGAACTAACGATATCCACTAACCATATCCATAACCACTTTCTTTGATTTCTATCTGCCAGTAGCCGCTTAGTAAGTCCAATGTCGAAAAATAAACAGATCCACACAACGCGTCGATTGTGTCATCTATCCTAGGTAGAGGGTACTTATCTTTAACAGCAATTTTATCCTAAGCTCTGTAATCGATGCACAAACGCATCTCTCCATCTTTTTTAGGTACCATTACTATGGCTGCAGCAAAAGGACTGTGACTTTCTCTTATTATTTTGTTACTTAGCATTACCTCTATCTTAGTCTTAACAGCAAGTTTTAGGGATTCGGGTATTCTTCGCAGTCTTTGATTAATGGGTGCGTTATGGCGTATGTTGATATGATGTTTCACTTGTGTTGCTAGAACTAAATCAGATTCTCGGTCTGCAAAAAGACCTTCGTGTTTCTTTAATAAAATTAAAATTTTAGTTCGTATGTCGTCTGATACATTGAGTGCTTGTTCTACTTTTTCAGTAATCTTAGCTATCTGCTTAGTTCTGTTATTAAAGTCTAATTGAGTGAAGGATTCTAAGTTGCGATAATCTTGTTGTGTAAGATCTTCGTCGTCTCTATCAATTGGAATTAGTGGTATATGGATGCCTGTTTTGCTAAATGTTACGCTATAAATGGGCATGGTATTACATCCAAAATTAGGTTCTACTCCAAAGTGATCATAACACATTTGACGATTTCTAGTGTTAATCTTCACGTTATTGTTAGATAAGAAATCTAATCCTAAGATGCATTGTTCATTTAAGTTGTTCATAACATAAAAGTTATGGTTAATAATATGATTATCGTTAATAACAACTGAAAATTCAAATTTCCCTATCGATTTAAGTTCTTGTCCCGACACCGTTCTAAAAATTGGAGGATTCGTATTTTTTACTTTTTTAAAGTTTTCATTACTTTCTAGAGTATCTAATATTTTACTGGATACTAAACTAGCGGCGGCGCCAGTTTCCACCAAAGCTATAATTTCCTTATTAAAAATTTTAACGGAAATACGTATCAGTTTAGGGATTTCTATTTCTACATCTGATCCTAAATTGTATGTTAGTTGGGAGTTACTTATTGATTTTATGGTGTTTATCGGGGACCTGGGTTGTTGGTACGTGTCATATCTGTCCAACATTTTCTTGCAATATGTCCTCTTCGGTTACACTTGTAGCAAATTATTTCTCGATTTTCAGTGGTTCGAGAATTTTTGCCAGGGTGATGTTGTTGCTGTAGATGTTGATTGCTGTTATAACGCGCTTGATGCCTGTAGTTGTTAAAGTTTGGTCCGTTGTAGTTTCCTTGCCAGTTAGGGTATTTCGTTGCGATATGAGGGACGTTGGTGAGATGGAAATCTGGATTGCCTACAGTACCCACCAAATGATTAAGAACACCCCCCTCTATTTCCATGTATTCTTATGGCGCTATGTGTGTCACTAAAACTCAAATTACTATTTAACGGCTAGAGAAAGGTTTTTTTCCTTTTTTGCTGATCAGAAGAAGAATAGATCTTCAAATCATTCACACTTGACTTTTTTGTAGGAACAATCCCCACGCCCCTACACACTCGTTCATCGATTAAGATCACGAGCTTTTTCCCCCATAAGCGCTGTGTTAAATCCGCGTTTTTCACCAAGGAAAATAAAATATGTTGAACTACGCGAAATTATTTTTTTTTGCACCAAAAAATGCGGCGTTATTTATTTAATAGCAGAATTTTTTTATTTTTTGGGGGGGGGTTTTATTTGGAACCCTTTACTATACCTTGAAGTTTATTCCCTATACATTTCGAGTGAGAAAATCTTACCTTCGCCTTCAGTCCCTAGGGGCGCTAGTGTGCTGTAAGGTGACAAAAGAAAACGCGCAGGAATCAATGACGGGATTTTAATAGAAAAATGCCAATCAATCAACAAGAAATCAATATATTTTATATTCGTTAATTTCTTTCTGGCTTTATGATTTATGATTTATTCTCGGCTGTTATCATTGTGTAAGCTATTAATATGTTAACTTACTTTTTCATTGTCGTTTCTTGGAAAGTATATTTCAGTAGCACACAAAATTGGGAAACAACTTTTTAGGAACTGAATTGTGAAAAGTGTCTCTCTCTATTTTCTATAGAACAAAAAGTTTTTATACGGGGTTCGTGAAGGTCGAACTACAAAAAAATCAAGTTGAAAACTTTTGAAGAGTAAATCAGTCTGTAAGACGTCTAAGGAAGAAATTACATAGAAAAGAGGGACGTATAAAAAATTAATGTTACGTAAGAATAAAGGGTAGGGAAAAATATGGAAAATAATAAAGAATAAATTGTTTTGGTTCTTTACAATTGTCAGCAAATCGCAATCGCGAATCACGTGATCTTGAGTTGCATTCACTTGAACGTGGTCTTCCTTTTTCGTATTGGTCAGTCGCAGCTATGGTAACGTCATTTTCCTGTGAGGATCCACGTTTCGTATTAGTACATTTAAATTCTGACAGAGCTTTTGTTAATTTTTGCTCAAGTAGTTGGATTTTATCGTCTTGTTGTTTTTCGTGATGCGTTATCCCTGCTATGACAACTGACATCTCTTTGTCGTCTGTATCTTATATGTGTTTAGAATTTTTTCAGAAATTAAAAGTTGTTTACATAATGCGTCAAAGTCTTCTGTGTTTTCTGGCATTCATAGATAAAGTTCTGCTTTATATTTCGGTAGTAATCCTTGCAGCAGGATTTTGCTTTTTCTGTGGTCCCTCATCTTTTTCACTTTGTTTAGTAATTGGCATTCAATAATAGTTTGGTTATGATCAGCGCTTTCTTCTTTACCAACAATGGTATCGTAAAGATTATTTAACCTTGATACGAAAGCTCTGTAGTTTTTTTCCGATTTTTGTGTTAGTTTTGAACGTTTTTTCTCCAGAGTAGCTGAGTCGTATGTGTCTTGAAATCTTGTTATTAAGGCTTTTTTCCAATCCTAGTAATTTAGATCATCGCCTTCCTCCTCAGCGTAGTTTTCATGCCAATCAAAGGTTTTGCCTTGAAACCGATCAGAGAAGAAACGTTTTTTTTTTATTGTTTTCCCATTCGTTGTTTTGTGCTACGTGCTCGGCACTTCGTAACCACTCTGATATTAGTTTGTCGGTGCTTTAGCCTTTGAAGGTTAGGATGGCCTTTTTGTCTTCTCTGGAGAATAGCTCTCCTAAGGCCTTCACTATTGGTTGAGTAAAGTACCTGTTCACTTTCTTTGCGTCTTCGTCGTCCTGCTTAGTTGCTGGAATATCGCCATCCTTGGGATTTTTCTTTGAGGTGTTCGCGAACGTCTTCTGCGTTGTGTTTTTCGAAGTGTCATCATCATCGTGTGTTACGCCCAAGTCGACCTCCTTTTGAATTGTTGATTTTCTTGCTCCAAATAGATGATTGTCTTGTTTAGGTGTTCTATTTGGGTTTTAAGGTTTTCTTTTGTTTGTTCGAAATCGTTGGTTTGTTCTATTTCCAGCTCGTAGTGGAGTGACTTGTCTCCACGGTCTGTCGGCAAGGTCAGCTCGTTTATATTACCCACTAGTTTAGTTATTTCTCCTTATTCATCCTCGTCTAACCTTGAGTCGTTGGAGTCTTCAGTCTGGATGAATTTAACTAGAAGTTTTTTGTATTCTTTTACTCGGATTTCTAGAAATTTGATTTGATTTTCTTGCCCTCGTTCCCGATTTTGGAGTTCTTAAAGTTATTATTTAAGATTCTTGTTCTTCGACGTAAAATCCAGCAAGCTTTTCTTTAAATTGATTTTTTCTGTTATAGTCGTGTCGAGCCTGTGGTGTCCACCCGTTTCGGCACTTTTTTCGGCACTTTCGATTTTGGCGTTTTCGGCACCCATATAAAACGCTTGGTCCCCCCTTGTATTTAAAATCTTCTCGTTTATTAAAAAATCTTTCCGTTTCGGCACTAATATTCTCCGTTTTGGCACCAATTGTGTCTCTTTCGGCCCCAACTGTGTCCGTTTCGGCAAAAAAAAAATTATGTTGCAAGTCATATAGGGATGCCAGTCATTCAGGCCAGGGGCCTGAAAATTTTCGGTACTTTACAGGCCTGTCGACTTTACACTTTGTTCATGCCACTAGTGGCGCTAGCTGTATGGGTTCTGGAAGTCAGCGCCACCACCACCACTCGACTTATGCTTATGCTGTCTGTCGTGAAATTGTCAGTCGCGTGGTCGCGTAGTAACAGAGCGGAGCTCTTGATTTTTTTTTCTTTTTTTATTCGAGTGGTGTTTGCTGATATTTCTTCAAATTGAATTTCATTTGTGAGCTTTATTTTATTTGTGAGTACTTGTTGTATTTATTATTTGAACAACTCTTGAATGTTGAATTTTTTTTTGGTGAACACCTGAACCGTTGGCACGGGGTAGTGTTCACTGTGGGTTTTTTTTTGTGAACACCCGAACCGGTGGCACGGTTCGGGGTAGTGTTCACTATGGAATGTGTCATTTTTTTCGGTAAACACCCGAACCGATTTGGGTTTGGTGAAATTTTTGAATATTTTTTGGTGAACACAGTGTTGTTCTCTTTGTATTTCTTTTTTTGAGCCATCCAATACAATTTTGTTCATACACTTAATTTCTATTCTGTCTCTAACTCAAAGAGACGAGCATCGTTCGCCGTTTTTGCATATTTAATTGCGTTGAACTTTGTGTAAATATCTGCACATTGTTCTAAAAGTTCTGCGGTCGTTATCTTTTGTTTGGAATAGTCGTTCCACAAACCAAACAGTTTTAAATTTAATTCTTTGAAAGTTTTTCGCTGTCTTCTCAGTTGTTGACCCTGTTCAAGCATCTTTGTGTATATATTAACCTGTATAGCCTCCTCGTAGAGAACTTCGAGGAGAATATACAGGTTGAGGCCTTTACTGCTAATGCTTAGTCCAGCGTGATTTGCTAGATGTGTGTGCCAGCCTTCAACGTCATTAGTGGTTCTCACCTAAAGCATGTTAGAGTGAATGTAATCATTTGAATGTTTTAAATTATATTTTTCTTTTAATACCTCTTGCATGAAGACCGACCAAACTTTAGGAGGCTAAAGCAAGCTGTCGATCCAGGTATTTTCCATGTAGTTGTACAGTTTTCGCATCATAGTTCGGTTCTCCCTGTTTTCAATTTCCCAGACAGCTGATCTTAATTTTGCAAAGGCAGTAGGGATTTTTCCATGTGGGAGGAGATGGAGAGACATCATTTTCCTGCAATAGTTAGTAAATACATCTGTTAAGTTCCACAATAAATATAGAAATATTCACACTCACTTGCAAATCCCACGAATTAGCATGTCTGTACGATATGCTTTTATTAAACCTATAATATTCATTAATATATTTCAAAATTTTACTTATTAATTTGTCTGTCTTATTTTACCCAATGATTTTATGCGGCGAAAAATACACTGGGTCCAATGGAAGCCACATCCAAATATTTTAACACCAATACCAAACTCTTTTTCAATAGCCAGCCACACTGACTTCTCAAAATCAACGACACATTCCTTCATGGCGTAACTGTACAAATAAATAATGTCTCGTCATTACTACATTCATAGTCATAAAAAATGTATAGTTATACCTGTTACCGAGAATTGCAGTTTTTATGTGTTTCAGCACATGTATGTAGTCTTAGCGGTTACTACGTCATGAAGGTTTAGCCCATCCGGAATTCCATCGTCCTCAAATGAAAAATCCAGTGTTTTTGGATTTTTTGGACGAGTCTTCGCTCTAAACAAAGTTTGGAATTTTTTCAATAAATACATAGGCAAGAAATGTGTAAAAATACCTAGCCATGTTGACTGATTTACAGACTTGTGTTCTATTCACAAGTTTCATTCTCCTATTTGATGCAAAGTGCTTAGCGGTGATGGGGTCGGTAATGGCCTTAGCAGATTTCCCCTTATTTTTCATTCCTTCACGCTTAGTGTCCCTGTAAATGACTAGAGACTCATATATATTTTCTTGTTTTGGGCAAGAAGTAATGTGCACTCCTCGCTGGATGATTGCATTGCCTAAAATCAGAATAAGCATTAAATAATACAAAAAATCTTTAAAAAGACGATGTATGTACCTGATTGCAAAACTGTGCATTTGCAAGGATTCTGCTGTGGTCGATGATTACACCGATAAAGAATACCATTACTCAGCACCTTCCAGACACCAAACTTGTATCCATGTTTGCAGTCAACAAGGATATTACTTAACCTAGATTTTAAAATAGCACATTAGATAAAAAAAACGTAAAAGAACAATGAATAGTATTTCTTACTTCTTGCCTGCTTTAAATACAAGTTTCCAGCGCATGTGTGTAGCCCGCTGACGTTTATGTTGCTGAGAAGACCCCTCAGTCACAGGAGCGAGTGTTTCTTCGCCTAATGATAGATCACTCTTGGTCATATCTGCGTTTGATTCTTCGCTTTGACTCCTTGACAAAGATTGCCTCTCGGCTGAATGATTATGGGCTCGACGACGTTCCTCCCAACGACGTCCTGGAGAAGGCGTTCCTATCGCCCGACGACAACGCCGACGACTTCGTGTGGGTGGGGTACTTGGCTCACTCTCTTCTTCACTATCTCTTTCACTCTTCTCGCTATTTCCTTCATTCTCTTCTTCACTTCCTCTTATATCACTTTGCTCACTCTCTTCTTCGATTTCTCTTTCACTTTCCACGCTATTTCTTTCATTCTCTTCTTCACTTCCATCTTCACTTTCATCATCCGGTGTAGGTATGATATTAGGTTCTTCAACCATTACAGGGATAGATCCCCTTGATGAATGTCGTTGAGCGGCTTCCAGGTATTGAGCGGCTTCCTCTGGTGTCAGTTCATTTAAAGTTAATGGACCTAAACCAAATTTGATTTTAACAAAACGAATCAACAATGTAACAAAATTCTATTACCTGTTTGACCTTGGATTGTCAATGCATTTGGCCGAATCGGTTGATTAGGAATAGCCAGCCCACGTCCACCACGTCTACCTCTGCCTCGCACAACCCACCCAGAATCACCACTAACCTCATAATCTGCCAACCGGCTGGGCTGTTTCGTCGATCTAGTGGGTCTTTCCATGATATACTTAATAAACTTCAAATAAACTTTAATAAACTTGCTAACAAAGCGTCTAAGAACAAAGTGAGAAAAATTTCACAATATATTATAACACGACACCTAGTGGAACTTATTGTTTACGAATTTTGGGGGTGGTGCCGAAACAGACAAAAATAGTGCCGAAACGGACAAAAGTGGCTAAGAAAACATACATTGTAATACCAATACTTAGGACCACCTCTGGTGGCGGTGCCGAAAAAGACAATCGCAGTGCCGAAACGGAAAAAATTGGTGCCAAAAACACCAAAATTCAAAGTGCCGAAAAAGTGCCGAAACGGGTGGCAACCGAGCCTGTCTGCCAAAACTTTTATCTCTTTCTGCAGCTGTTTTGCTGTTTTGAGACTTGTTTTATCTGGTTTTCTGCGGTGTTAAGTTTCTCGATCAGCTTGGTCTTCTCACCTTCAAGTTTGTTGATTATTTTTGGCCCTTCGGTCTCTAGAGTTCCATTGTTTTTCACTTTTCTTTTGAGAAGTCTCTGCAATTGGTTCTCGGCTGCTAAGGTGGTTTCAAGGCTTTATTCTAGGTCGGCAATTGGGGAGTTGGCTTTTTCGAGGGAGTTCTTCAGAGCCTCGTTCTTTTCTTAAAGTTGCTCTAATTAACTGCTTAAAGTGTATTTGGAACTTTTTGCCTTCTTTTTGTTACTCTCCAATTGGTTTTGCAAGTTTAAAAGTTCAAATTTTAGGGTAAATATCTGTTTTTTTTTCAATTAGTGCAATTACTGACTCTTTCTGCAATACACAGGATACAGATGGTACCGAACAATAATTCTTTTTCTTTTCCGTGCAATGTGTGTAGCTGTTGAAGTAAACTATTGAGTATTCTGGTGTTTCCACCTTGTGCGATTATATCGTCTTTGAGTGTTTTAGTAGCATTTGCAATGGTTTCTGCCGTTACACAATCTGTTACTATTAGAGTTTGTTATAGAAGGTAGTAAGTATAAAAATACAGCAAAGTTTGCGTTGCTTGACTTGCTTCTTGTTTCTGTGTTTGTCTTGGTCGGTTATTTCAGATTCTTGTAGTACGGGGTATAAAGGTAGTAGTGTGTTCTCGTTGAGATCAGTCTTTTGTACGGGAGAATCAAACGGCATTGCGTGTCCCCTTCTGTCCTGCAAGAACCACTCGTCAGTTTGAATGGAACAGCCGTGTTGCATTTTGACAATGCTGACCAACGGCAGTTCCGCTTTCGAAGAATCCCTTGAATCTATCTGTGGCGTGCATTCTATGACTGGAGATCGTTGGTTATTCATCGATACCATCCATTTCTAGGGTCCCAGGAAAATGGCTTCCGGGCCTCTCCACACCACTACAACATGATCGCACTCCGTTTTCTTTTTTTCCAGTGTTGTGAAGAAATAGCACCATCACACAAGGAATCTTAAATTTTTTTCGGTAGATGGCTTTACTGGGCGGGCATACAGACCCTGCTTGTCCTTTGGCTGCTTGCAACTCGGTCTCTGTTAGCTCAATAAATGTTTTCCGATCCCATGCCACTGCCAAAAATTCGGGTATGGATGCGTGCTGAAGGCCGAAACTACCAGCTGCACTAAACACGGGAAAACAAAAGTTTGATAGAACTCAAACGTTTTGGTTATTATCTGTAGGTGAATTAATAACCGAAATCCCGTTTGTGTTGCATCTACGACGACTTGGACTTCCTGGTAGACCCTATTGTTTGTATCTTGTACCAAACATTATATTTCATGTTCCGGAAACTCATGTGGTTGCCGAAACCCAGACCAACCCTACCTCTGTCTTCTTGTGTGACAGAAATGTTGTCTGCTGTACAGTTGGTGACTTGACTCATTCTGACAAGAGTAGTTTCAAATATCTTCTCAATTTTGTAAGGTATAAACTCTGTCATTTGTTCTGAGACACTTAAAGTTCAAGCAAAAGGTAATACAGTTGTTTTTGTTAAAAAGAAAAGAAAAAACTTGTTTCGTATTGTCTTTACTTTGCTAATTACATTTAACAGGTTATGGGCCCCGACTCACGTGTTCTGTAAACGGCACAAAATGGCAAACCAAATGATCGAGAATCACCTTAAAGATGTTAATCATGTGTCCATGATTCACGAAAATTTGTGCCGTCAAGGCACAAACTTTCGTGAATGGAGTTATAAACTTAAACTGATACTCCAACAGCTAGGTCTACTTGGACTCATTGAAGCAAGAGTTGAGCATACTCAACCCGATGAGGTAACTCAATCCCTTTATTACTACATGTTAAAATCACATCCATATGTGTTCCGTTATGACATATAACACACATTTACAAACTCTAATGTTTGATTCACACAAATGCTCGCATGTATGAATCTAACGCATGTCCTCATACACATGCCCATATGAGTCAAAAATTATTTCTCGCATGTCATCCATACACACATGCCTAAAAAAAATCTATCTGTCTTACAGATAAGAGACGACCCAGATAATCCAGAACTTATCACGAATGCTGCTCAAATTGATGTATGGATTCTGAGAGATGTCACGTGCAGAAATTATATTTTTGCCACTCTCACGAGACCAATGAAGGAAGGTCTCTACTCCTGTGATACGGCAGCAGCGATGTGGATGAAGTTGGACTCACAGTATCGACTTAGAGCAGCAGAGAACTTGCATTTCTTGTGGCAAGAATTTTATGGCTTCACTCATCAACCTGAGGATGACATGACAACTCACATGCGAAAGCTTTCATGCGTTGCTGACAAACTAAGAGAACTTGGACAACCTCTCCAAGAGATGCAACTCGTGACTAAAGCCCTGGCACTTCGAAAAATTCAGAATCGTTAGATCTGTCTGGGCCAACGTCCCACTTGATGAAACAACGTCTTCGTTCAGAAGAGAATGTGGTTAAATCCTATGAAAGACCTGATGGCTCCAGCCAAGCCTTTGCAGCACGAAGTCACACACGAGGGAGAGGTCGTGGAAATAGACGAGGTAGCAGAATTTACCATGGAGTCAGCAACGGTTTTGTAATCCAACACTCATCGCGTGACGAAATTCGATGCGGTTATTGCCCACACTATGGCCACAAAACTCAAGACTGCAGAAAGAAAAAAAGAGATGAAGCAGAAGAGAAAGCAAACAAAGACCAAGCACTACTATCCTCATCATCTTCCGACCCAAAGAGTGCTTTTGCTTTCTTCGCTGACTCAGGGGCAACGCAGCATATGTCGGACCAGAAAATTTTATTCGAAAATTTCACGCAAATTCAAACTGGAACCTGGTCAATCGCTGGCATTGGAGATACGCACCTTCAAGTACTGGGAAAAGGCCACATTAAAGTTACTATCCCAGTAAACAATCATTCATCTATCAGAGTCATCAAAAATGTCCTTTACGTGCCTGGCCTTGGCACCAACCTTTTCTCGATTGCTGCTGCTACCAGCTCTGGATTGGAAGCCCGTTTTTCAAAAGATCTGGTCTCCTTTTATCGTGTTGATGGCCTCGTACTGACAGGAAAGCGTTCCGGCAACACTCTTTATCTCCTAGATCTCAAACGTCACACAGCTTCTATCCCCTCAACAAGGCGCATTGACTCTGCTTACAGAGCCGGTCTACGAGCTTCGCTACTAGTTTGGCACCAACGATTAGGACACATGAACCACCAAACCATTTTAAAGATGGTTTCAGAAGAACTCATATCTGGTCTCCATCAGACAAACGAAAAGTTTCCCGAAAACACTTTGTGCTGCATGTGAACTTGGGAAGATCTATCGACCACCTTTGAAGATTGGAAGAACCAGAGCCACTCGCATCGGTGAATTAGTCCATTCAGATGTTGAAGGCCTGATGCCATCTCCAAGTATCGGCCAAGCACGTTACTATGTCCTGTTTACAGATGATTTCTCTGGTTGGAAAGTTATCTATTTCATGAAATGCAAATCCGAGGTATTTACATTTTTTCGTCTCTTCATAGCCTCTCTTCTAAGTGAAACAGGAAAAACCGTTCGCACACTACGTTCTGACAATGGAGGTGAATATGGTGGAAATGATTTACACAAATTTTTAGCTGAGAAGTGCATCCGCCATGAAAATAGTTCTGCACACACACCAGCTCAGAATGGTGTTGCAGGAAGATCAAATAGGACGCTACTGGACGCAGCTCGCAGCATACTTCTTGCAAGCAATCTACCTTCTACACTCTGGGCCGAAGCTGTTGGTTATGTGGTTTACATCCGGAACCGTGTATTGTCTAACACCATAAAGATGACTCCGTTTGAAGCTTGGAATGGAAGAAAACCATTCCTGGGAGCACTTGAAATTGATCCCAGCGCCCCTGGTGGTTCAAGCACAAATCATAATTTTCTCTGTAAAACATTTCAGTGTAACAACTTTGGGGTATAGGGAAGCATTTTTTTAGTTCAAATAATTAAAAAACATGCACTATATTTCTAATAGAGTAAAGAAAAACGCGTCGTTCGGCATAAAAAAATTAATTTAAGGATATTTTGAAGTATTTTATTTAGATTGTTGGAAACGCCGGTAATAAGATGGCGTTTATGGGGAGAAAAGTGGTGTACCTAATCATGTGAACGATATTTTAGCGCCCTGGGTGTAACTTCTACAATTTTTTCATGTTAAGATAACTTTTAGAGCACTTTCTCTTCTGATAGAGGAAAAAAGAAAAAAAAATTAGTCCTTATCAGTAAAAAGATATTCAAGTTTTCCTAAAACCCGTAGCGCCATAAGAATGCACTAAAAAAACGGGGGTGTACCTAATCGTTTGGTGGGTACTGTATGCCGTAGGACAAGTAGCCCAATACGCTCAGAAACCAGGAAAACAGCATTGACGAGCAGTTAAACGAATTCTGGCGTATTTCATCAAAACAAAAAACTTTGGACTACGTTTTGGAAACACTAGTATTTCACTTATTGGTTTTTGTGACGCAGATTACGCTGGTGACTTGCAGACACGCCGTTCCACTTCTGGATTTTTGTTCTTTCATCTTGGAGGACCTGTCTCTTGGGCCAGCCGGCGTCAACCATGTGTGGCACTGTCCACTACTGAAGCTGAATTTGTTGCTGCTGCTGATGCGACCAAAGAAGCTGTTTGGTTTCAACAACTGCTGTCAGAGCTCGGAATTGATAGGATTCCGACTATTATATATTGTGATAACCAAAGTGCTATTTCCCTTGTAAATAATCCTACTTTTCACCAGCGAACCAAACATATCGATGTTCGTCTTTTCTATATCAGAGAGTTGCAAGAGAGTAAGAGCATCAATATAGTCTACCTAAACACGGAACAACAGATTGCAGATATTCTAACTAAACCTCTTGCAGCTCCAAGATTCGAAAAACTTCGAGATGCTTTGGGATTAGTTTTGGTACCCGTTTAGAAATTAATGTTTGAGGGAAAGTGTTGTTTGTATCTTGTACCAAACATAATATTTCATTTTGCGGAAACTCATGTGGTTGCCGAAACCCAGACCAACCCTACCTCTGTCTTCTTGTGTGACAGAAATGTTGTCTGCTGTACAGTTGGTGACTTGACTCATTCTGACAAGAGTAGTTTCAAATATCTTCTCCTCAATTTTGTAAGGTATAAACTCTGTCATTTGTTCTGAGACACTTAAAGTTCAATCAAAAGGTAATACAGTTGTTTTGGTTATAAAGAAAAGAAAAAACTTTTTTCGTATTGTCTTTACTTTACTAATTACATTTATTACAATTACATACTAATTACATACTATTACATTTAACAGGCCCTTCATAAGTCACAATTCTGCAAAGCGGGTGTCAGTGCCCATCCGATTGCCAGGGAAGCTCAAAGTTACTTAAGAACCGCACGAAGTTGACTAGGTGGGAGTGGTTCAGGTGATCAGTTACCGGTCACCAATACTGCGAGTTCAATGCCGATGTCTTCTAACGTCATGCTGGCCTAGTCTAGTACTCGTTGAGCAGCCCGGAAGGCTTCGTCAACCATCGCCGTCATAATCGCTTGACTTTCTAATGCGTTTAATACACTCAGAACATTCTGTCTCAATTTGTTGAATTCTTTCTCCAGTGATTGGTGTGCTCTGTCCAGCTGCTTTATGGCCAGCACATGTTCTCTGAGTTCCCGCAATGTCTCGTTCCCCAGCGTTGCTTGGTGAGCTACAGCATTCACTATCCCTGTCGCCTCCAGCTCCAAGGCTTGCAGCTGACCATCCAGTCTTTCATGATCATCATTATTTGCTACCACAAATAGCCAGTGTAGTGCTGTGCCGCCCACATCGATGAACCCTCTTAGTCTCCCTAATCCCTCCTGCTCCAACTCCAATTCCTAGCAGTTCCAACCCGTCCATCGCCCTCTCCACCATTTGTGCTCGTAAGCGTGCACTTCCTTCGTCATCCTGCGGTTCTTTTTTCCTTGCCAAGTCGGTGAACCAACGGTGCAGTTTGTTGAGTGTGTATTCTATGGGTCCAAACGAGATTCCGGTTACCACTACCCATTCCGAGTAACTAAAGAAAGCCTCCCCTTGTAACTGGAAGATTACCCCTTTCCCCACGAAAGCCGCTTGGGGATGGGCGCTGAGGGTGTACACCCCTCAGCGCCCAAAGCAGTCCTAGAAAAAGAAGAAAGCCCCCATTACCGCCTGTGGAATTTGACCGGATCGATCTGGTGTCCTTCTGGTTCTTGCCGACCGTGGTCTTCGATTTTCCATCCATACGTCTTGAGCTTTGGCACCCTCGGACGTGGTATTATCGTCCGTGGACGTCTGTCCCACCAGCCATTTGGGTGCAGCATTGCGGCTCCACTCGACGTGATCCCTCTCCGGAATTCATTTTCCCTATTTCCCTGTCTTTTACTATCCAGTCGGCTTTCCTGAAAAACTTCTTCTTCTTGACGACGTGCTTCAGTTCCGTTTGCCTAACGGCCGGCTTCTTCACCTCGTAACTTAACGCAGACGCTAAGCACACCACCGTGAATGGTCCCAGCCACTGGTGGAGCAATTTTTCAGCTGTCCCCACCTTCCGGAAAGGCTTCTACACCAGTACATCTTCCCCCGGTTTGAATTCCGGTGTTGCTCTTCTGGCCGCCTATTAAATTTTAAATAGAACAAAAATATTTAGCACCAGGATTTTATTTTAAACTTTATAAAAAAGAAATAGGGAAAATTTATACCTATAAGTGCTTTGAGGTTTTGCGTGCCGCTTCAGCCGTTCTTGCAACAGCGCAAATCGCATTTTCACACCTTTCCATGCAGTTTCTAAGTTACGGGCAAGTGCCTCCGGACCCTCTGGATGGGATATAACGTGAACTCCCATCGCCATATTCACCGAAAACCGCGTTTCTCTGCCGTAGAGAAGGCAGAACAGTGTATTGCCGGTCGATTCCTGAATACTTGAATTGTATGCGAACGTAATATAGGGAAGGATGTCATCCCAGTTGGTGTGTGTGCTGTTTATATACATGGACAGCATATCTCACAGGGTGTGGTTTAATCTCTCGACAAGGCAATTCGTCTGTGGGTGATAAAAAGTGGTAGGTCCACCTCCATTAGTAGCATGGCTTCCGTTCCGTTGTCGACTGTATGGCTCTTGTTTCTGCTCATTTGGTTAAATAATCTACCGCGACAATGGTGTGCTTCTGGTCTCCCGTCGACAGCGAGAAAGGTTTAAGTATGTCCGTCCCCACTATTTTTGAAAGGTTTTTCCACTACAATGATTTCCATTTGTCCCTGTGGCTCTAATGGGGGGGGTATCGCTTGACACTATGGACAAGATCAAACGTAGCTCACTACGGCCAGCCGAATCTCTCCTCGATCCACACAAGCGTTCTCTTTATATGAAGTGGGTGGCCCAACGATCACCATGGTAAACATCTAAAATCTCCATCCGCTGACCCGTAGGTATGCATAGTCGCAGCCGCATACCCAAATTACCCAGGGTTCAGAGATGTTGTAGCCTTTCGGCTGTACGTCCCTCAAGCTGGCTGCGAGCTTTCTTCCATCCTGGAACGGTTTCTGGCATCTCCCTTGCCCAACGTCGTTCTTTCTCCCTTGCTGGCGTGTATATAGGTATCAAATCCTCTTCGTCACTAACGTCTCCTATGCTGTCCACCAGATAGCGGGAAAGTGCATCGGGGTCTTCATGGAGGCGGCCACTTTTATATACAGTCTCTGGGTGGTAGTTCTGTACGTACAGTATCCTAAAAAAAAATCCGAATGCGATTTTTTGGGGGGAAACCATCTAGCGGTCTGCGCTAGATCTCGCCCAATGCTACACCACTTAGCCCCGGCTCTACTCAACAGTGCCCCAGCATACGTCATTCTGCCCAAGCCCTACACCAGTCTCCCTAGTGTCAGATTTGCAATATTATATCATATTTCTATATATTGTTTGTTGTACTGTTTGTTTCTGAAATAAAAAGATATTTAAAGCAATATTTTCGTTTAATGAGTTTGTGTATTTCAATACTTTGTCCAATGCCCTTCATTTTCAACAATAAGACGAAGACGGTTGATCATGGAAAGAGCAAGTTTTCGCCAATAGTTTGCATTGTTTCTGTACCCCTCCCAAATAGAATTTGCCCTCTCAAAAACTTCGTCGGCAGTACGGGGTCGAAAAAACTCACAGTCTTTAACGATGTCACCCCAAACGTTCTCGATCGGGTTGAGATCTGCCCCCTTAGCCGGCCAGGGAAGAACATCTAATTCTGGATGATCTTCAAACCAATTCTTGATTATATGGGCTCCATGAATGGGAGACCTATCGTGGACAAACGGAACGCGGATCCCTTCTGGAAATCTAAGATGAACTGAAGGAAGTAAGGTGTCTCCCAGGATTTCCAGATATTTTTCGGAGTTGAATTTTCCGTGAATGCGGACGAAATCACCGGGTCCCCTTGCGGAAAACCATGCCCATACAGGAACAGTTTTTCTTCCAATCCGGTCTTTTATTTGGACGTGGTTGTTGTAGAAACGGGTCCCATCACGCCGGTAAACAAACACTCGTCCACACTCGTCCGATCTAACATGAATTTACTATTAGATTCAGCTTATATATTAAAAAATATATTAATCTTAACATTACCCAAAGGTTTTTTCGTCAGTAAAAATTGCATTTTCCCAATACGCTTCGGTTGCGTTCATGAAGTGGAACGCAAACTCTAAGCGCAAATTTGCGTGCTGTGGCGTTAAAAATAATTTAAGCGCAGCACGCCTGGGATGAATATTCCTTTTTTTAAGAACACTCATGATTGTGTTTGGTGACACAGCAACATTGACGACATCTACGACATTAAACCATGTTAATTATTTTTAATGTGATCTTGTAACATTAAACTTGCCTGCGATTTCTTGCGCTGTTGTGATAGGTTTTGCAGCGACCGCCTCAACGATATGTTCTTCATCCACAGATGTCATTTTTTTGGGTCTACCGGAACCCCTTTGCCTAATTATTTCACCTGTTTCACGATAACGTGTTTGCCATAAAAATACGGTACTGCACGATATTCCCATACGCTCACTTATAAAAGAAACTGTTCTACCACATTCGGTAAATGCAATAATACTTGCGCGTTCCTGATCGTTTAAATGTTTTCGGCCACGATCAGCACGAAACATGGTGACGAATGAAATACCCGTTAAATACTAACTTTAGCAGATATTTTTCTAACGCCTGAACGACCCCCCCCCCCCCAAAAACTTGCTCCATTTCTATATGACCTTGATGCGAGTAATATTGGGATAGGTAAAGTCAGGTTATTTTACGGGGTGTGGGTAAGTAAACTCTTTGCTAGCTATATGTATGACCTTAGTGTGTTAATTCTTATAACATTATTTAGATTCAGTGGCCTTGACCACATCCGGTGAAAAAATATACTTGGAAACTATACCATTTCTGTCTTGTATACACATATTATTTCATTTTTCCCTTTTCAACCTCCATACCCTGGGGTGACTTGTGAAAAAAGGGTGTGAGAACACGTTAGACTGAAAAAAGGTGATACTCGTCGTGAGTCCTATCACCATTTCGCCTTTCATTCTAGAACATGACACAACAACAATTGTTCGCCGTGCAATTTTCGTCCTCATCTTTTTCTTTCTGGAAAAATTGTATTTTCGTCGATGACCATAGATTTGGGTATTTATAAATTTGATTTGTGTGATTCATTTATTTATTTGATTTTATTGTATTTTTTAAATTTCAGATTGAATGCAGCAGGAGATTTAATCTCAATTCCAATGCGCTGTTCCCGTCAACGATCGGTGCTGGTTACCGGGTGCGTGTCATACGATTGCCCAAGAGAGATCCACCGCGTTGAAGAACCTCGCAGCATCAACCAGTATTTGGGTGTTTTGCAAAACGTTGCTGCTGTCGGGAGAACCATCGTCCATTTGAGAAGTCCCATTCGTTCATCCCCAAGAGTGAAAACATGGATTGCATCCCGGGACATGTCCAGCATATTGTGGCCAACGCAAAGTACGGACATCATGCCAATGACATCCATTTGGCGGAATTTCATCAGAGAATTCAACATGACCAGTCCGGTGAAAGGTAATTCCGATGAATTGTGGGGCGAAATTCAATCGTCTTGGTTATCTTTCGTGGAAAATGAATATTATGTATTGTCTGCCACTGTAGGATATTTATGGCTTAATTTAAGCAATATCGTGGAAGAATACAATGCTAAAAGATGAATTGAACTGTGTATTTTGGTAGAATTCAAAGATTCCATTAGGAGAGAGCAACAACTGACAAGGGCCGGAATTGATTTTAAGTCTTTTTATTTAAAAAAAAATAAAAATAAAAATGATATATTCAAAACAAAAACTGTTGTAGGAAGGGGCAGATTGTTGTAGGGATGAGGCAGAATTACGTATGCTGGGGCACTGTTGAGTAGAGCCGGGGCTAAGTGGTGTATCATTGGGCGAGATCTAGCGCAGACCGCTAGATGGTTTCCCCCAAAAAAATCGCATTCGGATTTTTTTTTAGGATACTGTACAATGCCCAACAAACCAACCTACCAGCCAAATCCTTTTTCGTTGTTAACCAACATGGTGGTTCGTCACCACTTTCCCTTTCGTATCCTAAATATAGCTGTGGAGCTTCTTCACTGCCCATACAAGGGCTAGACCCTCCTGTTCCGTGATGGAATAGTTCCGTTCTGCTCGGGTCAATAGCCTACTGAAAAACGCAATAGGCCTCTCCCCTGTGTCCCCCTTCTCTACTAAGACCACATCAGTCCCGTATTCGCACGCATCGTGATTTATTTAGAAAGATTTCGAGTTATCCGGGTACACCAGCTGCGTGGCTTTCACTAGTCTAATCACTTGTTGGCCTGCTCTCCGTCTCCTACGAAGTGTACTGACATGGGTATTATTGTACCTATTCTCCTTCCTGACCACGTGGGCAATCGCGACGCGTGTGTCCTATCTCCTCACAACCACAGCACACGATCCGGCGTCTGACCCCTCGAGCCCATGATCGTTCGCTCTTGTTGGGCACTCTCTTCCGATGTGTCCCTCCACATTACCTGCCGCAGATAGGTTTTCCTTCCAGAGTCCATTTCAGAATTGGTTGGTTGTCCGACCTCTGCTGAGGCGACCGATATTGTTGGTTCTCCGCTCTCTCTCCTGACTATGAGGCTGTCCCTGACGCGTTCCTTGACGTGACGGCTTTCGTCGGTCCTTCCCAAAATTTTCTAATCCGTTCTAATCTCTCACTTTCCATTGGCGGTGCTTGTTTTCCAACTACCCCCATCGCCCATTCCTTGCACCGTGTTTGAGAGGTCATTTCCTGATACCTCTCAATTTCTTAAATGAATTCATCGCAAGAGTTGGGTTTCAAACTCAAGAGTTTCTCCAGTAAACTTGGCTTTAGTCCTATCCATAGGTGTGCCAATTTTTTAGCTTCGGTCATGTTCGGATGTACTCTGCAGTATAAATCGAGAATATCGTAGAAATATTCGATCATGGACTCTTCGATCTCTGGTTTATGGTCTCTCATTTTCGTTTCGTTAAATCGATTCTGCTTGACTGGCTTGAATTGCTCCAACATCTGCGTTCTAAATCCTGGCACAATTAGAGGTCCTGCTGCATCCTGCCATTCAGTTTTTAGTTGTCCCGCCGTCCTCCTTGTATGAGTATCACTTCTGTGCTGCCCCTATCAGTGACAGCTCGAAGTGATCACGAAATTCGTCATTTCACTATCGATTATGCCACCCTATCCTCTCGTATCGATTCATCAACTGCACGACATTCTCCACGTATTCCCCTCCCCCGATGGCGGGGAGACGATTGGAATTTGATTTTCGCGACCATCATGTGTCTTGTGCTCGCTGGTTTCTTGCCTGAAGCGGTTCGTTCATTCTCCCTCCATCTCTGAACCCCCAGATACATCTGCTGATATTCGAGTACCTTCTCCTAAAATCTTTTGAATACCCCTCCAGCTGCTCCTCTCCGTGTCCACCCCGATCCTTCATCCTCTTCAGCGTCCTCCCGCTGTTCGGTTTCCTATTCACTGCATATGAGATGATACGCCTGCTGAATGGATAGCTGTTACTGCTCCTAGTTGGGTTCGTTAGCCCCGTCCTCTATCTCCCGTTGCTCTTCCGCACTACTTTACTCCGTCGGTCGACTGCGCGTCCTCACCCGCCAAAGGGAAGTACTCCCATTCTCCATTCTTCCCCAACTACCTTGCACAACGAACTACCTCCGATTATCTCGGATCCTCTCCACACTCCTTCCGTCTTCTTCCCCTATCATCTACATCCCACAATCATCACACCTCCGACACTCTTCGACTCACGGTTCCCTACCACTATTAACGTTCACTCAGTCCATCTGCTCAGTCTTTCCCCGCCGCTCTCCCCCAGCGTATCTTTTTCATTGCTGCTTCCCTCCGTCTGTCCCAAATACGTTGCCGTGACCTCGTACCCCAACAATTTAAGGTTCTGAGACCATTTGGTTCGACAACTCTCGGATGTCTCTTATAGCTACCGCTTCCACACAACAGAATCAAAAAGAAGAACAACCAAAAAAGACTTACTCGAGTATCTGCATCCCTACCATGCAACACTACGTTGTATTCAAGAGCAGTAAGAGTAAGACTTAGAGCGATGCAAGATTACATGGCGACTATACATGAGTGGATCTGACGTCATACGTCCAGTTGTACTAAATACCAGCCAGATCGCATAGCGTAGTCATTTACCAAGTGACAATATCGTGCATTAGTTTTATTTTTTAAGGCATTTGTAAACGATTTTTGTAAAATACTGCTGGTGTATGTTGTAAACCAAGTAACAATTTTGAAAGACTTTTTCAGTTACACGGCTAGATGAAATACGAAGACATGTCTCCATAAGGAAAAACGACAATATTTTTGTGTCTAAATTTTAACAATTTCGATATTTTATGGTTGGGTAGAAAAAGTAAACCATTAAAAGGCATTTGAAAAAAAAATACAGCAATTAAACTGTCAGTTAGCAAGTAGCCAGCGTAATTATTACTCGCTTTTATTTTACAATCACTTTCACTTGGTGAAAGGCAATCCGTCTGAGAGAATGTTGCAGGTGTGTTTTCTTTGGGGACCTTCTTACTTAATTTGTTCTGAAGCCAGCATGTTACATTCCTTCCCCCTATGGCTAGAAGAATTGGTTACCAATTTAGTGTTTTTCCTTTTCCCTCGACTACTTCTTTTACTACAGGCATAAGAAAACTGGAATACAAAATGTTTTTTCTTCGCCAGTTAATTTGTACATTGCGTGAGGTTATACATAAAAAGAAATGGAAGCACGATAAAAATTTAAGTCTGGCTAAGAATAAATGAAGTTCTAGCTCATCTTTCCTCCCTTCTGAATGGTTTTGCTAAACTTTCTGCCTAATTTTTATTATTTTTTCAGATGGTTTTTCTTTTTTTGGGTTTTTCTATTCTCAACTTGATTTCTTCTAGACCCTTCCTGTACTTTCAGATAGGGTTGTCTTAGTTTCATTTCTACAATTCTGTGTTGGTTGTGTGTTATTTGTACGCTAAAAGCAAATTGGATTATTTTGAATATTTTTATGTTGCATAGAGGTAACTTTGACAATCTTTTCGAGTTTGTGGAAATATTAATGTTCCACAAATCGTGTTGTTATTATAGGTGGGTAAAGCCTGATGACAAATTGTTCATTGCCCAAATGTTGTTGTTCTCATTACTAAATGGTCCGTTCGATGCTCCAACTTACCAAGACTTTCAGTGGTAAATCTTCAAGCCGAAAGTTTCTTTTTTTAACAAATGTTAGTCTCATAGGGACCTCTAATTGTAAAGTTCCTAACACCATGTATTTCTGTATATGAGAGATTACAAGCTTACAGAACACTGAGACAACTCTGATTACACGGTTATAAACATGTGCTTTTAATACTAAAATAAGTGAGAGTTTGAAGGTAAAATAGGAGGGGCTACAATCACTTTCACTTGGTGAAAGGTAATCCGTCTGAGAGAATGTTGCAGGTGTGCCATTGTTTGTTGACGTTCAATCGTCCGCCAGGCAAGGGCGGCCAACAAGCTTGCACCGAAGCGTATTTCTGTGCCGAAACTGGAGCTAAACGCAGCACTGTTAGGAATCAGACTGGACGTGACGGTCCAATATGCCTTAACAATCAAAATTAAGGTTCGTAGATTTTGGACGGACAGCAGCACTCCGAAACTGGAGTCGCCATGTAATCTTCTATTGCTCTCAGTGTTACTTTTACTGCCCTTGAATACAACGTAGTGCTACATAGTGGAGATGAAGAAACTTGAGTAAGTTTTTTTTTTATTCTTCTTCTTTTCGATTCTGCTTTGCGGAGGCAGTAGCTGTCCGGGACCTCTGAGAGTCGTCGACCCAACTCATCTCAGAACCTTAAATTGTTGGGGTACGAGGTCACGTCACCGACCATGGGGCAGTCGGAGGGAAGCAGCAACGAAAAAGAGACGCCGGAGGGAGAACGGGGGTGGAAAGGGTTAAGGCTGTGCAGACGGGCTGAGTGAACGTTAATAGTGCGCCGTGAGCCGCAGAGTATCGGCAAGAATCAGGGAAAGGAACCGTGCGCCGAACAGTGTTGACAGGAACCGGTTGGTGTGAGGTTTGTGGGAGTTAGATGGTAGGGGAAGAAGACGGAAGGAGTGTTGAGCGGATCCGAGACGCTCGGGGACGTTTCGTGGCGCGAGGTAGTCGGGGAAGAACGTAAATCGGGAGTACTTCCCTAGGGCTGGCGAGGACGTGCAGTCGACCGGTGGGGCAAAGCGGAACTGAAGAGCGAGGGGAGATAGAGGACGGAGCTAACGCACCCCAACAGGAACAACAACCGTTATCCATTCGGCAGGCGTATCATCTCACATTCAGGAGAAAAGAAGCCGAATGGTGGTAGAACGTTGAAGAGGAAGAAGGATCGAGTGAACACGGAGAGGAGCAGCCAGAGTAGGACTTCACAGATTTCAGATTTTAGAAGAAGATCCTCGAATATCAGCAGCAACATCCGGGGGTTCAGAGACGGAAGGAGGACGAACGGGCAGCTGCAGGTGCCAGCGAACCAGCAAGCGTGCAAAAGGCACGCGATGGCCGCGCAAATAAAATTTCATTCACCACCCACCTTCAGGGGGGGGGGGGAGACGGGGATGACATCGTGCAGTGGATGCATCGGTACGAGAGAATTGGAAGGTTTAATCGATGGGGAGATGACGAATTTCGCGACCACGTTGAGCTGTCACTGTCAGGGGCAGAACAAAAGTGGTACTCATACAAAGAGGCCACAGGACAACTAGCAACAGAATGGCAGGATGCAGCAGGACCTTCAATTGAGCTAAGAGTTAGAACACAGGTGTTGGAGCAATTCAAGCTAGTCAATCAGAATCGATTCAACAAAACGAAACTGAGAGATGGTAAACAAGGGATCAAAGATTTCACTGTCGAATATTTTTACGACATCCTGGATTTATGCCGCACAGTAGACCCGAATATAACTGAAGCTACGAAATTGGCGCACCTATGGAGAGGACTAATGCCAAGTTTACTGGAGAAACTTTGGATTTTGAAACCCAACTTTTGCGATGAATTCCCTCAAGAAATTGAGCGGTATCAGGAAATGACTTCCCGAGTAAGACACGAGGAATGGGCGATGGGGGTTGTTGAAAAACAAGCACTGTCAATGGGAAGTGAGAGAATGGACTGGATTGAAAAATTGTTGGAAGGACTGATGGAAGCCGTCGCGTCAAGGAACGCATCAGCGACAGCCAAACAGCAAGGAGAGAGAGCGGAAAACAGTTTAGGGCAACTTAGCAGAGGTTGGACAACCGACCAATATTGAAACAGACTTCGGATGGAAAACCTATCTGCGTCAGATGTAATGTGGAGAACACATCGGGAGAGAGTGTCTAACAAAAACAAACGATCAAAGGGCTTGAGGGGTCGGATACCGGAGGAAAAGACCGTGTGCTACGGTTGTGAGGGGATAGGACACATGCGTCACGACTGCCTGCGCTTTTAGGGAGAAGGAGGGGCGCCACAACCGTAACAACGGTAACGGTAGGTGCACTTCGCCAGAGAATGTGGTTTGGGTAAGCAACTAATTTGCCTAGTTTGGATAGAGAACGTAGACCCAGAGGTGTTAGCATGAAATATCCTGAAAATTGACATCCAGAGGATGCTAGTGCTAGACGTGTTGTGCTGGGGAAAAAAGGTGGCCGTCGTAATAGATACAGGGGCGATAGTGTCCGTGTGTTCACCCAAATTAGTGAAAGAACTGAGGATAACAGTGGCACCCTGGTGCGAGAATCGCCTAGTGTCAGTTGACGGCAAGGAGATTCAACCAGGAGGAGCTGCAATGCTGTCCATATCAGACGGGAGGATTAACGTCGAGGGGGAGCCTTTGATGCTAGACAGCGACATTGACTTATTCCTGGGGAAGTACATTTTTGAAAAATTCGAAACGTGGATGAAGATTGGGGTGCTAGCCGAAATCTTAATTGGGGACATCGGAATCGAAGCACTGGTGGACGAGGTGACACCGAAGGTGAGAAGAGTCGAAACTAGTAATCCAGCAAGTATGCTGGGTTTCACCCCGATCGATGAAAGTGGTCGCAACTAGACCACTAGATTTTAAAGGGTTTGTGGGATTTGCGCTGGTGGAACCCTCCCAAGCATTGCAGATGATAAAAAGGGTGTCGACGAGAAAAGCCCTGATTAGCAGCATGGGGACAATTGGGCAGATGGCGGTAACCAACTTATCGGACCACAAACAATGGATCGAGGAGGGGGCGGTATTAGGAGTAATCGAGCCAGGGACCGATATCAATGAGGGAGACACCCCAATAGTCGCCGTGACGGCAGTTGCAGAGAAGAAAGCGGTTCGGGAGCATGAATTTGAAAGCAGGATTGGAGAAGGATTAATGCCGACAGACAGAGAGAAGATCTTGGAGGTGTTAGTGAAATATGGCGATTTGTTTTCGGTGCCCGGAGACCAGCTTTGAGTGTGTACGGTGGCAGATCATACAATAGACACCAGGGAGGCCAAACCGGTTCGACAATCACCCCATGCATTGCATGGGAGGAGAGGATCATTATAGAACCTCAGTGAAAAGAAATGAAGAATGCAGGAGTTATCGAACCCTCGAACAATCCCTAGGGAGCGGCTATGGTCCTGGTAAGAAAGAAGGACGGGACTTAATTTGGACGAGATTTTGTGTAGATTTCCGGCGCTTAAATGCAGTGACGATTAGTGATGTGTATCCGCTGCCGAGGATTAAGGAGACACAGGCACGAATGGAGGGTGCAGCGTTCTTTTCAATCATTCAGACCCGTCGGATTTGGAGTCAAGATACTGGCAAGTTCCCATTAGGGAAAGTGATTGAACAAAAATGGCGTTTGTCACAGCGGACGGGTTATACCAGTTTAAGGTAATGGCGATGGGGCTGTGTTCGGCACCCGGAATTTTGCAGAGGATGGTGGATGTGGTGTTGAGTGCGATCATGTTGTAGTAGAATGGAGAAGCCCGGAAGCCGTTTACCTGGGCCACCGGCAAAGGGCAGTATCAATGAATAATCTACGCTCTCTGGTAATGGAATGTCCGCAACAGACAGATTCGAGGGATTCTTCGAGAGCGGAGCTGCTGTTGGTCGGCATTGTCGAAATCCCGCATGGTTTCTCCATTCAAACGGATGAGCTGATTTTGCAGGCCAGTTCGCGACACTCGTCATCATCGACTAGGAAGGGGAACGACTTTTTGCCACGTCTAAAAGGGGTAAACAGAGCTGTAGTTACAGACGCCCAGGAACAAGAAAGCGTGACGAGCGGGAAGTCTACGAACTCATCGCTGCATGCTTCATTTGAAGCGTTCTTGAGACGGATCGGTGGCAGTCTGGTGAGCGCGGATATTTTTGGTAAAACGATCCGTGCTTTGAAAAAAGACGACTGAAAGCGGGAAAAACGAGTGTTTGGACACCATACATACCCATTCGAGCTATGGGGTGGGGGAGTAGCGTTTTTCATGGATAGTGTCGCTGTGTTTAGTATCCAGTGGTGTCGTGGGGGAGAGGAGACGCTAATATAGCTGATCTTCGGGAACGCCAACGGAGAGTGGAGAAGTTCATAGAAGAAGAAGCTAAGAAGCGACGTGTCCGGTGGTGGAGTACCATGCATTGCCTCACCGAAATAAACAACCGTATGACGGCACATGAGCAAATTTGATTGGCGACACTGAGTGATCTAGAATCGTCCATCGAGCACTAGGCCTAACAAGGGTGCATCCTCTTGTCTGTAGCCTTTTTATGTCTGTGTCACCTGTATCATGTAGCGGTGTTCCCGTTTTTCTTTCGGGGGGTGGGGTCTATTATCAATTAAATCCAAGTAGGACTTGTATACGTCAATTTAGTTTTTGTCTTTTGGTTTTTTGGGGGCTTTTTTTTGGGGGTGTTTGGGGAAATGCATTCGAGGACGAATGCAGCTAGAGAGGGGAAGTCACGTGGCCCTTGACCACGTGATGTTATCCTGCTGTATTCAGTACTACCGGACGTATGACGTCAGAGTTTCCCTCATATGTAGTCGCCATGTAATCTTGTATCGCTCTCAGTCTTACTCTTACTGCCCTTGAATACAACGTAGTGCTACAATACGACAACATTTCTGGATCACCAGCGGAAGAGAGGTGGTGAAAAAGACCCGTCGTGCTTGTGTGACCTGCCACCGTAATCCACCTAAGCATGGAGAGCAATACAAGGCTGATCTACCGGAGTCGCGTCTTGATTCCGGATCACTCCCCTTTACCAGATCTGCAATTGATCTATTTGGTTCATTTGATGTGGGTCTCGAAATCGAGCAGCCAAGCCTTGGGGAGTTTTGTACACCTGCATGGTAACCCGGGGGACATTTCTCGAATTGGTGCCGTCCTTTTCTACCTCAGATCTCCTGCTTTCCATGCAAAAATTCATCACAATGTATCAAAAGTTTGTCGTTATCCACTCAGACAACGGGACAAACTTCGTAGGTGCCGAACGAGAGCTGTGTCAGGCAGTAGAAGCTTTAGACGCTTCTGAAGGAATTCCAGAATCCATGAAAGATTCTGGCATCGTTTGGACCTTCCAGCCACCGCGAATTTCGCATTTCGGCGGAACCCATGAGTCTTTGGTAAAATCAACCAAACGAGCGCTTTATAGCACTCCGGAGCAAGAAGGCAGTAGTCTTCGCTACCCCTCAGAAGACCTGACCTGAGACCCGCTAAACCGCACCGACCTAACCTATGTGTATTTAAATTTTAAAAAATTCCTTAAGGAAAAGCTATAATTCCGAAATTAATAAATTTTACATAAATAGATAGCTCTTGGTAAGGGCTATCCATTTCTGTATAATTTGTGAGCATGTGTTAATAGAAAAAAGTTTAAAAAAGAAATAAAATTTTTAATTATGTCTATTGAGTCTAGTATATACTGTACATAGAGCGCAAAAACTACAACAACCTTTCTGTCAAAAACCTTTTTGTTTATGTAAATTCATTTATTACTTTACAGAAATGAATAGCCCTCATTAGGAACGATCCATTTATGTACAATTTGTTAATTTTGGACTTATAGTTTTCCCGTAAGCAATTATTTAAATTTTAAACACACATCGGTTAGGTCGGTGTGGTTTAGCGGGTCTCAGATAATCCCCATACAAAGCAATAAATGAAATTTAAATAACAGGAATGGATGGCCTTTGCAAAGAGCTAATCATTTGTGTAAAAATTATTAGTTTTAGTCTTATAGCTTTCCTGTGAAAAAATACTTAAACATTGCGTATTAATTGGGAGATAGGGGATTACCTGAGACCCACTAAACTACACTTACCTACGCGGTATGTGTTACAAGTTTAAATAATTCATTACGGGAAAACTGTAGGTCCAAAATTATTAAATTTTACATAAATGGATAGCTCTTGGTAAGGGCTATCAATTTTTGTATGAGTGAGGAAATATTAATTTTAAAAAAGTTTGAAAAAGATATAAAATGTTACATATGTCTATTGAGTCGAGTATATTCATCGAGCGCAAAAACTACAACAACCTTTCTGTCAAAAACTTTTTTGTTTATGTAAATTCGTTTATTACTTCACAGAAATGGATAGCCCTCATTAAGAGCTATCTATTTATGTAAAATTTTTATATTTTGGAGTTATGGATCTCCGCAAAAAAATTATTTACATTACATGATGTATTGGGAGATAGGGAGACCCGCCAAACCGCACTGAACTACTCGATTAATGGCGAATCAGTTTAGTACTCCAATAAGTACTTTTGTAAGCCATGTTTTTACAGAAATGGACAGATTTTATCAAAAAATAACCATTTCTATAATAGTTTTAAATTTTCCCACTAAAAATTAATATCTCGGTGAAAGGGCATGACCCATGGGCACTTAGGTAACAATACATTAAATTAAATAAAAAACAAATCTATGTGTAATAAATTCTATTCATAAAATGAAAAAAAAAATTTAAATAGGTAAAACATGGTTTTACATGAATAAATAAATTATAAACTACATAATAAAAATTGAGAAGAGAAAAGAAAAAAACAAATGAAACGGCAGCGCTACAGAAAACTCCACTGTGGAGAGTTTGCACCAGAAAATGCATCGCGGCATAAAGGAAAGTACATCGCGCCGTGCAAAAAAGTGCATCACGCTGTAGGCTGCCATCGCTTTGAATCACCACGAAGCGTCTCTGAGAGCCGAAGCGATGATCGATATCTAGTTGTCTTATGGAGAACCAACCAGTGTTCTATCGAATAAGGAAAAACTTGATTCTTTTTGTAAACGAATACGAATAAGCAGTTCAAAAAAATACGAATAACGAATAAAAAGGACGTGTTATTTTCGAATACGAATAATATTCGAATAACGAATAACGAAAAAATTTTCGATTAAATTATCTAAAGTCATAGACCCCTGGTTGCTCCACTATGGCTTTTTTCCCTTTCAGAAAAGGGGTACCCTCTTGCGATGAACACTATACGAAAAAACGAGGATTTTAGGGCGGAGCGTAAGAGTAATTTTCTGCCTGGTGCGAGTGTCATCTGGCTACAATGAGTCTCTGCGTGGAAATAACACCAACACATCCGCAAGAGGCGCTCTTGTCGGGTGGGAAACGTCCAGTGTTCCCCCAAAAGTGTCAAGGCCTACTTAATGGTTAAGGCCTGTAAACTTGAATGTTCCCCTATGACGGCGAGAGGATTTGCAAAATTCCCTATCCTTTCCCCAGTCAACAGCCAATCAGAAGAAAAAAGGAGGCGAAGACTTTGCCGTCTGGCGTTCAAAAATGCCACCTCGTAAGGATGGGAAGGTAGAAAGAAAATGGGGGTTGGGACTGACGTTTGACGTCTTAAGCCAAATAATGGTAAGCATTTTGTTATTTAAATTTTAGAAATAGAAAATGCTGTAGAATTTGAGTTTGTTGTTTATTGTTTCAGTGTTCTGGCCCTACGTTCTTTATTGGCTGGACCAAAGGTACTGGTCTTCTTATTTAAACTTAAACGCAACTTTCTCTTGTTAGACAAAATTGGTTTCAAAATTTTTCTCAAAATAACTTCAATTAATGCTTTTTTATTTTCACCAGGACCAGCGATTTCACAGAGAAAAGTGTTACATGTCTCCAGATGGGGCAGAAGGAATTCAACAAGGCCCTTCAACATGAAAGTCGAGCTTGACATCTGTCAAAGGCACTCCTTTACAAATAGATACACCGTCCACAGCCTTGACACAAACTTAACTGTGGGATAGAGAAGGCCACCTCGGTCTGTAAAAAACGATAGAGGTAATGTTGTTTATGAGATTTTAGGTTTTGAAATAATATTGAGTAGTGCCCTCTCTCTTCTCAGCAATTGAAGTAAATTTGCATGTCTTAATTTTTTTTGTTTATCGGAATTCATAAATGACAGGGTTTTTTCTTCCGCACGGCCACCTACTTCATCTGATTGCCAACTTGATAAATCTACCCAGTCATTGCGAGAGTTACATCGTCTTGTGATTGAGTGACGGATTTGCCTTGCCCTTGGACGACCTTGCTTTGCAGTTAATTCACTCGGCGGAATGGTTGTAGCTTCCATTTCACTTGGCGGTATGGTTTTAGCTTCCATTTCACTCGGCGGAATGGTTGATAACAATACCACCGGATTGTAAATTGGCTGATCCTGATTGTCCATGCCTGAATTGTCTAAGCAATCGACATTCTTTAATTCATCTTCCGAAAAGTTTATTGGCATACTACTGGACGTGCTCTTGGCGAAAGAGCTGTTTCATGCTTCGGCGATGGTAGAAGCCGACGGATTGGTAACAGGAGGATTCTGTCGTTGGCTGCATTCATATTTGGAGTGAACGTTGCTGCTTGCTGAATATGTGGAAGAAGACGGCGTTTGTTTGAGTTATTCATCTCGGGATCTTCATCTGCAAGAAAGAAAATATGATACGGTAATATAACTATTCATAGTGAAATATAATTTAACAAATATAATTTATTTTCAGAAATGGGACCAAAATGGTTGTTATGAACGGGAATGTTGCAAGGAAAAATCAGGAGTAAAGGAAGTCAGAGAAAATTTCAATTTACTGCCCAAGGGAATGCAATTCTCGTACAGAATTAAAAGTCCTAGGAAAGTCGTTTGTCGCCAGGTATTAAATCAAAATCTTTTATCGAATTGTACGTTGCATGCGCTAATTTCAAGAATGTTTGCTCTCCTAGATTGTAGCCTTACCGAAGCGTTGCTGGACACAGACATTAGAATTCGTCCAATTTTTACCCATGTCAATTGTGATTGATAGATGAAGAAGTCACGGGTTTTATTCGATCTACTTTCCCGTACAGCGATCGGTTCCGAAGGAGATAAAAAACATCTCATCAATCGAAGAACGTCCCGGTGATCGTATATAGCTTTACAGTGTTCAGAATGTCTGTTACGTTTATTAACATTTTGTTTTTTATTTTTCAATGTAACAATTTTTAATGAGAACAATACATTTTATACTTTAAACATAGAACAAAACTTATGCGTTGGTTTGTTTTCCACTTGTCGGGTACCGCATCACATTTTTGGCACATCGAGGAATTACCGTGCATCTGATAGCTTGACGCTGTGAAGTGTTCACCACAAACACATTTGTTAGCCAATAACTCATACCTATCTGAAAACTCCTTTTTAAATCCTTCGTGCTTCCTAATTTCACCTATCCATTGATCACGCAAACTGTTATTCGAGGGAAACTCATGGAAAGAAACACGTTTTTTTTACTGGTATTTGCACACCTATGCATTGCGCAACTTTTTGTGACCATTCTGTAGACAATAGAAACATGTTTAAACGTGAAACACCGATCCTTGATTCCATTCTCAACCCCTAATAACAGTTCCCTGCCTTTTTTATTTCCGTTTAAGTCGTGAACACACGCTGAAACAAGATTTCTGTACATTTGACAGGTTCGAAAATAGAACGAATGATATTTATTTGGGAGTGTGACACCAGCTACCTCCGAAACTAGCTACCTGGGGGGGTCGACAGCAGCTACCCTTTTTTTACGACACTAGGTACATGACAGGGGGTTAGGTTAGGTTAGGTTAGGTTAGGTTAGGTTAGGTTAGGTTAGGTTAGGGTAGCTGCTGTCGACCTCCCCCCCCCCCATTTAGCTAGTGTCGGAGGTAGCTGGTGTCCACATCCCATTTATTTGGTTGTTATGCGTTCAAAAAACATATCCGTTTCATAACTAATTTCCCTTAATTTTTTGTTTATTTTTTCATTTCATGCCTCAATATTTATTATTTATTTTATGAGTTCGATTCTGATCGCCAGATGGCGAAGTCTTCGCCTCCCTTTTTCGTTTTATTGGCTCTCACAGGGGCAGGGATAGGAATTCTGGCTACACCTCTCGCCTTCATGGCAGTAGATACATGTTTTCAGGCCTTAACCATTAAGTAGGCCTTAAAAGTGTACCCCTTTTCTGAGAGGGAAAATAGCCATGGTGGAGTAATCAG
The DNA here is from genome assembly GCF_020631705.1 of Daphnia magna. Classification (NCBI taxonomy): domain Eukaryota; kingdom Metazoa; phylum Arthropoda; class Branchiopoda; order Diplostraca; family Daphniidae; genus Daphnia; species Daphnia magna. The sequence goes on along the minus strand of NC_059190.1, from coordinate 4,238,361 downwards.
GGGTCTAAGACTCTGAAATATCGAAAAAAATGGAATTTAGGCCATTAAAAATAGAAAATATTTGTACTAAACAGCAATAAAAATGAGATTTTTTGCCGAACAAAAATAAAAATACTTATTCGAAATTGTATTCGAAATTATACAATTTGGAGTTACAACGAATAAGAATAACGAAAACAAATAAGTCAAATTTTTATTCGACGAATAACGAATAAATGTTCGATTTTTTGCGTTATTTTATTCGAAATTTTATTCGAAAGTTTTATTCGACAGAACACTGGAACCAACTCCTTCTCGTTAAAAAATAAGTTTTAGTAACTATAATTTAGATTTCTCCTTTTTTGTTTGTTACGGTGGGTACGTTATTCATTTCTTCATTTCTTAATTTTTTTTTCTAGGCCCAATTCTATCTAGTTTGTTTTTATTTAATTATTGTTTGTGAGTGGCTGTATTTTGCAGTGTTGTGTTTCAAAAAGCAACAGTATTGTCGCGGGTGAAAAGGGAGATTGGCTATCTCTTCGCAGAGATGAGTCATCCGCTCCTTGGACAACGCTGCGATCGTGGTGAAGAAATTATCGGTAGAAGTTCGCTCTAAGAAAGATACGCAGATACGCAGTCCGGAAGGGGAGTAATTCGCGCGACGGTATAAAACGCTGCCCCGAATCTGCGTTCGATGAGTCTCCATCGGGTGAGCTCCCGGAGCTGGGCTCCGTAGGAGGAGTTCCCTGGTTTCCCTAGAGGTCTTCAGACGCTTCTCCAACTTTTGGTAATGGTTATCCCTTTTGTTTGAGTTAAACCATTGTTTAGAATTTAAGTCATCACTTGTTGTATTCGTTTGTTCTTGTTCTAATACAACTCGTGTGACAGTATTAACTCCGCGCACATGCTCATTTATGGCCAGGTGGCGCTCGCATCAGGCGGAAAATTACTCTTACGCTCCGCCCTAAAATTCTCGTTTTTTTGTATAGTGTTCCCGCAAGAGGGTACCCCTTTTCTCAGAGGGAAAATAGCCATAGTAGAGCAACCAGGGGTCTATGACTCTGGATATTTTAATTGAAAATTTTTTCGTAATTCGTTATTCGAATAGTATTCGTAATCGCGAATAAAACGTCCTTTTTTTCGTTATTCGTATTCGTTTGTACTGCTTATTCGTATTCGTTTACAAAACGAATCAAATTTTTCCTTATTCGACAGAACACTGCAATTGTGTGTGCAGGTCGGTGCGGTTCAAAGGAGAATCGGGTAATCCCCATCTCCCTGAAATACATAAAATTTAAATAATTTTTTGCGGACAAACTATAAGTCCAAAACAAATAATTTATACAGGAATGGATAGATGGATAGCCCTTATCAAGAGCTTTCCATTTCTGTAAAATTTAGGGGAAAATGTTTACAGAAAAAAATTTTTAAAAAGATTCTTATTTTTTCATTCCTCTACTGGGTCGAGTACACCTATAGAGCGCAAAACCTCCGAAAAACCTCTTGTCTGAAATTTTTTTGTTTATGAATATTTTTTTATTGTACAGAAATGGATAGCCCTTATCAAGAGCTTTCCATTTCTGTAAAATTTATTTGTTACAGTAAAATATACACAATAAATATACAATAAAAATATACAATGTATTATTACATGCGGGGTAAATGGGGTACAAAGCAGTGTAATCGGGTTTTTGGCTTGGCTTTCTTCTTTTGTTGGCACCGGCTTAGACCCGGAAGCTGACCCAAATGCCCATGCGCAGATAAAAGACGCCCCGAAACCTATTTCTAACACTGCACCGAAACTTCGGGCCTTTCGTTTGGGGATTTATTTATTTTTTTTTTTACTTTTTAAATGATAAAAAGATAATTATTCGATTCTTCTCTAGACAAGTAATGTCACAATGTAATTTTAAAAATTGAATAAAGTAATTTATAATTAAATTTTAAGTATTGAAGCATGTATGAAAATACTAGGAAATACTGCCGCGGTAGTAAAGACAATTTACACTAACTTCTATGAAAATGCATCGTTTCTTAGTTAAATAATATTCTATAAAATAAAAAAAGGTGTAATTAAGATCAAAAGCATCGTATTACATGAATGTAAATGAAAACAAACAATAAAAGTATGCTCACGTGAGCAAGAGATGGCGTTGACTGTCGGCTACTGCAATAAGGAATGCCGACTGCACATACATGGAATACGTTTTCGATATTGAACGTCAGCCATGTTCTGTGCAAAACAGACAACGACTATTCCACATTAGGGACCAAGTGACAAATATATTTTGTTTTTGAGCTATAACTGTCATGAACCTAAAGATTGAACAGTAGGTGTCAAGGCACGGAGCAATTCTATAACTCCTTCGCGACTGAAACTGCGTGTACGCGTACAGGCATTCCCCTCGTCTTGTCTTAGTTGCAACCCTTGCATTCTCAAGTAACATCTAGTTTCTCCGGTTCAGCCCATATGTGGGAGGGCTGTCCGCACCTCCTCCTAGGTCTCTTTTGCCGCTGTAGTCTATATCCTGCCATTTCATCTTCATTAGTCAAACCGACTGTAAAGGGCCTGGCGGACAACTTGTTGTAGGCTAATAATAAACATCAATACACTTTTTCGTTACTTTTGCTCTTTCCTGTAAATAGCTTTTTCTATTATGCACTGACTGCTACAGGAATCCTCTCTAAAAATGAACTATCTAGTCATGCCGTTTGCAAAATTGTACTATTATTTTCTTTCTATTGCGTTAGACCTCTCGATAGAAATAAAAAGATACACAAACACTATGTTGGCTGCTTACCAAAAACGATCGGAACGCATTTTTTATAAATTAAAATGAGCCCACATGATGAAACGTAACCTGCTGTTGTTGCACCTTGATATCATCCATGATCTATATTAATACAAAAAGTTGAAAAATTGAAATGCTATTTTCATCCTCGACGTTCGTTTTACTCTTTACTTATTTATCTGTTTATTTTTTTAATTTTTTTTTATTTATTATTATTTCTTTTAACATGTGCGAGTACCTGATGACTGTTCTGGCCACATTCTCTTCAACGCCTTTCCTGTGAACTAACCCTGTTAGCATCCGGTTCAATTCCGATTTTTTATTTTTTTTTACTCTACCGACCCGTTAGCAGCAGGGCCTTAATGAAGTAGGTTATTCGTTGCCAAGGGTTGTTTGGGGGAAACAACAACGTCGCAGGTTTCCAGTTCGGTTCGATTTCGGAACGCTGATGAGCCTGTCGTCGAGTTCACACTTCCCGCCCTCCGGTTTCTCGCCTCTTCACCCTCCCTTTCTATTTCATTCCCCCCCCCTTTTTTTTTCACTGCTAGGGAGAAACATAAAACATGGTACCTTACCATTCGTGCATTGTATAACTATGTAAGTATGAGCCTCATAAATCTATTTTTACGGTATAAATAAATCCAACTTCCAGCCCGCTGCCCGAGTGCGAGTGTATATGGTTTGGTCCGAAGAAGAACCCATCCGCCAAACATATGATACTTATGATGGCGTGTCAAAACGTGTTTTCCACATCGTTGCTACCAACACGTGTCTCACACTAGACTATAGGTCCCAAATTGTATACTTCTCGCCTGATTCTTTCGTCGTTGTTTGCGTGCGCCTATGTGTATGTTGTGTGAGACTCTCTGCTCATTTGGGCCTCGAATAAAGGCTTCTATTTTGTCGTCACCTCTACAGTTAGGGTCGTCAAAGTTGTTTATGTGACAAAGCCAGTGTTTTCAAAATTAATTTTACATTTCTCGTTTACGTTGATGGATTTTTGTCTATGTGTTTGTATTTGTCTATGTGTGTGTGCATGTGTGTGTGTGTGTGTGTGTGTGTGTGTGACTGTTTTTCTTTCATTTGGGTTTTCCGTAACCTTATCTCGAAAAACTCCAAACAGAGTCCGTCCTGCGAACTGTTTTCAACTACGGAGCTGTGTTTAAATAATTCAACCCGGCCGCGAAAGTCAGACGTTAACCAATCATTTGTATTCCGATTTTGATCTATCATCACACTGAATTCTTTTATACAATAGAAATCTAATCTAAAGGTATTTAAATATTCAAAATAGAGACAATGCTGAATACTTGCATCAAAAATAACTTTTAAAGTCGACCAGCTTGTCAATTATACGTCTAGTATATCATCTAATAGGCTATATCCAATACATGTCTTTAAAAAAGTGCTTGCAAATGGAAATACTAAGCGACTAAACTTTTTTCTGCTCGCACAAGCCCCAATCTTTAGCTTAAAATTAAAAGTTTATTTTCAGTCGTATTACTATTATTAAAACTTCTAATGACATATTACCGATTTGCACGTTGCACATAAATAGATTGGCTAGGAAATGGCAGTGCGCAGTAGTCGTGGAATGGACAAACTGATACGCAACGATGACTACGGTCGAATTTCTATTTGATGGGGTTGGCTGCGCTACACGCCTATTGCGCACGTTCACGTGAAAAAGCACGAAAAAAAAACAGCTGACAGCCCATGACTGACGTTCCTGAATGATGAGCCACGCATCAGGCGCACAGTATATAACCATAGGACTCGGAATCACTCTTTTCTTATTCCCTTTCTCGACCAGCTAACATTTCGAACCCGCGTAAACTACATGATGATGATGACTGCACGTGGCAACCAAAAACTGCTATTTTTCTTGTGAACCACAAGCGCAGTTTTGAATTTCGCTGCTTTTTATACATAGTAAAGAGCCAACATGAGTTACAACAGCACCTTCCACACTTTTCAACAGCAAAAAGCTGTGACAGCAGACGCATCATCCTCTTCGTATTCTATATCCCCATTTTAAAAGAAAATTCCGACAAAGCCTCAATTTTGATATTTTTTGTTCATATCAATATGAATGCCAATAACGAAAAATACACAATTCAAATGTTTAAGATTTACGACTAGGCTACTGCCTTAAAACATATCAAGATTGCTTTTCATGGATTGAAAAGAAAGAAAGAAAAAAAAAGAAAAAAAGTCAAACAGCTTGACAAACGATTATCAAATTTATCAAGCTATTCACTTTCGAAATAACGTAGATAGTCCTATACCAGCACTGATGCGCAACTTGCTTTTTCGTATTCCCCAGACTGAGTAGCTGACGAGAAATTTGTTAGCATCACATCCCCCATTCGGCAGCACCTTCCTATATGAGGGGATGTCATACTGAGTTTGATGGAGAACGTTGTTTACCCGTAAGCAAAGGACTAGAGTGTACATTTTCTATCCATCCTCATTACATCAAGAATGCAATAGACCACACTGTATAGCGTAGATGGTTAAGATGGCAGTTCTATGAACCAACGTTCTGTTTGTTGGAAGTCTAATCACGAAGGACACTCATAAGCACTATTCACCTAATGTTGAGGCAATTAAATGGCTTTTATTATCATTACTCAAAGATTTCGCACGAGTCACATCTATACGAGTATGACATTGAAAAAATTCTCCTCTTCTTTTAATAAAGATAGTGAAAACGGTGGTATAAGAAGTAAATGATTGGATTTCGGTGAGCTTCACAGCATCGTGTGTTTATTTTTAACCTGAACCCCCCCCCCCCTCCTCTTTCTTTTTCTTACGACGTGGCAGTGTTACAAAAAAAACCCAAAATAAGTAGTTTTATCCATAAAAATTTTGTTTAAAAAAATAAAAAATTTCAGTGGGTCATTTTGTTCTGCACCAACACCGATTCTCTTCATTGCTGACCATCAGTTGGCAAAATAGAAATATATCAAACGGGCTCAAAGGGTACGTTGTGGACGGTATCGCTTTGTCATATAAATCATCAATTATCTATGTACTTTCGAAACATTAAAAAAAGGCCGTAGATTTTGATAGCGACAGTTGATCTAGTATACGGCACTGCATTTATTCTCGGGCGTAAAACTCATTTGCATTTACCAGCTCTGTTATTATCCTAATTGCTAGGTGGTGCGTTCTTGTCCTGTTTTTGTGCTCGACTGCTGTTCGCTAGTGTTGAAACATGGGTATTTTCGTCTTGTTTAAGCATATACCCCGTCTGACAGGAGAACTTGCTATAGCTACCGCAAGACTATACGAGAAAACCTCTTTGCATCATCAGTAGAGGCTGACCAGGGAGGTTTGGACCAATACGCGGTGTTCTCCTCCTTGTATTTTTTTCTTCTATATTCTTTCTTTTTTTCTTTCTTTCTTTTTTTTGCCTTTTGTACTCCAGTGTCGAACCGCTTGGGTCTGTCTGTTCGTCTCGGAAATTCTTTATGCATATAAATTTCCTTCCAGTCCCGAATTTACATACCTATCTTCAGACGAGCATAGCAGCAGTAGCTTGTGTGTGTGTGTGTGTGTGTGTGTGTGTGTGTGTGTGTGTACTTCTGGCATAAAAGTGTGGAGCTACGAAAAAGAGGGAGGGAAAGAGGACGTCCAATCCATCTTTCCTTATCGCTGGGCGCACTTGCACCATAAGGGAACGACGGAGGTCTATGGAAAGAAAAGCAGCCAGAGGAAAACGAATCTCTTCTACATTTTATACTTTTGTTATGTTTCCTCTCTTGCCGCCTTCGCTCTCTGGTTGGCTGGTTTGTCGTACAGGGGTACCAATCCAACGGAATGGATGCTTCAGTTTCTGAAAGGCTCTTATCTTTTTTCTTCTTCCTTTTCTCATTTTGTTTCATTTTTTTGTTTTTTTGTTGTTGTTGTTGTCAGTTTGAAATGGAAAGGTACGAAAGAGAGCATAGAATAACAGCAACAACAAAAAAAAAAAAAAAAACTAATCAAGCTCTTGGGCCTGCTCATCGTCGAATGATGACTGATCGGTACAACCAGAGTAGAGTAATGGAGGCTGGCCACATACCTCTCCTACCCTGTAATTAAAGGGTGGCAAAAGAGGTTGAATCCATTTGAAATTGGGATGCCCTCCCTCTTTGGCAATAATACCTGTGTAAACAAGATAGACTACAAACACCCCTCCATTTAACTACAAGTATCTCGAAGTAAATCGGTTCGCAATGTTATTGTTTACGCATTTAAAATCCCCCCCCCCCGCATTTTTCATGAGATTCGCTTGTTCAAACTGTTTTCTAAGCCATTCGATGCTGAATTCTTTCTATACATGTGAATCAAAATCGATTTTGCAGCCAACAATCCCATCTTTGTTTTGACGACGATTAGCCACAATGTAAGCAAACGCTCATATTTAGTCGATTAGCTATTAAGAAATTAAAGAAAAAAGAAAAAGTAACGTTTGGAATACAGAGCTGGGGGATCCAGACAAGTTAGGGAAGCATTTGTGTATAGTCTATATGCATTTGTGTGATGTACGAGGCGGGTGGAGCGACTAGGGCCGTTTGATACAGCTAGTGACAACAATTGCGCTTTTTCACACGGAGTCTATGTTTGCGCCCACAAAAACCGACAAAAGACGACGACAACAAACAGACAAATATACAATCATACCTGAATATCCATTCTCACTCTTTTCTCTCCTGCCTTCGCTCATGGGGTGTGTGTGTGTGTGTGTGTGTGTGTGTGTGTGTTGCACACATCTATCTGGATAAGGAGTCATATATACATTGGGCGAAACTATGGGAGAATAAAAAAGAGGAACCATGTGTAATATTTCCCGCCCTCCCGCTGTTCTACAGCTTAACCTGACTGTAAAAAAAAAGGTAAAATATTCATGGCGCAACGGACCTGAGGTGGAAAGCGAGGTGGAAAAATGAAAAGAGTATATTATACGTATATCTGGCTGCACTTAAAAATAGTCCGTCTCTCCTTCGTGTTATACAGGCTATACGCACCTCTGCAACTGTCTCTATATTCAAATGTTTCTTTTCATTTTGTTTCCCGCCTAGGCTAGCCAATGCCTCTTTTCAAACTTGTAGTCCCTAGTATACGGTAATACTGATGCACACGTTGTGTATATCAAGATACGTACAGTACGTGAACATTGCTTTTTATTTTATTTTCTCTCTCATAGAGGTGGTACAAGCTACTGATTCGCTCCACCTGACACTATTGTAAAAATAAAGGTTTGTTTAGTCAACGCCTACAATTGGCTGTATTTTTTGTTTGTTTTTTTTTGTTTTGTCTTGTTTTGTTTTGTTTTTCTTTCGCAATAAAATATCCAATAAATTTTCTTGTAAAACTATAGCTTTAAAACCATTGATCAAAGTTTCGGGTTCACTTTAATAAACCAGTTTTTATCTAGATTACAATCCTAGTGTGAATCGTCCGCCTTCAAGTTGACCATAAAGGCAAATGTTGCATTGAGAAAATTCTATACGTGCTTCCTTGTTGTATATTTTTTTTTAGCAAAGGGCGTTCCCCGTGCGAACCCAAAACACCCTACTGCGTTCTTTATGGCCCCCTTATGTGTACACGCACAGTGATACATATCTATAGTGCACACACGAGTTGATGCACAAGGACGGCGAGTATTTTCATTAAATGTGTTACAACTAATGGCGCTAATAAGGTATGAATTCCATTTGTTTCCACACGTGCACTATGTTTGAATTAAAGGCATTTCAAATTCTTGGTCTGCAGGAAAAAACTGGAAAAGTTGCTCCTTTTGGCATTTCCCACTAGTAATTGGAAATCAGTACATTTACTGATGTTATTAAAATTTTAGTTTTTAAAGCGTTTAGCTGTAGTTATTGGTTGGACTCACTTTACAAATTTAAACATGCAACGCATATATGCCTGCATGATTTGTCCTCGCCTTGCAATGCTCTTTACGTCCGCTTACGTATATATGACGTAAATACACATTACTCCCGTGCTCCCCGCAGCGAGATCTACTAGTATCTGTTTCAACCGTATTTAATGTGGAACAAAAGGCCTAAACCTAGAAACCATTCCAATGATCATTGATCCCCTCTTCCCGTTAAATGAACATGTTTTTAAAACATATATTTTCTGGCAAATCTTATCTAATATATTGTCATGTTATGGGACACTTTTATGATTTAAATGAATTAAATGTACTATCCTACCTATCTAGACGTAGCCACGGTCATTCTTTGATCTTTCAAGAGAAAGGTTTTGACTACCATTACGATTAAGTTTAGGATAAACCAATGTTTTACCTTACCAGAATCCCAACCTTAACCTTTCTTTAAAGAGAGAAGAGTGTGTTGGAAAAAACAAAATCAAACTCTGAGCTTGAAGCGAACAGGTCTTGCTTTACCTTCTCTTGCCTAAGTCTATCTTTGGGTAAGCTTTTTTAGTGTAATAGTAGTAGTAAATGGTTTTTTAGTGCAACAGTTAAATCCACTCTTTGGTCGTGTTTTAGCTAATGAGTGGAGGCTGAGCCAATTGACTGCCTTTTGTGTTTGCAGGCAGCAACCAGTTTAGTCTTCAATTTTTATTAAATTGTCACCAGATCCATCATCGCTATCATCTCTATGCCCGTATGCAAACATTCTCGTGGCAATATGCAATTTCTTTACGTAGGATTCTCTTTGTTGCAGACGAATGTGGAGACGCTATATACAGTGAAGGCGCGATCTGTAAAGTATCTTCCTCTTTGGCTAAATTTTGGGCGATTATTGCGTATCAAAGATTACAACGAACAACGACATAACTAGGGGAACAAAACTCTAGTGTACTTTTAGATAAGATGATATGCTCCCTCGAGTCGTTTGGTAAACATCGACGACATACATACACGGATTTAATTGTATACTGCATGTAGCCTACGTTCAACCTCCATTGTGAGCTATCATCGTAACTCGGTCCAAGAAAAGAGTCAGATAAAAAAGAGAGAGAGAGAGAACAAAAACAGGGAGTGGGGGAAATGAAAAGAAAAAAATAAATAAATAAAAATAAAAATCGAGGGGAAGTAAAAAGAGAAGGCCACATGTGCGTGCTCCTGCGCAGAAGAAAATGAAAAAGACAGGAGGGATATAAAAATACATGATGGGCCTACTGGGGCTCTTGGCCAGGATAGCAAGTTTGTGATCGGCTCAGCGTCGTAAATCCTTGGGGCTTCCAATCCTTCCATTTCGCTTGATATCACCCCAGAGACAAAGCACGAGCGGCAGAAACAGTGGCCTTTCTCTATTGTTGGCTTTTTTTTTTTTTGTTTTCTTTCGTTTTGTTTTCGATTCTCCTCCCGAAATATATATAAATCCCGGCACAAGCATTATAGAGAGCTCTGTACACCCACCCCTCCTGCCCCCTTTGCTGGCCTATACACGCACTGACACAGTATATGTGCAGGCTACATGTATAGACCATTGAGACTTTTGCTAGTCCTCCATTCCTCGTTACTACACTCTTGATGTTCATATACAGCGCCGCTGACACCGCCGTGTTGTCCTAAAGTCTGCGGCAAGGAAGAAACAGAAAGACTATTTGTATACGTATATACAGTCATTGGAGACGCGCGGAATCAATGGTTAGCGGGCCAAGTGTTGAGGAGGGACTGATCACCCTAGACAACTTGTCACGGCCTAAATTCCCTACTCACGTGGGCTGGTAAAAGACCCAGGGTGTTTTGTTCCCGGTTCTGCTTATTCTTTCCAGAGTATGCAGTAAATATACATGTAGAGCTGATGCTTAATAGCTACGCACGAGGTTTGATTTGTGAAATTCAAGAGGAGGCTGGTTCACGTTCGCTGTTGTGTTTTGGTATAAAAACAAAGAAACAAAATAAACAAAAACAAAAAAAAAACAAAAACAAAAACAAACTGTACACCATAGGCAGTTGAAATTGGATTCGATCGGAAATCGCTGACGAGACTCACGTGGACGTCGTCTAGCACCGATCTATAGAAAATGGATAAGATTGCTATGTTATTCATAGTATTCACGGTTCGTATATAGTCTCTGTATATGCGGCAGAGCTTGTCTATATAGCATCGACTCGTCGGCTTCTAATCAAATAATTTAGCGATCAAATAAATCAGCCCGAAATTCATCTGCTTGTATACATCTATTCTCCTATTACCTTGTTTATAAATATAAAGCGGGCCAGAGAACTTGAGTGGGAGAATTCTATACAGACTTGCTAGGGCTGCGAGAAAGAACGAAAGACTCGGAGAATTCTCACGCCGTTTCTCACCACACGAAATCGCCGTGTGTTCTATCTACGGAACGAATCGAGATTCAACGCATTCACCAAACTACCTAAAAGGTCAACTCTTAAAAACTGGTGTGTGTGTGTGTGTGTGTGTGTTTTGAAGCTGATGGGAATACAACCGAAACACCTGCTGAGCAGAGTTTTGCCGCGCTGCGGTATCGAAGCGCGCCGCTGGTAATGTACACGACATTTTACCCCCGACTGCGAAATAGTTTTCGAAGCTCTCAAGTATTTAAAACAAGAAGAAAAAAAAGGAAAAAAAAAAAAAAGAAAAGAAAAAAAAAGGCTTAAACAACAGCTCGATACTCCAAACAAGTCCGGACGGGGGAGCAGGCTATATCAATTTGTTAAGTCGAATATAGAATCCTCTATAACTGCAGGAGATGTAAGATCTTTTCTTTTTTGTAGGCTCTAAATTTCCAAGCTTACATTGTAAAATCCGTCGAATACGCCCTATAGAAGTACAATAAAGCCAGCAAAATGCATCAAATGCGTTTCATGGCATGCCACAACCAATAACCACCAAGAAAGCTTGTTCCCAATAAGCGTGTGGCTATATAGTGCTGTGTGTTGTACCAACTGAAGAGAAGAAAAAATGCCTTGAATCGCTTTAGCCTTCGTCAAAAAAACTTCATCTTATAAGTTAAGTTTCGGTCTCAGGAAATCATGTGCAAAATGTTGTACCGGTATTAGATTCGGTTCAAATAACATTGCATGTAAAGGCGCGTGTCACGACGGCCGTTTGTTTTATTTGAGAAAACTTATTGAGAAATCATGCGAACATTTCAAGGAAAAATTGCGTATAGGCTACGAGACTTTCCATTAATAATGTGTAAAACTTAAAGTTGAACGATACATGTTCTTGTCGTTTCCCTATATATGCCGTGTTTGATTATTCAAGCGAACGACCTATAAGCCCTTCCTGGCCGACGAGAAGGAAGCAATGGCTGACGTTGGCGGAAATGAGAAGATCAACAGATTTCGGGGCCTGTAAGCTGTAATGCATCGGGGGACCGTCGCTCACGCGTCACTCTCATCTGTTGGCTTCCTTTTTCATCCACAACTTCTCCTCCTCGAAAGCTGTCTATAATATTTCACGTTTTGGATTCACAGCAGCGAATGGTAGCCATATCTGCGCTTAGATTACGGGCGATAAATGAATGGTATTGGCGCGAATATGTAAGTAATGCCAATCATTTCGCTCATTCACTTGTCTCCTGCTCTTCTATATGACAGTTGAAAGGCCCATTTGAAGATATTTTCTTAAATTGAATGGATGTACACAGTACATCCAAATTGGGAATGTAACAAAAAGAAATACAGATCACAATCACAACAAAGGTGGTTTCAGGTTTCATAGCGGGGCAAACATCAGCAATCAAATCCATTCAGGGACCAAAATATGCAAATGCATAAGGCTCGTTTGACGTCAAACGGCAAGAGAAAAGAAAAAGAAAAAAAAGGTAAAGAAAGAGTAATCGCATGAAAGGAACAAAAGAAGGGACAAGTAGTCAAGTAGGCGCAGACTGAAAACTGCTGTACGGGCGATCCACGGATAGAAGTCAAATAATTCGAAGATGAGTTTCCTTTGCTTTTTGTGCCCCATCTTTCTAACGTTTCCCCTCGTAGATTTACATTTTCTAGAGGCCAGGGCCTGCCACGAGACATCCTAGGTCGCAAGAAGGCAAAATTCGATTTAGTGTTGGCCTTGTATCCGTGGAACAAATAATGGAACGAAGGCTACTGTAGCAATTGGAGAGCAACACATCCATCATATGCTCTCGACCAGTTTTTCCAACAGTGCACACGGTAGACTTGGGTAGAGCATCGAAATGGGAGGTGGGTTCATCAACAGGCAGTTTTGTGCTCGATCTGCTAGCAGGCCTCGCATAACGAATGCAAGTCGAAAGTCAGTGGTGATTGACGGCCCATCCAATAGATTCCTCAACAGTCTGTATTTTTACCTCGCTATAACATAAAACTCCGCCAGTCTTAAGTGCCAGTGCGGTTAGAGTTTCAAATTCAGCCCCCATTGTGTCCGTCTGTACCCCAAACCCAAAACTTGAGCAAGTTTTTCAATCTCATAGTGGCCAGGTTCTTTTCACGCTATCAAAAACTGTATGATTTTATAAAATTATTATTTATTTATTTTTTTTTCTAAGGTAAAGCACGTGTATAATGTTCCGGGTGATTTTCCAGTTGACAGAAACCATCAGCTGTTGCTGTCATCTGACATCCCACTCCCTCTCTCGTCTCAGAAACCTTTCGGAAGGAGCAACGTGTGTATATGACAAGTCCGAGATTCCCCAAGGAGGAGCTTATTTATAGGTAGCATGAATCAAGAATGAATAACACAGGCTACGGAAATTTGCACGTTTCGTTTTTCTTCCTATGATTCCTTATTTCAGAAAAAAAGAAAGAAACGAAGAAAGAAAGAAAGAAATAAAGAAAGAAAGAAAGAAAGAAAGAAAGAAAGATAGATAGATAGATAGATAGAAAAGAATTGATTTTAATGAAATCACAATCTTGTCTCAACATGGAAATTAGTGCTATTTAGCGTACACATACAGATTTTCTGTGTCAAAGAAAATAAGGTTACTCGTTTCTACTGCACTATAAGAAAATAAGTTACTCTTTATAACACATGTAGACATGTAGACAATCTCTCTTGTATCTTGTCTATAGTCTCTCTTTCCCAGTGCCCCTCGTGTTGTCTTTTTTTTTTCTCCTTCTTCTTCTTCTTTTTTTTTTTTCTTTCTATTTGACGTACGCTAGTCATTTCAAAGGCATCATGCATTTAGATTGGCTCATTAGGAACATCTCTTGCGATGCTGACTGCCTTGCACGTACTGTAAGGTGATGCAACTACAGTGCAACGGTGAGGTTTTCAGTGTTAGTGCCTAACACAAAAAGAAAAGAAATAAACAGAAGCCTATAAGATTTTCTTTCTTTCTTTTTTTTTTCTTGGATATTTTTAAATTTTTTGATTTTAGTCTTCTTCATGCGTACAACCCTAACTTTCACGGTCTCGACCAATATACTGAACCTATACCGCGCACTGGTCAGATCTTTATGAGATCTGGTCGTTTAACAGAAAGAATTCATCGACAGTTTCTTGTTGTTATTTCTGCTGTGTTCGTTTTGCATCTTTTGATTGTTTAGCTGTTGCTCACGTAATGCGTGAAAGAGCAAGAGAAACCCCTCCCCCCCACAGAAAAAAAAACAAAAAAAAATACGATTTTTTCTTTATTTTCTTTATTTTTTACCAATCCACCATGGCAAAAGAATACGGGACGCGATTTCCAGCTGTCATTGATTTTTTGGGCAAACGCGGAGGTTTGTAATGGTAAGAGTAGCTAATGTCGTGATACCCAACCTGATGAAATAACCAAACAAGACATGAGGCAAACGAAGATGGTTGCCTCCAAAATCAATAGCCCATCGAGCAGCGTCTGCACAAGGACGAGGTACAGCAGACAATGCACCTGTGCGTATGTTCAACATGTCACGAAGCAGATTAAGCGAATAAAGCTCAATTCCACTGACTTTATTTTCCCCAAAAAACCAAGAGCAGGAAGACTTTGCAAATTTCGTCATTCTCTTTTAAGACCAACTGCAAACACACATAAAAAAATATAATTAAAAAGTCAATAAAAATCAAGCGAAATAAAATGAAAATGAAAATGGAAATGAAAATGAAAATGAGAATGAAAATGAAAATGAAAATAAAAATAAAAATAACACAAGTTACCGCGCTCCAGTTGCACGGATAGGTTCGCACAATCTACTCACGAGGGCGTCAATGTGTTGACTTGTTTGCCATGGGATTGGGCAGCCATAGAGGTCACGTGCTACCAACTTGATGTCTAAATAAGAAAAGCAGTGGGTGACACAAAGGACAGATTTTCGGCAAGTCACCGTTCTTTTGTCGTCGAGTTAACCCGGAACGATTGACGCCTCAAAGATTTTTCCCTCTTTACGTCCACACAGTTCTCTCTTGACACGACCTGTCTCTGTGCATGTAGTGTGCATGAATATATCTAAATCCCTTCTTTTGCCTCCCCCTCTTGTCGCTATCGTGGTAGTCTCGTTCAATTTCCCCGCCTGCAAGTGAAGGGTGCCATCTAATGCCGAGCGGAAATTTTCTGGCCGTGACAGCGTGTACGCTCCACTCGCTGGGCGTCATTCTCTTCCTCTGCTACCAGTGTTGATCGCTTTTTTTATCCTCTCCTTTTTTTTTCTCTGTTATAAATAAGGGTGCTGCAAAATCAAGGATCTCTTTAAAAGTGGAAAATGATCAAATTGAACACACACACGCACAAAAACAAACAAAAAAAACAACAAAAACAACAAAAGACTCAATGCAATTCCAAGAATTAAAAGATGATCTAACTATAAATATCGCTATAAGGTCTAAATAAAATGATTGACTATTATGCACACGGGTTATATTTAAAGTCACAGCAGCGGGCGTTCTATTACATCAACAGATATCATATAACAGTAGAAACCTGGATGTGTAAAAGAAAAGCTTGCGAAACAAATCACATTTATGTTCCAGGAAAAATCGCCAATTTAAGAAATAATCTCGCTTGAAAAGTTAAAATTTCATATTTTATTTTGGCAAGAAAATCCGGAATTTTTCAGTCCAAGAATCGCAAAAGAATCACTTTTCATTCGAGGGTGGGTCAAGATTCTAGAATCTCGTGCACTTCGCCAAAAGAGCTCGACACCCACCGACGTCAGCGGCAACATCGAATATGCAAGATCAAGATCTTTATCATTTGTAGGCTTTAAAAAGTAGCCAGCTGAACGCAAGTTAATGAAGAAGCGCAGTTTTCTAAAAACCGAAAAGCCATGAAAGCGGGGAAACCATGGCAAAACAAACGCGCACGACAAGTAAAGTCCACGAGCAAAGACGAAAGTAATTACCGAGTGCTGGTAATTGTAATTTGTGTATTTTCGGTAGCAGCAATCCCACAGGTGAAGACGAACGAGCTTCTCACGCATTGGTTTTCAAGACAAATTCAGATAGTGTAGGTCGAAACATTCCGAATAATTTATCGCGTCTTCAGATATTTTCGTAAATACTTTTAGCCGCGTTTGAAATATCGTGGACGTTTGTTTCCCAAAAAAGGGTTTCCATTTAATAATCCACTCGAGTAAAACAGTCAACTTCAAGCCTCAGCAATTTTGATCCACGTTTGGTAACTTTGTGAAAGGCCTTGAGAAGCTAGTCGGCGAAGACAAGACATACATGAAAGAGTGTCGACGATTCACCTTTTCGAAGCAGGTATAGCGTATAGAGAGAGGTGTGCAGACCTCTTGTTGGTATTGAAGGGGAATAGAAGAAGGGGGAAATAAAATGCCATTGCACACAAGACTCGGTGCTGTTTGATACTTTCGACTTCGTGTGGAAAGCGTATAAAAGGAGGGGGAAAAACAACAACAACAACAGAAAAACAAAACAACAAAAAAAGAAAAAAAAAACAAAAAACGAAAGAATCGATGAGAGAGAAAAAAAAACACAAGAGAGATAGTGGCGGATGGTAGAAAGCGGGAAACAAAGAGGAAGAGGAGGTGCAGCAGAGAGAAGAATGCGGCCTAGTCACGCAAAGGGGAGGATACCGACTGACGTTTCCATTTGGAAAGAGCGTGATTGGTGACTCCCTCGGGATAAATGCAGCTCAGACATTGAACAGAAGAGTCGTCTATGCTGGCAGACATGCCGGAATACGTTCAAAGTTACGCTCACCCATAAGATTGGTGCAGACGTACACATACACACAGACACACACACATAAACATGGGGGAAAAGGAATACACACACACACACACACACACACACAAAAAAAAAGGAAAAAAAAAAACAAAAAAAAACAAATGAAAAGCTGGCATACGAACCAAACATAGCGACCATGCCAGTTACTGATGGCGAAAGTCGACAGCAAATATGCATTAGACCAAGTGCTTAACACGTGTGACCTTCCGTCCGTATATCTGTTCCTGTCGGAGTCTTAATTTTTTTGTTTTTTTGTTTAGGGGGTAGGAGGGGGGAGGGGGGCACACAAGATTTTCGGGTGTGTGAATTTCAAGAGTGTCGAGGAAACAAAATATACGAAGAATGTCAGGCTGTCACGAATGCCAAGCGAAGAACAAACTAATTTACGAGTATCTCACTTGCTAAACCAATCACGAAAATACTCTGCATTTTTAAGTTGACGTCGACGACGTTCTCTGTTAAGAAGAATTAGACTGGAGCCATCAGACCAACATTTCCAACCTGTAATAATTCCTACTCCAATCAACGAAAAATCTTATCTTCAACAATGCTCCTTCAACAATGTTGCATTCATCGATACTTGTATGCAACAAAGTTTTTAAGGTGAGCATTAACCCAACCTCATTTGTCAATCGATATACCGGACGTACAGTAGGTCTATGCATCTCCCAGTTATTGCTGGCGAGCTCCTCTTTATTAGGAGTTCGCGTCGCCAGTTGTGGAAAAAGATTCCATAACATAATAGCATCATACGAATTAAAATGGGTAAAATGACTTCATTCATCTAGATGAATGAGGTACGAAAAACGATCGATATTTTGAGGCGATATGGAAATCATTTTAAGATCGTATGATGTACCAAAAAGAATTAAGAAAACTCCTTTTTAAGGGCCTTGGCCAGGAAACGAAAAGTAATAATAAAATGAGAAAAAAAGGCTAGGCTACTTTGCTTTTTATAAAAGGTTTTAGTCGAAAACCATTTGATGGGTGAGAAAATTGCGAGAAGTTATGATGGGAAACGTCAGACATCAGAGTATTAAGCTTCGAAAGCTTGATACAGGAACACGAATGCGTTCTAAAACTGTCTTTGTTTTGAGTCATTCTTGTTGCTTTCTGCAAACGAGTCGTCCTTTTTGAAAACCTATCGTGTTTCTCAAGTTTTAATGGCTGGTCTTGTTAACACTCCTGCATCTCGATTTCTTAACAAAAAGCCATCACCGAAAATCTTGGTACTTACGTATAGCATATTACCCTATCCTAAATCTATAGACCTTATTTGCTCGAAACGAAATGGCTTGCAGCGCGAACCAACGTGTTCGAAGGTCGATGAGCTAAATCGAACAGCAGATAAGAAATTGCTTCTTTGCTGATGTAATAGTGATGTATAAGTCAGCCATAAGCGGAAAAATGGTCAAAGTTGCTCGTCACAGTTTCCGTAGTCTAAACTGAGGTTCCTATTGACAACGTCCCAAAGTATATATAATACAGCAGCTATAACCAGCGGGAGAAATGTTGATTATACAGTAGATAAGTGACGTTAACTACCAATCTTTATATCTTTAAATTCACTTGCAATATAAGTGATTGCTTCGCTAATCTTTCTTGCGTAGAAAGATTGACAAAATGTACGTAGGCTATACATCCCAACAAAAGCGTTGGCATAAGAATAGACGGAATAGAAGCTACCAGCAGATGATTATGTTTCTTCGTCTAATCTTCTTTCTTTACCTACGATCTTTTCTTTTCACTCGTCCTCGCGTCTCGCTTATCCTGCTGCTGCCTCCGCCCTCTTAACCTTTCTTTTTGATTTTTTATTTATTTTTTTTTTTTTATTTTTTTTTTTTCATCTTAGTTTTTTTCATTTTTAAGCACACAGATGTGCCAGTCAATATTTGGCAAAGAGTGTTGTCATGACGACGTCTCTTCTTTTTTAAAAAGAACGGTATTGTACATCGTAAAACGTCGGATGAAGATGACTCGTTCGAGAGTGAACGAAGGGACTGGTTGGTTGCCATAGCGATTACATTTCCTCTCCGACTTTTCAGCCCGTCTTCCTATTGGTCCGTATGGCCCAGCGAGGGTGTTAACCTGTCTCCGTATTTTGCCTGCTAATAGTTATTGTTGATCGAAAAAAACAAAAACCTGTAACAATGCGATTCAAGTCTATTCGCAGCAAAACGAAAAATAAGAAAAATACAAAAATAAAAAAAATTAAAATGACTGGCGGGTGTGTAGTGAAGCATAAAGCCAGGCATATAAGCCCTCAGTGCACGACGTACGTAGCCTACAGTATGTATAGTCTAGAAAGATTCCAAGTTGGATTGAGACACTTGTCACGTCGTTGGACGTTACCTAAGATAACACAGAAAGCAATCAGACTGAAGAATTTCATTTTGGCATTTCACGGGTTCCACCATCGAGTTCGATTTCTTTCACTAAAACAACTTTAACGTTGAGTTCAAAACGTATAAGAAGGCGAGGCGACAAAATAAAATTTCAAACAGGATTTCATGAAGCATTAAGTAAGCATTAAGGCTTGGTCTATTGATTATTTTGTGCGATTTTGTAGACTGACGGGAACACAACTCTGGCGGGTGTAACGAGCGAGAAAAATAGAAGCGTTATTCAAGTTTTTGTCGATCGGCAGGCTGTCTATTGTTTCCTTCACTCTGGCAAACAAAAGGACTCGT
This sequence comes from Daphnia magna, assembly GCF_020631705.1. Classification (NCBI taxonomy): domain Eukaryota; kingdom Metazoa; phylum Arthropoda; class Branchiopoda; order Diplostraca; family Daphniidae; genus Daphnia; species Daphnia magna. The sequence continues at coordinate 4,218,816 of NC_059190.1, read as the reverse complement.
ACAGATATACGTATACTCTTCCCGGAATGTTGAATATTCAAAGTCGCTGTGTGGTGGTTAGTCTGATCGGTGAAGTCAGATGCTATTAAGCACCAACACAGCACGCAATCCTGGCATTCGCAATATCTTTCGAACACATGGATCGTAGATAATAACGAAGATCGAATTTGTCGCGCCCAATTGGAAAATCGACGTTAACAGAAACATCAAATATTCTGCTGGTGAAATCATTTCGTTGGCTGGGCGCATACGACATCGATTTTTGGGTGCGCTTTACATGGTGGGCCGTATATAAAAATAGAATTGATCGGCTTTCACACCGCCCCTAAATTAAACATGGCGCGTCTGAAGAAATCCAAATAAGAAAGACACAACTATATGAAAGTTGAAAAAAGAAAAAATCCAATCCTACAAATGAGCGCGAAATACGTTGAGGCTGAATTGCTGGAAATAACTAAACGTGATGTATATTTTTTTAGGGGGATGATAGAGCCTCAAGCGCGTAGTCTGCCATAAAATTTTCAGTTTTTTTTCCGCAAATTTGTTTCTTTACCTCCGGCTTAAACATTTAAAACTTTGCTCTGATTTCACTATTACTCGTGATTCGTGAGTAGCTCTATGGGCCTATAACGAGTGTGACCACCCACAAGTCGCTGATTGTGTGGCTGGCATATCCTAACAGTTTGTTGGTTTTTTTTATTACTTTTTTTCTGTGTTTTTTCGGCATTTTTTTAAATTTTTATTTCAAAACATTTCTTTGACTAGACGACGGCTTTGTCCCTAGTTGTTGGGATACCATCGTTTTTATTTTTTACCTAATTTGGCCAATGTGTTTATTACAGAAAAAATGACGCATTTTCCGGAGAAACGTTTTCGGATGTGCCTTCTGAATAAGGGCGTGGGCGGTCGTTGTATCATCTACCATACAGCAGTAGGAAATTATGCATCAAATAATGAAACGACGGCTCGATGTGTCTGTGTTTAGTTGCTTCGGTTTCTCCGAGTCTTCTCTTTATCTCGTCAAGGAGGCTGTCAAACTTGCTGAAATGAAGACGCTTCGGCAATGAAAACGTTGTGCATCTCGAATGGAGCTCGCCCGTTTCTTTCCGTGTACGATGCATTGGATGCTGCGAACCACCCACATCTAGGCCTAAAGTCTAAGAAAGGAAACCAAATGTTTTAAATTCATGTCTGTAGACAGCAGGTTTCTCTTTCCCTTTTAGTATGACCACTTGCTTTATTCCAAACCAGAATGGTTATCGGTAGGGGGTCGTTTCTCTGTAAGATATACAGTATAATTTGTTTTTTCTTGAAACTTTTTTCTTTTTCCTTTTGTGTTTTTCTTGGTTTTTCTGTCTCTTTTGTTGTTTTTTCTTTCCTCTGTTTTTTTGGTATTTATATCCAAGTTTGGATATGTATATGCATACATCGATTTTCGTCAGCCTTCGTGGTTGGCGTTCTTCACCAACTCCGTTTTCGTGTATTTTACAATGACTACAACAAGAAGACGAATATAAAGGGAGCTCAAATATTCAATGTCCAGCATTTCGAATTGAAAAAAGGGGATACCTATAAAAAATACAATGATGTCGTGGCAAATGCTCCGGTGTTTTATAGCTTTTCATCCATCAATCGAGGTAAGAACAATTGATTGGTTAGAACCCAATTTAAAAATAATCATTTATACCTGTTTGTATTACGTATCATCCAGAGTAGTCTAATAACCGAGTCCAGATATAATAGAGGAAACTATATTTTGGAATCATTTTTTCAGTTAATATATTACAAACATTTCTTGTTTTTCCTGACCTATCGAGACCAGTTGGAGACACACAGTGTGAAGGCGTTTTGTTCAGAGCTACATTAAGGAATATCCTGACGCTGTTGGATACCCGCAGCAATCGACGCCACCGACAATATGAAGTCCCGTAACGAGAGCTGAGGGGAACTCTCAGTTCAGATATTTTTTTTCCTTCCTTTTTTTTTCTTATTTCTCTCTCTTTTCCTCTTCTCAATCAGCTTCGAGCCTACTGTGGAGTCTGGCTTGACCTGCCACAGAGATTCATGAGGTGCCTTTTACACATCAGGCGCTTCTTTTTCCCTCCATGATGCTGTTTCCCTGGGAATGCAAACTCAATTATGCCTTTATAGTAAAGTAGAGTTTCTTTTTTTTGTTTTTTGTTTTGGTAGAAATGTTCATCGATTAAGGGAACCAAAGATGGAAACTGATGCCCATTTTCCAACCCATATCAATTGCATTTCCAACTCCTGTAAAGATGTATCTTTTGTCTGATGATATGAGGGACCCAGCAGTATCGAAAAAAGTCTGTGTTGCTTTGGTTTGAAACACATAATTCTGTTTTTCTTATTTCGACCTTCGATTCTAAAACCAAATTATATGAGGAAATCATTTTAAGACGGCTTATATTTCGGCAAACACTTCGAGTGCTTGATGTCGTGAATTACAGTTGATTGATCTGGATTTGTTTTCGGTTAATTTGTTTAATTTTCTTCAACGAGACTGTTTGTTTCACGACACGAGAGCCTTGACTTACTGGTGGATGAATTGATGCAGAGCATGTAACGAACTCAAAGGGCAAC